>NC_132879.1:51614593-52214593 GCF_030463535.1 Salminus brasiliensis | reverse complement strand
TTAGAAACAGGTAGCCCAAACCTCCACACCTCTAGTGTATCCAGTGTGTCTGTCCTGTTGGCTGTTATTAGAAAGAGCCTACTACCAGCAAACCTTCTTCCTATACAACTAAAGTCACTTAAGCCTGCTGTTCACTGTGTGCACAAGAAATGGCCTGAGGCATCAATACAGAGTAAATGTGTGACCAAGCAACACGTAATAATGCACCGTTTAATTATTGATGGAGTTGCATGAGTGTATGTGTGTGTGTGTGAGGGGCATGTGCTTGTTTTCATGCATTCTCAGGACAGAAATGACCTAACATTGTAGGAAAACAAGTCTTGCCAAATGGGTCCGACTTTGTAAAGTGCTTTTTGTGCAAAAGCTTCAATTTCACTGTTTAAAGCTCAAAGAGTTTAACTATTTATTTTTGGTTACTGATGTCACCAGGCAACGGTTAAGGCTATAGGTTTAGGGATAGGTTTAGAAAATGCTGGATACTATGTCAAAAATGGCTGTAGGTGCTTTTTAACACTTAACTATAGAAACCATTTGGAATAGAACCTGATTATACTCATGGGATTGCTGGATGGGAAAAGGCTGTTGTAGTTTTGTAGCGTAATTGACCCAAGCAACATGCTAATGTGGGGATTGCATAGATGGAACGTGGGCTAGATGGGTGACAGGTGGGTTTGCACATGCGGTTTTACTGGGACCCAGTTGGGCTTCAGCTCCCCTTAATCTTAATGGGCCCCATATAAGGCCTATGCTTAACCCCTCCTAGTCCCATTACTGCCCCTGGTGGGCATCCATATGTAGGGCCAACGTGGAATCCATGAACAAATGTTTTTGTGGTTCCCAGTTGGGCTAACCATACAGGCACCATATGGACATTGACGATCCACAGTGATTATGTCTCTCAGATTTTGTGTAATCTGTAATCCTGTTAATATGTTTTATAAAGAATTTAATTAATAATTCAAATTTTGCACGTTTTTTAACTCATGGAGGAAGTGGAATAGTGGGGCACAGTAAGTAGCTAAAGGTAGCAAGGACACTTTTTCCTTTTGTGTTTTGTGATTCCTGAATGTAAACGTGTTATAACTGTGTGGAATAAAGGTTTTACTGTAATACTGTTTAGCATTTTTCACTTCAGATGTTTTTAATGTTAATAGAATACGTATTGACTTCATGGTGATGGCGTTTCATTTAAAGCTTGCATGCTTTCTTTTTATTTAGTATGTAAGTATTCTATAAGAGATAAGATAAGAAGATAATGCTTTATTAGTCCCACAGAGGGAAACTTCACAGTGCCACAGCAGCAAAGGGATAGCAAGACCCTCAGTTACAAAAGTAGATACATTAGCAGAATATATACACAAATATATCTAATAAAACTCAAAACCTCATATTATTTAATGATAATTGCAGATTGCCCCTTAATTGCACATGGGAAGTTTAAAAAATATTGAACTACTAATATTGTGGTAAAAAATGAAAAGTAAATGTATTATGTGAATACTGCTGTTGTAACTTGGTATACTTAATTTCTGTATTCTCAATACATTTCCTAATAATTATATTCCATTATATCCCAAAGCTGGTGTAGAAAACCCTATATGTCTGCCCTATCATCAGAAGATTATTAGATCAGTTAGATTCCTCTGTGATGCCACAGCCATACATGGCCAGGAGTCCCAGATCTTTCTCCAGTTGGGTAGGATGGCCTTCCCTTTCTCCCATGTCCCCCATTACTCAGCGTAAGGCTAGCCAGTCTGTTAGTTGATGTAACAGAGTGGGCAGTTAGCATTCTCCTCCAGTGGTGTCCAGCTGTCCAGTGATATCACACTAGCAGCAGTTTAAAAGGAAGTGGTTGACTGGTTTAATGTGTGGTTTCAGTGGAAGAACATGCACTGTGTCATGTCATTGTGTGATGAGAGAGTCATATCTAGTGGATGGGAATTGGAAATTGCTAAATAGATGAGAAAAGGACTACATAACACTACAATAAATGCCAACACAATGCTAATATCTAAATATACAAATTTCTTGTTTGAATGTTGAGGTGGTAGTGCTCCTCAATTAACCCACCCATATATATATATATATATATATATATATATATATATATATATATATATACATACACATACATACATACACATACATACATACAAACAAACAAACATTATATATATATATATATATATATATATATATATATATATATATATATATATATATATATACACATACACACACACACACACACACACATTACTATGACTTCCATGTCCTAACACTGTATAAAAACAAGCCGGTGTGCTTCTGTTTGTGTATGTGTGAGTCACCGTAGCACCGTGTCTATGGAGTAACTCACTCTGTAATGGATCTGCTTAGTGGATTACCAGTTTCAGGCACCCACTGTTACTGTTACACTGCAGTGTTATTTTCTCCTCTGCCATTTTGCTAAGAGACAGTGTCAGCTTGCAGGTGAAGTTAAACAGCAGGATTACCTGCGCTGGCATTGCTCTGGCAGTCTGAAGAAACAACACATCATCCTGGGTAACTAATGGAGTCATGGCTTTGGGCATGAAAACACTACAGGCCTACAGCGCTGTTAGCACGTAAACACCTCTGATGGTCCTGCACGGACCTCATTTACAAATGTTCTTTAAGGAAACAAAGATGATTTTTATGCAGCAGAGCTCTAAATCTGAACAAAACCACCTGTTAGCTTCTGCCTGCCGTGGTGTTGCCTGTTCTCTTGTTTTCTAATGCTTAATTAAAGTCCATTGTACTGACCAGACTTTTTATCATGGAAGCTGGTGTTAGTGTTACCATTGACAACCACCAGACTGCTGCTGCTGCTGCTGGTCACTGCTTATCAGTGACGCCCTTAGTGAGCACAATCAATACAGCTATCCCACAATGCCTTTTTAGCTTCTCGCAGGCTGTCATCTGCTACTTTATCACCCTCGCTATCAAAAAGGCACTGGGTATGTTTTAACTGGTCAGTCTTTGAACAATGGACACTGATTGCTGAAAAAAATAGGGCTATTTTTGTACTTGCATTTTTTTTTCATTTAACTGCAGAACTGTCTTTTCACTTTTCATAGATCAATAAAAAAAAAAAAAACAGTTACCTTGATTTGAAAAGATGAGGCAAGTCCAATATAGTAAATTCATGTAAATCACAAAGGCTTTCTTTTCAGGTATCCCAGGCTAAAAGGCTAAAGATTTTTTTTTTTTTTTCAGCCAAGCATAAAGGGGCAGTCATCTTCTGTTTATGAAATTAAATATACACTGAATCCTTAAACATTTCATGTAACAAGCATTGATCATTATGGTTATGGTTAAGGTTATGCCCTACTGCAGTTTGCACCTTTTAAGGTAGGCCTCAATTTAGGCCACAATCATTTTTGACCTTTTTTCAAAGTAGTTATTAAAGCAACACTATGTTTTACTTTAAAATAGCAGCTTCAAAATCATTGAGATGCTCTACTCACCAGTAAAAGGAAGAATAGCAACGTTGCCATTGCCCCTCCAGGCTCGGCGTGCTGCTAACTGCTAATGCTGCTAATGTTTGGTGTAGCGGGTAAGACAGTTCTTGTGTATACTATGTAGTCATATTTCTGTAGTATCACTATACCGCCTCAGTCCACAGGCTTCTTTACTTTCAGTGACAGTTCTTGTCCAGAAAATCCAGAAAATGTGCTTTATTGGTTACATTTCCCCACTGCAAGGGGAGCCCAGGAGCAAGAAATGCCAATTTTTCAATATATGTTTTGTAATTCCCTCATTTGATTTATAATGTTTTTTTATTTAATTAGACTGGTGAATCGGATTTGCTACCTTTGTGTGAGTGTGTGTACATGAATATGTATAGCGGTTTTTACTAATAAGACAAAAGTCAAACACTTGAAACCTTAACCTTTGGTGAACAAGCCAAAGGCCACAGTAGCAAGAAGAAACCTTGGGAGGAACCAAGACTCACATAAGGAACTAATCCTCCTCTGGTCAAATAAAGGTACCCTGTGATGGACTTGTTGGGTTATTACTGCTTGTGCCTAGTAATTCCAGGTAGGCTCCAGACCCACCATGACCCTAACCAGGAAGAAGTGGATAAGATAAATTAATAATTTAATCAAAGTAGGTAAGTAAGTTGGCTTCCAACCTGCTGGTGGAATGGCTACAAACCTCTATATATGAGGAACTAATAAAGATCTAATAGATCTAGATCAGACCTAATATTTTGCACAATGACATTATTTATCACACTATTCTGCAAATATTTGACGTTCAGTCGGGAGCAGAGACAAATTTACCCAACACGGACTTGTCTTGTTCAGTAGCACATCTGGTCCTCCAGTGGCTGATCTGGAACATGTCTGAGAGAGTGAGCAAAAATAAGCTTAGCTTCACTGCTCTCATTAGTTTGCATGACACTTTGCCCGACATGGAGTCCAAGACAAACAGCAAAGGCCCAGAGAAAGGTGATTGGCAAACGTCAGGTTGTCTGTACGACATCTTTGAAGCAAAGAGTAGAAGAAGTTCAAACGGAGCAGTAGAGCCGCACGCAAATAAGTCATAAATCAATAGGCAGGTGGCCTGTGTGTGCCAGGCACTCATTTTGGGGCCAGTCATTTCCACACTGTAGACACTTTGTTAACCATAGCAAATGCATTGACTGCAGAAATCCTAAGAGAAGACTGGAGTGGAGGGCTTGCTTTCACTTCACTGGAGCAACACTTTCCATCACATATTCACACACACACTCTTACTCCCTCTCCTACTCAAATCATACCATTGAAATATGGAGATCTGGTGATCTGGTGTACAATCCCATGGACCATGATGTTCTTCTTCATTTGGATTTTTGCTATAAAATACTCAACACAATGTCTCAGCTGGAATCACCAAATAGAGGCACAAGCCAGATTCAGCCTGTAAGAAAAGAGTTAATGTCCCTGACCCATCCTACAGTTTTCTTTTCGAAATAAATTTGTATAAAATAAAATTGTGTAGGAACCTACAGAGAGTCTCTGTCTCAGTTTGTCTCATTTTGACTGTGTTGAACATCATGGTTTACTGTTCCACACTGGGCTTAAGATGACTTAATACACCACATTGCAGCATTTGTACTTTAAAGTAACAGCTTCAAAATCATTGTGATGCTAAAGTGACCAGTAATAGGGAAAATAGCATCGCTGGCATTGCCACTTTGGGCTTGGCATGCTGCTAACTGCACATTTTAACTTTGGTGAAGCAGGCAGGGCAGTGCATGCGGGAAATATGTAGTGCTGCGTAAACATTTGAGTCATATTTGTGTAAAATCCTGTAGTAGTATTATTCTACCGCCTCAGTCATTTACTTCACTCACTTTCAGCTTGTCCAGAAAAACATATGTTTTATTGGTGTTTCAAAGCACAAATTACTTCCTAACTGTAGGGGGAGCCCAGAAGCAAGAAATGCCAATTTTCCATAGTGTTGCTTTAAAGGCCATGTCGATATCTCAATGTTTTAGAGTTTCCTCTTTTTATTTATACTTTTTATTTAAAATTAATAATACTGCTGTTCTTTAAGTAGTCTGTTCTAATCAACTATTTTTGTAACCGTGTCTCAATTTTCCTCATTTTGACTGTGTTGACCATCATGGTTTACTGTTCCACAGTGGGCTTAAGATGACTTAGTAGACCACCCTGCCATAAACAAGGTTATTTGAACATACCTTTTCTCTCAGTTTTTGTTTTTACATTCACACTTACTTTGTTTGGTCTGGTCCAAACCAAGATAGCAGGTGTGAAAGCATTTGCTGTGCGAAAACCCTTTTTAATTACAGTAAGTTATGGCAGCCCATCATCACCCGTTACACAAAAGAACAAGAAAAAGAACCAGAAAAGAAGCAAAAATCAGCAGCGAAGCACATGGATATGATTATATCTCTCTGTAATTATATAATTGTTGCACGACCAGCAAGTTTATTCGGCGAATTGGAACTAATCTGAAGTTGGTGCTGCTGGTAGTGATGCAGCAGTAATCTCCATTACTTTATAATTCATCATTCATTTTTTCTGGGAAAGGCTTTTCGCAGAACTGACAACACACTGACATCTCACGCCCCCCCTACAAACCGATGTCCACTATAGGCTGGTGCAGCCTAGTGACAGGACGTAGGTACGTCATGTAAAAACTGACAATCAAATGTTTACGATGTAGCAAACCTTGGGTGGGACTTGCAGGTGTGAAAATGGCATAAATGAGCATGAACAAGTGTGACGTGTGTTTGCAGCCCACTGAGTGTTTGACCTGCTAGAATCCACACAATATGTCCTCAGGGCTGAAGCTTGGCGTTCTACTGTGAATGTATCTTAGATCATGGGAATCTGTTCTTTGATAGAAGCTGTTTGACTGGACAATACAAAGCCTGGACGATCCCCACCTGGATAAACCACAGCGATTACATCAGTAGGCTGTTATTGTTGATCATGTTCAACAATAAATTTTTTTTTTTAAAAAAAGACCAAGTCAGAAGATCAGATTGGTTTAGTTTGTTGTCCATTGCTGGAATTGTCCTGAATGGGTGTGTCTGGTGGACAGTGTAAGCTACCACAATGACAGGGAAGTGTTTTGTTAGTTTAGGTGACCACATCTCTGAATGCTCCATGGTGCACCAAAAGCCTCCACTTCTGATCTCCATGGGAGGAAAGCATTCCTAACAGTTCTGTATAGAACATCTACAAGCTTCCAGAAGGTTCTTTGAGTTACCATTGTCCTAATATTGTCTTTATAACCCTTGAAAGTCCCCCAGTTTAAAGAGTGTACCAAAAAAAGCAACAAACTTTAGAGTCGAACCTCTTCTCAGTTGACCAACTGCACTGAATTATCGCTTTACAAGATAACGAGTGTCACATGAACCTCAGAAGAAACTGCAAGTTTCAGTTTCCATGCATAGCACTGCATGTTATCACATTCAATAATAGTCGGCTAGTTGGTTAGGCTTGCGTCTTCCCTCGCCACCGTGCCATCTGGGCCCATCTGTGCTGCTATAGCAGTGAGGACATTGCGGCTGAGGGTCTCGGGCTAGATAGCCATGCATGCATGTGTAAGAATGTATCATGCACATGGTGCAGATGGATGCACTCCATGACCAACATGCTCAGTGTTAAGCCCCCAGGGCCCAGGCCTGTGTGCTGTATCGAAGGGTTCACTGCTACAGTTCAAACCTCACCAGCTTCAGCGAGCCTGTTTGTTTAAACCATGTGTTAAGGAAAGCGTTAGCTGTAAAATACTAATTTATGCCATTTTGTCTTTTTGCAAATGCCGTCGATCAGCCAGGACATGTTTGGTGTCTTAGGAATTGAAGTACATTGCAGATCAAACAGTCTGAAGCCTGGAGGAGTTTTGTATAAATAACAGTATCTCTCATTGTGTCATTGTCATAAACTACACTATATGGACAAAAGTAAATGGACACTTGCTCATTCTTTGTTTCTTCTGAAATCAAAGGTTTTAAAAACGTGTTATCCTTCTTTTGTTTGAGTAACTGTCTCTACTGTCCAGGAAAGAAGACTTTTTGCTAGCACTGCTGCAAGGATTTGATTGCACTCACCCATATGAGCATTAGTGAGGTCAGGACATTGGATGATTACCCCCTTCATCCCCAACTCCACAACTCATCCAAAAATATTAGATGGAGCACCAGCCATCATTCCAGAGAACACAGTTCTATTGCTCCACAGCTCAATGATGTGGGGCTTTACGCCCCTCTAGCCCACACCTGGCATTAGCCCTGGCAGCATGGTGCCAATAGGTTCATGTTTCAGGATCTGCTCCAGAGAGTCCTATTCTATTAGCAATCCTTCTCTACAGGGACTAGGTCAGGAAAGAATTAAACTTAAAGTAACTGCATTCATTAGAAAGGGTGTCCATAAATATTGGGACATATAGTATAGGCTGATTGCAATTACTCAGTGTGGGCAAGTATGTGATGATCTGGGCTTGCAGTTGGCCTTGGAGCTCTGGTGCAAAATTAAAGAAGCAAACATCAGAGATAAATCATGTCTTGGCTGGTTGAATATGGTTGGGGGGTGAGGGGTGAAAAGATTGTTTCTGTAGATTGAGGCGTCATGCAACATGTCCACTGACCTGCAGATCTTGCACTGCCCTCAAGTGTGTCTGAAGTCTCAGTATAACCCAGTGATACAAGTTTAAACATGATGCAGTACTATGTAATGCATGAGAAGTGGTTTTCCTTTTGTAGTTTTAAGCCGGATTTCTCCCTTGCCACTTTTCGGCTTGACATTATGCCACTTTCGAGCACCCGCTTTTGTGTTGCTTGGTTACTGTCAGCATCACACTGTCACACATCCCTTCTTTCTTCCCCTGATAATGCTCATGAGTCACGCAGTAGTGACTTCTAAGCGTTTCGAAATTCTTCTTATTATGATGTGGCATTTGCAAGCAGGGCTAGGGGGGTCCTTGACTGACAGGCGGGCTTGGCGGCCCTTCCAGGTCAGAGGTCGTAACCGTTATGCTGCAACGACCCCTTTTCCAGTCAGCAAAGATCAGCTGGGAAATAGTCTCCATTGCCCCTGAATGCATTCTGGGCTCCGTTGCCCCATGTGCCAGGTGACCTGACCCCACAAATATCTGCACAGTTCCCAGAAACTTATTCCACCCATTCCCGACGGGCATCTTTGGAAAGATGGACCGGAGCACAGGTGATCCAATTTTAAAAAAAGAAGACAATTTTCACCTGCTGTTTTAGCTGACGGACACCACCCCACCCTCCGCACGTCTATTAACAGCCACGAAGGAGCGAGCGGGCCGACTTAACCTCCAGAAACAAATCACTTTATTTTGGGCAGTCGTTCTGCAGCATGGCTAGACGAGTGCTAAAGCCGTCCAGCTGACACCCCTGACACCCCCCCTACCCCAAACACCCAGGTCTTTTATTCTGGGTGCATGGCTGTCTTTAGGACTGGATTAGCTTACCTCTGCTAGGGCAATCTGCCTTTTGCCTGCTTAACACACACACACACACACACACACACACACACACACACACACACACACACACACACACACACACACACACACACACGGTATTCCTTTCTTTCAGAGGTGCAGTTTTTCCATTGACTTTTGCTTTGTCAACATGCATTTTCCGCATTGGGACCTGCCAAATGTCCTCACAAGGTCCCAAAAATTATAATCAGCCTATTCTATTGCCAAGGCTAGACAAGCTGTGTGTCTTAAAGTAGCTGAATGCATTCATTAAAATGTGTGTCCACAAATATTTGGACATATAGTGTAGTCTAAATAAAATGTATTATCTAGGCTTGCATTTTCCTCATTGGGACCTGCCAAATGTCCCCAAAAGGTCACAATGATTATGCTTTCTATCATGTTGAAGACATTCCGTCCCTACAAAGAGCTAAATACATGATTACACACATATGCACCAACACACAGGAGAGCAGCCCCTCAGTGGCCTTTACAAAACTGACTCACCGGTGCAGGTGAACCAACAGCACAGCCATTGTCAGCAGCACTCAGGCCAATTTTGAAAATAGCACAGGGGGCCGAGCACCTTTTGTTGTTGATGCAGTGGCTCACTGCTTTTATTGTTGCACTGTAAGGACAGACTGGTTCATTGAAGCTTAAAAACTATCCAGTTTGGGTCATTTTTTACAATACAGAGCTGGATTACTGTATAACAGAACACTTATTGTCTTATTGTCAGTAATGTCTTATCCAGATTAATGAAAAGCCAAACATTAAGAGAAGACTAGTGAATATAGAGTCTAGCTAGTTTGACCAGGTGTGTTGGTTAGCTAGCTAGGTTAGCTCATCTAGAAGGCTAGTGTTGGTCAAGTGAAATAAAATAATTGCGCAGAAAACGTTCATTATCTATTCATAAATAACTGTATATATGAAGTAGTTAGAAAAAAATAACAGTAAAAAGAAAGACTATATGGACAAATGTATTGGGACACCCGCTCATTCATTGCTTCTTCTGAAATCAAGAAAAAAATAAAGCGTTCATCCTGCTTATTGTTGGAATAACTGTCTCTACTGTCCAGGAATGCCTTTCTACTAGATTTCTAAGCATTGCTGTGAAGATTTGATTGTATCAAGTCAGGCTGTTGGATGATTACCAGTAAATGAGGTGGCATAGAATCAAATTTACTTTCAAATTGCCCAGTAACCAACCAACCTACCAACCTACCAACCTACCTTTCCCAGTCCCCTTTTAATGTCTGCTTATCCTAAGGCCTGGAGACAAATCCCATTAGCAATGCTGCTACCCATGGTGGTTGTGGGATGTTGGTGCTGGAACGGTACACATGCACTCATGGAACATACAATATGCAGCCTTAATTATATAATCTATAAAAACTATGAACTACAGCAAAACATGATGGATTACACTTAACTTCTGATCTTGTCTATGGCCGGTGTGCAAGTCACACAGATTTCTATCTATATAAACGTAAACATTACCAACAGTAATGTAAATAATACTTAAGTGTTGCTATTATATTTCTTTTTTTTCCCCCCATTGGGATATGCCAGCTTTCACTCTGTGTGACCTTAGCTGATAAGATGTCTGAAAATTAGAGGTACAAATAAGAGGTATAGTGGAATTTACCTACAATTACTTCCTTATGCTCTAATGGAACAGTGTTGTCAGCTGCTGCTGACAAACTCTCGCAGGCCCTGGAAACCTATAGAGCCAGCAGTCTGACACTGCAAACAATTGATATGACTCAGTTGTGGTTTGTAGTTTCATAAGGCAGCCAAAATCCATGCCCCATGAATCAACAGTCTTTAAAGCCAGGCCAAGAGACACACTTAGTCTAGTCTAACGCACAAGTCAGTTCTTCTGTAGAAGTGGGCAAAGGTTGTGTACAGCAGTGTCAGCCATAAAACAGGTAATATCTCTTTTCACAGCTGACAAGGAAGCTCAACATTATCTTTAGATAGTCTCTGTTGACCTTTTCGAGGCAGTTCGATAATTCCTGCACGGTCAGTTATGTACATAAAAATAAAAATCCCTGGTTTACGAGAGGCCGTTAAGGACGCCGGCTTTGCTGACGCTTGCCTGGCCAGGTTCAGCCAGGTCCATGTGATCCTATACCTCATGCTGTCACTAATTAAGCTAGGACGCCTCAATCGAAACGAAATACACCCAGTTATTTAAGAGGGGTATTTCGGTGCAGTGTAAAGTCAAATTGCTGGAGTGGAAATTAAATGGCCCACATGCACGGAGATGCCTTCAAATTGGAGAGCCAGAAATAAATAGCTTTGTCAGCTCGCTCCGGCCTTGGGCGCATCGCACCGCTGCGGAAGTGGCAGCGGAGGGCGCAGCCGTTTTAAGACAAGCTGCTGGCATCTGCTGACGGAGGCAGGGCCACTGGAGCTCGCGCTGTCTTGGCAAAGGCTATTATGAAATGGCCTGAATGACACAGGTTCCAAATATGGACCCCAGAGAACCAAAGCCAAGTGAACTCCCTCACCCCAGACGACTCGCAAGGGCCAGTGTTTCAGCACAGAGTGGAATTAATTGTGTGTTTTTGTAAGGCTTCGCGCACCCATGGCTACATAATCCATGAGCGGCGGATGGCATGCAGGGAAATGTCTGTATTTTTGTGATTCCTTCTGAGCATCCATTTAACCCAAGGTTCCAGCCTGCAGTCCACATAGCTGCACTGTCTGGACAGCAATAGTTGGCACATGGCCTATGTACCACCTCAACCAGTGGAAGGCCCTGTAGGTTCGCTTGCTCGGATGCCAACAGCTGTCATTGTTTGTGCACACCACGTAACCAATCATACAGCCAAGCCAAGAACCATTCAGGAGACCTTTTGTTTAGGAGTGTTATTCCTGCTAAAAGAGGTTCTCCAGCCTTGAAGTTCCATCAGTAACTTAATTCACACAAAGTGACATGATACTGACGTTGATGATAATGCATCAATTTAGCTCAAGGTTCCAGTCTGCAGTCCGCATGGCTGCACTGCTCGGGTCACAATGGTTTTGGCACACAGCCGACGTACCATCTCTACCTATGCAACACCCTGTGGGTTTGCGCACATTGATACCGGCAGCTGTCTGTGTTTGTGCACTCTGTCTGGACTCTCCAGAGGATGGACAGGCCAGACAGTCTGTGCAGCAGTTAATACTTGACCGATTCATAGATCGCTGGCACGCCACGGGCAACGGCCAAGCCACGGTCATCAAGTCCACATTCTATTTTGTGGAGCTGCATTAGCCTACAGCCTTATTAAGGCTAGGAATTAGCCAGTTTGCATATCATCAGAGTGCCTTCAGCCCCTCTTGCACTGACTGAGAACATGGATAACTGATTCCAGCCATCCTGCCAAGGGGGTGGCTCAAATTTTAACTAGGGGTAAACTAAACCAATCGTTACAGTCTGGTGCACATCAAGTGCCTAATGTGATAGAAAAGCACAGGAAAAGAGGAAGCCTTGCACTGAAGTCGTGGACTTACTTAAGAGAATGTAGAAATTTGCCTTTACTAGAGGATCCATTTTTGTGTCATTATAGAAACACAATTCTAACCATCCTCCCTCCTCACACTGCTGTTTTTTGTTTTGTTTTTTTGGGGTTTTTTTTTGCATATCAAGCTTCAGGGAGGTCTAATGTCTCAGAGACATTGCTAAAGATTGATAATCAACAAGTCAACTAGCCATCTTCACTGCAGCTTTCATAACCAGTGAGGCACATAGACAGCACAAATTACTGACCTCACAGTAACCTACCTACTTACCAGCACACCTTATACAGCACTAGGGGTAGGATTGGACTTCCTCCACAGTATTAAAATTTGCATGTAACTATTTTTTTTTTTTTACTATGGTCGATCATGGGTTTTCAACATTTACCTTATACGCTCGCTAGCTAGCCTACATCATTCATTCATTTATTCATTCATTCATCAGATTCTTCTGGGTCAGGATTGAAGGCTGCAAATACCCCCCCTAGACAGGGCACAAGTTCACTGCAGAAAGAAATGGGGCAATTCATCTTTTTTGGGGGAAGTGGGAAGAAACCAGAGTACACACAGGAAACCCACACACACACACACACAGGGTGAACACACTAGACTTCTTGTGAAAGACCGTGACCAGAGTGAGGATTAAACCCACAACCCCAGGCCCTATTACACACACTACCTGCGGTGCCACCATGCCACAGTATTGTAAAGCATTGAGAGGCTGGATTTCTGCTATGCTCCTGTTGAATACTGTATACCTGAAAGACAAACACTGGCTATAAACTCATTTGTGGTTTAGTCACCATGCCCTACTCCAAAAGTGGTCAGTTAGCCAGGATATTGCACAGGTCCAAGGTTACAACTTAGCAGTGGAGTTATAGGGTTAATATAGCTAAAGTAAAGTAATCAGAAATGAACTTGCTACTGTGGTTGCAAGGGCTGGTAGCATTTTATAAACTCAGAACTTCATTCAATTAATTAATCAATCAATTTTGTGCCTTAAATGAATATGTTAATCTTTACATTTTCAATTGATCAGAGAATTCAACATTGTAAAATGTTTGAAAGAGTAGCAGCACTATATAGTGTCCTGATCTGACCCTCTAACCACAAGCTAATGTGCTAGCCCCAAGCACATTGCATAGCTTAAAACAGGTGCAGCAGCCATTATGAAAACACATAAGCAAGTCAATTAGAGATGACCTAACAACTTCACATAGTAGGAGGCAAGGGTTTGATTTGGGCATGCAGTTTGCAGGATGCTACGCTCATTTGATGGCCACATCACCTTCGACAGACATCCCACCTCTCCCACAACTTGTGGAATTCTCCTGCATATTGATTGCAGCTCTCTGACGCTCTAAAATTACACAATATTCTGAAAATCACCATTCTGTACATCAAGCTGGATATGAGACGTAGACATAGACCCTCTTTTTGCTCAGTAGACCCATCAGCGTTCTCTGCGGGCGGGATTCACAGTCGACCGCTCTCATTCACTGTGCATCGGTTCAGTTTAGTGTCCTGCAGCTCCACGGCAGAGTGTTCAAAACAGAGACTATCGCACTGGCCCTGCCTATAGGATCAAAATAATGATAGTGAGGCCGCTCTGTTTGCAACAGTTAATGCCCACGGGGATTAAATGACTGTAAAAGACATGCCAAGATGAATCAACAGCTCAGTCTTTTACAGGGCCGCCCCAAGCCTTTATGGGGCCCTAAGCTTTTCATTTTGGGGCCCCCCTGCCCCAACCTGAGCACCAGACACTTCATCATTTCATAGGGAGAGAGATATTGTGCAATACACTGAAGCGCCCGGGCCTTTATCAACCACCCAGGTGGTGCATATCTGCATTTGCCCAACAGTGGCAGCAGCCAACAGCAGAAATTGATTGACTTAGTATTGGTGTGCCAACGATGAAAATAGATTAATAAAAAAAAATCAGTTTTACCTGTGTAATACCATTTCATTTTATTATTCAATTCAATTTCAATTCAATCCTTTTAAAACATATATCTTGGTGCTTTTGGGGCCCCCTGCTGGCGTCAGGGTCCTAAGCGGCTGCGTAATTCGAGTATGCCTTGGGCCGGCCCTGGTCTTTTATTAGCATAGTTAATGTTCTAGACTAATTAGCTAGCTGTGCTGCTACACTGAGGCCCCCCATTATGTGTGTGCGCTAAAGTCCCTGTTAAAATAGAATACAAGAAGACTTCAGTACATATTTTTCGCACAATTTCTGCAAATATCTACCCAATGTGGTTCACAGATTAGACAAAATCAAGTATAGCATAAGAAATATAGGTGTAGGTGTGTGTCTGGGTTTTCTTTTCTTTTTTTTGGGGGGGGGGGGGGTTGCAGGCTGGTTGCATGGTGCTATCTCACTGAAATGGGTTTTCGCAGGGTGGGATGTCTGCCTGGTAGCTCTAGTGGAAGACATCAAGCATGTCTTGGATGATTAACTACATTGACATTGAGGTTTGTGGAGAGCCTGGCCACTTCCTGCTTTCTCCTTTGTATCATAAAATGACTACAGGAGCCTGCAAGCAAGTCAGGGTAAATTAGGGTTTTTTGGTAGATCATTGTCCTAAAAAAAATAGCAAGCAGCAAAACAAAGACAAAGATGCATAAGATGAAATAGCCAAGTACTGCTGATGTGAGGCCTTCTAGTAATAGAAATGACACTGACTATATTGGACGAACTGGACTCTTTCTAAGAAGCGAGGTGGTCATTAGTGGAAGTGCTGTGCTTGCAGTTATATATAGACATTCTTTTCTTTTTGACACGCTGCAAAATCTCAGCCTGTGCAAATAGAAGTCTCTGCTCCCTCAGAGAGACGAGTGTCCATATGCTGTAGCATCCTCTGAACAGGTGTTCTGTGCTATGTTTGAGAGTGAGTGTGTGTGTCTGTGCGAGTGAGTTAGGATGAAACGGAGAAGGTGATGTTACTATACATGCAGCAGAACAAACTAGACTAATGATGAAAGCTCTGCTGAAAGGTTTCACGCACACACACGCACTTACACACTGAGGTCCCTAGACAGACTCATGTGACACCAGGGCTAGAGTTCACACACATGCAGACACACATATGCGTGCACACATGGGATCAACACATTATCGTGAGTAGTGGCGGTGTGTGTCACACCCTAATAGCCTCTCAGGCTGTGAACCAGGCTGGTCCTGAAGTGCTCTGCTATGTGGTTAAACCTATGAGAGAGATGTTTGCATGTGTAATGACTCTTATCCATATGTTCTAACCACTCACGTGTGTTTAGAGCTTGGGGTTTCAGGAGAAAACGGCAGTGGCCTCAGTCTATACAATTCTCAGAGTTATTTCTGGACTGCTCTGTGGGGAAGGGCACAGTTGCCTACAGACTACAGCTTTTGAGCACAATTGCCATCTGAACCCCACATCTAACAAGCCAGTACATCATTGGTTTTCATTACAAGTGGGTACAGGTTTATCGAGGGCTAGATAAGCTGATGGGGCAGTTAATCGTGCAAACTAGGCAGGGCAGCAGGTGCTCAGGCCTAGACCTGGCAAAAGACAAGTAAAACTTGTGTGCTGCTCTTTTTTACTTCCATATTCAGGCATGACATGACTAAAATGTGACATCACTTCCTTCCTTAGTGTAGGTTTATCTTCACCACTCTAGTGACAACCATACAACAGAAATTACATGGAAATCCTATTTTAACCATGTGACCGTTTTGTCGTCATCATTTGTAAAGGTTCTGCAAATCTCTAACCACTTATCATCCCTAATCATCATCATGTTAATGAACACAGACCATGGAACAGCTTGAGGGTCCAATACAAACCTTTACTTAAATTAAATGGATCATTACTAGCTTTCTAAAATGAAATAGGCCCATATCTGAGATGTGCCAGGATGGCAGGTGTGGTCCATGAACACTGAAACTCAGTGAATTGGTTTAACTAGAACTGTAACACAAAAGAAGATACACTATTGCTCTATTGCTACTGTTGCAGTTCAGAGCATGTTTAATTATGCATCATTAACAACATCCCTCTACAAACTACCAGGACCATGCCATGTAATTATGCTGCCCCCTTGTGGTGAAAAAACAACAGTATAATTTCTGCACATGTAAAAGGAAAGAAAGCTACTGGTGCCACCTACTGATGAATAAAACAATTACAGTAAAATACTGAGGAATTTTTACATTACTTAAGAGAAAAGAAAAGAAAATGTAGAACGACACAGCAGCGATGTTGTAAGAAAAAGCAGAATTAAGCTGAGAAAAATGTGTGAAAGGGTTGAAGAAAACCAAGTGGCCTGGGTAAGAGGAGCATTAAAAAAAGTGTAAAAAAAAAAAAAAAAAAAAAAAAAACAAGCGCTGAATTGCACTGACAAAAACTACGGGCCACTGCTAAACTACGGTGATAAAAACAACGGGCCACTGGACAAAAGCGGAGAAAAAAAAAAAAAAAAAAACGGGCCAGTGGTAAACTGCGTTGAGAAAAACAACGGGCCATTGTTAAACTGCGTTGAGAAAAACAACGGGCCAGTGATAAACTGCGTTGAGAAAAACAACGGGCCAGTGGTAAACTGCGTTGAGAGAAAAAAAAAAAAAAAAAAAAAAAAAAAAAAAAAACGGGCCACTGGTGAACTGCGTTGAGAAAAACAACGGGCCAGTGGTAAACTGCGTTGAGAAAAACAACGGGCCACTGGTGAACTGCGTTGAGAAAAACAACGGGCCATTGTTAAACTGCGTTGAGAAAAACAACGGGCCATTGTTAAACTGCGTTGAGAAAAACAACGGGCCAGTGGTAAACTCCGTTGAGAAAAACAACGGGCCAGTGGGCAAAAGCGTTGAGAAAAACAACGGGCCAGTGGGCAAAAGCGTTGAGAAAAACAACGGGCCAGTGGTAAACTGCGTTGAGAAAAACAACGGGCCAGTGGTAAACTGCGTTGAGAAAAACAACGGGCCAGTGGTAAACTGCGTTGAGAAAAACAACGGGCCAGTGGTAAACTGCGTTGAGAAAAACAACGGGCCAGTGATAAACTCCGTTGAGAAAAACAACGGGCCAGTGGGCAAAAGCGTTGAGAAAAACAACGGGCCAGTGGGCAAAAGCGTTGAGAAAAACAACGGGCCAGTGGTAAACTGCGTTGAGAAAAACAACGGGCCAGTGGTAAACTGCGTTGAGAAAAACAACGGGCCAGTGGTAAACTGCGTTGAGAAAAACAACGGGCCAGTGGTAAACTGCGTTGAGAAAAACAACGGGCCAGTGATAAACTCCGTTGAGAAAAACAACGGGCCAGTGGCAAAAGCGTTGAGAAGAACAACGGGCCACTATGCAAAAGCGTTGAGAAAAACAACGGGCCATTGTTAAACTGCGTTGAGAAAAACAACGGGCCATTGTTAAACTGCGTTGAGAAAAACAACGGGCCAGTGGGCAAAAGCGTTGAGAAAAACAACGGGCCAGTGGGCAAAAGCGTTGAGAAAAACAACGGGCCAGTGGTAAACTGCGTTGAGAAAAACAACGGGCCAGTGGTAAACTGCGTTGAGAAAAACAACGGGCCAGTGGTAAACTGCGTTGAGAAAAACAACGGGCCAGTGGTAAACTGCGTTGAGAAAAACAACGGGCCAGTGGTAAACTGCGTTGAGAAAAACAACGGGCCAATGGGCAAAACCGTTGAGAAAAACAACGGGCCAATGGGCAAAACCGTTGAGAAAAACAACGGGCCATTGTTAAACAGTGTTGAGAAAAAAAACGGGCCAGTGTTAAACTGCGTTGAGAAAAAAAACGGGCCAGTGGTAAACTGCGTTGAGAAAAACAACGGGCCAATGGGCAAAAGCGTTGAGAAAAACAACGGGCCAGTGGGCAAAAGCGTTGAGAAAAACAACGGGCCAGTGGTAAACTGCGTTGAGAAAAAATAAAAAAAAAAAAAAAACGGGCCACTGGGCAAAAGCGTTGAGAAAAACAACGGGCCAGTGGTGAACTGCGTTGACAAAAACAACGGGCCAGTGGTAAACTGCGTTGAGAAAAACAACGGGCCAGTGGGCAAAAGCGTTGAGAAAAACAACGGGCCAGTGGTAAACTGCGTTGAGAAAAACAACGGGCCAGTGGTAAACTCCGTTGAGAAAAACAACGGACCAGTGGGCAAAAGCGTTGAGAAAAACAACGGGCCAGTGGGCAAAAGCGTTAAGAAAAACAACGGGCCAGTGGGCAAAAGCGTTGAGAAAAACAACGGGCCAGTGGGCAAAAGCTTGGAGAAAAACAACGGGCCAGTGGTAAACTGCGTTGAGAAAAAAAAAAAAAAAACGGGCCAGTGGTAAACTGCGTTGAGAAAAACAACGGGCCAGTGGTAAACTGCGTTGAGAAAAACAACGGGCCAGTGGGCAAAAGCGTTGAGAAAAACAACGGGCCAGTGGGCAAAAGCGTTGAGAAAAACAACGGGCCAGTGGGCAAAAGCGTTGAGAAAAACAACGGGCCAGTGGGCAAAAGCGTTGAGAAAAACAACGGGCCAGTGGTAAACTGCGTTGAGAAAAACAACGGGCCAGTGGTAAACTGCGTTGAGAAAAACAACGGGCCAGTGGTAAACTGCGTTGAGAAAAACAACGGGCCAGTGGTAAACTGCGTTGAGAAAAACAACGGGCCAGTGGTAAACTCCGTTGAGAAAAACAACGGGCCAGTGGCAAAAGCGTTGAGAAAAAAAACGGCCCACTATGCAAAAGCGTTGAGAAAAACAACGGGCCATTGTTAAACTGCGTTGAGAAAAACAACGGGCCATTGTTAAACTGCGTTGAGAAAAACAACGGGCCATTGTTAAACTGCGTTGAGAAAAACAACGGGCCATTGTTAAACTGCGTTGAGAAAAACAACGGGCCAGTGGGCAAAAGCGTTGAGAAAAACAACGGGCCAGTGGGCAAAAGCGTTGAGAAAAACAACGGGCCAATGGGCAAAAGCGTTGAGAAAAACAACGGGCCAATGGGCAAAACCGTTGAGAAAAACAACGGGCCAATGGGCAAAACCGTTGAGAAAAACAACGGGCCAATGGGCAAAACCGTTGAGAAAAACAACGGGCCATTGTTAAACTGCGTTGAGAAAAACAACGGGCCATTGTTAAACTGCGTTGAGAAAAACAACGGGCCATTGTTAAACTGCGTTGAGAAAAAAAAAAAACGGGCCACTGGGCAAAAGCTTGGAGAAAAACAACGGGCCAGTGGTAAACTGCGTTGAGAAAAAAAAAAAACGGGCCACTGGGCAAAAGCGTTGAGAAAAACAACGGGCCACTGGTGAACTGCGTTGAGAAAAACAACGGGCCAGTGGTAAACTCCGTTGAGAAAAACAACGGGCCAGTGGGCAAAAGCGTTGAGAAAAACAACGGGCCAGTGGGCAAAAGCGTTGAGAAAAACAACGGGCCAGTGGTAAACTGCGTTGAGAAAAACAACGGGCCAGTGGTAAACTGCGTTGAGAAAAACAACGGGCCAGTGGGCAAAAGCGTTGAGAAAAACAACGGGCCAGTGGGCAAAAGCGTTGAGAAAAACAACGGGCCAGTGGTAAACTGCGTTGAGAAAAACAACGGGCCAGTGGTAAACTGCGTTGAGAAAAACAACGGGCCAGTGGTAAACTGCGTTGAGAAAAACAACGGGCCAGTGGTAAACTGCGTTGAGAAAAACAACGGGCCAGTGGTAAACTGCGTTGAGAAAAACAACGGGCCAATGGGCAAAACCGTTGAGAAAAACAACGGGCCAATGGGCAAAACCGTTGAGAAAAACAACGGGCCAATGGTCAAAACCGTTGAGAAAAACAACGGGCCAATGGTCAAAACCGTTGAGAAAAACAACGGGCCAATGGGCAAAACCGTTGAGAAAAACAACGGGCCATTGTTAAACTGTGTTGAGAAAAACAACGGGCCATTGTTAAACTGCGTTGAGAAAAAAAACGGGCCAGTGTTAAACTGCGTTGAGAAAAAAAACGGGCCAGTGGTAAACTGCGTTGAGAAAAACAACGGGCCAATGGGCAAAAGCGTTGAGAAAAACAACGGGCCAGTGGGCAAAAGCGTTGAGAAAAACAACGGGCCAGTGGTAAACTGCGTTGAGAAAAAATAATAAAAAAAAAAAAACGGGCCACTGGGCAAAAGCGTTGAGAAAAACAACGGGCCAGTGGTGAACTGCGTTGACAAAAACAACGGGCCAGTGGTAAACTGCGTTGAGAAAAACAACGGGCCAGTGGGCAAAAGCGTTGAGAAAAACAACGGGCCAGTGGGCAAAAGCGTTGAGAAAACAACGGGCCAGTGGTAAACTGCGTTGAGAAAAACAACGAGCCAGTGGTAAACTCCGTTGAGAAAAACAACGGACCAGTGGGCAAAAGCGTTGAGAAAAACAACGGGCCAGTGGGCAAAAGCGTTAAGAAAAACAACGGGCCAGTGGGCAAAAGCGTTGAGAAAAACAACGGGCCAGTGGGCAAAAGCTTGGAGAAAAACAACGGGCCAGTGGTAAACTGCGTTGAGAAAAAAAACAAAAAAAAAAAAACAAAAACGGGCCACTGGGCAAAAGCGTTGAGAAAAACAACGGGCCACTGGTGAACTGCGTTGAGAAAAACAACGGGCCAGTGGTAAACTGCGTTGAGAAAAACAACGGGCCAGTGGTAAACTGCGTTGAGAAAAACAACGGGCCAGTGGGCAAAAGCGTTGAGAAAAACAACGGGCCAGTGGGCAAAAGCGTTGAGAAAAACAACGGGCCAGTGGGCAAAAGCGTTGAGAAAAACAACGGGCCAGTGGTAAACTGCGTTGAGAAAAACAACGGGCCAGTGGTAAACTGCGTTGAGAAAAACAACGGGCCAGTGGTAAACTGCGTTGAGAAAAACAACGGGCCAGTGATAAACTCCGTTGAGAAAAACAACGGGCCAGTGGCAAAAGCGTTGAGAAAAAAAACGGCCCACTATGCAAAAGCGTTGAGAAAAACAACGGGCCATTGTTAAACTGCGTTGAGAAAAACAACGGGCCATTGTTAAACTGCGTTGAGAAAAACAACGGGCCATTGTTAAACTGCGTTGAGAAAAACAACGGGCCAGTGGGCAAAAGCGTTGAGAAAAACAACGGGCCAGTGGGCAAAAGCGTTGAGAAAAACAACGGGCCAATGGGCAAAACCGTTGAGAAAAACAACGGGCCAATGGGCAAAACCGTTGAGAAAAACAACGGGCCAATGGGCAAAACCGTTGAGAAAAACAACGGGCCATTGTTAAACTGCGTTGAGAAAAACAACGGGCCATTGTTAAACTGCGTTGAGAAAAACAACGGGCCATTGTTAAACTGCGTTGAGAAAAAAAAAAAACGGGCCACTGGGCAAAAGCTTGGAGAAAAACAACGGGCCAGTGGTAAACTGCGTTGAGAAAAAAAAAAAACGGGCCACTGGGCAAAAGCGTTGAGAAAAACAACGGGCCACTGGTGAACTGCGTTGAGAAAAACAACGGGCCAGTGGTAAACTGCGTTGAGAAAAACAACGGGCCATTGTTAAACTGCGTTGAGAAAAACAACGGGCCAGTGGTAAACTCCGTTGAGAAAAACAACGGGCCAGTGGGCAAAAGCGTTGAGAAAAACAACGGGCCAGTGGGCAAAAGCGTTGAGAAAAACAACGGGCCAGTGGTAAACTGCGTTGAGAAAAACAACGGGCCAGTGGTAAACTGCGTTGAGAAAAACAACGGGCCAGTGGTAAACTGCGTTGAGAAAAACAACGGGCCAGTGGTAAACTGCGTTGAGAAAAACAACGGGCCAGTGGTAAACTACGTTGAGAAAAACAACGGGCCAGTGGTAAACTGCGTTGAGAAAAACAACGGGCCAGTGATAAACTCCGTTGAGAAAAACAACGGGCCAGTGGCAAAAGCGTTGAGAAAAACAACGGGCCACTATGCAAAAGCGTTGAGAAAAACAACGGGCCATTGTTAAACTGCGTTGAGAAAAACAACGGGCCATTGTTAAACTGCGTTGAGAAAAACAACGGGCCATTGTTAAACTGCGTTGAGAAAAACAACGGGCCAGTGGGCAAAAGCTTTGAGAAAAACAACGGGCCAGTGGGCAAAAGCGTTGAGAAAAACAACGGGCCAATGGGCAAAACCGTTGAGAAAAACAACGGGCCAATGGGCAAAACCGTTGAGAAAAACAACGGGCCAATGGGCAAAACCGTTGAGAAAAACAACGGGCCATTGTTAAACTGCGTTGAGAAAAACAACGGGCCATTGTTAAACTGCGTTGAGAAAAAAAAAAAACGGGCCACTGGGCAAAAGCTTGGAGAAAAACAACGGGCCAGTGGTAAACTGCGTTGAGAAAAAAAAAAAACGGGCCACTGGGCAAAAGCGTTGAGAAAAACAACGGGCCACTGGTGAACTGCGTTGAGAAAAACAATGGGCCATTGTTAAACTGCGTTGAGAAAAACAACGGGCCATTGTTAAACTCCGTTGAGAAAAACAACGGGCCAGTGGTAAACTCCGTTGAGAAAAACAACGGGCCAGTGGGCAAAAGCGTTGAGAAAAACAACGGGCCAGTGGGCAAAAGCGTTGAGAAAAACAACGGGCCAGTGGTAAACTGCGTTGAGAAAAACAACGGGCCAGTGGTAAACTGCGTTCAGAAAAACAACGGGCCAGTGGGCAAAAGCGTTGAGAAAAACAACGGGCCAGTGGGCAAAAGCGTTGAGAAAAACAACGGGCCAGTGGTAAACTCCGTTGAGAAAAACAACGGGCCAGTAGTAAACTGCGTTGAGAAAAACAACGGGCCAGTGGTAAACTGCGTTGAGAAAAACAACGGGCCAGTGGTAAACTGCGTTGAGAAAAACAACGGGCCAATGGGCAAAACCGTTGAGAAAAACAACGGGCCAATGGGCAAAACCGTTGAGAAAAACAACGGGCCAATGGGCAAAACCGTTGAGAAAAACAACGGGCCAATGGTCAAAACCGTTGAGAAAAACAACGGGCCAATGGTCAAAACCGTTGAGAAAAACAACGGGCCAATGGGCAAAACCGTTGAGAAAAACAACGGGCCATTGTTAAACTGTGTTGAGAAAAACAACGGGCCATTGTTAAACTGCGTTGAGAAAAAAAACGGGCCAGTGTTAAACTGCGTTGAGAAAAAAAACGGGCCAGTGGTAAACTGCGTTGAGAAAAACAACGGGCCAATGGGCAAAAGCGTTGAGAAAAACAACGGGCCAGTGGGCAAAAGCGTTGAGAAAAACAACGGGCCAGTGGTAAACTGCGTTGAGAAAAAATAATAAAAAAAAAAAAACGGGCCACTGGGCAAAAGCGTTGAGAAAAACAACGGGCCAGTGGTGAACTGCGTTGACAAAAACAACGGGCCAGTGGTAAACTGCGTTGAGAAAAACAACGGGCCAGTGGGCAAAAGCGTTGAGAAAAACAACGGGCCAGTGGGCAAAAGCGTTGAGAAAACAACGGGCCAGTGGTAAACTGCGTTGAGAAAAACAACGAGCCAGTGGTAAACTCCGTTGAGAAAAACAACGGACCAGTGGGCAAAAGCGTTGAGAAAAACAACGGGCCAGTGGGCAAAAGCGTTGAGAAAAACAACGGGCCAGTGGGCAAAAGCTTGGAGAAAAACAACGGGCCAGTGGTAAACTGCGTTGAGAAAAAAAACAAAAAAAAAAAAACAAAAACGGGCCACTGGGCAAAAGCGTTGAGAAAAACAACGGGCCACTGGTGAACTGCGTTGAGAAAAACAACGGGCCAGTGGTAAACTGCGTTGAGAAAAACAACGGGCCAGTGGTAAACTGCGTTGAGAAAAACAACGGGCCAGTGGTAAACTGCGTTGAGAAAAACAACGGGCCAGTGGTAAACTGCGTTGAGAAAAACAACGGGCCAGTGGGCAAAAGCGTTGAGAAAAACAATGGGCCAGTGGGCAAAAGCGTTGAGAAAAACAACGGGCCAGTGGGCAAAAGCGTTGAGAAAAACAACGGGCCAGTGGTAAACTGCGTTGAGAAAAACAACGGGCCAGTGGTAAACTGCGTTGAGAAAAACAACGGGCCAGTGGTAAACTGCGTTGAGAAAAACAACGGGCCAGTGATAAACTCCGTTGAGAAAAACAACGGGCCAGTGGCAAAAGCGTTGAGAAAAAAAACGGCCCACTATGCAAAAGCGTTGAGAAAAACAACGGGCCATTGTTAAACTGCGTTGAGAAAAACAACGGGCCATTGTTAAACTGCGTTGAGAAAAACAACGGGCCATTGTTAAACTGCGTTGAGAAAAACAACGGGCCAGTGGGCAAAAGCGTTGAGAAAAACAACGGGCCAGTGGGCAAAAGCGTTGAGAAAAACAACGGGCCAATGGGCAAAACCGTTGAGAAAAACAACGGGCCAATGGGCAAAACCGTTGAGAAAAACAACGGGCCAATGGGCAAAACCGTTGAGAAAAACAACGGGCCATTGTTAAACTGCGTTGAGAAAAACAACGGGCCATTGTTAAACTGCGTTGAGAAAAACAACGGGCCATTGTTAAACTGCGTTGAGAAAAAAAAAAAACGGGCCACTGGGCAAAAGCTTGGAGAAAAACAACGGGCCAGTGGTAAACTGCGTTGAGAAAAAAAAAAAACGGGCCACTGGGCAAAAGCGTTGAGAAAAACAACGGGCCACTGGTGAACTGCGTTGAGAAAAACAACGGGCCAGTGGTAAACTCCGTTGAGAAAAACAACGGGCCAGTGGGCAAAAGCGTTGAGAAAAACAACGGGCCAGTGGGCAAAAGCGTTGAGAAAAACAACGGGCCAGTGGTAAACTGCGTTGAGAAAAACAACGGGCCAGTGGTAAACTGCGTTGAGAAAAACAACGGGCCAGTGGTAAACTGCGTTGAGAAAAACAACGGGCCAGTGGTAAACTACGTTGAGAAAAACAACGGGCCAGTGGTAAACTGCGTTGAGAAAAACAACGGGCCAGTGATAAACTCCGTTGAGAAAAACAACGGGCCAGTGGCAAAAGCGTTGAGAAAAACAACGGGCCACTATGCAAAAGCGTTGAGAAAAACAACGGGCCATTGTTAAACTGCGTTGAGAAAAACAACGGGCCATTGTTAAACTGCGTTGAGAAAAACAACGGGCCAGTGGGCAAAAGCGTTGAGAAAAACAACGGGCCAGTGGGCAAAAGCGTTGAGAAAAACAACGGGCCAGTGGTAAACTCCGTTGAGAAAAACAACGGGCCAGTGGTAAACTGCGTTGAGAAAAACAACGGGCCAGTGGTAAACTGCGTTGAGAAAAACAACGGGCCAGTGGTAAACTGCGTTGAGAAAAACAACGGGCCAATGGGCAAAACCGTTGAGAAAAACAACGGGCCAATGGGCAAAACCGTTGAGAAAAACAACGGGCCAATGGGCAAAACCGTTGAGAAAAACAACGGGCCAATGGGCCAATTCGTTGAGAAAAACAACGGGCCAATGGTCAAAACCGTTGAGAAAAACAACGGGCCAATGGGCAAAACCGTTGAGAAAAACAACGGGCCATTGTTAAACTGCGTTGAGAAAAAAAACGGGCCAGTGTTAAACTGCGTTGAGAAAAAAAACGGGCCAGTGGTAAACTGCGTTGAGAAAAACAACGGGCCAATGGGCAAAAGCGTTGAGAAAAACAACGGGCCAGTGGGCAAAAGCGTTGAGAAAAACAACGGGCCAGTGGTAAACTGCGTTGAGAAAAAATAAAAAAAAAAACAAAACGGGCCACTGGGCAAAAGCGTTGAGAAAAACAACGGGCCAGTGGTGAACTGCGTTGACAAAAACAACGGGCCAGTGGTAAACTGCGTTGAGAAAAACAACGGGCCAGTGGGCAAAAGCGTTGAGAAAAACAACGGGCCAGTGGGCAAAAGCGTTGAGAAAACAACGGGCCAGTGGTAAACTGCGTTGAGAAAAACAACGAGCCAGTGGTAAACTCCGTTGAGAAAAACAACGGACCAGTGGGCAAAAGCGTTGAGAAAAACAACGGGCCAGTGGGCAAAAGCGTTAAGAAAAACAACGGGCCAGTGGGCAAAAGCGTTGAGAAAAACAACGGGCCAGTGGGCAAAAGCTTGGAGAAAAACAACGGGCCAGTGGTAAACTGCGTTGAGAAAAAAAACAAAAAAAAAAAAACAAAAACGGGCCACTGGGCAAAAGCGTTGAGAAAAACAACGGGCCACTGGTGAACTGCGTTGAGAAAAACAACGGGCCAGTGGTAAACTGCGTTGAGAAAAACAACGGGCCAGTGGGCAAAAGCGTTGAGAAAAACAACGGGCCAGTGGGCAAAAGCGTTGAGAAAAACAACGGGCCAGTGGGCAAAAGCGTTGAGAAAAACAACGGGCCAGTGGTAAACTGCGTTGAGAAAAACAACGGGCCAGTGGTAAACTGCGATGAGAAAAACAACGGGCCAGTGGTAAACTGCGTTGAGAAAAACAACGGGCCAGTGATAAACTCCGTTGAGAAAAACAACGGGCCAGTGGCAAAAGCGTTGAGAAAAAAAACGGCCCACTATGCAAAAGCGTTGAGAAAAACAACGGGCCATTGTTAAACTCCGTTGAGAAAAACAACGGGCCATTGTTAAACTGCGTTGAGAAAAACAACGGGCCAGTGGGCAAAAGCGTTGAGAAAAACAACGGGCCAGTGGGCAAAACCGTTGAGAAAAACAACGGGCCAATGGGCAAAACCGTTGAGAAAAACAACGGGCCAATGGGCAAAACCGTTGAGAAAAACAACGGGCCAATGGGCAAAACCGTTGAGAAAAACAACGGGCCATTGTTAAACTGCGTTGAGAAAAACAACGGGCCATTGTTAAACTGCGTTGAGAAAAACAACGGGCCATTGTTAAACTGTGTTGAGAAAAACAACGGGCCATTGTTAAACTGCGTTGAGAAAAAAAACGGGCCAGTGGTAAACTGCGTTGAGAAAAACAACGGGCCAATGGGCAAAAGCGTTGAGAAAAACAACGGGCCAGTGGGCAAAAGCGTTGAGAAAAACAACGGGCCAGTGGTAAACTGCGTTGAGAAAAAATAAAAAAAAAAACAAAACGGGCCACTGGGCAAAAGCGTTGAGAAAAACAACGGGCCAGTGGTGAACTGCGTTGACAAAAACAACGGGCCAGTGGTAAACTGCGTTGAGAAAAACAACGGGCCAGTGGGTAAACTGCGTTGAGAAAAACAACGGGCCAGTGGGCAAAAGCGTTGAGAAAAACAACGGGCCAGTGGGCAAAAGCGTTGAGAAAAACAACGGGCCAGTGGTAAACTGCGTTGAGAAAAACAACGGGCCAGTGGTAAACTGCGTTGAGAAAAACAACGGGCCAGTGGTAAACTCCGTTGAGAAAAACAACGGACCAGTGGGCAAAAGCGTTGAGAAAAACAACGGGCCAGTGGGCAAAAGCGTTAAGAAAAACAACGGGCCAGTGGGCAAAAGCGTTGAGAAAAACAACGGGCCAGTGGGCAAAAGCTTGGAGAAAAACAACGGGCCAGTGGTAAACTGCGTTGAGAAAAAAAAACAAACAAACAAAAAAAAAAAAAAAACGGGCCACTGGGCAAAAGCGTTGAGAAAAACAACGGGCCAGTGGGCAAAAGCGTTGAGAAAAACAACGGGCCAGTGGTAAACTGCGTTGAGAAAAACAACGGGCCAGTGGTAAACTCCGTTGAGAAAAACAACGGGCCAGTGGGCAAAATCGTTGAGAAAAACAACGGGCCAGTGGGCAAAAGCGTTGAGAAAAACAACGGGCCAGTGGTAAACTGCGTTGAGAAAAACAACGGGCCAGTGGTAAACTCCGTTGAGAAAAACAACGGGCCAGTGGCAAAAGCGTTGAGAAAAACAACGGGCCACTATGCAAAAGCGTTGAGAAAAACAACGGGCCATTGTTAAACTGCGTTGAGAAAAACAACGGGCCATTGTTAAACTGCGTTGAGAAAAACAACGGGCCAGTGGGCAAAAGCGTTGAGAAAAACAACGGGCCAGTGGGCAAAAGCGTTGAGAAAAACAACGGGCCAGTGGGCAAAAGCGTTGAGAAAAACAACGGGCCAGTGGGCAAAAGCGTTGAGAAAAACAACGGGCCAGTGGTAAACTGCGTTGAGAAAAACAACGGGCCAGTGGTAAACTCCGTTGAGAAAAACAACGGACCAGTGGGCAAAAGCGTTGAGAAAAACAACGGGCCAGTGGGCAAAAGCGTTAAGAAAAACAACGGGCCAGTGGGCAAAAGCGTTGAGAAAAACAACGGGCCAGTGGGCAAAAGCGTTGAGAAAAACAACGGGCCAGTGGTAAACTGCGTTGAGAAAAAAAAAAAAAAAAAAAAAAAAAAAAAAAAAAACGGGCCAGTGGTAAACTCTGTTGAGAAAAACAACGGGCCAGTGGGCAAAAGCGTTGAGAAAAACAATGGGCCAGTGGTAAACTGCGTTGAGAAAAAAAAAAAAAAAAAAAAAAAAAAAAAAAAAAAAAACGGGCCACTGGGCAAAAGCGTTGAGAAAAACAACGGGCCACTGGTGAACTGCGTTGAGAAAAACAACGGGCCAGTGGTAAACTGCGATAGAAAAACAACGGGCCAGTGGGCAAAAGCGTTGAGAAAAACAACGGGCCAGTGGGCAAAAGCGTTGAGAAAAACAACGGGCCAGTGGGCAAAAGCGTTGAGAAAAACAACGGGCCAGTGGGCAAAAGCGTTGAGAAAAACAACGGGCCAGTGGGCAAAAGCGTTGAGAAAAACAACGGGCCAGTGGTAAACTGCGTTGAGAAAAACAACGGGCCAGTGGTAAACTGCGTTGAGAAAAACAACGGGCCAGTGGTAAACTGCGTTGAGAAAAACAACGGGCCAGTGGTAAACTGCGTTGAGAAAAACAACGGGCCAGTGGCAAATACGTTGAGAAAAACAACGGGCCACTATGCAAAAGCGTTGAGAAAAACAACGGGCCATTGTTAAACTGCGTTGAGAAAAACAACGGGCCATTGTTAAACTGCGTTGAGAAAAACAACGGGCCAGTGGGCAAAAGCGTTGAGAAAAACAACGGGCCAGTGGGCAAAAGCGTTGAGAAAAACAACGGGCCAGTGGGCAAAAGCGTTGAGAAAAACAACGGGCCAGTGGTAAACTGCGTTGAGAAAAACAACGGGCCAGTGGTAAACTGCGTTGAGAAAAACAACGGGCCAGTGGTAAACTGCGTTGAGAAAAACAACGGGCCAGTGGTAAACTGCATTGAGAAAAACAACGGGCCAATGGGCAAAAGCGTTGAGAAAAACAACGGGCCAATGGGCAAAACCGTTGAGAAAAACAACGGGCCATTGTTAAACTGCGTTGAGAAAAACAACGGGCCATTGTTAAACTGCGTTGAGAAAAACAACGGGCCAGTGGTAAACTCCGTTGAGAAAAACAACGGGCCAGTGGTAAACTGCGTTGAGAAAAAAAACGGGCCAGTGTTAAACTGCGTTGAGAAAAAAAACGGGCCAGTGGTAAACTGCGTTGAGAAAAACAACGGGCCAATGGACAAAAGCGTTGAGAAAAACAACGGGCCAGTGGGCAAAAGCGTTGAGAAAAACAACGGGCCAGTGGTAAACTGCGTTGAGAAAAAAAAAAAAAAAAAAAAACGGGCCACTGGGCAAAAGCGTTGAGAAAAACAACGGGCCAGTAGTGAACTGCGTTGACAAAAACAACGGGCCAGTGGTAAACTGCGTTGAGAAAAACAACGGGCCAGTGGGCAAAAGCGTTGAGAAAAACAACGGGCCAGTGGGCAAAAGCGTTGAGAAAAACAACGGGCCAGTGGTAAACTCTGTTGAGAAAAACAACGGGCCAGTGGTAAACTCTGTTGAGAAAAACAACGGGCCAGTGGTAAACTCTGTTGAGAAAAACAACGGGCCAGTGGTAAACTCCGTTGAGAAAAACAACGGGCCAGTGGTAAACTCCGTTGAGAAAAACAACGGGCCAGTGGTAAACTCCGTTGAGAAAAACAACGGGCCAGTGGCAAAAGCGTTGAGAAAAACAACGGACAAGTGGTAAACTGCGTTGAGAAAAACAACGGGCCAGTGGGAAACTGCGTTGAGAAAAACAACGGGCCAGTGGGAAACTGCGTTGAGAAAAACAACGGGCCAGTGGGCAAAAGCGTTGAGAAAAACAACGGGCCATTGTTAAACTGCGTTGAGAAAAACAACGGGCCAGTGGGCAAAAGCGTTGAGAAAAACAACGGGCCAGTGGGCAAAAGCGTTGAGAAAAACAACGGGCCAGTGGTAAACTGCGTTGAGAAAAACAACGGGCCAGTGATAAACTCCGTTGAGAAAAACAACGGGCCACTATGCAAAAGCGTTGAGAAAAACAACGGGCCATTGTTAAACTGCGTTGAGAAAAACAACGGGCCATTGTTAAACTGCGTTGAGAAAAACAACGGGCCATTGTTAAACTGCGTTGAGAAAAACAACGGGCCAGTGGGCAAAAGCGTTGAGAAAAACAACGGGCCAGTGGGCAAAAGCGTTGAGAAAAACAACGGGCCAGTGGTAAACTGCGTTGAGAAAAACAACGGGCCAGTGGTAAACTGCGTTGAGAAAAACAACGGGCCAGTGGTAAACTGCGTTGAGAAAAACAACGGGCCAGTGGTAAACTGCGTTGAGAAAAACAACGGGCCAGTGATAAACTCTGTTGAGAAAAACAACGGGCCAGTGGCAAAAGCGTTGAGAAAAACAACGGGCCAGTGGTAAACTGCGTTAAGATAAACAACGGGCCAGTGGGCAAAAGCGTTGAGAAAAACAACGGGCCACTATGCAACAGCGCTGAGAAAAACAACGGGCCATTGTTAAACTGCGTTGAGAAAAACAACGGGCCAGTGGTAAACTGCGTTGAGAAAAACAACGGGCCAGTGGGCAAAAGCGTTGAGAAAAACAACGGGCCAGTGGGCAAAAGCGTTGAGAAAAACAACGGGCCAGTGGTAAACTCCGTTGAGAAAAACAACGGGCCAGTGGGCAAAAGCGTTGAGAAAAAAAACGGGCCAGTGGTAAACTGCGTTGAGAAAAACAACGGGCCACTATGCAACAGCGCTGAGAAAAACAACGGGCCATTGTTAAACTGCGTTGAGAAAAACAACGGGCCAGTGGTAAACTGCGTTGAGAAAAACAACGGGCCAGTGGGCAAAAGCGTTGAGAAAAACAACGGGCCAGTGGTAAACTCCGTTGAGAAAAACAACGGGCCAGTGGGCAAAAGCGTTGAGAAAAAAAACGGGCCAGTGGTAAACTGCGTTGAGAAAAACAATGGGCCAGTGGTAAACTGCATTGAGAGAGAAAAAAAAAAAACAAAAAACGGGCCACTGGGCAAAAGCGTTGAGAAAAACAACGGGCCAGTGGTGAACTGCGTTGAGAAAAACAACGGGCCAGTGGTAAACTGCGTTGAGAAAAACAACGGGCCAATGGGCAAAACCGATGAGAAAAACAACGGGCCATTGTTAAACTGCGTTGAGAAAAACAACGGGCCAGTGTTAAACTGCGTTGAGAAAAACAACGGGCCAGTGGTAAACTGCGTTGAGAAAAACAACGGGCCAGTGGTAAACTGCGTTGAGAAAAACAACGGGCCACTATGCAAAAGCGTTGAGAAAAACAACGGGCCAGTGGTAAACTGCGTTAAGATAAACAACGGGCCAGTGGGCAAAAGCGTTGAGAAAAACAACGGGCCAGTGGGCAAAAGCGTTGAGAAAAACAACGGGCCAGTGGTAAACTCTGTTGAGAAAAACAACGGGCCAGTGGGCAAAAGCATTGAGAAAAACAACGGGCCAGTGGGCAAAAGCGTTGAGAAAAACAACGGGCCAGTGGTAAACTGCGTTGAGAAAAACAACGGGCCAGTGGGCAAAAGCGTTGAGAAAAACAACGGGCCAGTGGGCAAAAGCGTTGAGAAAAACAACGGGCCAGTGGGCAAAAGCGTTGAGAAAAACAACGGGCCAGTGGTAAACTGCGTTGAGAAAAACAACGGGCCAGTGGTAAACTCCGTTGAGAAAAACAACGGGCCAGTGGGCAAAAGCATTGAGAAAAACAACGGGCCAGTGGGCAAAAGCGTTGAGAAAAACAACGGGCCAGTGGTAAACTCCGTTGAGAAAAAAAACGGGCCAGTGGGCAAAAGCGTTGAGAAAAACAACGGGCCAGTGGGCAAAAGCGTTGAGAAAAACAACGGGCCAGTGGTAAACTGCGTTGAGAGAAAAAAAAAAAAAAAAAAAAAAAAAAACGGGCCACTGGCCAAAAGCGTTGAGAAAAACAACGGGCCAGTGGTGAACTGCGTTGAGAAAAACAACGGGCCAGTGGTAAACTGCGTTGAGAAAAACAACGGGCCAATGGGCAAAAGCGTTTAGAAAAACAACGGGCCATTGTTAAACTGTGTTGAGAAAAATAACGGGCCAGTGGTAAACTGCGTTGAGAAAAACAACGGGCCAGTGGTAAATTGCGTTGAGAAAAAAAACGGGCCACTATGCAAAAGCGTTGAGAAAAACAACGGGCCACTATGCAAAAGCGTTGAGAAAAACAACGGGCCACTATGCAAAAGCGTTGAGAAAAACAACGGGCCATTGTTAAACTGCGTTGAGAAAAACAACGGGCCAGTGGTAAACTGCGTTGAGAAGAAAAAAAAAAAACGGGCCACTGGGCAAAAGCGTTGAGAAAAACAACGGGCCAGTGGTAAACTGCGTTGAGAAAAACAACGGGCCATTGGTAAACTGCGTTGAGAAAAACAACGGGCCATTGTTAAACTGCGTTGAGAAAAACAACGGGCCATTGTTAAACTGCGTTGAGAAAAACAACGGGCCAGTGGTAAACTGCGTTGAGAAAAACAACGGGCCAGTGGTAAACTGCGTTGAGAAAAACAACGGGCCAGTGGTAAACTGCGTTGAGAAAAACAACGGGCCAATGGGCAAAAGCGTTTAGAAAAACAACGGGCCATTGTTAAACTGTGTTGAGAAAAATAACGGGCCAGTGGTAAATTGCGTTGAGAAAAAGAACGGGCCAGTGGTAAATTGCGTTGAGAAAAACAACGGGCCACTATGCAAAAGCGTTGAGAAAAACAACGGGCCACTATGCAAAAGCGTTGATAAAAACAACGGGCCACTATGCAAAAGCGTTGAGAAAAACAACGGGCCAGTGGTGAACTGCGTTGAGAAAAACAACGGGCCATTGTTAAACTGCGTTGAGAAAAACAACGGGCCAGTGGTAAACTGCGTTGAGAAAAACAACGGGCCAGTGGTAAACTGCGTTGAGAAAAACAACGGGCCAGTGGTAAACTGCGTTGAGAAAAACAACGGGCCAGTGGTAAACTGCGTTGAGAAAAACAACGGGCCAGTGGGCAAAAGCGTTGAGAAAAACAACGGGCCAGTGGGCAAAAGCGTTGAGAAAAACAACGGGCCAATGGGCAAAAGCGTTGAGAAAAACAACGGGCCAGTGGGCAAAAGCGTTGAGAAAAACAACTGGCCAGTGGGTAAAAGCGTTGAGAAAAACAACGGGCCGGTGGTAAACTCCGTTGAGAAAAACAACGGGCCAGTGGGCAAAAGCGTTGAGAAAAACAACGGGCCAGTGGTAAACTGCGTTGAGAAAAACAACGGGCCAGTGGTAAACTCCGTTGAGAAAAACAACGGGCCAGTGGTAAACTCCGTTGAGAAAAACAACGGGCCAGTGGTAAACTCCGTTGAGAAAAACAACTGGCCAGTGGGTAAAAGCGTTGAGAAAAACAACGGGCCAGTGGTAAACTCCGTTGAGAAAAACAACGGGCCAGTGGGCAAAAGCGTTGAGAAAAACAACGGGCCAGTGGGTAAAAGCGTTGAGAAAAACAACGGGCCAGTGGTAAACTCCGTTGAGAAAAACAACGGGCCAGTGGGCAAAAGCGTTGTGAAAAACAACGGGCCAGTGGGCAAAAGCGTTGAGAAAAACAACGGGCCAGTGGTAAACTGCGTTGAGAAAAACAACTGGCCAGTGGGTAAAAGCGTTGAGAAAAACAACGGGCCAGTGGTAAACTCCGTTGAGAAAAACAACGGGCAAGTGGGCAAAAGCGTTGAGAAAAACAACGGGCCAGTGGGCAAAAGCGTTGAGAAAAACAACGGGCCAGTGGGTAAAAGCGTTGAGAAAAACAACGGGCCAGTGGTAAACTCCGTTGAGAAAAACAACGGGCCAGTGGGCAAAAGCGTTGTGAAAAACAACGGGCCAGTGGGCAAAAGCGTTGAGAAAAACAACGGGCCAGTGGTAAACTGCGTTGAGAAAAACAACTGGCCAGTGGGTAAAAGCGTTGAGAAAAACAACGGGCCAGTGGTAAACTCCGTTGAGAAAAACAACGGGCAAGTGGGCAAAAGCGTTGAGAAAAACAACGGGCCAGTGGGTAAAAGCGTTGAGAAAAACAACGGGCCAGTGGGTAAAAGCGTTGAGAAAAACAACGGGCCAGTGGTAAACTCCATTGAGAAAAACAACGGGCCAGTGGGCAAAAGCGTTGAGAAAAACAACGGGCCAGTGGGCAAAAGCGTTGAGAAAAACAACGGGCCAGTGGTAAACTGCGTTGACAAAAACAACGGGCCACTATGCAAAAGCGTTGAGAAAAACAATGGGCCAGTGGTAAACTGCGTTAAGATAAACGACGGGCCACTATGCAAAAGCGCTGAGAAAAACAACGGGCCAGTGTTAAACTGCGTTGAGAAAAAAAACGTGCCAGTGTTAAACTGCGTCGAGAAAAACAACGGGCCAGTGGTAAACTGCGTTGACAAAAACAACGGGCCACTATGCAAAAGCGTTGAGAAAAACAACGGGCCAGTGGGCAAAAGCGTTGAGAAAAACAACGGGCCATTGTTAAACTGCGTTGAGAAAAACAACGGGCCAGTGGGCAAAAGCGTTGAGAAAAACAACGGGCCAGTGGTAAACTGCGTTGAGAAAAACAACGGGCCAGTGGGCAAAAGCGTTGAGAAAAACAACGGGCCAGTGGGCAAAAGCATTGAGGAAAACAATGGGCCAGTGGGCAAAAGCGTTGAGAAAAACAACGGGCCAGTGGTAAACTGCGTTGAGAAAAACAACGGGCCAGTGGTAAACTGCGTTGAGAAAAACAACGGGCCAGTGGTAAACTGTGTTGAGAAAAACAACGGGCCAGTGGTAAACTGCGTTGAGAAAAACAACGGGCCAGTGGTAAACTGCGTTGAGAAAAACAACGGGCCAGTGGTAAACTGCGTTGAGAAAAACAACGGGCCAGTGGTAAACTGCGTTGAGAAGAAAAAAAAAAAAAAAAAAAAAAAAAAAAAAAAAACGGGCCACTGGGCAAAAGCGTTGAGAAAAACAACGGGCCAGTGGTGAACTGCGTTGAGAAAAACAACGGGCCATTGTTAAACTGCGTTGAGAAAAACAACGGGCCAGTGGGCAAAAGCTTTGAGAAAAACAACGGGCCACTATGCAAAAGCGTTGAGAAAAACAACGGGCCATTGTTAAACTGCGTTGAGAAAAACAACGGGCCACTGGGCAAAAGCGTTGAGAAAAACAACGGGCCAGTGGAGAACTGCGTTGAGAAAAACAACGGGCCAGTGGTAAACTGCGTTGAGAAAAACAACGGGCCAGTGGTAAACTGCGTTGAGAAAAACAACGGGCCAGTGGGCAAAAGCGTTGAGAAAAACAACGGGCCAGTGGTAAACTGCGTTGAGAAAAACAACGGGCCAGTGGGAAAAAGCGTTGAGAAAAACAACGGGCCAGTGGGCAAAAGCGTTGAGAAAAACAACGGGCCAGTGGTAAACTGCGTTGAGAAAAACAACGGGCCACTATGCAAAAGCGTTGAGAAAAACAACGGGCCACTATGCAAAAGCTTTGAGAAAAACAACGGGCCAGTGGTAAACTCCGTTGAGAAAAACAACGGGCCAGTGGGCAAAAGCGTTGAGAAAAACAACGGGCCAGTGGTAAACTGCGTTGAGAAAAACAACGGGCCAGTGGTAAACTCCGTTGAGAAAAACAACTGGCCAGTGGGTAAAAGCGTTGAGAAAAACAACGGGCCAGTGGTAAACTCCGTTGAGAAAAACAACGGGCCAGTGGGCAAAAGCGTTGAGAAAAACAACGGGCCAGTGGGTAAAAGCGTTGAGAAAAACAACGGGCCAGTGGTAAACTCCGTTGAGAAAAACAACGGGCCAGTGGGCAAAAGCGTTGTGAAAAACAACGGGCCAGTGGTAAACTGTGTTGAGAAAAACAACGGGCCAGTGGTAAACTGCGTTGAGAAAAACAACGGGCCAGTGGTAAACTGCGTTGAGAAAAACAACGGGCCAGTGGTAAACTGTGTTGAGAAAAACAACGGGCCAGTGGTAAACTGTGTTGAGAAAAACAACGGGCCAGTGGTAAACTGCGTTGAGAAAAACAACGGGCCAGTGGTAAACTGCGTTGAGAAAAAAAACGGGCCACTATGCAAAAGCGTTGAGAAAAACAACGGGCCACTATGCAAAAGCGTTGAGAAAAACAACGGGCCATTGTTAAACTGCGTTGAGAAAAACAATGGGCCAGTGGTAAACTGCGTTGAGAAGAAAAAAAAAAAAAAAAAAAAACGGGCCACTGGGCAAAAGCGTTGAGAAAAACAACGGGCCAGTGGTGAACTGCGTTGAGAAAAACAACGGGCCATTGTTAAACTGCGTTGAGAAAAACAACGGGCCAGTGGGCAAAAGCTTTGAGAAAAACAACGGGCCATTGTTAAACTGCGTTGAGAAAAACAATGGGCCAGTGGTAAACTGCGTTGAGAAAAACAATGGGCCAGTGGTAAACTGCGTTGAGAAAAACAACGGGCCATTGTTAAACTGCGTTGAGAAAAACAACGGGCCAGTGGGCAAAAGCTTTGAGAAAAACAACGGGCCACTATGCAAAAGCGTTGAGAAAAACAACGGGCCATTGTTAAACTCCGTTGAGAAAAACAACGGGCCAGTGGGCAAAAGCGTTGAGAAAAACAACGGGCCAGTAGTAAAGTCCGTTGAGAAAAACAACGGGCCAGTGGTAAACTGCGTTGAGAAAAACAACGGGCCAGTGGTAAACTGCGTTGAGAAAAACAACGGGCCAGTGTTAAACTGCGTTAAGAAAAACAACGGGCCAGTGGTAAACTCCGTTGAGAAAAACAACGGGCCAGTGGGCAAAAGCGTTGAGAAAAACAACGGGCCACTATGCAAAAGCGCTGAGAAAAACAACGGGCCAGTGTTAAACTGCGTTGAGAAAAAAAACGGGCCAGTGTTAAACTGCGTTGAGAAAAACAACGGGCCAATGGTAAACTGCGTTGAGAAAAACAACGGGCCACTATGCAAAAGCGTTGGGAAAAACAACGGGCCAGTGGTAAACTGCGTTAAGATAAACAACGGGCCAGTGGGCAAAAGCGTTGAGAAAAACAACGGGCCAGTGGGCAAAAGCGTTGAGAAAAACAACGGGCCATTGTTAAACTGCGTTGAGAAAAACAACGGGCCAGTGGGCAAAAGCGTTGAGAAAAACAACGGGCCAGTGGTAAACTGCGTTGAGAAAAACAACGGGCCAGTGGGCAAAAGCGTTGAGGAAAACAATGGGCCAGTGGTAAACTGCGTTGAGAAAAACAACGGGCCACTATGCAAAAGCATTGAGAAAAACAACGGGCCAGTAGTAAAGTCCGTTGAGAAAAACAACGGGCCAGTGGTAAACTGCGTTGAGAAAAACAATGGGCCAGTGGTAAACTGCGTTGAGAAAAACAACGGGCCAGTGTTAAACTGCGTTGAGAAAAACAACGGGCCAGTGGGCAAAAGCGTTGAGAAAAACAACGGGCCATTGTTAAACTGCGTTGAGAAAAACAACGGGCCAGTGGGCAAAAGCGTTGAGAAAAACAACGGGCCAGTGGTAAACTGCGTTGAGAAAAACAACGGGCCAGTGGGCAAAAGCGTTGAGAAAAACAACGGGCCAGTGCGCAAAAGCATGGAGGTAAACAATGGGCCAGTGGGCAAAAGCGTTGAGAAAAACAACGGGCCATTGGGCAAAAGCGTTGAGAAAAACAACGGGCCAGTGTTAAACTACGTTGTGAAAAACAACGGGCCAGTGTTAAACTGCATTGAGAAAAACAACGGGCCAGTGGTAAACTGCGTTGAGAAAAACAACGGGCCACTATGCAAAAGCGTTGAGAAAAACAACGGGCCAGTGGTAAACTCCGTTGAGAAAAACAACTGGCCAGTGGGTAAAAGCGTTGAGAAAAACAACGGGCCAGTGGTAAACTCCGTTGAGAAAAACAACGGGCCAGTGGGCAAAAGCGTTGAGAAAAACAACGGGCCAGTGGGTAAAAGCGTTGAGAAAAACAACGGGCCAGTGGTAAACTCCGTTGAGAAAAACAACGGGCCAGTGGGCAAAAGCGTTGTGAAAAACAACGGGCCAGTGGTAAACTGTGTTGAGAAAAACAACGGGCCAGTGGTAAACTGTGTTGAGAAAAACAACGGGCCAGTGGTAAACTGCGTTGAGAAAAACAACGGGCCAGTGGTAAACTGCGTTGAGAAAAAAAACGGGCCACTATGCAAAAGCGTTGAGAAAAACAACGGGCCACTATGCAAAAGCGTTGAGAAAAACAACGGGCCATTGTTAAACTGCGTTGAGAAAAACAATGGGCCAGTGGTAAACTGCGTTGAGAAGAAAAAAAAAAAAAAAGAAAAAAAAAAAAAAAACGGGCCACTGGGCAAAAGCGTTGAGAAAAACAACGGGCCAGTGGTGAACTGCGTTGAGAAAAACAACGGGCCATTGTTAAACTGCGTTGAGAAAAACAATGGGCCAGTGGTAAACTGCGTTGAGAAAAACAATGGGCCAGTGGTAAACTGCGTTGAGAAAAACAACGGGCCATTGTTAAACTGCGTTGAGAAAAACAACGGGCCAGTGGGCAAAAGCTTTGAGAAAAACAACGGGCCACTATGCAAAAGCGTTGAGAAAAACAACGGGCCATTGTTAAACTGCGTTGAGAAAAACAATGGGCCAGTGGTAAACTGCGATGAGAAGAAAAAAAAAAAAAAAAAAAAAAAAAAAACGGGCCACTGGGCAAAAGCGTTGAGAAAAACAACGGGCCAGTGGTGAACTGCGTTGAGAAAAACAACGGGCCATTGTTAAACTGCGTTGAGAAAAACAACGGGCCAGTGGGCAAAAGCTTTGAGAAAAACAACGGGCCACTATGCAAAAGCGTTGAGAAAAACAACGGGCCATTGTTAAACTGCGTTGAGAAAAACAACGGGCCAGTGGAGAACTGCGTTGAGAAAAACAACGGGCCAGTGGTAAACTGCGTTGAGAAAAACAACGGGCCAGTGGTAAACTGCGTTGAGAAAAACAACGGGCCAGTGGGCAAAAGCGTTGAGAAAAACAACGGGCCAGTGGTAAACTGCGTTGAGAAAAACAACGGGCCAGTGGGCAAAAGCGTTGAGAAAAACAACGGGCCAGTGGGCAAAAGCGTTGAGAAAAACAACGGGCCAGTGGTAAACTGCGTTGAGAAAAACAACGGGCCACTATGCAAAAGCGTTGAGAAAAACAACGGGCCACTATGCAAAAGCGTTGAGAAAAACAACGGGCCAGTGGTAAACTCCGTTGAGAAAAACAACGGGCCAGTGGGCAAAAGCGTTGAGAAAAACAACGGGCCAGTGGTAAACTGCGTTGAGAAAAACAACGGGCCAGTGGTAAACTCCGTTGAGAAAAACAACTGGCCAGTGGGTAAAAGCGTTGAGAAAAACAACGGGCCAGTGGTAAACTCCGTTGAGAAAAACAACGGGCCAGTGGGCAAAAGCGTTGAGAAAAACAACGGGCCAGTGGGTAAAAGCGTTGAGAAAAACAACGGGCCAGTGGTAAACTCCGTTGAGAAAAACAACGGGCCAGTGGGCAAAAGCGTTGTGAAAAACAACGGGCCAGTGGGCAAAAGCGTTGAGAAAAACAACGGGCCAGTGGTAAACTGCGTTGAGAAAAACAACTGGCCAGTGGGTAAAAGCGTTGAGAAAAACAACGGGCCAGTGGTAAACTCCGTTGAGAAAAACAACGGGCCAGTGGGCAAAAGCGTTGAGAAAAACAACGGGCCAGTGGGCAAAAGCGTTGAGAAAAACAACGGGCCAGTGGGCAAAAGCGTTGAGAAAAACAACGGGCCAGCGGGCAAAAGCGTTGAGAAAAACAACGGGCCAGCGGGTAAAAGCGTTAAGAAAAACAACGGGCCAGTGGTAAACTCCGTTGAGAAAAACAACGGGCCAGTGGGCAAAAGCGTTGAGAAAAACAACGGGCCACTATGCAAAAGCGCTGAGAAAAACAACGGGCCAGTGTTAAACTGCGTTGAGAAAAACAACGGGCCAGTGGTAAACTGCGTTGAGAAAAACAACGGGCCAGTGGTAAACTGCGTTGAGAAAAACAACGGGCCAGTGGTAAACTGCGTTGAGAAAAACAACGGGCCACTATGCAAAAGCGTTGAGAAAAACAACGGGCCAGTGGTAAACTGCGTTGAGAAAAACAACGGGCCAGTGGGCAAAAGCGTTGAGAAAAACAACGGGCCAGTGGGCAAAAGCGTTGAGAAAAACAACGGGCCATTGTTAAACTCCGTTGAGAAAAACAACGGGCCAGTGGGCAAAAGCGTTGAGAAAAACAACGGGCCAGTAGTAAAGTCCGTTGAGAAAAACAACGGGCCAGTGGTAAACTGCGTTGAGAAAAACAACGGGCCAGTGGTAAACTGCGTTGAGAAAAACAACGGGCCAGTGTTAAACTGCGTTAAGAAAAACAACGGGCCAGTGGTAAACTCCGTTGAGAAAAACAACGGGCCAGTGGGCAAAAGCGTTGAGAAAAACAACGGGCCACTATGCAAAAGCGCTGAGAAAAACAACGGGCCAGTGTTAAACTGCGTTGAGAAAAAAAACGGGCCAGTGGAAAACTGCGTTGAGAAAAACAACGGGCCAGTGGGCAAAAGCGTTGAGGAAAACAATGGGCCAGTGGTAAACTGCGTTGAGAAAAACAACGGGCCACTATGCAAAAGCATTGAGAAAAACAACGGGCCAGTAGTAAAGTCCGTTGAGAAAAACAACGGGCCAGTGGTAAACTGCGTTGAGAAAAACAATGGGCCAGTGGTAAACTGCGTTGAGAAAAACAACGGGCCAGTGTTAAACTGCGTTGAGAAAAACAACGGGCCAGTGGGCAAAAGCGTTGAGAAAAACAACGGGCCATTGTTAAACTGCGTTGAGAAAAACAACGGGCCAGTGGGCAAAAGCGTTGAGAAAAACAACGGGCCAGTGGTAAACTGCGTTGAGAAAAACAACGGACCAGTGGGCAAAAGCGTTGAGAAAAACAACGGGCCAGTGGGCAAAAGCATGGAGGTAAACAATGGGCCAGTGGGCAAAAGCGTTGAGAAAAACAACGGGCCATTGGGCAAAAGCGTTGAGAAAAACAACGGGCCAGTGTTAAACTGCATTGAGAAAAACAACGGGCCAGTGGTAAACTGCGTTGAGAAAAACAACGGGCCACTATGCAAAAGCGTTGAGAAAAACAACGGGCCAGTGGTAAACTCCGTTGAGAAAAACAACGGGCCAGTGGGCAAAAGCGTTGAGAAAAACAACGGGCCAGTGGTAAACTCCGTTGAGAAAAACAACGGGCCAGTGGTAAACTCCGTTGAGAAAAACAACGGGCCAGTGGGCAAAAGCGTTGAGAAAAACAACGGGCCAGTGGTAAACTGCGTTGAGAAAAACAATGGGCCAGTGGTAAACTGCGTTGAGAAAAACAACGGGCCAGTGGTAAACTGCGTTGAGAAAAACAACGGGCCAGTGGTAAACTGCGTTGAGAAAAACAACGGGCCAGTGGTAAACTGCGTTGAGAAAAACAACGGGACACTATGCAAAAGCGTTGAGAAAAACAACGGGCCAGTGGTAAACTCCGTTGAGAAAAACAACGGGCCAGTGGGCAAAAGCGTTGAGAAAAACAACGGGCCAGTGGTAAACTCCGTTGAGAAAAACAACGGGCCAGTGGGCAAAAGCGTTGAGAAAAACAACGGGCCAGTGGGCAAAAGCGTTGAGAAAAACAACGGGCCATTGTTAAACTGCGTTGAGAAAAACAATGGGCCAGTGGTAAACTGCGTTGAGAAGAAAAAAAAAAAAAAAAAAAAAACGGGCCACTGGGCAAAAGCGTTGAGAAAAACAACGGGCCAGTGGTGAACTGCGTTGAGAAAAACAACGGGCCATTGTTAAACTGCGTTGAGAAAAACAACGGGCCATTGTTAAACTGCGTTGAGAAAAACAACGGGCCAGTGGGCAAAAGCTTTGAGAAAAACAACGGGCCACTATGCAAAAGCGTTGAGAAAAACAACGGGCAATTGTTAAACTGCGTTGAGAAAAACAATGGGCCAGTGGTAAACTGCGTTGAGAAGAAAAAAAAAAAACAAAAAAAAAAAAAACGGGCCACTGGGCAAAAGCGTTGAGAAAAACAACGGGCCAGTGGTGAACTGCGTTGAGAAAAACAACTGGCCAGTGGGTAAAAGCGTTGAGAAAAACAACGGGCCAGTGGTAAACTCCGTTGAGAAAAACAACGGGCCAGTGGTAAACTCCGTTGAGAAAAACAACGGGCCAGTGGCCAAAAGCGTTGAGAAAAACAACGGGCCAGTGGGCAAAAGCGTTGAGAAAAACAACGGGCCAGTGGGCAAAAGCGTTGAGAAAAACAACGGGCCAGTGGTAAACTCCGTTGAGAAAAACAACGGGCCAGCGGGTAAAAGCGTTGAGAAAAACAACGGGCCAGTGGTAAACTCCGTTGAGAAAAACAACGGGCCAGTGGGCAAAAGCGTTGTGAAAAACAAGGGGCCACTATGCAAAAGCGCTGAGAAAAACAACGGGCCAGTGTTAAACTGCCTTGAGAAAAACAACGGGCCAGTGGTAAACTGCGTTGAGAAAAACAACGGGCCAGTGGGCAAAAGCCTTGAGAAAACCAACGGGCCATTGTAAAACTGCGTTGAGAAAACCAACGGGCCAGTGGGCAAAAGCGTTGAGAAAAACAACGGGCCAGTGGTAAACTCCGTTGAGAAAAACAACGGGCCAGTGGGCAAAAGCGTTGAGAAAAACAACGGGCCAGTGGTAAACTGCGTTGAGAAAAACAACTGGCCAGTGGGTAAAAGCGTTGAGAAAAACAACGGGCCAGTGGTAAACGCCGTTGAGAAAAACAACGGGCCAGTGGGCAAAAGCGTTGAGAAAAACAACGGGCCAGTGGGTAAAAGCGTTGAGAAAAACAACGGGCCAGTGGTAAACTCCGTTGAGAAAAACAACGGGCCAGTGGGCAAAAGCGTTGTGAAAAACAACGGGCCAGTGGGCAAAAGCGTTGAGAAAAACAACGGGCCAGTGGTAAACTGCGTTGAGAAAAACAACTGGCCAGTGGGTAAAAGCGTTGAGAAAAACAACGGGCCAGTGGTAAACTCCGTTGAGAAAAACAACGGGCCAGTGGGCAAAAGCGTTGAGGAAAACAATGGGCCAGTGGTAAACTGCGTTGAGAAAAACAACGGGCCACTATGCAAAAGCATTGAGAAAAACAACGGGCCAGTAGTAAAGTCCGTTGAGAAAAACAACGGGCCAGTGGTAAACTGCGTTGAGAAAAACAATGGGCCAGTGGTAAACTGCGTTGAGAAAAACAACGGGCCAGTGTTAAACTGCGTTGAGAAAAACAACGGGCCAGTGGGCAAAAGCGTTGAGAAAAACAACGGGCCATTGTTAAACTGCGTTGAGAAAAACAACGGGCCAGTGGGCAAAAGCGTTGAGAAAAACAACGGGCCAGTGGTAAACTGCGTTGAGAAAAACAACGGGCCAGTGGGCAAAAGCGTTGAGAAAAACAACGGGCCAGTGGGCAAAAGCATGGAGGTAAACAATGGGCCAGTGGGCAAAAGCGTTGAGAAAAACAACGGGCCATTGGGCAAAAGCGTTGAGAAAAACAACGGGCCAGTGTTAAACTGCATTGAGAAAAACAACGGGCCAGTGGTAAACTGCGTTGAGAAAAACAACGGGCCACTATGCAAAAGCGTTGAGAAAAACAACGGGCCAGTGGTAAACTCCGTTGAGAAAAACAACGGGCCAGTGGGCAAAAGCGTTGAGAAAAACAACGGGCCAGTGGTAAACTCCGTTGAGAAAAACAACGGGCCAGTGGTAAACTCCGTTGAGAAAAACAACGGGCCAGTGGGCAAAAGCGTGGAGAAAAACAACGGGCCAGTGGTAAACTGCGTTGAGAAAAACAATGGGCCAGTGGTAAACTGCGTTGAGAAAAACAACGGGCCAGTGTTAAACTGCGTTGAGAAAAACAACGGGCCAGTGGTAAACTGCGTTGAGAAAAACAACGGGCCAGTGGTAAACTGCGTTGAGAAAAACAACGGGACACTATGCAAAAGCGTTGAGAAAAACAACGGGCCAGTGGTAAACTCCGTTGAGAAAAACAACGGGCCAGTGGGCAAAAGCGTTGAGAAAAACAACGGGCCAGTGGTAAACTCCGTTGAGAAAAACAACGGGCCAGTGGGCAAAAGCGTTGAGAAAAACAACGGGCCAGTGGGCAAAAGCGTTGAGAAAAACAACGGGCCATTGTTAAACTGCGTTGAGAAAAACAATGGGCCAGTGGTAAACTGCGTTGAGAAGAAAAAAAAAAAAAAAAAAAAAACGGGCCACTGGGCAAAAGCGTTGAGAAAAACAACGGGCCAGTGGTGAACTGCGTTGAGAAAAACAACGGGCCATTGTTAAACTGCGTTGAGAAAAACAACGGGCCAGTGGGCAAAAGCTTTGAGAAAAACAACGGGCCACTATGCAAAAGCGTTGAGAAAAACAACGGGCAATTGTTAAACTGCGTTGAGAAAAACAATGGGCCAGTGGTAAACTGCGTTGAGAAGAAAAAAAAAAAAAAAAAAAAAAAAAAACGGGCCACTGGGCAAAAGCGTTGAGAAAAACAACGGGCCAGTGGTGAACTGCGTTGAGAAAAACAACTGGCCAGTGGGTAAAAGCGTTGAGAAAAACAACGGGCCAGTGGTAAACTCCGTTGAGAAAAACAACGGGCCAGTGGTAAACTCCGTTGAGAAAAACAACGGGCCAGTGGCCAAAAGCGTTGAGAAAAACAACGGGCCAGTGGGCAAAAGCGTTGAGAAAAACAACGGGCCAGTGGGCAAAAGCGTTGAGAAAAACAACGGGCCAGTGGGCAAAAGCGTTGAGAAAAACAACGGGCCAGTGGTAAACTCCGTTGAGAAAAACAACGGGCCAGCGGGTAAAAGCGTTGAGAAAAACAACGAGCCAGTGGTAAACTCCGTTGAGAAAAACAACGGGCCAGTGGGCAAAAGCGTTGAGAAAAACAAGGGGCCACTATGCAAAAGCGCTGAGAAAAACAACGGGCCAGTGTTAAACTGCCTTGAGAAAAACAACGGGCCAGTGGTAAACTGCGTTGAGAAAAACAACGGGCCAGTGGGCAAAAGCCTTGAGAAAACCAACGGGCCATTGTAAAACTGCGTTGAGAAAACCAACGGGCCAGTGGGCAAAAGCGTTGAGAAAAACAACGGGCCAGTGGTAAACTCCGTTGAGAAAAACAACGGGCCAGTGGGCAAAAGCGTTGAGAAAAACAACGGGCCAGTGGTAAACTGCGTTGAGAAAAACAACTGGCCAGTGGGTAAAAGCGTTGAGAAAAACAACGGGCCAGTGGTAAACGCCGTTGAGAAAAACAACGGGCCAGTGGGCAAAAGCGTTGAGAAAAACAACGGGCCAGTGGGTAAAAGCGTTGAGAAAAACAACGGGCCAGTGGTAAACTCCGTTGAGAAAAACAACGGGCCAGTGGGCAAAAGCGTTGTGAAAAACAACGGGCCAGTGGGCAAAAGCGTTGAGAAAAACAACGGGCCAGTGGTAAACTGCGTTGAGAAAAACAACTGGCCAGTGGGTAAAAGCGTTGAGAAAAACAACGGGCCAGTGGTAAACTCCGTTGAGAAAAACAACGGGCCAGTGGGCAAAAGCGTTGAGAAAAACAACGGGCCAGTGGGCAAAAGCGTTGAGAAAAACAACGGGCCAGTGGGCAAAAGCGTTGAGAAAAACAACGGGCCAGCGGGCAAAAGCGTTGAGAAAAACAACGGGCCAGCGGGTAAAAGCGTTAAGAAAAACAACGGGCCAGTGGTAAACTCCGTTGAGAAAAACAACGGGCCAGTGGGCAAAAGCGTTGAGAAAAACAACGGGCCACTATGCAAAAGCGCTGAGAAAAACAACGGGCCAGTGTTAAACTGCGTTGAGAAAAACAACGGGCCAGTGGTAAACTGCGTTGAGAAAAACAACGGGCCAGTGGTAAACTGCGTTGAGAAAAACAACGGGCCACTATGCAAAAGCGTTGAGAAAAACAACGGGCCAGTGGTAAACTGCGTTGAGAAAAACAACGGGCCAGTGGGCAAAAGCGTTGAGAAAAACAACGGGCCAGTGGGCAAAAGCGTTGAGAAAAACAACGGGCCATTGTTAAACTCCGTTGAGAAAAACAACGGGCCAGTGGGCAAAAGCGTTGAGAAAAACAACGGGCCAGTAGTAAAGTCCGTTGAGAAAAACAACGGGCCAGTGGTAAACTGCGTTGAGAAAAACAACGGGCCAGTGGTAAACTGCGTTGAAAAAAAACAACGGGCCAGTGGTAAACTGCGTTGAGAAAAACAACGGGCCAGTGGTAAACTGCGTTGAGAAAAACAACGGGCCAGTGGTAAACTGCGTTGAGAAAAACAACGGGCCACTATGCAAAAGCGTTGAGAAAAACAACGGGCCAGTGGTAAACTGCGTTGAGAAAAACAACGGGCCAGTGGGCAAAAGCGTTGAGAAAAACAACGGGCCAGTGGGCAAAAGCGTTGAGAAAAACAACGGGCCATTGTTAAACTCCGTTGAGAAAAACAACGGGCCAGTGGGCAAAAGCGTTGAGAAAAACAACGGGCCAGTAGTAAAGTCCGTTGAGAAAAACAACGGGCCAGTGGTAAACTGCGTTGAGAAAAACAACGGGCCAGTGGTAAACTGCGTTGAGAAAAACAACGGGCCAGTGTTAAACTGCGTTAAGAAAAACAACGGGCCAGTGGTAAACTCCGTTGAGAAAAACAACGGGCCAGTGGGCAAAAGCGTTGAGAAAAACAACGGGCCACTATGCAAAAGCGCTGAGAAAAACAACGGGCCAGTGTTAAACTGCGTTGAGAAAAAAAACGGGCCAGTGTTAAACTGCGTTGAGAAAAACAACGGGCCAATGGTAAACTGCGTTGAGAAAAACAACGGGCCACTATGCAAAAGCGTTGAGAAAAACAACGGGCCAGTGGTAAACTGCGTTAAGATAAACAACGGGCCAGTGGGCAAAAGCGTTGAGAAAAACAACGGGCCAGTGGGCAAAAGCGTTGAGAAAAACAACGGGCCATTGTTAAACTGCGTTGAGAAAAACAACGGGCCAGTGGGCAAAAGCGTTGAGAAAAACAACGGGCCAGTGGTAAACTGCGTTGAGAAAAACAACGGGCCAGTGGGCAAAAGCGTTGAGGAAAACAATGGGCCAGTGGTAAACTGCGTTGAGAAAAACAACGGGCCACTATGCAAAAGCATTGAGAAAAACAACGGGCCAGTAGTAAAGTCCGTTGAGAAAAACAACGGGCCAGTGGTAAACTGCGTTGAGAAAAACAATGGGCCAGTGGTAAACTGCGTTGAGAAAAACAACGGGCCAGTGGGCAAAAGCGTTGAGAAAAACAACGGGCCATTGTTAAACTGCGTTGAGAAAAACAACGGGCCAGTGGGCAAAAGCGTTGAGAAAAACAACGGGCCAGTGGTAAACTGCGTTGAGAAAAACAACGGGCCAGTGGGCAAAAGCGTTGAGAAAAACAACGGGCCAGTGGGCAAAAGCATGGAGGTAAACAATGGGCCAGTGGGCAAAAGCGTTGAGAAAAACAACGGGCCATTGGGCAAAAGCGTTGAGAAAAACAACGGGCCAGTGTTAAACTACGTTGTGAAAAACAACGGGCCAGTGTTAAACTGCATTGAGAAAAACAACGGGCCAGTGGTAAACTGCGTTGAGAAAAACAACGGGCCACTATGCAAAAGCGTTGAGAAAAACAACGGGCCAGTGGTAAACTCCGTTGAGAAAAACAACGGGCCAGTGGGTAAAAGCGTTGAGAAAAACAACGGGCCAGTGGTAAACTCCGTTGAGAAAAACAACGGGCCAGTGGTAAACTCCGTTGAGAAAAACAACGGGCCAGTGGGCAAAAGCGTTGAGAAAAACAACGGGCCAGTGGTAAACTGCGTTGAGAAAAACAATGGGCCAGTGGTAAACTGCGTTGAGAAAAACAACGGGCCAGTGTTAAACTGCGTTGAGAAAAACAACGGGCCAGTGGTAAACTGCGTTGAGAAAAACAACGGGCCAGTGGTAAACTGCGTTGAGAAAAACAACGGGACACTATGCAAAAGCGTTGAGAAAAACAACGGGCCAGTGGTAAACTGCGTTAAGATAAACAACGGGCCAGTGGGCAAAAGCGTTGAGAAAAACAACGGGCCAGTGGGCAAAAGCGTTGAGAAAAACAACGGGCCATTGTTAAACTGCGTTGAGAAAAACAACGGGCCAGTGGGCAAAAGCGTTGAGAAAAACAACGGGCCAGTGGTAAACTGCGTTGAGAAAAACAACGGGCCAGTGGGCAAAAGCGTTGAGGAAAACAATGGGCCAGTGGTAAACTGCGTTGAGAAAAACAACGGGCCACTATGCAAAAGCATTGAGAAAAACAACGGGCCAGTAGTAAAGTCCGTTGAGAAAAACAACGGGCCAGTGGTAAACTGCGTTGAGAAAAACAATGGGCCAGTGGTAAACTGCGTTGAGAAAAACAACGGGCCAGTGGGCAAAAGCGTTGAGAAAAACAACGGGCCATTGTTAAACTGCGTTGAGAAAAACAACGGGCCAGTGGGCAAAAGCGTTGAGAAAAACAACGGGCCAGTGGTAAACTGCGTTGAGAAAAACAACGGGCCAGTGGGCAAAAGCGTTGAGAAAAACAACGGGCCAGTGGGCAAAAGCATGGAGGTAAACAATGGGCCAGTGGGCAAAAGCGTTGAGAAAAACAACGGGCCATTGGGCAAAAGCGTTGAGAAAAACAACGGGCCAGTGTTAAACTACGTTGTGAAAAACAACGGGCCAGTGTTAAACTGCATTGAGAAAAACAACGGGCCAGTGGTAAACTGCGTTGAGAAAAACAACGGGCCACTATGCAAAAGCGTTGAGAAAAACAACGGGCCAGTGGTAAACTCCGTTGAGAAAAACAACGGGCCAGTGGGTAAAAGCGTTGAGAAAAACAACGGGCCAGTGGTAAACTCCGTTGAGAAAAACAACGGGCCAGTGGTAAACTCCGTTGAGAAAAACAACGGGCCAGTGGGCAAAAGCGTTGAGAAAAACAACGGGCCAGTGGTAAACTGCGTTGAGAAAAACAATGGGCCAGTGGTAAACTGCGTTGAGAAAAACAACGGGCCAGTGTTAAACTGCGTTGAGAAAAACAACGGGCCAGTGGTAAACTGCGTTGAGAAAAACAACGGGCCAGTGGTAAACTGCGTTGAGAAAAACAACGGGACACTATGCAAAAGCGTTGAGAAAAACAACGGGCCAGTGGTAAACTCCGTTGAGAAAAACAACGGGCCAGTGGGCAAAAGCGTTGAGAAAAACAACGGGCCAGTGGTAAACTCCGTTGAGAAAAACAACGGGCCAGTGGGCAAAAGCGTTGAGAAAAACAACGGGCCAGTGGGCAAAAGCGTTGAGAAAAACAACGGGCCATTGTTAAACTGCGTTGAGAAAAACAATGGGCCAGTGGTAAACTGCGTTGAGAAGAAAAAAAAAAAAAAAAAAAAAACGGGCCACTGGGCAAAAGCGTTGAGAAAAAAAACGGGCCAGTGGTGAACTGCGTTGAGAAAAACAACGGGCCATTGTTAAACTGCGTTGAGAAAAACAACGGGCCAGTGGGCAAAAGCTTTGAGAAAAACAACGGGCCACTATGCAAAAGCGTTGAGAAAAACAACGGGCAATTGTTAAACTGCGTTGAGAAAAACAATGGGCCAGTGGTAAACTGCGTTGAGAAGAAAAAAAAAAAAAAAAAAAAAAAAAAAAAAAAAACGGGCCACTGGGCAAAAGCGTTGAGAAAAACAACGGGCCAGTGGTGAACTGCGTTGAGAAAAACAACTGGCCAGTGGGTAAAAGCGTTGAGAAAAACAACGGGCCAGTGGTAAACTCCGTTGAGAAAAACAACGGGCCAGTGGTAAACTCCGTTGAGAAAAACAACGGGCCAGTGGGCAAAAGCGTTGAGAAAAACAACGGGCCAGTGGGCAAAAGCGTTGAGAAAAACAACGGGCCAGTGGGCAAAAGCGTTGAGAAAAACAACGGGCCAGTGGTAAACTCCGTTGAGAAAAACAACGGGCCAGCGGGTAAAAGCGTTGAGAAAAACAACGGGCCAGTGGTAAACTCCGTTGAGAAAAACAACGGGCCAGTGGGCAAAAGCGTTGAGAAAAACAAGGGGCCACTATGCAAAAGCGCTGAGAAAAACAACGGGCCAGTGTTAAACTGCCTTGAGAAAAACAACGGGCCAGTGGTAAACTGCGTTGAGAAAAACAACGGGCCAGTGGGCAAAAGCCTTGAGAAAACCAACGGGCCATTGTTAAACTGCGTTGAGAAAACCAACGGGCCAGTGGGCAAAAGCGTTGAGAAAAACAACGGGCCAGTGGTAAACTCCGTTGAGAAAAACAACGGGCCAGTGGGCAAAAGCGTTGAGAAAAACAACGGGCCAGTGGTAAACTGCGTTGAGAAAAACAACTGGCCAGTGGGTAAAAGCGTTGAGAAAAACAACGGGCCAGTGGTAAACGCCGTTGAGAAAAACAACGGGCCAGTGGGCAAAAGCGTTGAGAAAAACAATGGGCCAGTGGGTAAAAGCGTTGAGAAAAACAACGGGCCAGTGGTAAACTCCGTTGAGAAAAACAACGGGCCAGTGGGCAAAAGCGTTGTGAAAAACAACGGGCCAGTGGGCAAAAGCGTTGTGAAAAACAACGGGCCAGTGGGCAAAAGCGTTGAGAAAAACAACGGGCCACTATGCAAAAGCGCTGAGAAAAACAACGGGCCAGTGTTAAACTGCGTTGAGAAAAACAACGGGCCAGTGGTAAACTGCGTTGAGAAAAACAACGGGCCACTATGCAAAAGCGTTGAGAAAAACAACGGGCCAGTGGTAAACTGCGTTAAGATAAACAACGGGCCAGTGGGCAAAAGCGTTGAGAAAAACAACGGGCCAGTGGGCAAAAGCGTTGAGAAAAACAACGGGCCATTGTTAAACTGCGTTGAGAAAAACAACGGGCCAGTGGGCAAAAGCGTTGAGAAAAACAACGGGCCAGTGGTAAACTGCGTTGAGAAAAACAACTGGCCAGTGGGTAAAAGCGTTGAGAAAAACAACGGGCCAGTGGTAAACTCCGTTGAGAAAAACAACGGGCCAGTGGGCAAAAGCGTTGAGAAAAACAACGGGCCAGTGGGCAAAAGCGTTGAGAAAAACAACGGGCCAGTGGGCAAAAGCGTTGAGAAAAACAACGGGCCAGCGGGTAAAAGCGTTAAGAAAAACAACGGGCCAGTGGTAAACTCCGTTGAGAAAAACAACGGGCCAGTGGGCAAAAGCGTTGAGAAAAACAACGGGCCACTATGCAAAAGCGCTGAGAAAAACAACGGGCCAGTGTTAAACTGCGTTGAGAAAAACAACGGGCCAGTGGTAAACTGCGTTGAGAAAAACAACGGGCCACTATGCAAAAGCGTTGAGAAAAACAACGGGCCAGTGGTAAACTGCGTTGAGAAAAACAACGGGCCAGTGGGCAAAAGCGTTGAGAAAAACAACGGGCCAGTGGGCAAAAGCGTTGAGAAAAACAACGGGCCATTGTTAAACTCCGTTGAGAAAAACAACGGGCCAGTGGGCAAAAGCGTTGAGAAAAACAACGGGCCAGTAGTAAAGTCCGTTGAGAAAAACAACGGGCCAGTGGTAAACTGCGTTGAGAAAAACAACGGGCCAGTGGTAAACTGCGTTGAGAAAAACAACGGGCCAGTGTTAAACTGCGTTAAGAAAAACAACGGGCCAGTGGTAAACTCCGTTGAGAAAAACAACGGGCCAGTGGGCAAAAGCGTTGAGAAAAACAACGGGCCACTATGCAAAAGCGCTGAGAAAAACAACGGGCCAGTGTTAAACTGCGTTGAGAAAAAAAACGGGCCAGTGTTAAACTGCGTTGAGAAAAACAACGGGCCAATGGTAAACTGCGTTGAGAAAAACAACGGGCCACTATGCAAAAGCGTTGAGAAAAACAACGGGCCAGTGGTAAACTGCGTTAAGATAAACAACGGGCCAGTGGGCAAAAGCGTTGAGAAAAACAACGGGCCAGTGGGCAAAAGCGTTGAGAAAAACAACGGGCCATTGTTAAACTGCGTTGAGAAAAACAACGGGCCAGTGGGCAAAAGCGTTGAGAAAAACAACGGGCCAGTGGTAAACTGCGTTGAGAAAAACAACGGGCCAGTGGGCAAAAGCGTTGAGGAAAACAATGGGCCAGTGGTAAACTGCGTTGAGAAAAACAACGGGCCACTATGCAAAAGCATTGAGAAAAACAACGGGCCAGTAGTAAAGTCCGTTGAGAAAAACAACGGGCCAGTGGTAAACTGCGTTGAGAAAAACAATGGGCCAGTGGTAAACTGCGTTGAGAAAAACAACGGGCCAGTGTTAAACTGCGTTGAGAAAAACAACGGGCCAGTGGGCAAAAGCGTTGAGAAAAACAACGGGCCATTGTTAAACTGCGTTGAGAAAAACAACGGGCCAGTGGGCAAAAGCGTTGAGAAAAACAACGGGCCAGTGGTAAACTGCGTTGAGAAAAACAACGGGCCAGTGGGCAAAAGCGTTGAGAAAAACAACGGGCCAGTGGGCAAAAGCATGGAGGTAAACAATGGGCCAGTGGGCAAAAGCGTTGAGAAAAACAACGTGCCATTGGGCAAAAGCGTTGAGAAAAACAACGGGCCAGTGTTAAACTACGTTGTGAAAAACAACGGGCCAGTGTTAAACTGCATTGAGAAAAACAACGGGCCAGTGGTAAACTGCGTTGAGAAAAACAACGGGCCACTATGCAAAAGCGTTGAGAAAAACAACGGGCCAGTGGTAAACTCCGTTGAGAAAAACAACGGGCCAGTGGGCAAAAGCGTTGAGAAAAACAACGGGCCAGTGGTAAACTCCGTTGAGAAAAACAACGGGCCAGTGGTAAACTCCGTTGAGAAAAACAACGGGCCAGTGGGCAAAAGCGTTGAGAAAAACAACGGGCCAGTAGTAAAGTCCGTTGAGAAAAACAACGGGCCAGTGGTAAACTCCGTTGAGAAAAACAACGGGCCAGTGGGCAAAAGCGTTGAGAAAAACAACGGGCCAGTGGTAAACTCCGTTGAGAAAAACAACGGGCCAGTGGGCAAAAGCGTTGAGAAAAACAACGGGCCAGTGGGCAAAAGCGTTGAGAAAAACAACGGGCCATTGTTAAACTGCGTTGAGAAAAACAATGGGCCAGTGGTAAACTGCGTTGAGAAGAAAAAAAAAAAAAAAAAAAAAACGGGCCACTGGGCAAAAGCGTTGAGAAAAACAACGGGCCAGTGGTGAACTGCGTTGAGAAAAACAACGGGCCATTGTTAAACTGCGTTGAGAAAAACAACGGGCCAGTGGGCAAAAGCTTTGAGAAAAACAACGGGCCACTATGCAAAAGCGTTGAGAAAAACAACGGGCAATTGTTAAACTGCGTTGAGAAAAACAATGGGCCAGTGGTAAACTGCGTTGAGAAGAAAAAAAAAAAACAAAAAAAAAAAAAACGGGCCACTGGGCAAAAGCGTTGAGAAAAACAACGGGCCAGTGGTGAACTGCGTTGAGAAAAACAACTGGCCAGTGGGTAAAAGCGTTGAGAAAAACAACGGGCCAGTGGTAAACTCCGTTGAGAAAAACAACGGGCCAGTGGTAAACTCCGTTGAGAAAAACAACGGGCCAGTGGGCAAAAGCGTTGAGAAAAACAACGGGCCAGTGGGCAAAAGCGTTGAGAAAAACAACGGGCCAGTGGGCAAAAGCGTTGAGAAAAACAACGGGCCAGTGGTAAACTCCGTTGAGAAAAACAACGGGCCAGCGGGTAAAAGCGTTGAGAAAAACAACGGGCCAGTGGTAAACTCCGTTGAGAAAAACAACGGGCCAGTGGGCAAAAGCGTTGAGAAAAACAAGGGGCCACTATGCAAAAGCGCTGAGAAAAACAACGGGCCAGTGTTAAACTGCCTTGAGAAAAACAACGGGCCAGTGGTAAACTGCGTTGAGAAAAACAACGGGCCAGTGGGCAAAAGCCTTGAGAAAACCAACGGGCCATTGTTAAACTGCGTTGAGAAAACCAACGGGCCAGTGGGCAAAAGCGTTGAGAAAAACAACGGGCCAGTGGGCAAAAGCGTTGAGAAAAATAACGGGCCAGTGGGCAAAAGCATTAAGGAAAACAACGGGCCAGTGGGCAAAAGCGTTGAGAAAAACAACGGGCCAGTGGGCAAAAGCGTTGAGAAAAACAACGGGCCAGTGGTAAACTGCGTTGAGAAAAAAAACGGGCCAGTGTTAAACTGCGTTGAGAAAAACAACGGGCCAGTGTTAAACTGCATTGAGAAAAACAACGGGCCACTATGCAAAAGCGTTGAGAAAAACAACGGGCCACTATGCAAAAGCGTTGAGAAAAACAACGGGCCACTATGCAAAAGCGTTGAGAAAAACAACGGGCCAGTGGTAAACTCCGTTGAGAAAAACAACGGGCCAGTGGGCAAAAGCGTTGAGAAAAACAACGGGCCAGTGGTAAACTCCATTGAGAAAAACAACGGGCCAGCGGGTAAAAGCGTTAAGAAAAACAACGGGCCAGTGGTAAACTCCGTTGAGAAAAACAACGGGCCAGTGGGCAAAAGCGTTGAGAAAAACAACGGGCCACTATGCAAAAGCGCTGAGAAAAACAACGGGCCAGTGTTAAACTACGTTGTGAAAAACAACGGGCCAGTGTTAAACTGCATTGAGAAAAACAACGGGCCAGTGGTAAACTGCGTTGAGAAAAACAACGGGCCAGTGGGCAAAAGCGTTGAGAAAAACAACGGGCCAGTGGTAAACTGCGTTGAGAAAAACAACGGGCCAGTGGGCAAAAGCGTTGAGAAAAACAACGGGCCAGTGGGCAAAAGCATGGAGGTAAACAATGGGCCAGTGGGCAAAAGCGTTGAGAAAAACAACGGGCCATTGGGCAAAAGCGTTGAGAAAAACAACGGGCCAGTGTTAAACTACGTTGTGAAAAACAACGGGCCAGTGTTAAACTGCATTGAGAAAAACAACGGGCCAGTGGTAAACTGCGTTGAGAAAAACAACGGGCCACTATGCAAAAGCGTTGAGAAAAACAACGGGCCAGTGGTAAACTCCGTTGAGAAAAACAACGGGCCAGTGGGCAAAAGCGTTGAGAAAAACAACGGGCCAGTGGTAAACTCCGTTGAGAAAAACAACGGGCCAGTGGTAAACTCCGTTGAGAAAAACAACGGGCCAGTGGTAAACTCCGTTGAGAAAAACAACGGGCCAGTGGGCAAAAGCGTTGAGAAAAACAACGGGCCAGTAGTAAAGTCCGTTGAGAAAAACAACGGGCCAGTGGTAAACTGCGTTGAGAAAAACAATGGGCCAGTGGTAAACTGCGTTGAGAAAAACAACGGGCCAGTGTTAAACTGCGTTGAGAAAAACAACGGGCCAGTGGTAAACTGCGTTAAGATAAACAACGGGCCAGTGGGCAAAAGCGTTGAGAAAAACAACGGGCCAGTGGGCAAAAGCGTTGAGAAAAACAACGGGCCATTGTTAAACTGCGTTGAGAAAAACAACGGGCCAGTGGGCAAAAGCGTTGAGAAAAACAACGGGCCAGTGGTAAACTGCGTTGAGAAAAACAACGGGCCAGTGGGCAAAAGCGTTGAGGAAAACAATGGGCCAGTGGTAAACTGCGTTGAGAAAAACAACGGGCCACTATGCAAAAGCATTGAGAAAAACAACGGGCCAGTAGTAAAGTCCGTTGAGAAAAACAACGGGCCAGTGGTAAACTGCGTTGAGAAAAACAATGGGCCAGTGGTAAACTGCGTTGAGAAAAACAACGGGCCAGTGGGCAAAAGCGTTGAGAAAAACAACGGGCCATTGTTAAACTGCGTTGAGAAAAACAACGGGCCAGTGGGCAAAAGCGTTGAGAAAAACAACGGGCCAGTGGTAAACTGCGTTGAGAAAAACAACGGGCCAGTGGGCAAAAGCGTTGAGAAAAACAACGGGCCAGTGGGCAAAAGCATGGAGGTAAACAATGGGCCAGTGGGCAAAAGCGTTGAGAAAAACAACGTGCCATTGGGCAAAAGCGTTGAGAAAAACAACGGGCCAGTGTTAAACTACGTTGTGAAAAACAACGGGCCAGTGTTAAACTGCATTGAGAAAAACAACGGGCCAGTGGTAAACTGCGTTGAGAAAAACAACGGGCCACTATGCAAAAGCGTTGAGAAAAACAACGGGCCAGTGGTAAACTCCGTTGAGAAAAACAACGGGCCAGTGGGCAAAAGCGTTGAGAAAAACAACGGGCCAGTGGTAAACTCCGTTGAGAAAAACAACGGGCCAGTGGTAAACTCCGTTGAGAAAAACAACGGGCCAGTGGGCAAAAGCGTTGAGAAAAACAACGGGCCAGTAGTAAAGTCCGTTGAGAAAAACAACGGGCCAGTGGTAAACTGCGTTGAGAAAAACAATGGGCCAGTGGTAAACTGCGTTGAGAAAAACAACGGGCCAGTGGTAAACTGCGTTGAGAAAAACAACGGGCCAGTGGTAAACTGCGTTGAGAAAAACAACGGGCCAGTGGTAAACTGCGTTGAGAAAAACAACGGGCCACTATGCAAAAGCGTTGAGAAAAACAACGGGCCAGTGGTAAACTCCGTTGAGAAAAACAACGGGCCAGTGGGCAAAAGCGTTGAGAAAAACAACGGGCCAGTGGTAAACTCCGTTGAGAAAAACAACGGGCCAGTGGGCAAAAGCGTTGAGAAAAACAACGGGCCAGTGGGCAAAAGCGTTGAGAAAAACAACGGGCCATTGTTAAACTGCGTTGAGAAAAACAATGGGCCAGTGGTAAACTGCGTTGAGAAGAAAAAAAAAAAAAAAAAAAAAAACGGGCCACTGGGCAAAAGCGTTGAGAAAAACAACGGGCCAGTGGTGAACTGCGTTGAGAAAAACAACGGGCCATTGTTAAACTGCGTTGAGAAAAACAACGGGCCAGTGGGCAAAAGCTTTGAGAAAAACAACGGGCCACTATGCAAAAGCGTTGAGAAAAACAACGGGCAATTGTTAAACTGCGTTGAGAAAAACAATGGGCCAGTGGTAAACTGCGTTGAGAAGAAAAAAAAAAAACAAAAAAAAAAAAAACGGGCCACTGGGCAAAAGCGTTGAGAAAAACAACGGGCCAGTGGTGAACTGCGTTGAGAAAAACAACTGGCCAGTGGGTAAAAGCGTTGAGAAAAACAACGGGCCAGTGGTAAACTCCGTTGAGAAAAACAACGGGCCAGTGGTAAACTCCGTTGAGAAAAACAACGGGCCAGTGGGCAAAAGCGTTGAGAAAAACAACGGGCCAGTGGGCAAAAGCGTTGAGAAAAACAACGGGCCAGTGGGCAAAAGCGTTGAGAAAAACAACGGGCCAGTGGTAAACTCCGTTGAGAAAAACAACGGGCCAGCGGGTAAAAGCGTTGAGAAAAACAACGGGCCAGTGGTAAACTCCGTTGAGAAAAACAACGGGCCAGTGGGCAAAAGCGTTGAGAAAAACAAGGGGCCACTATGCAAAAGCGCTGAGAAAAACAACGGGCCAGTGTTAAACTGCCTTGAGAAAAACAACGGGCCAGTGGTAAACTGCGTTGAGAAAAACAACGGGCCAGTGGGCAAAAGCCTTGAGAAAACCAACGGGCCATTGTTAAACTGCGTTGAGAAAACCAACGGGCCAGTGGGCAAAAGCGTTGAGAAAAACAACGGGCCAGTGGGCAAAAGCGTTGAGAAAAATAACGGGCCAGTGGGCAAAAGCATTAAGGAAAACAACGGGCCAGTGGGCAAAAGCGTTGAGAAAAACAACGGGCCATTGGGCAAAAGCGTTGAGAAAAACAACTGGCCAGTGGTAAACTGCGTTGAGAAAAAAAACGGGCCAGTGTTAAACTGCGTTGAGAAAAACAACGGGCCAGTGTTAAACTGCGTTGAGAAAAACAACGGGCCAGTGTTAAACTGCATTGAGAAAAACAACGGGCCACTATGCAAAAGCGTTGAGAAAAACAACGGGCCACTATGCAAAAGCGTTGAGAAAAACAACGGGCCACTATGCAAAAGCGTTGAGAAAAACAACGGGCCAGTGGTAAACTCCGTTGAGAAAAACAACGGGCCAGTGGGCAAAAGCGTTGAGAAAAACAACGGGCCAGTGGTAAACTCCATTGAGAAAAACAACGGGCCAGCGGGTAAAAGCGTTAAGAAAAACAACGGGCCAGTGGTAAACTCCGTTGAGAAAAACAACGGGCCAGTGGGCAAAAGCGTTGAGAAAAACAACGGGCCACTATGCAAAAGCGCTGAGAAAAACAACGGGCCAGTGTTAAACTACGTTGTGAAAAACAACGGGCCAGTGTTAAACTGCATTGAGAAAAACAACGGGCCAGTGGTAAACTGCGTTGAGAAAAACAACGGGCCAGTGGGCAAAAGCGTTGAGAAAAACAACGGGCCAGTGGTAAACTGCGTTGAGAAAAACAACGGGCCAGTGGGCAAAAGCGTTGAGAAAAACAACGGGCCAGTGGGCAAAAGCATGGAGGTAAACAATGGGCCAGTGGGCAAAAGCGTTGAGAAAAACAACGGGCCATTGGGCAAAAGCGTTGAGAAAAACAACGGGCCAGTGTTAAACTACGTTGTGAAAAACAACGGGCCAGTGTTAAACTGCATTGAGAAAAACAACGGGCCAGTGGTAAACTGCGTTGAGAAAAACAACGGGCCACTATGCAAAAGCGTTGAGAAAAACAACGGGCCAGTGGTAAACTCCGTTGAGAAAAACAACGGGCCAGTGGGCAAAAGCGTTGAGAAAAACAACGGGCCAGTGGTAAACTCCGTTGAGAAAAACAACGGGCCAGTGGTAAACTCCGTTGAGAAAAACAACGGGCCAGTGGGCAAAAGCGTTGAGAAAAACAACGGGACAGTAGTAAAGTCCGTTGAGAAAAACAACGGGCCAGTGGTAAACTGCGTTGAGAAAAACAATGGGCCAGTGGTAAACTGCGTTGAGAAAAACAACGGGCCAGTGTTAAACTGCGTTGAGAAAAACAACGGGCCAGTGGTAAACTGCGTTGAGAAAAACAACGGGCCAGTGGTAAACTGCGTTGAGAAAAACAACGGGCCACTATGCAAAAGCGTTGAGAAAAACAACGGGCCAGTGGTAAACTCCGTTGAGAAAAACAACGGGCCAGTGGGCAAAAGCGTTGAGAAAAACAACGGGCCAGTGGTAAACTCCGTTGAGAAAAACAACGGGCCAGTGGGCAAAAGCGTTGAGAAAAACAACGGGCCAGTGGGCAAAAGCGTTGAGAAAAACAACGGGCCATTGTTAAACTGCGTTGAGAAAAACAATGGGCCAGTGGTAAACTGCGTTGAGAAGAAAAAAAAAAAAAAAAAAAAACGGGCCACTGGGCAAAAGCGTTGAGAAAAACAACGGGCCAGTGGTGAACTGCGTTGAGAAAAACAACGGGCCATTGTTAAACTGCGTTGAGAAAAACAACGGGCCAGTGGGCAAAAGCTTTGAGAAAAACAACGGGCCACTATGCAAAAGCGTTGAGAAAAACAACGGGCAATTGTTAAACTGCGTTGAGAAAAACAATGGGCCAGTGGTAAACTGCGTTGAGAAGAAAAAAAAAAAACAAAAAAAAAAAAAACGGGCCACTGGGCAAAAGCGTTGAGAAAAACAACGGGCCAGTGGTGAACTGCGTTGAGAAAAACAACTGGCCAGTGGGTAAAAGCGTTGAGAAAAACAACGGGCCAGTGGTAAACTCCGTTGAGAAAAACATCGAGCCAGTGGTAAAATCCGTTGAGAAAAACAACGGGCCAGTGGGCAAAAGCGTTGAGAAAAACAACGGGCCAGTGGGCAAAAGCGTTGAGAAAAACAACGGGCCAGTGGGCAAAAGCGTTGAGAAAAACAACGGGCCAGCGGGTAAACTCCGTTGAGAAAAACAACGGGCCAGCGGGTAAAAGCGTTGAGAAAAACAACGGGCCAGTGGTAAACTCCGTTGAGAAAAACAACGGGCCAGTGGGCAAAAGCGTTGAGAAAAACAAGGGGCCACTATGCAAAAGCGCTGAGAAAAACAACGGGCCAGTGTTAAACTGCCTTGAGAAAAACAACGGGCCAGTGGTAAACTGCGTTGAGAAAAACAACGGGCCAGTGGGCAAAAGCCTTGAGAAAACCAACGGGCCATTGTTAAACTGCGTTGAGAAAACCAACGGGCCAGTGGGCAAAAGCGTTGAGAAAAACAACGGGCCAGTGGGCAAAAGCGTTGAGAAAAATAACGGGCCAGTGGGCAAAAGCATTAAGGAAAACAACGGGCCAGTGGGCAAAAGCGTTGAGAAAAACAACGGGCCATTGGGCAAAAGCGTTGAGAAAAACAACGGGCCAGTGGTAAACTGCGTTGAGAAAAAAAACGGGCCAGTGTTAAACTGCGTTGAGAAAAACAACGGGCCAGTGTTAAACTGCATTGAGAAAAACAACGGGCCACTATGCAAAAGCGTTGAGAAAAACAACGGGCCACTATGCAAAAGCGTTGAGAAAAACAACGGGCCACTATGCAAAAGCGTTGAGAAAAACAACGGGCCAGTGGTAAACTCCGTTGAGAAAAACAACGGGCCAGTGGGCAAAAGCGTTGAGAAAAACAACGGGCCAGTGGTAAACTCCATTGAGAAAAACAACGGGACAGCGGGTAAAAGCGTTAAGAAAAACAACGGGCCAGTGGTAAACTCCGTTGAGAAAAACAACGGGCCAGTGGGCAAAAGCGTTGAGAAAAACAACGGGCCACTATGCAAAAGCGCTGAGAAAAACAACGGGCCAGTGTTAAACTGCGTTGAGAAAAACAACGGGCCAGTGGTAAACTGCGTTGAGAAAAACAACGGGCCAGTGGTAAACTGCGTTGAGAAAAACAACGGGCCACTATGCAAAAGCGTTGAGAAAAACAACGGGCCAGTGGTAAACTCCGTTAAGAAAAACAACGGGCCAGTGGGCAAAAGCGTTGAGAAAAACAACGGGCCAGTGGTAAACTCCGTTGAGAAAAACAACGGGCCAGTGGGCAAAAGCGTTGAGAAAAACAACGGGCCAGTGGGCAAAAGCGTTGAGAAAAACAACGGGCCATTGTTAAACTGCGTTGAGAAAAACAATGGGCCAGTGGTAAACTGCGTTGAGAAGAAAAAAAAAAAAAAAAAAAAAAACGGGCCACTGGGCAAAAGCGTTGAGAAAAACAACGGGCCAGTGGTGAACTGCGTTGAGAAAAACAACGGGCCATTGTTAAACTGCGTTGAGAAAAACAACGGGCCAGTGGGCAAAAGCTTTGAGAAAAACAACGGGCCACTATGCAAAAGCGTTGAGAAAAACAACGGGCAATTGTTAAACTGCGTTGAGAAAAACAATGGGCCAGTGGTAAACTGCGTTGAGAAGAAAAAAAAAAAAAAAAAAAAAAAAAAAAACGGGCCACTGGGCAAAAGCGTTGAGAAAAACAACGGGCCAGTGGTGAACTGCGTTGAGAAAAACAACTGGCCAGTGGGTAAAAGCGTTGAGAAAAACAACGGGCCAGTGGTAAACTCCGTTGAGAAAAACAACGGGCCAGTGGTAAACTCCGTTGAGAAAAACAACGGGCCAGTGGCCAAAAGCGTTGAGAAAAACAACGGGCCAGTGGGCAAGAGCGTTGAGAAAAACAACGGGCCAGTGGGCAAAAGCGTTGAGAAAAACAACGGGCCAGTGGGCAAAAGCGTTGAGAAAAACAACGGGCCAGTGGTAAACTCCGTTGAGAAAAACAACGGGCCAGCGGGTAAAAGCGTTGAGAAAAACAACGGGCCAGTGGTAAACTCCGTTGAGAAAAACAACGGGCCAGTGGGCAAAAGCGTTGAGAAAAACAAGGGGCCACTATGCAAAAGCGCTGAGAAAAACAACGGGCCAGTGTTAAACTGCGTTGAGAAAAACAACGGGCCAGTGGTAAACTGCGTTGAGAAAAACAACGGGCCAGTGGGCAAAAGCCTTGAGAAAACCAACGGGCCATTGTTAAACTGCGTTGAGAAAACCAACGGGCCAGTGGGCAAAAGCGTTGAGAAAAACAACGGGCCAGTGGGAAAAAGCGTTGAGAAAAACAACGGGCCAGTGGGCAAAAGCGTTGAGAAAAACAACGGGCCATTGGGCAAAAGCGTTGAGAAAAACAACGGGCCATTGGGCAAAAGCGTTGAGAAAAACAACGGGCCAGTGGTAAACTGCGTTGAGAAAAAAAACGGGCCAGTGTTAAACTGCGTTGAGAAAAACAACGGGCCAGTGTTAAACTGCGTTGAGAAAAACAACGGGCCAGTGTTAAACTGCATTGAGAAAAACAACGGGCCACTATGCAAAAGCGTTGAGAAAAACAACGGGCCACTATGCAAAAGCGTTGAGAAAAACAACGGGCCACTATGCAAAAGCGTTGAGAAAAACAACGGGCCAGTGGTAAACTCCGTTGAGAAAAACAACGGGCCAGTGGGCAAAAGCGTTGAGAAAAACAACGGGCCAGTGGTAAACTCCATTGAGAAAAACAACGGGCCAGCGGGTAAAAGCGTTAAGAAAAACAACGGGCCAGTGGTAAACTCCGTTGAGAAAAACAACGGGCCAGTGGGCAAAAGCGTTGAGAAAAACAACGGGCCACTATGCAAAAGCGCTGAGAAAAACAACGGGCCAGTGTTAAACTGCGTTGAGAAAAACAACGGGCCAGTGGTAAACTGCGTTGAGAAAAACAACGGGCCACTATGCAAAAGCGTTGAGAAAAACAACGGGCCAGTGGTAAACTGCGTTGAGAAAAACAACGGGCCAGTGGGCAAAAGCGTTGAGAAAAACAACGGGCCAGTGGGCAAAAGCGTTGAGAAAAACAACGGGCCATTGTTAAACTCCGTTGAGAAAAACAACGGGCCAGTGGGCAAAAGCGTTGAGAAAAACAACGGGCCAGTAGTAAAGTCCGTTGAGAAAAACAACGGGCCAGTGATAAACTGCGTTGAGAAAAACAACGGGCCAGTGTTAAACTGCGTTGAGAAAAACAACGGGCCAGTGTTAAACTGCGTTGAGAAAAACAACGGGCCAGTGGTAAACTCCGTTGAGAAAAACAACGGGCCACTATGCAAAAGCGTTGAGAAAAACAACGGGCCACTATGCAAAAGCGTTGAGAAAAACAACGGGCCACTATGCAAAAGCGTTGAGAAAAACAACGGGCCAGTGGTAAACTGCGTTAAGAAAAACAACGGGCCAGTGGTAAACTCCGTTGAGAAAAACAACGGGCCAGTGGGCAAATGCGTTGAGAAAACAACGGGCCAGTGGGCAAATGCGTTGAGAAAAACAACGGGCCAGTGGGCAAATGCGTTGAGAAAAACAACGGGCCAGTGGGCAAATGCGTTGAGAAAAACAACGGGCCAGTGGGCAAACTGCGTTGAGAAAAACAACGGGCCATTGTTAAACTGCGTTGAGAAAAACAACGGGCCATTGTTAAACTGCGTTGAGAAAAACAACGGGCCATTGTTAAACTGCGTTGAGAAAAACAACGGGCCATTGTTAAACTGCGTTGAGAAAAACAACGGGCCAGTGGTAAACTGCGTTGAGAAAAACAACGGGCCACTATGCAAAAGCGTTGAGAAAAACAACGGGCCAGTGGTAAACTCCGTTAAGAAAAACAACGGGCCAGTGGGCAAAAGCGTTGAGAAAAATAACGGGCCAGTGGTAAACTCCGTTGAGAAAAACAACGGGCCAGTGGGCAAAAGCGTTGAGAAAAACAACGGGCCAGTGGGCAAAAGCGTTGAGAAAAACAACGGGCCATTGTTAAACTGCGTTGAGAAAAACAATGGGCCAGTGGTAAACTGCGTTGAGAAGAAAAAAAAAACAAAAAAAAAAAACGGGCCACTGGGCAAAAGCGTTGAGAAAAACAACGGGCCATTGTTAAACTGCGTTGAGAAAAACAACGGGCCAGTGGGCAAAAGCTTTGAGAAAAACAACGGGCCACTATGCAAAAGCGTTGAGAAAAACAACGGGCAATTGTTAAACTGCGTTGAGAAAAACAATGGGCCAGTGGTAAACTGCGTTGAGAAGAAAAAAAAAAAAAAAAAAAAAAAACGGGCCACTGGGCAAAAGCGTTGAGAAAAACAACGGGCCAGTGGTGAACTGCGTTGAGAAAAACAACGGGCCATTGTTAAACTGCGTTGAGAAAAACAACGGGCCAGTGGGCAAAAGCTTTGAGAAAAACAACGGGCCACTATGCAAAAGCGTTGAGAAAAACAACGGGCAATTGTTAAACTGCGTTGAGAAAAACAATGGGCCAGTGGTAAACTGCGTTGAGAAGAAGAAGAAAAAAAAAAAAAAAAAAAAAAAAAAACGGGCCACTGGGCAAAAGCGTTGAGAAAAACAACGGGCCAGTGGTGAACTGCGTTGAGAAAAACAACTGGCCAGTGGGTAAAAGCGTTGAGAAAAACAACGGGCCAGTGGTAAACTCCGTTGAGAAAAACAACGGGCCAGTGGTAAACTCCGTTGAGAAAAACAACGGGCCAGTGGCCAAAAGCGTTGAGAAAAACAACGGGCCAGTGGGCAAAAGCGTTGAGAAAAACAACGGGCCAGTGGGCAAAAGCGTTGAGAAAAACAACGGGCCAGTGGTAAACTCCGTTGAGAAAAACAACGGGCCAGCGGGTAAAAGCGTTGAGAAAAACAACGGGCCAGTGGGCAAAAGCGTTGAGAAAAACAAGGGGCCACTATGCAAAAGCGCTGAGAAAAACAACGGGCCAGTGTTAAACTGCGTTGAGAAAAACAACGGGCCAGTGGTAAACTGCGTTGAGAAAAACAACGGGCCAGTGGGCAAAAGCCTTGAGAAAACCAACGGGCCATTGTTAAACTGCGTTGAGAAAACCAACGGGCCAGTGGGCAAAAGCGTTGAGAAAAACAATGGGCCAGTGGGAAAAAGCGTTGAGAAAAACAACGGGCCAGTGGGCAAAAGCATTAAGGAAAACAACGGGCCAGTGGGCAAAAGCGTTGAGAAAAACAACGGGCCAGTGTTAAACTGCGTTGAGAAAAACAACGGGCCAGTGTTAAACTGCATTGAGAAAAACAACGGGCCACTATGCAAAAGCGTTGAGAAAAACAACGGGCCACTATGCAAAAGCGTTGAGAAAAACAACGGGCCACTATGCAAAAGCGTTGAGAAAAACAACGGGCCAGTGGTAAACTCCGTTGAGAAAAACAACGGGCCAGTGGGCAAAAGCGTTGAGAAAAACAACGGGCCAGTGGTAAACTCCATTGAGAAAAACAACGGGCCAGCGGGTAAAAGCGTTAAGAAAAACAACGGGCCAGTGGTAAACTCCGTTGAGAAAAACAACGGGCCAGTGGGCAAAAGCGTTGAGAAAAACAACGGGCCACTATGCAAAAGCGCTGAGAAAAACAACGGGCCAGTGTTAAACTGCGTTGAGAAAAACAACGGGCCAGTGGTAAACTGCGTTGAGAAAAACAACGGGCCAGTGGTAAACTGCGTTGAGAAAAACAACGGGCCACTATGCAAAAGCGTTGAGAAAAACAACGGGCCAGTGGTAAACTGCGTTGAGAAAAACAACGGGCCAGTGGGCAAAAGCGTTGAGAAAAACAACGGGCCATTGTTAAACTCCGTTGAGAAAAACAACGGGCCAGTGGGCAAAAGCGTTGAGAAAAACAACGGGCCAGTAGTAAAGTCCGTTGAGAAAAACAATGGGCCAGTGATAAACTGCGTTGAGAAAAACAATGGGCCAGTGTTAAACTGCGTTGAGAAAAACAACGGGCCAGTGTTAAACTGCGTTAAGAAAAACAACGGGCCAGTGGTAAACTCCGTTGAGAAAAACAACGGGCCAGTGGGCAAAAGCGTTGAGAAAAACAACGGGCCACTATGCAAAAGCGCTGAGAAAAACAACGGGCCAGTGTTAAACTGCGTTGAGAAAAACAACGGGCCAGTGGTAAACTGCGTTGAGAAAAACAACGGGCCACTATGCAAAAGCGTTGAGAAAAACAACGGGCCAGTGGTAAACTGCGTTAAGATAAACAACGGGCCAGTGGGCAAAAGCGTTGAGAAAAACAACGGGCCAGTGGGCAAAAGCGTTGAGAAAAACAACGGGCCATTGTTAAACTGCGTTGAGAAAAACAACGGGCCAGTGGGCAAAAGCGTTGAGAAAAGCAACGGGCCAGTGGTAAACTGCGTTGAGAAAAACAACGGGCCAGTGGGCAAAAGCGTTGAGGAAAACAATGGGCCAGTGGTAAACTGCGTTGAGAAAAACAACGGGCCACTATGCAAAAGCATTGAGAAAAACAATGGGCCAGTAGTAAACTGCGTTGAGAAAAACAATGGGCCAGTGGTAAACTGCGTTGAGAAAAACAACGGGCCAGTGTTAAACTGCGTTGAGAAAAACAACGGGCCAGTGTTAAACTGCGTTGAGAAAAACAACGGGCCAGTGTTAAACTGCGTTGAGAAAAACAACGGGCCAGTGTTAAACTGCGTTGAGAAAAACAACGGGCCAGTGGGCAAAAGCGTTGAGAAAAACAACGGGCCATTGTTAAACTGCGTTGAGAAAAACAACGGGCCAGTGGTAAACTCCGTTGAGAAAAACAACGGGCCAGTGGGCAAAAGCGTTGAGAAAAACAACGGGCCAGTGGTAAACTCCGTTGAGAAAAACAACGGGCCAGTGGTAAACTCCGTTGAGAAAAACAACGGGCCAGTGGGCAAAAGCGTTGAGAAAAACAACGGGCCAGTGGGCAAAAGCGTTGAGAAAAACAACGGGCCAGTAGTAAAGTCCGTTGAGAAAAACAACGGGCCAGTGGTAAACTGCGTTGAGAAAAACAATGGGCCAGTGGTAAACTGCGTTGAGAAAAACAACGGGCCAGTGTTAAACTGCGTTGAGAAAAACAACGGGCCAGTGTTAAACTGCGTTGAGAAAAACAACGGGCCAGTGGTAAACTGCGTTGAGAAAAACAACGGGCCAGTGGTAAACTGCGTTGAGAAAAACAACGGGCCACTATGCAAAAGCGTTGAGAAAAACAACGGGCCAGTGGTAAACTTCGTTGAGAAAAACAACGGGCCAGTGGGCAAAAGCGTTGAGAAAAACAACGGGCCAGTGGTGAACTGCGTTGAGAAAAACAACGGGCCATTGTTAAACTGCGTTGAGAAAAACAACGGGCCAGTGGGCAAAAGCTTTGAGAAAAACAACGGGCCACTATGCAAAAGCGTTGAGAAAAACAACGGGCCACTATGCAAAAGCGTTGAGAAAAACAACGGGCAATTGTTAAACTGCGTTGAGAAAAACAATGGGCCAGTGGTAAACTGCGTTGAGAAGAAAAAAAAAAAAAAAAAAAAAAAAAAACGGGCCACTGGGCAAAAGCGTTGAGAAAAACAACGGGCAATTGTTAAACTGCGTTGAGAAAAACAATGGGCCAGTGGTGAACTGCGTTGAGAAAAACAACTGGCCAGTGGGTAAAAGCGTTGAGAAAAACAACGGGCCAGTGGTAAACTCCGTTGAGAAAAACAACGGGCCAGTGGCCAAAAGCGTTGAGAAAAACAACGGGCCAGTGGGCAAAAGCGTTGAGAAAAACAACGGGCCAGTGGGCAAAAGCGTTGAGAAAAACAACGGGCCAGTGGTAAACTCCGTTGAGAAAAACAATGGGCCAGCGGGTAAAAGCGTTGAGAAAAACAACGGGCCAGTGGTAAACTCCGTTGAGAAAAACAACGGGCCAGTGGGCAAAAGCGTTGAGAAAAACAAGGGCCACTATGCAAAAGCGCTGAGAAAAACAACGGGCCAGTGTTAAACTGCGTTGAGAAAAACAACGGGACAGTGGTAAACTGCGTTGAGAAAAACAACGGGCCAGTGGGCAAAAGCCTTGAGAAAACCAACGGGCCATTGTTAAACTGCGTTGAGAAAACCAACGGGCCAGTGGGCAAAAGCGTTGAGAAAACCAACGGGCCAGTGGTAAACTGCGTTGAGAAAAACAACGGGCCAGTGGGCAAAAGCATTGAGAAAAACAACGGGCCAGTGGGCAAAAGCATTAAGGAAAACAACGGGCCAGTGGGCAAAAGCGTTGAGAAAAACAACGGGCCATTGGGCAAAAGCGTTGAGAAAAACAACGGGCCAGTGGTAAACTGCGTTGAGAAAAAAAACGGGCCAGTGTTAAACTGCGTTGAGAAAAACAACGGGCCAGTGTTAAACTGCATTGAGAAAAACAACGGGCCACTATGCAAAAGCGTTGAGAAAAACAACGGGCCACTATGCAAAAGCGTTGAGAAAAACAACGGGCCACTATGCAAAAGCGTTGAGAAAAACAACGGGCCAGTGGTAAACTCCGTTGAGAAAAACAACGGGCCAGTGGGCAAAAGCGTTGAGAAAAACAACGGGCCAGTGGTAAACTCCATTGAGAAAAACAACGGGCCAGTGGGCAAAAGCGTTGAGAAAAACAACGGGCCAGTGGTAAACTGCGTTGAGAAAAACAACGGGCCAGTGGTAAACTGCGTTGAGAAAAACAACGGGCCAGTGGTAAACTGCGTTGAGAAAAACAACGGGCCACTATGCAAAAGCGTTGAGAAAAAAAACGGGCCAGTGGTAAACTGCGTTAAGATAAACAACGGGCCAGTGGTAAACTCCGTTGAGAAAAACAACGGGCCAGTGGTAAACTGCGTTGAGAAAAACAACGGGCCAATGGGCAAAAGCGTTGAGAAAAACAACGGGCCATTGTTAAACTGTGTTGAGAAAAACAACGGGCCAGTGGGCAAAAGCGTTGAGAAAAACAACGGGCCAGTGGTAAACTGCGTTGAGAAAAACAACGGGCCACTATGCAAAAGCGTTGAGAAAAACAACGGGCCACTATGCAAAAGCGTTGAGAAAAACAACGGGCCACTATGCAAAAGCGTTGAGAAAAACAACGGGCCAGTGGTAAACTGCGTTAAGATAAACAACGGGCCAGTGGGAAAAAGCGTTGAGAAAAACAACGGGCCAGTGGTAAACTCCGTTGAGAAAAACAACGGGCCAGTGGGCAAATGCGTTGAGAAAACAACGGGCCAGTGGGCAAATGCGTTGAGAAAAACAACGGGCCAGTGGGCAAATGCGTTGAGAAAAACAACGGGCCAGTGGGCAAACTGCATTGAGAAAAACAACGGGCCATTGTTAAACTGCGTTGAGAAAAACAACGGGCCATTGTTAAACTGCGTTGAGAAAAACAACGGGCCAGTGGTAAACTCCGTTGAGAAAAACGACGGGCCAGTGGGCAAAAGCGTTGAGAAAAACAACGGGCCATTGGTAAACTGCGTTGAGAAAAACAACGAGCCAGTGGGCAAAAGCGTTGAGAAAAACAACGGGCCAGTGGGCAAAAGCGTTGAGAAAAAACAACGGGCCAGTGGGCAAAAGCGTTGAGAAAAACAACGGGCCAGTGGTAAACTCCGTTGAGAAAAACAACGGGCCAGTTGGCAAAAGCGTTGAGAAAAACAACGGGCCAGTGGGCAAAAGCGTTGAGAAAAACAACGGGCCAGTGGTAAACTGCGTTGAGAAAAACAACGGGCCAGTGATAAACTGCGTTAAGAAAAACAACGGGCCACTGGGCAAAAGCGTTGAGAAAAACAACGGGCCAGTGTTGAACTGCGTTGAGAAAAACAACGGGCCAGTGTTGAACTGCGTTGAGAAAAACAACGGGCCAGTGGTAAACTGCGTTGAGAAAAACAACGGGCCACTATGCAAAAGCGTTGAGAAAAACAACGGGCCAGTTGGCAAAAGCGTTGAGAAAAACAACGGGCCAGTGGGCAAAAGCGTTGAGAAAAACAACGGGCCAGTGGTAAACTGCGTTGAGAAAAACAACGGGCCAGTGATAAACTGCGTTAAGAAAAACAACGGGCCACTGGGCAAAAGCGTTGAGAAAAACAACGGGCCAGTGTTGAACTGCGTTGAGAAAAACAACGGGCCAGTGTTGAACTGCGTTGAGAAAAACAACGGGCCAGTGGTAAACTGCGTTGAGAAAAACAACGGGCCAGTGGTAAACTCCGCTGAGAAAAACAACGGGCCAGTGGGCAAAAGCGTTGAGAAAAACAACGGGCCAGTGGGCAAAAGCGTTGAGAAAAACAACGGGCCAGTGGTAAACTGCGTTGAGAAAAACAACGGGCCACTATGCAAAAGCGTTGAGAAAAACAACGGGCCACTATGCAAAAGCGTTGAGAAAAACAACGGGCCAGTGGTAAACTGCGTTAAGATAAACAACGGGCCAGTGGGCAAAAGCGTTGAGAAAAACAACGGGCCAGTGGGCAAAAGCGTTGAGAAAAACAACGGGCCAGTGGTAAACTGCGTTGAGAAAAACAACGGGCCACTATGCAAAAGCGTTGAGAAAAACAACGGGCCACTATGCAAAAGCGTTGAGAAAAACAACGGGCCAGTGGTAAACTGCGTTAAGATAAACAACGGGCCAGTGGGCCAAAGCGTTGAGAAAAACAACGGGCCAGTGGGCAAATGCGTTGAGAAAAACAACGGGCCAGTGGTAAACTCCGTTGAGAAAAACAACGGGCCACTATGCAAAAGCGTTGAGAAAAATAACGGGCCACTATGCAAAAGCGTTGAGAAAAACAACGGGCCAGTGGTAAACTGCGTTAAGATAAACAACAGGCCAGTGGGCAAAAGCGTTGAGAAAAACAACGGGCCAGTGGGCAAAAGCGTTGAGAAAAACAACGGGCCAGTGGTAAACTGCGTTGAGAAAAACAACGGGCCATTGGGCAAAAGCGTTGAGAAAAACAACGGGCCAGTGGTAAACTGCGTTGAGAAAAACAAGGGGCCAGTGGTAAACTCCGTTGAGAAAAACAACAGGCCAGTGGTAAACTCCGTTGAGAAAAACAACGGGCCATTGGGCAAAAGCGTTGAGAAAAACAACGGGCCAGTGGTAAACTGCGTTGAGAAAAAAAAAAAAAAAAAAACGGGCCACTGGGCAAAAGCGTTGAGAAAAACAACGGGCCAGTGGTAAACTGCGTTGAGAAAAACAACGGGCCAGTGGGCAAAAGCGTTGAGAAAAACAACGGGCCAGTGGGCAAAAGCGTTGAGAAAAACAACGGGCCAGTATGCAAAAGCGTTGAGAAAAACAACGGGCCATTGGGCAAAAGCGTTGAGAAAAACAACGGGCCATTGTTAAACTGCGTTGAGAAAAACAACGGGCCAGTGGGCAAAAGCGTTGAGAAAAACAACGGGCCATTGGGCAAAAGCGTTGAGAAAAACAACGGGCCATTGTTAAACTGCGTTGAGAAAAACAACGGGCCAGTGGGCAAAAGCGTTGAGAAAAACAGCGGGCCAGTGGTAAACTGCGTTAAGAAAAAACAAAAAAAAAAAAAAAAAAAAAAAAAAAAAAAAAAACGGACCATTGTTAAACTGCGTTGAGAAAAACAACGGGCCAGTGGTAAACTCCGTTGAGAAAAACAACGGGCCAGTGGGCAAAAGCGTTCAGAAAAACAACGGGCCAGTGGGCAAAAGCGTTCAGAAAAACAACGGGCCAGTGGGCAAAAGCGTTGAGAAAAACAACGGGCCAGTGGGCAAAAGCGTTGAGAAAAACAACGGGCCAGTGGTAAACTCCGTTGAGAAAAACAACGGGCCAGTGGTAAACTCCGTTGAGAAAAACAACGGGCCAGTGGGAAACTCCGTTGAGAAAAACAACGGGCCAGTGGGAAACTCCGTTGAGAAAAACAACGGGCCAGTGGGCAAAAGCGTTGAGAAAAACAACGGGCCAGTGGGCAAAAGCGTTGAGAAAAACAACGGGCCAGTGGGCAAAAGCGTTGAGAAAAACAACGGGCCAGTGGTAAACTCCGTTGAGAAAAACAACGGGCCAGTGGTAAACTCCGTTGAGAAAAACAACGGGCCAGTGGTAAACTCCGTTGAGAAAAACAACGGGCCAGTGGTAAACTCCGTTGAGAAAAACAACGGGCCAGTGGGCAAAAGCGTAGAGAAAAACAACGGGCCAGTGGTAAACTGCGTTGAGAAAAACAACGGGCCAATGGGCAAAAGAGTTGAGAAAAACAACGGGCCAGTGGTAAACTGCGTTGAGAAAAACAACGGGCCAGTGGGCAAAAGCGTTGAGAAAAACAACGGGCCAGTGGGCAAAAGCGTTGAGAAAAACAACGGGCCAGTGGGCAAAAGCATTGAGAAAAACAACGGGCCACTGGTAAACTGCGTTGAGATAAACAACGGGCCAATGGGCAACAGCGTTGAGAAAAACAACGGGCCAGTGGGCAAAAGCGTTGAGAAAAACAACGGGCCAGTGGGCAAAAGCGTTGAGAAAAACAACGGGCCAGTGGGCAAAAGCGTTGAGAAAAACAACGGGCCAGTGGGCAAAAGCGTTGAGAAAAACAACGGGCCAGTGGGCAAAAGCGTTGAGAAAAACAACGGGCCAGTGGGCAAAAGCGTTGAGAAAAACAACGGGCCAGTGGTAAACTGCGTTGAGAAAAACAATGGGCCAGTGTTAAACTGCGTTGAGAAAAACAACGGGCCAGTGTTAAACTGCGTTGAGAAAAACAACGGGCCAGTGTTAAACTGCGTTGAGAAAAACAACGGGCCAGTGGGCAAAAGCGTTGAGAAAAACAACGGGCCATTGTTAAACTGCGTTGAGAAAAACAACGGGCCAGTGGTAAACTCTGTTGAGAAAAACAACGGGCCAGTGGGCAAAAGCGTTGAGAAAAACAACGGGCCAGTGGTAAACTCCGTTGAGAAAAACAACGGGCCAGTGGGCAAAAGCGTTGAGAAAAACAACGGGCCAGTAGTAAAGTCCGTTGAGAAAAACAACGGGCCAGTGGTAAACTGCGTTGAGAAAAACAATGGGCCAGTGTTAAACTGCGTTGAGAAAAACAACGGGCCAGTGGTAAACTGCGTTGAGAAAAACAATGGGCCAGTGTTAAACTGCGTTGAGAAAAACAACGGGCCAGTGTTAAACTGCGTTGAGAAAAACAACGGGCCATTGTTAAACTGCGTTGAGAAAAACAACGGGCCAGTGGGCAAAAGCTTTGAAAAAAACAACGGGCCACTATGCAAAAGCGTTGAGAAAAACAACGGGCAATTGTTAAACTGCGTTGAGAAAAACAATGGGCCAGTGGTAAACTGCGTTGAGAAGAAAAAAAAAAAACAAAAAAAAAAAAAACCGGCCACTGGGCAAAAGCGTTGAGAAAAACAACGGGCCAGTGGTGAACTGCGTTGAGAAAAACAACTGGCCAGTGGGTAAAAGCGTTGAGAAAAACAACGGGCCAGTGGTAAACTCCGTTGAGAAAAACAACGGGCCAGTGGTAAACTCCGTTGAGAAAAACAACGGGCCAGTGGGCAAAAGCGTTGAGAAAAACAACGGGCCAGTGGGCAAAAGCGTTGAGAAAAAAAACGGGCCAGTGGGCAAAAGCGTTGAGAAAAACAACGGGCCAGTGGTAAACTCCGTTGAGAAAAACAACGGGCCAGCGGTAAACTCCGTTGAGAAAAACAACGGGCCAGCGGGTAAAAGCGTTGAGAAAAACAACGGGCCAGTGGTAAACTCCGTTGAGAAAAACAACGGGCCAGTGGGCAAAAGCGTTGAGAAAAACAAGGGCCACTATGCAAAAGCGCTGAGAAAAACAACGGGCCAGTGTTAAACTGCGTTGAGAAAAACAACGGGACAGTGGTAAACTGCGTTGAGAAAAACAACGGGCCAGTGGGCAAAAGCCTTGAGAAAACCAACGGGCCATTGTTAAACTGCGTTGAGAAAAACAACGGGACAGTGGTAAACTGCGTTGAGAAAAACAACGGGCCAGTGGGCAAAAGCGTTGAGAAAAACAACGGGCCAGTGGGCAAAAGCATTAAGGAAAACAACGGGCCAGTGGGCAAAAGCGTTGAGAAAAACAACGGGCCAGTGGGCAAAAGCCTTGAGAAAACCAACGGGCCATTGTTAAACTGCGTTGAGAAAAACAACGGGCCAGTGGTAAACTCCGTTGAGAAAAACAACGGGCCAGTGGGCAAAAGCGTTGAGAAAAACAACGGGCCAGTGGTAAACTCCATTGAGAAAAACAACGGGCCAGTGGGCAAAAGCGTTGAGAAAAACAACGGGCCAGTGGTAAACTGCGTTGAGAAAAACAACGGGCCAGTGGTAAACTGCGTTGAGAAAAACAACGGGCCAGTGGTAAACTGCGTTGAGAAAAACAACGGGCCAGTGGTAAACTGCGTTGAGAAAAACAACGGGCCACTATGCAAAAGCGTTGAGAAAAAAAACGGGCCAGTGGTAAACTGCGTTAAGATAAACAACGGGCCAGTGGTAAACTCCGTTGAGAAAAACAACGGGCCAGTGGTAAACTGCGTTGAGAAAAACAACGGGCCAATGGGCAAAAGCGTTGAGAAAAACAACGGGCCATTGTTAAACTGTGTTGAGAAAAACAACGGGCCAGTGGGCAAAAGCGTTGAGAAAAACAACGGGTCAGTGGTAAACTGCGTTGAGAAAAACAACGGGCCACTATGCAAAAGCGTTGAGAAAAACAACGGGCCACTATGCAAAAGCGTTGAGAAAAACAACGGGCCAGTGGTAAACTGCGTTAAGATAAACAATGGGCCAGTGGTAAACTGCGTTAAGATAAACAACGGGCCAGTGGGAAAAAGCGTTGAGAAAAACAACGGGCCAGTGGTAAACTCCGTTGAGAAAAACAACGGGCCAGTGGGCAAATGCGTTGAGAAAAACAACGGGCCAGTGGGCAAATGCGTTGAGAAAAACAACGGGCCAGTGGGCAAATGCGTTGAGAAAGACAACGGGCCAGTGGGCAAACTGCATTGAGAAAAACAACGGGCCATTGTTAAACTGCGTTGAGAAAAACAACGGGCCATTGTTAAACTGCATTGAGAAAAACAACGGGCCATTGTTAAACTGCGTTGAGAAAAACAACGGGCCAGTGGTAAACTCCGTTGAGAAAAACGACGGGCCAGTGGGCAAAAGCGTTGAGAAAAACAACGGGCCAGTGGTAAACTGCGTTGAGAAAAACAACGAGCCAGTGGGCAAAAGCGTTGAGAAAAACAACGGGCCATTGTTAAACTGCGTTGAGAAAAACAACGGGCCAGTGGGCAAAAGCGTTGAGAAAAACAACGGGCCAGTGGGCAAAAGCGTTGAGAAAAACAACGGGCCAGTGGGCAAAAGCGTTGAGAAAAAACAACGGGCCAGTGGGCAAAAGCGTTGAGAAAAACAACGGGCCAGTGGTAAACTCCGTTGAGAAAAACAACGGGCCAGTTGGCAAAAGCGTTGAGAAAAACAACGGGCCAGTGGGCAAAAGCGTTGAGAAAAACAACGGGCCAGTGGTAAACTGCGTTAAGAAAAACAACGGGCCACTGGGCAAAAGCGTTGAGAAAAACAACGGGCCAGTGTTGAACTGCGTTGAGAAAAACAACGGGCCAGTGTTGAACTGCATTGAGAAAAACAACGGGCCAGTGGTAAACTGCGTTGAGAAAAACAACGGGCCACTATGCAAAAGCGTTGAGAAAAACAACGGGCCAGTTGGCAAAACCGATGAGAAAAACAACGGGCCAGTGGGCAAAAGCGTTGAGAAAAACAACGGGCCAGTGGTAAACTGCGTTGAGAAAAACAACGGGCCAGTGATAAACTGCGTTAAGAAAAACAACGGGCCACTGGGCAAAAGCGTTGAGAAAAACAACGGGCCAGTGTTGAACTGCGTTGAGAAAAACAACGGGCCAGTGTTGAACTGCGTTGAGAAAAACAACGGGCCAGTGGTAAACTGCGTTGAGAAAAACAACGGGCCACTATGCAAAAGCGTTGAGAAAAACAACGGGCCACTATGCAAAAGCGTTGAGAAAAACAACGGGCCACTATGCAAAAGCGTTGAGAAAAACAACGGGCCACTATGCAAAAGCGTTGAGAAAAACAACGGGCCAGTGGTAAACTCCGCTGAGAAAAACAACGGGCCAGTGGGCAAAAGCGTTGAGAAAAACAACGGGCCAGTGGACAAAAGCGTTGAGAAAAACAACAGGCCAGTGGGCAAAAGCGTTGAGAAAAACAACGGGCCAGTGGTAAACTCCGCTGAGAAAAACAACGGGCCAGTGGGCAAAAGCGTTGAGAAAAACAACGGGCCAGTGGGCAAAAGCGTTGAGAAAAACAACGGGCCAGTGGTAAACTGCGTTGAGAAAAACAACGGGCCACTATGCAAAAGCGTTGAGAAAAACAACGGGCCAGTGGTAAACTGCGTTAAGATAAACAACGGGCCAGTGGGCAAAAGCGTTGAGAAAAACAACGGGCCAGTGGGCAAAAGCGTTGAGAAAAACAACGGGCCAGTGGTAAACTGCGTTGAGAAAAACAACGGGCCACTATGCAAAAGCGTTGAGAAAAACAACGGGCCACTATGCAAAAGCGTTGAGAAAAACAACGGGCCACTATGCAAAAGCGTTGAGAAAAACAACGGGCCACTATGCAAAAGCGTTGAGAAAAACAACGGGCCAGTGGGCAAAAGCGTTGAGAAAAACAACGGGCCAGTGGGCAAAAGCGTTGAGAAAAACAACGGGCCAGTGGGCAAAAGCGTTGAGAAAAACAACGGGCCAGTGGTAAACTGCGTTGAGAAAAACAACGGGCCACTGGGCAAAAGCGTTGAGAAAAACAACGGGCCAGTGGTGAACTGCGTTGAGAAAAACAACGGGCCACTATGCAAAAGCGTTGAGAAAAACAACGGGCCACTATGCAAAAGCGTTGAGAAAAACAACGGGCCATTGTTAAACTGCGTTGAGAAAAACAACGGGCCAGTGGGCAAAAGCGTTGAGAAAAACAACGGGCCAGTGGGCAAAAGCGTTGAGAAAAACAACGGGCCATTGTTAAACTGCGTTGAGAAAAACAACGGGCCAGTGGGCAAAAGCGTTGAGAAAAACAACGGGCCAGTGGGCAAAAGCGTTGAGAAAAACAACGGGCCATTGGGCAAAAGCGTTGAGAAAAACAACGGGCCATTGTTAAACTGCGTTGAGAAAAACAACGGGCCAGTGGTAAACTGCGTTGAGAAAAACAACGAGCCAGTGGGCAAAAGCGTTGAGAAAAACAACGGGCCATTGTTAAACTGCGTTGAGAAAAACAACGGGCCAGTGGGCAAAAGCGTTGAGAAAAACAACGGGCCAGTGGGCAAAAGCGTTGAGAAAAAACAACGGGCCAGTGGGCAAAAGCGTTGAGAAAAAACAACGGGCCAGTGGGCAAAAGCGTTGAGAAAAAACAACGGGCCAGTGGGCAAAAGCGTTGAGAAAAAACGGGCCAGTGGGCAAAAGCGTTGAGAAAAACAACGGGCCAGTGGTAAACTCCGTTGAGAAAAACAACGGGCCAGTGGTAAACTCCGTTGAGAAAAACAACGGGCCATTGGGCAAAAGCGTTGAGAAAAACAACGGGCCATTGGGCAAAAGCGTTGAGAAAAACAACGGGCCAGTGGTAAACTGCGTTGAGAAAAACAACGGGCCAGTGGGCAAAAGCGTTCAGAAAAACAACGGGCCAGTGGTAAACTGCGTTGAGAAAAACAACGGGCCAGTGGTAAACTCCGTTGAGAAAAACAACGGGCCAGTGGTAAACTCCGTTGAGAAAAACAACGGGCCAGTGGTAAACTCCGTTGAGAAAAACAACGGGCCAGTGGGCAAAAGCGTTGAGAAAAACAACGGGCCAGTGGGCAAAAGCGTTGAGAAAAACAACGGGCCAGTGGGCAAAAGCGTTGAGAAAAACAACGGGCCAGTGGTAAACTCCGTTGAGAAAAACAACGGGCCAGTGGTAAACTCCGTTGAGAAAAACAACGGGCCAGTGGTAAACTCCGTTGAGAAAAACAACGGGCCAGTGGTAAACTCCGTTGAGAAAAACAACGGGCCAGTGGTAAACTCCGTTGAGAAAAACAACGGGCCAGTGGGCAAAAGCGTAGAGAAAAACAACGGGCCAGTGGTAAACTGCGTTGAGAAAAACAACGGGCCAATGGGCAAAAGCGTTGAGAAAAACAACGGGCCAGTGGTAAACTGCGTTGAGAAAAACAACGGGCCAGTGGGCAAAAGCGTTGAGAAAAACAACGGGCCAGTGGGCAAAAGCGTTGAGAAAAACAACGGGCCAGTGGGCAAAAGCGTTGAGAAAAACAACGGGCCAGTGGGCAAAAGCATTGAGAAAAACAACGGGCCACTGGTAAACTGCGTTGAGATAAACAACGGGCCAATGGGCAACAGCGTTGAGAAAAACAACGGGCCAGTGGGCAAAAGCGTTGAGAAAAACAACGGGCCAGTGGTAAACTCCGTTGAGAAAAACAACGGGCCAGTGGGCAAAAGCGTTGAGAAAAACAACGGGCCAGTGGGCAAAAGCGTTGAGAAAAACAACGGGCCAGTGGGCAAAAGCGTTGAGAAAAACAACGGGCCAGTGGGCAAAAGCGTTGAGAAAAACAACGGGCCAATGGGCAAAAGCGTAGAGAAAAACAACGGGCCAGTGGTAAACTGCGTTGAGAAAAACAACGGGCCACTATGCAAAAGCGTTGAGAAAAACAACGGGCCAGTGGTAAACTGCGTTAAGATAAACAACGGGCCAGTGGGCAAAAGCGTTGAGAAAAACAACGGGCCAGTGGGCAAAAGCGTTGAGAAAAACAACGGGCCAGTGGTAAACTCCGTTGAGAAAAACAACGGGCCAGTGGTAAACTGCGTTGAGAAAAACAACGGGCCAGTGGTAAACTGCGTTGAGAAAAACAACGGGCAAGTGGGCAAAAGCGTTTAGAAAAACAAATGGGCCAGTGGTAAACTGCGTTGAGAAAAACAACGGGCCAGTGGGCAAAAGCGTTGAGAAAAACAACGGGCCAGTGGGCAAAAGCTTTGAGAAAAACAACGGGCCAGTGGGCAAAAGCGTTGAGAAAAACAACGGGCCACTGGGCAAAAGCGTTGAGAAAAACAACGGGCCACTGATAAACTGCGTTGAGATAAACAACGGGCCAATGGGCAAAAGCGTTGAGATAAAAAACGGGCCAGTGGTAAACTGCGTTGAGAAAAACAACGGGCCAGTGGGCAAAAGCGTTGAGAAAAACAACGGGCCACTATGCAAAAGCGTTGAGAAAAACAACGGGCCATTGTTAAACTGCGTTGAGAAAAACAACGGGCCAGTGGTAAACTGCGTTGAGAAAAACAACGGGCCAGTGGTAAACTGCATTGAGAAAAACAACGGGCCAATGGGCAAAAGCGTTGAGAAAAACAACGGGCCAGTGGGCAAAAGCGTTGAGAAAAACAACGGTCCAGTGGGCAAAAGCGTTAAGAAAAACAACGGTCCAGTGCGCAAAAGCGTTGAGAAAAACAACGGGCCATTGTTAAACTGCGTTGAGAAAAACAACGGGCCAGTGGGCAAAAGCGTTGAGAAAAACAACGGGCCAGTGGGCAAAAGCGTTGAGAAAAACAACGGGCCAGTGGTAAACTGCGTTGAGAAAAACAACGGGCCAGTGGTAAACTGCGTTGAGAAAAACAACGGGCCAGTGGTAAACTGCGTTGAGAAAAACAACGGGCCAGTGGTAAACTGCGTTGAGAAAAACAACGGGCCAGTGGGCAAAAGCGTTGAGAAAAACAACGGGCCAGTGGGCAAAAGCGTTGAGAAAAACAACGGGCCAGTGGTAAACTGCGTTGAGAAAAACAACGGGCCAGTGGTAAACTGCGTTGAGAAAAACAACGGGCCAGTGGTAAACTGCGTTGAGAAAAACAACGGGCCAGTGGGCAAAAGCGTTGAGAAAAACAACGGGCCAGTGGGCAAAAGCGTTGAGAAAAACAACGGGCCAGTGGGCAAAAGCGTTGAGAAAAACAACGGGCCAGTGGGCAAAAGCGTTGAGAAAAACAACGGGCCAGTGGGCAAAAGCGTTGAGAAAAACAACGGGCCAGTGGTAAACTGCGTTGAGAAAAACAACGGGCCAGTGGTAAACTGCGTTGAGAAAAACAACGGGCCAGTGGTAAACTGCGTTGAGAAAAACAACGGGCCAGTGGGCAAAAGCGTTGAGAAAAACAACGGGCCAGTGGTAAACTGCGTTGAGAAAAACAACGGGCCAGTGGGCAAAAGCGTTGAGAAAAACAACGGGCCAGTGTTAAACTGTGTTGAGAAAAACAACGGGCCAGTGGTAAACTCTGTTGAGAAAAACAACGGGCCAGTGGTAAACTGCGTTGAGAAAAACAACGGGCCAGTGGTAAACTGCGTTGAGAAAAACAACGGGCCAGTGGTAAACTGCGTTGAGAAAAACAACGGGCCAGTGGGCAAAAGCGTTGAGAAAAACAACGGGCCAGTGTTAAACTGTGTTGAGAAAAACAACGGGCCAGTGGTAAACTCTGTTGAGAAAAACAACGGGCCAGTGGTAAACTCTGTTGAGAAAAACAACGGGCCAGTGGTAAACTCCGTTGAGAAAAACAACGGGCAACTATGCAAAAGCGTTGAGAAAAACAACGGGCCATTGTTAAACTGCATTGAGAAAAACAACGGGCCAGTGGTAAACTGCGTTGAAAAAACAACGGGCCAGTGGGCAAAAGCGTTGAGAAAAACAACGGGCCAGTGGGCAAAAGCGTTGAGAAAAACAACGGGCCAATGGGCAAAAGCGTTGAGAAAAACAACGGGCCAATGGGCAAAAGCGTTGAGAAAAACAACAAGCCACTATGCAAAAGCGTTGAGAAAAACAACGGGCCACTGGTAAACTGCGTTGAGAAAAACAACGGGCCAGTGGGCAAAAGCGTTGAGAAAAACAACGGGCCAGTGGGCAAAAGCGTTGAGAAAAACAACGGGCCAGTGGTAAACTGCGTTGAGAAAAACAACGGGCCACTATGCAAAAGCGTTGAGAAAAACAACGGGCCAGTGGTAAACTGCGTTAAGATAAACAACGGGCCAGTGGGCAAAAGCGTTGAGAAAAACAACGGGCCAGTGGGCAAAAGCGTTGAGAAAAACAACGGGCCAGTGGTAAACTGCGTTGAGAAAAACAACGGGCCAGTGGTAAACTGCGTTGAGAAAAACAACGGGCCAGTGGTAAACTGCGTTGAGAAAAACAACGGGCAAGTGGGCAAAAGCGTTTAGAAAAACAAATGGGCCAGTGGTAAACTGCGTTGAGAAAAACAACGGGCCAGTGGGCAAAAGCGTTGAGAAAAACAACGGGCCAGTGGGCAAAAGCTTTGAGAAAAACAACGGGCCAGTGGGCAAAAGCGTTGAGAAAAACAACGGGCCACTGGGCAAAAGCGTTGAGAAAAACAACGGGCCACTGATAAACTGCGTTGAGATAAACAACGGGCCAATGGGCAAAAGCGTTGAGATAAAAAACGGGCCAGTGGTAAACTGCGTTGAGAAAAACAACGGGCCAGTGGGCAAAAGCGTTGAGAAAAACAACGGGCCACTATGCAAAAGCGTTGAGAAAAACAACGGGCCATTGTTAAACTGCGTTGAGAAAAACAACGGGCCAGTGGTAAACTGCGTTGAGAAAAACAACGGGCCAGTGGTAAACTGCATTGAGAAAAACAACGGGCCAATGGGCAAAAGCGTTGAGAAAAACAACGGGCCAGTGGGCAAAAGCGTTGAGAAAAACAACGGTCCAGTGGGCAAAAGCGTTAAGAAAAACAACGGTCCAGTGCGCAAAAGCGTTGAGAAAAACAACGGGCCATTGTTAAACTGCGTTGAGAAAAACAACGGGCCAGTGGGCAAAAGCGTTGAGAAAAACAACGGGCCAGTGGGCAAAAGCGTTGAGAAAAACAACGGGCCAGTGGTAAACTGCGTTGAGAAAAACAACGGGCCAGTGGTAAACTGCGTTGAGAAAAACAACGGGCCAGTGGTAAACTGCGTTGAGAAAAACAACGGGCCAGTGGTAAACTGCGTTGAGAAAAACAACGGGCCAGTGGGCAAAAGCGTTGAGAAAAACAACGGGCCAGTGGGCAAAAGCGTTGAGAAAAACAACGGGCCAGTGGTAAACTGCGTTGAGAAAAACAACGGGCCAGTGGTAAACTGCGTTGAGAAAAACAACGGGCCAGTGGTAAACTGCGTTGAGAAAAACAACGGGCCAGTGGGCAAAAGCGTTGAGAAAAACAACGGGCCAGTGGGCAAAAGCGTTGAGAAAAACAACGGGCCAGTGGGCAAAAGCGTTGAGAAAAACAACGGGCCAGTGGGCAAAAGCGTTGAGAAAAACAACGGGCCAGTGGGCAAAAGCGTTGAGAAAAACAACGGGCCAGTGGTAAACTGCGTTGAGAAAAACAACGGGCCAGTGGTAAACTGCGTTGAGAAAAACAACGGGCCAGTGGTAAACTGCGTTGAGAAAAACAACGGGCCAGTGGGCAAAAGCGTTGAGAAAAACAACGGGCCAGTGGTAAACTGCGTTGAGAAAAACAACGGGCCAGTGGGCAAAAGCGTTGAGAAAAACAACGGGCCAGTGTTAAACTGTGTTGAGAAAAACAACGGGCCAGTGGTAAACTCTGTTGAGAAAAACAACGGGCCAGTGGTAAACTGCGTTGAGAAAAACAACGGGCCAGTGGTAAACTGCGTTGAGAAAAACAACGGGCCAGTGGTAAACTGCGTTGAGAAAAACAACGGGCCAGTGGGCAAAAGCGTTGAGAAAAACAACGGGCCAGTGTTAAACTGTGTTGAGAAAAACAACGGGCCAGTGGTAAACTCTGTTGAGAAAAACAACGGGCCAGTGGTAAACTCTGTTGAGAAAAACAACGGGCCAGTGGTAAACTCCGTTGAGAAAAACAACGGGCAACTATGCAAAAGCGTTGAGAAAAACAACGGGCCATTGTTAAACTGCATTGAGAAAAACAACGGGCCAGTGGTAAACTGCGTTGAAAAAACAACGGGCCAGTGGGCAAAAGCGTTGAGAAAAACAACGGGCCAGTGGGCAAAAGCGTTGAGAAAAACAACGGGCCAATGGGCAAAAGCGTTGAGAAAAACAACGGGCCAATGGGCAAAAGCGTTGAGAAAAACAACAAGCCACTATGCAAAAGCGTTGAGAAAAACAACGGGCCACTGGTAAACTGCGTTGAGAAAAACAACGGGCCAGTGGGCAAAAGCGTTGAGAAAAACAACGGGCCAGTGGGCAAAAGCGTTGAGAAAAACAACGGGCCAGTGGTAAACTCCGTTGAGAAAAACAACGGTCCAGTGGGCAAAAGCGTTGAGAAAAACAACGGTCCAGTGGGCAAAAGCGTTGAGAAAAACAACGGGCCATTGTTAAACTGCGTTGAGAAAAACAACGAGCCAGTGGGCAAAAGCGTTGAGAAAAACAACGGGTTAATGGTAAATTGCAACTGGCCTTTGGGTAAAAACAGAAAAACAGCGGGCCACTGGGTAATTGCATTGAGAAAAACAACAGGGCCCTGTAAATTACATGAAGAAAATTAACAGGCCAGTGGTAAATTGCATCGAGAAAAACAATGAGCTACTCGTAAACTGCAATGGGCCGCAAAATAGTTGAGGAAAAACAACTGCCATTTTAAAGTTGCGCTCAGAGAAATATCTTGCCACTGGTAAATTGCATTGAGAAAAACAACGGGCCAATGGGCAAAAACGTTGAGAAACACAACGGGCTGGTGCTACATAGCGCTGAGCTGCAGCCAGACTTACTTGGATAGAACGAGAAGGAATAAAAGCCAAGTTTCTCAAACTAGCCAATAACTAAACACATAGGGTGGCACCCACTTTCTAGCACTGGGAACTGAACACAGCAGAGCTCAACACCGTGTGAAATGTAGAGGATAACATTTCTTACCTGTTTAAAACCCCAGAGAAAAACAACGGGCCAGTGGTAAACTCTGTTGAGAAAAACAACGGGCCAGTGGTAAACTGCGTTGAGAAAAACAACGGGCCAGTGGTAAACTGCGTTGAGAAAAACAACGGGCCAGTGGTAAACTGCGTTGAGAAAAACAACGGGCCAGTGGGCAAAAGCGTTGAGAAAAACAACGGGCTGGTGCTACATAGTTAAACTGTGTTGAGAAAAACAACGGGCCAGTGGTAAACTCTGTTGAGAAAAACAACGGGCCAGTGGTAAACTCCGTTGAGAAAAACAACGGGCAACTATGCAAAAGCGTTGAGAAAAACAACGGGCCATTGTTAAACTGCATTGAGAAAAACAACGGGCCAGTGGTAAACTGCGTTGAAAAAACAACGGGCCAGTGGGCAAAAGCGTTGAGAAAAACAACGGGCCAGTGGGCAAAAGCGTTGAGAAAAACAACGGGCCAATGGGCAAAAGCGTTGAGAAAAACAACGGGCCAATGGGCAAAAGCGTTGAGAAAAACAACAAGCCACTATGCAAAAGCGTTGAGAAAAACAACGGGCCACTGGTAAACTGCGTTGAGAAAAACAACGGGCCAGTGGGCAAAAGCGTTGAGAAAAACAACGGGCCAGTGGGCAAAAGCGTTGAGAAAAACAACGGGCCAGTGGTAAACTCCGTTGAGAAAAACAACGGTCCAGTGGGCAAAAGCGTTGAGAAAAACAACGGTCCAGTGGGCAAAAGCGTTGAGAAAAACAACGGGCCATTGTTAAACTGCGTTGAGAAAAACAACGAGCCAGTGGGCAAAAGCGTTGAGAAAAACAACGGGTTAATGGTAAATTGCAACTGGCCTTTGGGTAAAAACAGAAAAACAGCGGGCCACTGGGTAATTGCATTGAGAAAAACAACAGGGCCCTGTAAATTACATGAAGAAAATTAACAGGCCAGTGGTAAATTGCATCGAGAAAAACAATGAGCTACTCGTAAACTGCAATGGGCCGCAAAATAGTTGAGGAAAAACAACTGCCATTTTAAAGTTGCGCTCAGAGAAATATCTTGCCACTGGTAAATTGCATTGAGAAAAACAACGGGCCAATGGGCAAAAACGTTGAGAAACACAACGGGCTGGTGCTACATAGCGCTGAGCTGCAGCCAGACTTACTTGGATAGAACGAGAAGGAATAAAAGCCAAGTTTCTCAAACTAGCCAATAACTAAACACATAGGGTGGCACCCACTTTCTAGCACTGGGAACTGAACACAGCAGAGCTCAACACCGTGTGAAATGTAGAGGATAACATTTCTTACCTGTTTAAAACCCCAGATGGCACAATCAAATAGTCAAATAGACTAGTGTTGGGTGAGTCACACTCCAACACAAGACAAGATCTCAAAACACAGTCATGGATCTATCGGTAATATCTGTGATTAAGATAAAAGCCATTCCAACATCAGCAATCACATCCAGCCAAGACTAAAATCACAGGATATTATGCATTAAAAGAGTCCTCAGCCATCTTGGCCTGCTTTTAAAAGATAGGCTCCTCCCCAGTTACTTCAGCCAGGACCCTCATTGGTCAGTGACCCTCATGTGATTTATGTGACTAAGGAGGAAATCTGGCCCCACTGTTCTTTACTACATTACTTCAGTTCATTGAGGTTGGTGGGCATTTGTTTATGCACAGTTTTCTTAAAGGTGCCAACACAGCATTTCAATTGGGTTGAAGTCTGAACTTTGATTGGACCACTGCAATACCTTAAATCTTTTCTTTTCCTGACATTCTGCTGTAGATTGGCTGCTATGCTTAGGGTTATTGTCCTGTTGCATGATCCAGTTTCAGCCAAGTTTTAGCTGTTGGATAGTTGGGCACACATTTGAATCTAAAATACTTTCCCAGGTCCTATGGCTTCAAAGCAAGCCAAATTAATCATAACGTCAATTTAATGAAGTTAAGCAATTAACAAATTGAACACACATGTGCACTTTTAGCTGTGTAAATGACTTTTCACAGTACAACAGATGCTGTAGGCTTCCATTTTTTGTTAACATTAGACTCGTGACTCCAGAGTAAAACTAAAGAACATTGTCTTGGCCGATCATCAAATTTTATTTGTCTTGAAACCATTGTTTTAAAGAGGCATTAGACAAGATTAGACCAGACCAGACCAAACTCCTATTGGTATCACAGTGGTGTTTGGCCAGAAAGGCATTTGGTCATCAAACTTCATGCCCATTATTACATTTAGCTTCTTGATAGTTAAATAATCAAGTGTATTCACTGTCTGATAATGCTTTGTTACAAGCTCTCATGAATTTATCAGTCACTAACTGTGTTAGATAATTAGCAATGTAAGGTCATTTACACTTGTCATTGAAATGTGTCCCCAGTATGACCAGACTAACCATATTTCAACTTATCTGATGCAATCCAATATAAAATGTGGACCAGGTCCGTCTCTGTCTACCTCTCAATGTGTCCTGGGTGGTGTTTACACCTAGTTTTTCATGCAGACCAGTGAACAGACCAAAACCGCTGTTAATGCCAGGTGTAAATAGACTAATACAGACTGACAGAGGATTAGCGTAAACACCAGCAAGGAGCCGGTAAATTGCAACTGGCCTTTGGGTAAAAACAGAAAAACAGCGGGCCACTGGGTAATTGCATTGAGAAAAACAACAGGGCCCTGTAAATTACATGAAGAAAATTAACAGGCCAGTGGTAAATTGCATCGAGAAAAACAATGAGCTACTCGTAAACTGCAATGGGCCGCAAAATAGTTGAGGAAAAACAACTGCCATTTTAAAGTTGCGCTCAGAGAAATATCTTGCCACTGGTAAATTGCATTGAGAAAAACAACGGGCCAATGGGCAAAAACGTTGAGAAACACAACGGGCTGGTGCTACATAGCGCTGAGCTGCAGCCAGACTTACTTGGATAGAACGAGAAGGAATAAAAGCCAAGTTTCTCAAACTAGCCAATAACTAAACACATAGGGTGGCACCCACTTTCTAGCACTGGGAACTGAACACAGCAGAGCTCAACACCGTGTGAAATGTAGAGGATAACATTTCTTACCTGTTTAAAACCCCAGATGGCACAATCAAATAGTCAAATAGACTAGTGTTGGGTGAGTCACACTCCAACACAAGACAAGATCTCAAAACACAGTCATGGATCTATCGGTAATATCTGTGATTAAGATAAAAGCCATTCCAACATCAGCAATCACATCCAGCCAAGACTAAAATCACAGGATATTATGCATTAAAAGAGTCCTCAGCCATCTTGGCCTGCTTTTAAAAGATAGGCTCCTCCCCAGTTACTTCAGCCAGGACCCTCATTGGTCAGTGACCCTCATGTGATTTATGTGACTAAGGAGGAAATCTGGCCCCACTGTTCTTTACTACATTACTTCAGTTCATTGAGGTTGGTGGGCATTTGTTTATGCACAGTTTTCTTAAAGGTGCCAACACAGCATTTCAATTGGGTTGAAGTCTGAACTTTGATTGGACCACTGCAATACCTTAAATCTTTTCTTTTCCTGACATTCTGCTGTAGATTGGCTGCTATGCTTAGGGTTATTGTCCTGTTGCATGATCCAGTTTCAGCCAAGTTTTAGCTGTTGGATAGTTGGGCACACATTTGAATCTAAAATACTTTCCCAGGTCCTATGGCTTCAAAGCAAGCCAAATTAATCATAACGTCAATTTAATGAAGTTAAGCAATTAACAAATTGAACACACATGTGCACTTTTAGCTGTGTAAATGACTTTTCACAGTACAACAGATGCTGTAGGCTTCCATTTTTTGTTAACATTAGACTTGTGACTCCAGAGTAAAACTAAAGAACATTGTCTTGGCCGATCATCAAATTTTATTTGTCTTGAAACCATTGTTTTAAAGAGGCATTAGACAAGATTAGACCAGACCAGACCAAACTCCTATTGGTATCACAGTGGTGTTTGGCCAGAAAGGCATTTGGTCATCAAACTTCATGCCCATTATTACATTTAGCTTCTTGATAGTTAAATAATCAAGTGTATTCACTGTCTGATAATGCTTTGTTACAAGCTCTCATGAATTTATCAGTCACTAACTGTGTTAGATAATTAGCAATGTAAGGTCATTTACACTTGTCATTGAAATGTGTCCCCAGTATGACCAGAGTATCCATATTTCAACTTATCTGATGCAATCCAATATAAAATGTGGACCAGGTCCGTCTCTGTCTACCTCTCAATGTGTCCTGGGTGGTGTTTACACCTAGTTTTTCATGCAGACCAGTGAACAGACCAAAACCGCTGTTAATGCCAGGTGTAAATAGACTAATACAGACTGACAGAGGATTAGCGTAAACACCAGCAAGGAGCCGGAACTGAGAAGCTGTTTTTCCAATAAACAAGTTTTCTCAGGCATCTAACTCATGTGCCACTGTTCAAATATTTATCACTGTATTATGCTCTTTATATTTCAGTTGTTACAGTTTTGAATTAGTAAGAAAAGGGAGGGAAAATGGTCCTTTCAAGACTGTATTGAGCATCACAGACAATAAGCCTTAATGAGAGCACGCGTTCTGTAAACCTCCATGGAGGAGTTCACATCCTTCCCGTGCGCCTCCTCGTTTGCTTTTCTTGGCTCCTCGTAGCAGTGGCATCGGAGCGTGTACGCATCCTTTACGTTTCACAGTTGTGACAGGTTTTGCCTCATTGTTCGAGGCCCTGTATCAGAGGCCAAGCTCACAGCATTGTGTGTCAGTGTATGTCAGTGTGTGTTAGCGTTGGTGACTGCCTTTGACCTAAAACAATGGTTAAGAGGCTAGTATTTAACTAGCATACTGCACCCTAAGGAAGTGAGCATGTCAGTAGCACATAATGCTAATTTTCTCTTGCGAGGCATCTGATCTCTACTAACATTATTTGACACCAGTGGACAAATAATACAAAACACAACATTTGCCTTTTAAATAAGAAAGAAACGCTGGAGAGAGAAAAACAACATCAGAACCATAGCAATGTAGAACATCCCCAGCAGTCTGAAGAGCTGGACTGCAGTGTTCTTCTACAGGCTTGCAAAAGGCACCCAGAACCATTTGAAGCACACATAGAGCTACTTTTTGGCTCCATAAAGAATTATGTTTGTAGAAGAGTGTGGGTGTGAGGAACCTTTTTTTGGTAGGTTCTTTGGCAGTTGGTGCACAAAAATCTCTATTTCAAGTTTTCAAGTTCTTTATGGAACCAAAAGTGGTTCTTTTATGGCATTGCTCAAAGAACCGTTTGAAGCACCTTTCATTTTAAGAGAGTAGTTGTAAGAGATTCTTGGGACATCTTGCTGCACTGGTCTTTGGAGGTCTTTCCACAGATTTCTAGAGGTGTTTAGGTCCTGGCACTGGCAAAACCATGAGCTTGCGCCTCTTGAGATAGTCTATTGTGGAACATTGGATATTGGTTATGACCAAAAGTTGCTGAACCATTTCTCCTGAAATCAAAGGTATTAATAGGGAGCTTATAACGCTCTCTCCATACCGCTGAGAAGTCTTTATTTTAAAAGGATAAGAAGACTTTATTGTTTATTAAATTGACATAAAATGGAAACTTGTCTCTGGCAGTCTGGCACACATATCTTCACATACATATACATACATGCACACGCAAATATTAAAAACACTTAAAACGCTGCCAGCAACAATACACAGACTATGTAGGAGGTTGCTTATTATGTTCTTGTTCAAAATGGGATTTTTGTACCCATTCTTCTTAGCTAGTGGGACCTTAAGTCTCCTGCCCGATGTCAGCAACTGAAATGAAGGGTAAAGTGGGTGGGTAGGGTCATTATATACCTGATTTGCCTTTTTAGTTATGGACTGGATGTAAAAGTTCTGTAGTGACAGACAATAGTTTGTCTCCAATGACCTTACAGGCCTGGTTAGCCACCCAGGTCAGCGAGTTTCTATACTTAACTAACTAAACTAAGTTATATAAACAGTAACTAAACAAACCATCCCAAATAACATGACCATGAAGGGCCTGTGTGGTTAGCCCAACTGGGAACCAGTATTGTCCATGGTTTCCATGTTGGCCCCTACCAACAACACATCTACAAATCCATTCAGAACCCATGTTTCACCCATGTGAGCTCCACCTGAGCATGCTGGCTGGGATCAGACCCTATATAATTAATTATGGTGGTTGGTGTGGCCCAACAGATAACACCATTACCTGGGAGACTGGAGTTCGATTCCCGGTCTGGGTGACTGTGCTGCGCTACACCAATAAGAGTCCTTGGGCAAGACTCCTAACACTACACTTCCCCACCTCTGTAATATGAGTAACCTTGTAAGTCGCTCTGGATAAGAGCGTCAGCTAAATGCCATAAATGTAAATGTAAAATGTAATTAGTAGGTATAAATAACAATAAGGCAAGGCTGCTTTGCCATTATTTTATTGTTGAGGAGTCATGTGTGTGACTAGACTAGAAATGTGTCAGTGCCACTCAGCATAGCAGTCTAAAATAGAGCAAGTACCAGGCTTATTTTAAGCCTTGGTCAGAAAGAAAATCAACTCACTGATCACATTGATAGTCATGCACTGTATGCAGTGCTCAATATAACAGCAGGCCGCTGATCGAGAACCACTCACAAGGCCAGAGTCAGCAAGCAGCATTGATTTTACCGGGAGAAAGGAGAGAAAAACAATTATGCACTTTTTAAGTGAAACTGATGAAGAATCTCCGCCCCAGGGGCTGGAGGCCCGAACGCCCTGATAAAAGTACAGCAGGATGTAAAAACCCTCCCCACCCCGCGCACCATGTGTCTCTTATTGACTTCCTTTAATGTGATACAGCCTTGAAGGCTCTTGTAGTGACATTGCTAAAAAGATCTCCTGGGGGGGCTGCATTAAAGATGGGAGTTCTTTCACAGTGACAGTTTAGGCCTGTAGTTACGGGCTCTGTCTTCCAGGCTAGGTCCATCTTTATTGACTACCCAAAACTGCTCTAATGATTTACTTTGCCTGTTCTTTCACAGTTCCCACGTGAGCTGAGGAAACATCGTCCCATTCGGTTCATGGTAGAGCCAGGGAAGTGTGTGGAGTTCAGATAAACAGTTTTAATGCTTTGATGCATGAAGTCATTTGGAGAATAGTGTCAATTACTAGACATTACACAGCAGTTGTCTCCCCGTAGTTGATGCTTATTAACATATCTGGAGCGTTGGACAGATGGAAGGCAGCTAGCAGTGAAATAATTAAAGGAATAATTTGGCAAAAACTCAAATTCACACAATTTCCTCTCACCGCGCCATACAGTTGGCGTCATACAGCACCAGAAAGCACATAAGCACACCACACATCGAGATTACCTAACAAACACAGGCAGTTTAAGACAGATATGTGAGGAATCCATTCAAGTAAGACATCCAGAGCACTGGACCGAAGCATCATCTACTGGTTGAAGAGATATTTTAGTGTAAGATCTAATCTACACAGCTTTCCCATGTCAATTAGTTTTGCACTGGAGCTACAATAGCTAATGAGTAGCTCTCCGCATGTAATTAGCATTACTGTCCTAACTGTCTGCTTGTATCACACTCTACATACTGTGAAGTATAAAGAGGGACACAAGTATTATCAAAACTCAAATGGCTTGAATGCCACCTACTAATGTCCTGGCAAGTCGACCTTTAAGCATGTTTTAGACGTTTTTAAGATGTTTTTCTGTCTTTAGATGTTTATGAGGAGATTGGATATAAGAAAATACACTTGCATAGGAAGGAGGAAGTCCGAGGAAAATGAGGAAAATCAGGAGTGTCCAAAACTGGGGGTCATCAAAGGGTAAAAACATACAGAGAATGTAGGAATCCTAACAACTGGGCAAAATCGGGGAGACCACAATTATCCCATCAGAAAAGCAGCACCTTCCTCTTTGAGAAAAAGAAGAGAACCAGGCTGCCATTTACTTCAGATCTGAAAGCAACTACAGGTGAGAAGACGACTTAACACAGTGGATCTGAAAGGCTGCGGGACTGATTTTGACATTTGCAAGTCTTGCAAATTGTTGAGGCTGTTGATGTTTTCAGAAAAATGGAGGCTGTAATAAAGGGTGGACTCAGCGGCCTAAAGCACTACCACTATGGCTTTGGGTCGCAGGCTCAAATCCTAAGCCATGCCGCTTTGCCATCAGTAGCTGAGAAGAGTCCTAGAGAGCACAGTTGGCCAGGTGGGTAGATCGTGTCTTCCCTCATCACCCTTAAGCAACATTGGCCGACAGCTGGTGCAGGGAAGCTGGGGAGCTGGGGACCCGGCCCTTTACCCGGTGCAATGGCAGCAGCGCAAAAAGAGGCAGTGGCTGGCTTCACATGTATCGGAGGAGACATGTGATAAGTCCTTACCCTCCCAGTGTTGGGAGCATTGCTAGTGCTATCGGGAGATACTAACAGGTGGGTTTAATGGCAGTGCCAAACTGAGAGAGAAAGGGGATGTAATGTAATAAACAATGTTCCTTACTGCAAAGCAAACATCTTTTAAAGCCTGTTCAGATTGGAAGTGAAACACAAGAGGTGTGTTCTCTGATTCTGGACAGTACTGCATATCCATTTTCATAGATACCATTAGGACATGGAGTTATACATACAGGAACATGATTTAGGCCTACAATTTAGCATGATGCTAATTGGTATCCTTATTACTTGTTAGCCAAGTTTTCTTTGTAGTTGCAAAACGCAAGAAGCAAACTTCTCACACCAAACAAGTCTGGATAAATTTGGGCAGTAAAATTATGAATTAGTAAAATTATGTAAATGTGGCTTTTGTCCAGCTCTGAAGGTGTCCTGTGTCCAGCAGATCCTGTAAAACCTTTAAACGTTGTGAGGTGGGACCTCAATGAGCACCAATAAGCCTTAGTTGCTCATGACCTCGTCGCCTTTCTTGGAGCTACCTTTTTGATAGGTACTGACCACTCTACACCCCAAAAGACCAGGCTAATGTTTGGACATACTGTTCTCTTGCTACCTAATATATCCACACCTTGACAGATGCCACTGTAGATGGTCAGTTGTGCTAACACAATGATGAAATACAAGTATACAACAAATATGAGACAGATGGGACCAAATATGTAAATGTAGCTTTTGTCCAAACAGTTCCTTTAAGCCATGTGCCTCTTTTCTGGCCGTTGTAGGTGTTTCGGTGAAGGTGTCGGGCAGGTCATGGTAATTCTGGGAAGTCGTTTTCCCTGCGAGTTGCAAAGCTCCACGGTGCGCTCCACTGACGAGCCATGCGGACCCTGGTGTGTGTAGTCCCTCTGGTGCAACAGGAAATGAGACTGGACTGGCAGTGTTGTTTGGTGGGGCAGTGGGGAGTTAATGATCTGGCGGCGTAGGTGCTCCTGAAATCCTGACAGTGGCTCCAGCAGGTGTGGTTCACCTGGACAGGGGAAGTAGCTCTTCTCCAACAAGAAGTGAAAAGCTTTTCTGTTGGTCACCTGAGCCTTTTTCAGCACAGGCTTCAGGGACTGGTGAGTCCTCAAGGCTTGCCTGGTCTCTTTTGATGTGTCGGGAGTGACGGGATATATGGCCTGTACTACCGGGCTGTGGAAGGTGATGCGGGGTCCAGGGGGCACCTCGAGGTCAGCTGAGGCTGTGGGCAGGAATTGGTGGCTTCCTCTTATGTTAAGTGTCTTTTCAGAGCGATGGCTTTCACTTATAGTTGAATCTAGCTTATCTGGCCTTGAAAGACATGAACAACAGGTAATTTTAGCAAGACAGCTACACACTAAAACAAGCCATAACATTAGCACCACCTGCCTAATACTGAGAAGGCCCCCCATAATAGATCCACAAGAGCTCTGAAGGTGTCCTGTGTTATCTGACACCAAGACATTAGCAGCAGATCCTGTAAAATCTTGTAAGTTGTGAGGTGGGACCTCAATAAGCGCCAATAAGCCTTAGTTGCCCATGACCCCATCGCCTTTGTTGGAGCTACTGACCACTCTACACTCCAAAAGACCAGGCTAATGTTTGGACATGCTCTAACGCAGTCGTTTGGTTCTTATCAAAGTGGCTCAGATTCTTATGCTTGTCCATTTGTCCTGCTTTCAAAACATCACCTTCAAGAACAGACTGTTCACTTGGTACCTAATATATCCACCCCTTGACAGATACCACTGTAGATGGTCGGTTGTGCTAACACAATAATGAAATACGAGTATACAACAAATATGGGACAGATTATTTACATATGTGACCTCAAAACTGGGCCTGGGCTGCTCTGGGTTGAACAATTGAAAATAATGAAACAGAACAAACGAGGAACAAACATTTGCAAATCAAATTGTTGAGGCTGTTGGATTGACTCCAGAGTCCAGACCTCAGCATTATTAGAAGCAGAAAATGCTCTAGGTTTCATTTGTAGGGGTGTGGACAAATATTCCTGCAGATTTCAGAAACACTGAAAGCGAGTCTACTGAGGAAGATGGAGGCTGTAATAAAGGGTGGACTCAGCGGTCTAATGCACTACCACTATGGCTCTGGGTCGCAGGTTCGAATCCTAAGCCATGCCGCTTTGCCATCAGCAGCTGAGAAGAGTCCTAGAGAGCACAGTCGGCCAGGTGGGTAGATTACGCTCTTGAAAGTTTTTAGTGTTTTTAAGTGTTGTGTGTTTAATAAGGTTTAATAAGGTTCTCTGATAAAATACATTTGCTTAAAAATCAGCACTGACTCTACAAATATGCAGCAAGAGAAAATCCGGAAGGGGCAAATACTTTAAGGATGAAACACTGTCTTAAAACACTTCAAAATAAGAATCTGAATGTTGTACAGTGTGCTAATTGCCCTTATCAGGTGATGTACAGCCTTAGTGTCATATCTAAAATATGAAGACCCAAATGTGACCTCTGTTACTCAGCATTCTGTATTTCAACTTTGCAGAGCCCAATTACACTCTTAGAGCTTAGTGTTCCACTTCAAGAGCCTCATCTCTTTGCCTTTCAGGGAAACAGGACCTATTTCAAAGCCAATTCAGGGTTCACCCTCTTCTCTCCCTTTGCTAGCTCACCGTCTCAACCAAACACCCCTTTTGCTCTGATTAATTTCATTTCATTGCGCCACTTTAATTTCTTTTTATTAGCACAGCTGAGGGGGCTGATAGCTACAGAAATATGCAGGCTCCACTTTCTTTCTCCCCCTACCCCTCCTCTCTCTCACTTCCCAACACTTAACCCCCCACTCTCTGTGTCTCTCCGGCACCTCCTGCCTTCTGATAAAGCCGCTCTCCCACATGGTGGCGAGACTAACCGGGCTTTAAATCATCAATAAGCAGAAAATGACTCGGCGTGCGTCTGCTGCGCAAGATATCGACTCTGCTTTTTTCAAAATTACACTTGGGGGAATTTAATGAACAAGTTCTTCATCGCCGAGTGAAGTTCAGTCCTTGGAGGGGGGAAAAAACTAACACTGCGAGTGCAAAACCTGAGGAGATTTCCAAGTGAAGCAAGTGGAGAATTTCGACTTTGAACTGGCCACATGAGAAGGCCACTGAATATTAGTGAAGTGCAGAATGCATTACTGTTCCTAATGAGGTATGAAGCCTGTAGGAGAACTGGTTTGTTTGGAGGTTATCCTTTCGTGCGCTACTGCTGTCATTTTAATGAATTACCTGCATCCAGCCCGGCAAGGAGGCCTCTCCAAACTTTTGGATTTGATGGTAGGAAGGAAACCCCTGGCTTTGGTGCATCCAGTGCCTTTTACCACCAGGGTACATCTGTGGACAGAAGTGATTTTAGTAATATGGGTATTTGGCAGTTTATAAAGTTACCTCCCATAACATACCGACACTGTTCAAAGTATAAAATCCTTAAAAGGAACTTTTGGAGGTTCTTCAGTTTGAAACTGTGGAAGAACCTCTTAATGAATCTTTTTCTTCTAAAAATCTTTTCTTGAAGGTTCCTCAAAGCAGTCAGCTCCAGGAACCTCCAAAAGTTCATAAGGGTCTTATACTTATACAGTTCACTATTACTGACTGTAGCTCATCTGTTGCTGCACAATTTGTCAGCCACCCTCCGCTCTGTCCATCAGTACCTCTATAGAACCACAGCTGACTACATGCTATTTGGACTGGTACAGGTGTATCAGACATAGCTGTGTTGCTGGGCACTACAATTTAGATGTCCAGTTAAAGGTCAATGGTCAGTGTCTGAGTTTCTAGCTGCTGTTGGCTAGATGTTGTTGGTTGGCAGAATAATTACAGTTCTCAAGGTGTTTAAAAGCCTCAGTAATGCTGCTGTGCCTGATACACTCATACCAGCCGCTCATACAGTCATATCACAGCCAGCATATTTAATATGATCAGTCTTTATGGAGAACATTATTAGCAGTAATATGCAATGGAACATCATTTAGGAGGCAACCTTGGCCTACATTAAGAGAAACATTAATTTATTACTTGGAAGTGAACAGAGGAGGCAGGTTGAGGCCAGAGATGACTTGTCCCTTGGAGAGTCTGTGTGGCCTTTTGACCTTAGGGTCAGAAGCTAATGTGCTCATCAAAGTGGGCAAACTCTTTAGACTCTGAGTGTCCTCTTCGTCATCCTCTTCCTCCTGATGAGCCCATCTGATGAGCGGGGGCAGTCTGATAGTCACATCCTACCAATCACATGAACATGACAATTTATACGAAGCTCTGCACATTTCTGTACTTTAGTGTGTGTTACACTGGGACGAGTGTGTCTGGCACAGCAGTACAGCTGGGGTTTTAAACCATGTGTTCACTTACTGTCATCATATTAGAGTAGAAAAGAGTTTTGACAAAAGTATTGGGACACCCGCTTATTCATCGCTTCTTCTAAATTCAAGGGAATTTAAAAAAAGAGTTTCTCCTGCTTTTGTTGAAGTGTCTGTCTCTACTGCCCAGGGAAGAAGACCTTCTGCTAGATTTTGGAGGAGCATTGCTGTGAGGATTTGATTGCGTTAGAGAATGTTAGTGAGGTCAGGATGTTGGGTGATCACCACCCCACCCCACCTCATCCCCAACTTTCCAACTCACCCCAAAGGTATTGGATGGAACACCATTCCACTGCTCCACGCTCAATGCTGGGGGGGCTTTCTACCCCTCTAGCCCATGCCTGGCACTAGACATGGTACCAATAGGTCATCATATGCATCTGCTCCAGAGTCTCCTATTCTATTGTCAGTCCTTCTCTCTACAGGGACAAGACAAGCTGTGTATGAGTGTGCATTTGCACATCTGTGTCAACAATGAGTGCAACCTAAAGTAGCTGAATGCATTCATCAGAAGGGGTGTCCGCAAACTTTCGGGCAGACAGTGTCAGTAGCGAAATTGCATGTACATTGGTTGGTGCCATATTGACCCCCATAACATGTTCATAGGAGCCTATGTAGCGCAGCTGAAATTCCCTCAATGATGTAGCTCTCTTTGGAGTTACCTTGCGCTGGTGGACGGAAACTGGTTCTGAGTAGTAGGAGGGTACCGGAGAAACCTCACGGGACGGTGACTGACTTCTTCTCATTCCGCGATGGCGGCTCTTTCGGAAATGTAGCTCAGCTGGCCTAGTGGCAGAGAACAAAGTAAAAAGGTAAAGGTATTTGTCACTGTACAGCGAAATGTGTCCTCCACATTTAACCAATCTGTGGTAGTGAACACACACACACACTAGTGAACTAGGGGTAGTGAGTACACACACACACCCAGAGCGGTGGGCAGCCAACTCCAGCGCCCGGGGAGCAGAGAGGGTAAAGGGCCTTGCTCAAGGACCCAACAGTGGCAGCTTGCCGAGCCCAGGAATCGAACCCACAACCCTGTTATCGATAGCGTGGCGCTCTAACCGCTGAGCCACCACTGCCCCTCAAGGCTACTGAACTCCATGATCCTTCCCTATTGGCTTAAAGCATTGACTATTGGCTTAAAGCACAGGGGGAAATGTTGGTAGAGAATAATTTCAGTCAAATGGACTAAAATGGCATCGGATCGTTTTTCCACGGGCAGCAAACGATCGTCTGGATCATATGGATCATCTATGATTGTACTGCTATGGCATTCCAGCAAACTGTGTCTCTTACCAGTCTTCACCCTGGTCCATGGCAGTGTGTTTATCTGTGACGCCCATCGTGTTTTCTTCTTACATTACCTTAAGACGAGAAACATCTTAGAAAATGGGTCAGCTGGAAAAAAAGCAGCTCTTAAGTGTATTTTAATAAATTTAAAAAAACCTTCCAATCCTGTAAATACAAGTTTTTAATTAAGTGCTGGAGTTTTTCTCCAGCACTTATTACTCTATTACCATTACCAGGGTGATTTCGAGAAGCATTAGCATATAGATAGGTATTTGTTGCATTAATTCTAAGCATGTGCAGAGAATATATATATATATATATATATATATATATATATATATATATATATATATATATATATATATATATATATATATATATATATATATATATATATATATATATACACATGGTGATAATTTGTCTTTTACTCATCCAGGAAAACTCTTTCACCCAACCCAATGCTTTAAGACAAATTAATCAAACTCACAATCCACCATGAAATAAACCGCCACCCTCCCCTTTTCCTTTCTTTCAAACCTGCTGTTCTGTCTCAGCGTCCCAATGAAAACCCCACTAACCTGCTGAATGGTGGCTATGCTGAGAGCCACAGACTGAATAATGCACGCAATACAATCCCAACCAGAAGCCTGTACCACATACCTGGTCCCCGGACTGCCTGTTGACTTCCTCTTCACAGGGAGGAATGTGTTTGGTGGTTAAAGTGTGGACATTACCCCAGCCCTGACCTCCCCAGCAGACCAATGCCGGTTACAGCCATCAAAGCGTCCAGCTCCTGATTGGTGGGTCATGCTCAGGCAAGACCCCACACAGAGCTGTAGAGAAATTCCTTCTGCCCACAGCATTGTTTGCTGAGAGATTACTTCTGACAGGGAATGGCAAGTTACTCAGACACCAACACCCTGATATTGATACCTTTACATTAGGAACTCTCCATGATGTGGTTATAATGTATGTAGAAGCCTTGGAGTGAATGAACTGCCATGTTAACTGACTGTTTCGAGGCGTTCTATTTAAAAAATCTTTTTTCTTTGGCACATGGCAATTTTTAAATGTCCCTATTAATCAAGAGGACATTTGGATGTAAAATATCCTCAAATATATAACGTTTGACGTTTCTCTGTTTACATAAACACATTTATTCAGAATATCATCATCAGAAAATATTGGGAAATCTTAGTTTTAGGAAACATATTCTGATATTTATATTTCAAATTGATTGGCATATATTTGAGGTCAGGAACTTACCCACATGAGGAATCGTGGTTATTTTAGGATGATATTCACCACCCCGTCATGTTTATTGTAACAATGGCTCCCTTCTCTGAATAAAAAGTATAAAAGTAATAAGGATTTTATGGCTGAGGTGGGAGATTGCAACATGGAAATGGCACCCGGGTCATAGAATGACCCCTGGAATTAAAACCAATATCCTGCTGATATTGACCAGCCCAAAATGTAGGTCAGATTAGTGCCATTCTACTGGCAACAATTTAGTGCTCTAGTATTCCCAGATTACCAAAATACCTAAGGATCATGGGGATCATGGGGTTTTTGAGTGGCACACCTGTCAAAGCAATGACCCTGGCATCAGGAAAGTCCAAACCTGGACCTGGTGATGCCACAGCCATACATAACCAGCCTTGTTCTCTCTGAGTGGGGAGGATGGCCCTCCCCTTCCCCATTCACAGGTGTCTGGTTGCTGATGTAACAGAGCTAGTGGGCACTGGAAGTGAATCTGAATGAATGAATCTAGAATTTTTTATTTTAGCCACAAATGAGCCGAGTTACACACTTACATCAAATTTGAGCCTTTCAAAACCAATGCAGCTGATTCACTTTTCAGACTGATGCATTTTTACATGGCTAGTGCTGCTCGAATCCAGTTAGGAGGTAAAATATTAACTGTGTAGCTGCAGCGCTCTAGAGCAGTAGCGAGACAAGCAGTAAGTATGCTTTAATCTACAGACCGAATGAACTCGTCACAGACAGCCAGGGCCTCCTGCTGCGCTCTCCCAAACACACCACACACATTCCATCTACTATAATCATTACCTCAGCCCCTGCACTCTCCTGCACACACACACACACACACACACACGCAGTGTTAGTATACACGGTTCAGCTAGCTGGCCGTTTCCAGTTAGGCAATCAGTCGCCAGGAAAACCTCTGAAACAGAAACACCTCAGAGTTTAATAGAGACGACCGCTGCAGGGCTCTGAAATGCAACACAAGTCAATATGTTCACAATCAGGTTTGGGAAAACGAAAAGGGCTACTGCTCCCTGCTACTGCTTTTGGTGAAGAAACCTTCCCCACTTTGGCCCGGGGGTCGCAGGTTTGATTCCCAAGCCATGCCAGTTTGCAATCTACAACCAGAGTCAGAGAGAGCACAACTGGCCTCACTGCTTTGAGGATATCATTGCAAGGATGTAGAATGAGCCCCACCCCACCTCCTCCCACCCCAAAAGAATTCTATTCCACTGCTCCACAGCTCACTGGTGGGGGCTTTGTAACCCTCGAACCCACGCATGGTGCCAAGAGGTTCATGTTTACCTGCTACATAGAGTCCTATTCTAGTGGCAATACTTCTAAACAAGCTGTGTGTGCATTCGCCAGCTTCTGTTAGCTGGTGTGGTAGAACTGGCGCTTTCCTCAGCGCATGTTGGCTACCTGGCGGTGGCTGACTTTGCATGAATCAGAGGAGACATGTGTTTGTCAGCATTTGTCAGCAACAGGTGCAACTCAAAGTAGCTGAATGCATTTGTTATAAGACATGTCCACAAACATTTGGACACTCTCGTTGAGGTAACTGGTTTTATGTGCGCTTCAGTTTAGGCTTTAGAGTCGTCGGGATGTTGCTAGAATAACACAAAAACTGCACAGTGTCTTCAAGGTGTTGGATGTGCTGAAAAGCTCTACAGCTGAGCAAAGCGACTGGATTTTTCCAATCAATCAATACTATGTTGAACTGATTGTTCAATCCAATACGTCCTCTAAAGCAACCAGCACAAAAAGCGTTAGATCATTCTGCTAGAAACTAAAGCTGGCACTCATAACTTGGCCTCCCCCCCCACAGTCACAGCTCAATCCCAGTTTAAGGGGGGGTTCAAAAAATATGAAAGCACGTATTTCGCTGCGGCAGATTAACGTACACTGGAACGGACATCAGGTTTTAAATGCAAGCAGAAATTGACCTTTTTATTGGGAATTTCTCAGTGAACGTTTTTTTTTACCATCGCACGCAGCGAGCACAACTGCTGCACTTACAAGCCTACTAGACTGTGTTTTACACTTCAGTAATCAGGGCACCAATCCAAGCTCCTGCACCTGTGAAACTAACCGTTAGTGAAAGATAAGGACAATTTCACCTCGTCCACAACCCTCGGAGGATTAGACGAGAGCGTTTTGAAACACATCAGGTTATACTGCGGCCTTAAAACTCACCAAACCGAGCCGGCCAATGGCTGAAACACTGCAGCCACCGCAAGAAAAGTGTCACTCCTACGAGCAGAGTGAGGGAATACTGTAATACAAACCTGCATGTGCTCAGAGATTATTCTCCACTCTTATTGTTTTTATTCACATGTGTGGAACTCTTGTCCAGACAGAGAAATTTCCCATTAACATTGGATTCAGATTTCACTTCTATAAGCTCGAGCCAAACAGAACTGTCATCAGGTGAAAAGTAAAGAAAAAAAATAAGGGAAAAAAACAAAAACAAAAAGGAAATCTTACACACACTCACGCACACACAGAGTGTATTTTAAGTCACTGGATGTCCAATACATGCTGTTTACACCATGTAAATCTGCAAATGGGTGGAATGTTTAAGGTCATGAAAGGGGTAAACAAGCCAGGTTTCATGTGTCCCCGGACACACAGCCGCGCTTTTTTAATGGAATATTTCTAACGCAGTCAAATCTCTCCAGAGCCAGCCGACCGAACATTTAGACAAAGCGATGGGAGGGACACGAGGTGACATTCAAATCGTACAAAAACGGCCATTAAATCTGGTCTGGTAAGAAACATGGTAACATAGAAAAAAGAAAGATGGTCCTTAAATCATCTCAACTGACTGAATGCTAGCATTTATTACCATCAATCCTATATGAGCCAGCAGTCCAGAATGCAGAGAACACTCCTTCTCCACTGGAAATGCAAAAGAAAGGAAAAAAAAAAAAAAAGCTTGTACAGTCTGTTTGTATGCCATCTGTTCAAGTGCCTTAATTCAGCAACGCTCAAAAGTCTGTGTGTGGAGGTACCTGTGGATCCTCTGGAATCATCAAGCTGGAACTGAACCCAGGAAAAGAAAAAACAAAAAAAAAAAAGTGGTGATGGTTTGGGTGTAGGGAAAGGAGAGGAAAAACAAGGACTGATGAACAATCAAAATGATTTCTTCTCTATTTAAAAAGAAAAAAAAGGAACGTGGTGATAAGCTCTGAAGCTTAGGAGAATGTACCTCTTCCTTTTTTCATTTTTTTTTTCATGATTTTTTTTTTTTTACCTTTTATCTCAGTTTTTTTTAAGCTTTTCTTGTTTTATTTTTTTTGTTTGTTTCTTTTCCTCCTATAATAGTTGATTCAGTGCAATGCATGGAACGATAAAAGGGTCCCCCAGAATTGGTTTTCTTGCAGCTTGATGTTGTAAGTGAAGGTGTCAGGCATGGTGGCGCAGTTTAACTGGTGTCCATGGACTCCATGTTGGCTGACGAGGAGTCCCTCTGGATGCTGTCGAAGATGGCGGCCAGCTCAGGGTTGGAGCTGATCTGGGACTGGAACTCGCTCATCAAGGGGCTCTTCTCCGCCTCAGGGATGGTCAGCAGGGCCACTACCGCCCGCATGGCAGACCTTTTCAGCTCATCCTGTTTCTCAAACTCCTGCTTCACAGAGTTTGCCTTTACCTGAGGGAGCACAGGAGTAAGGGTAGGGTAGTTAGCAGTTTTTATTAACAAACTGAACTGTGCGAGTGCCTCAACACAAGCTACAAACTGAGCTTAAACATAGCGTTTGACAGTCAAAGCTACCTCCCTACAGGTTTCAAATGCAACCCAAATCTAACATCATTCAAACAATCAGGGACTTCTAAAAGTAATTAGCAGGAACAGGAGGGTGGATTAGGTTGGATGCAAAGTCCTAGGAAGCTCTCCAGGAGCATGGGGTGGAGACCACTGTCCTAAACATATTCCATCAGAAGCCTGGTGTCTAAAGCCTGCTTCTTCAGTTCCACATTTAAGCTGTGAGGCTGACGCAACAGCTAACAGGTAACAATCAGCTTTTGGTTAGAAATTAGAAGCGATAATCCAGGAAAGCATTCTCAGCCCTGACTCGCCCCCTAGTGGACGTAGCTTTAAAATCATCCTGAGGTCCAGACGAGTATGTGATCCATGCTGCTCAAATAGCTGCAGTGTACCATATATACACACCCATTAATAGCAAGTATATACCCAACCAATTATATACCCTACCTATGTTTTAAACAGATAGTATTATTTCTAGAAACATAGACAGGCTTTAAGTGGGTGGCTAATACGTCTAGCCATTTGGGTAATTAACCCCTGATTCTGAAGTTAGACACTACACATAATTTTGTCCATTTTGCATTGACATCCGCTTCACTTGCTATACTTCAAAAACATGCTTAAAAGCCATGTTCCTTGTGACCACCCATGGAGGACTGTTTGTTTACCTTTGTGGTGCACGTAGCTCTAAGAGGCTCTACCAGTCTGTCCAGCCTCTGCAGCACAGCACTAGGACACAAAGTGGACAGTCTGGCTAGCATCAGGAATGTCAGCATCTGAAAGGAGAAAGATGGGAAGGAAAACAAACAAAAAAGGAGGAAATTATTCAAATAAAAGTGTAGAAAATTCATCTCATCTAGCTGCAGTGCTTTACGTGAAGGCAGCTTTGATATGCCTGCCCAGTTGTCCTATCTAGCCCGTTCACGCTTTCATCTTTTGTGTTCACCACACGAGCTGAATGGTAAAAAGGTACAGAGTCATGAAAGATTCATCGCTCAGAGCGATAATGAAAAACGACGGCCTACCTTGATGTCGTAATGGTCTTTAAGTCCGTCTTCAACGTGGTTAAGAAACTCAAAGATGTCAAGTCTGTCCAGGCAGCTGTCTAAAAGGGTGTACATGCACTCAAACGCAGCCTTCCTGATGTCCAGGCCGTCGTCCACCGTGTGTTTAAATGGACCCATTTCAACCTAAAGCGGCAGAAAGAGAATCTTAATGAGCTTCAAAAGGAGCAGCGAGAGGGAGATGGTGACAAATTAATAAAGAGAATGTAAATTTACCTCTCTAATCAGCTCTTTGCGCACTTTGGTCTCATTGTACAAGTGAGGGAGAACAGTGTCCAAGAGGTCTCGGATAAGGGAGGGCTTATTATGGGCTGCGGAGTTGAATGTTACAAGGGCGACCCTTCGCACGTTGAGGTCTGGGTCTTCCAACGTTTTCAAAAAATCACCTAGAACATAAAGACGACGGAGAAGAAAAAGAAAAATCATTAAAATGATTAAATGCACTGCTGATCTTTAAACTCTTTTCAAAGTGAGAGAGGAGGAAAGTGTCCACACTCTGAAAGAACCTGACAGTCTTTGCAAAAAGCTCTTACCTATGCAGTTTTTCAGGAGGGGATCAATTGTCTGTGGGTGGTCTGAAATTGTGAACTTTACAGCAGTAACTACAGAGCTTCTGGCATAAGAAGATCCTGGAGGTGGGGAGAGAGGGGAGAGGGAAGAAAAAGAAATCAATGAGGGATAAAATATGAAAGCAGACCGACTCCAATTGGAGCAGAAATCTAGCTATTCATTCTCAAATGAAGCTGAAGCATCTCACAGATTGAGGGAATGCTACTGTATAGATAACCGTAGTTGTTCTTTCCAGAATTTGGTAATACAAACACAGTCTGCCTGACCCTCACGGCCTGTTCCAGTAACTGACATCTGATCTAGATCACCAGCAATGATTACCTACAGAGTATGTTCGGTCATGGAATGGAACAAAAAAGACTGAAGGTTGTTATTTAAAAAGACCCTAATTTCTTTCTTTGCACAATACAGGCAGAAATTGAGCATTAATGAGTCAATATTTATAGAGAACAAGACTAAAAAACTATATCATATGTGGAGTGCTCCCTTCTGGACTATATTTGTTTATTAAGGTCAGTATCAAACCTAATCCAGTATTTTACATGGATTAGTTCGGAGGGGAAAGGGGGAAATGTGTTATCTTGCACTTTTTAAACAGATTGTTTAATGAGCATGCAAGAATAGCAGAACGGTGGTGAGACACAGGCAGGGATACGAAACTGCAGCTCCTTGCTGAGATGCACACAGAAATATGGACAGTGTAATTTGTGCAGCTCCACATTATTGATCTGTAGATCTGGTAGTATATTAAATTGCATACAGTTAACACACAGGGAAAAAATCATTAAATCAACCAGGCGATCAGCTGACTCATCTCATGTGCTACAAGAATGAACCAATTTGAACCCATCTATGTTTAAGTGTTTGGAAAAGTTTAGGTTGTTGCAACAACTTAATCAAATAGAATAAAATAGTTGAAAATGCAGATACCAACAAGAAGCTCTAAATGTTCTAATGCACAGAGCATAATTCTCACCTGATAACAAATAGCCCTTTAGCCTGGGCAGCAGCGTCTCTGGGTCTATTAGGGTGAGCTTCCCCAGACATTCGGCTACCACGTTGCGGGTGCCCTCCTCGGTGCACTCGCAGTGTTTGAGCAGCAGAGCCCACACGCTCTCCACATACGGCTTGAGACCGGACACAGATGCCGAGCTGATGATTTCCTTGAGCGAGTGCAGCAGCAGGTACTGACGCTTGGGCTGGCCCGAAATCTCCTGCAGCACGAAGGGCAGGTACTCAGGCAGGTTACCCACGCTGATGCTGCCCAGGGCGTACGAGGCGGCCGATTTCACCTCCTCACTGGCTGAGGAGAAGGCGTCGAGGATGACCGTCTTCAGTTCAGGCTGGCCACTCAGGTCCACGTGATGACCCACTTCACCCAGGGAGAGCAGGGCCAGGAGGCGGATGGAGTCAGTGGAGCGAGAGTTTTTCACATCTTGGATGAACTGTCCCACCACGGCTGGGCCCTCTTTGGAGTTTTTAAAAAGAAATTATATTGATTAAATCAGTTTACTGTCATGCTAAATTACAGCTTGATACACTTTTACAAGTGTACGGTGGTATTAGGGAAAAAAAAAAAAAATAAAAAAATAAAATAAAATAATATATATATATATATATATATATATATATATATATATATATATATATATATATATATATATATAAATAATGTATATATAAATACACATACATACATATCATTATGTCTCAAGAACTATTACCTTTGGGGCACGCCCGTGTGAGTGCTGCAACGCACTTGGCGATGGAGTAGTAGGACTGCTTGTGGGTGAGGGCAGCGCTTTGTGCATATACAGGGCCGGTCAGCATCCTCAGCAGGTCCATATAGCCCAAGCTGGCCGTGCCGGTGGCCACCAGCGCCTGGAAAAACTCCAACATGGCGCTAAGCGCACCGCCCTGGAGCAGCGGCGAGCGCACCAGCGCGATCAGCTCAGCCAGGATGGAGCCGCTGATCTTGGAGAGCGAGTCTGGGTGCACGCGGGCCAGTGTGGTCAGGAAGCTGATGGCCATCTGCGAGACATGCATGTCGCTTTCACTGATCAGTGGCGGCAGCTCAGCCAGAACAGCGTCGATCATGGCTGGCGTCACGCAGTCACTGTAGTTCTTCACCAGGATGTCCAGTGCTGCCAGAGTGCTTAGCTTCAGTGCCCGCTGGTTCTTGCGGAGGAAGGAGGCCAGGATGGGCACAGCCTCGCCAAGGATGGGGCGCAGATCAATCTTGAGCGGCGAGCCAGCGATCAGCGTCAGCGCCTTCACCGTGGTCAGCCGGGTGATCTCGTTCTTCAGCCGCTCCAGAAAGATGTGCAGTGTGCCGGGCAAGTCAGCGCCCAGGCTGTCCCCGAGGTTACAGATGATCTGTCCCATGCAGGAGATGGCGCGCTCCTTCACCTCCTGGTCGATGTCGGCTGCCTTCAGACGCTTGATGGTACAGGCGAACAAGTCGCTGATGTAGGGCGAGGCGTCAAAGGCGTCCGTCTGGTCCAAGGGCCGGATCACCCGCACCAGCTGCTGGGTGACCAGAAGGGCTTCGGAGGTGATCTTGTAGAAGGGATCGCCCACACAGGCCACTACAGGGGGCACCAAGGCCTGGACGTGGGGGTGGAAGACTTGAGGCTGGTGGTTGCACAGGATCACGTACAAACAGGATAGGGCATCGATCTTCAAATTGGAGGAGCTTGATTTATCGTTTAGAGAAAATATGATTCCTAGTAACAGAAGGCAGAACAAAAGGTTTATCAAACGACAAAAAGACAAATCTCTGCAAAAACAGGGACCATCTGAGGACTCTTACAAAAGAAGATCTGCAGAAAAGATTTTTGTTTTCTGTAAAAAGCAGTTTTTTTAAGTTCACCCCTTAAGCAACTGTAAATGCTGCTAATACAACTGACAAAAGTTCATCTGCAAAATGGAAGTCATCCATTCTAAATAAATGTACATGCCTGCATATAGAAAATGCTCTTGCTCCTGTGAAATGGAGTGGGGGGGGTGTGGTTGAGACCTAGGGCACATACCTGGGACGAGCACAGGGATGTGCTGAGTCAGAGCCCCAGGCAGCACGTTCACCAGCTCTGTCAGCATGTTGAAGCAGCACTGCCTTGTCTTTACGCTCTTCTCCTTCATCTGTTTATGCAGAGCTTTCACGATCATGGGCACCTGCACAGACAAACACACACGCACGCACACAGTTCACCTCCTGACAAAACACTTGCGTGCATAAGCGAGCAAGACCAACACAGCGAATCACCTTGGATGTCATCAGAACTCACATGTAGATGCCATGCGTGACTGTGGTCATATGCACCTGTGACTTTGATACACAGTACAGGTGCATGTGCGTGTGTATGTGGCTCTACCTGGCTCTGAAGCATTGTGAGGGGAGTTTCGCCCTGCTCCATGGCATCAGGGTCACAGAGCCAGCTCTGGGCTGGCCGAGTCTGCTTGAGCAGGGACAGGTACGCGTGGAAGACGTCAGCCTTCACATTCTCCTCTCGTTCTTTAAAGCGCGCTATGAGTGCCGGAGAAACCGTGCGGTAGAACTCGGGCAGCATCTCGTGCCGGGTGCTCACCACGGCGTCCAGGCACTTGGCTGCCGCCCGCCGCACCTTCCAGCTCATGTCATCGTCATCACTGTATTCATCATCACTTCCTGCAACAGATCCAAACAAAATGCAGTGGGTAAAACGTGGGTAGAGACACAGGCACAGCTTTATTTATTTCCAAGACTACCAGTGGGATTCGGCAGAACAGCAGCAGGTTTTGTTGAATATACATAAGACACATAACTACAGTAACTTTCAGTAATAACGCGCATAACTTAAGCTTTATTGCTCTCAATTAAATAAATGCGCTGTCCTTTGAAATCTTCACGTTGAGCTTAATCCAATTTGTTTCTCAGACCCCCGCAGTGCAGATTCTGCGACTTTTTCCCTTGAAGTCTCCATATCAGCAACAGCAACATCGAGGATACGAGTAACTCAAAGGGACACAAACACATCCTCGACTGCTGCCAGACTCCACAAGCCACCGGGGATGTTTACAAGCTTGCGAGGAGCCAGCATGATAAATTATTGAATGGGGGAAACAGAAAATAGGTATGAACGAGCGAGTTACAGAAGAAAGGCACAGGCAGTCAAAGAGATGCAGACCCCTTGAAGCAAAAACGATCAAGACAAGCAATATTTTCACTGAATATTTAAAACAGGAACAAAGCCAGGAGGTTCAACAAAGCCAGTTTAACTGCTTAAAAAGCTACAATATGCAAGGTGGAACTGATGGATCTACCTTTTAAAAAGTCAAACCTTTAATTCTACATCACTTAGAGGTGGAACTACACACTATATGTACAAATGTTTGGACAGCCCTTCAATCAATGCATTCAGCTACTTTCAGTTGCACCAACTGCTGACAGATGTGCAAATGCACACACACATACCTTGTCTAGCGCCTGTAGAGAAGTACTGCCAATAGAAGTGGACTGTCTGGAGAAAATGTGAACCTACTGTCATCAACCCCAACGCCAGGCATAGGCTAACAGTGTATAAAGCCCCCCAGCTTTGAGCTGTGGAGCACTGGAACTGTGTTCTCTGGAATGATGGCTGGTGCTCCATCCAATAACTTTGGGATGAGGTGGGGATGACGTGGGGTGGTGATCATCAAACACCCCAACCTTACTAACGCTTGGCATTGAACGCAATCAAATCCTCACAGCAATGCCCCTCCAAAATCTAGTAGAAGTCCTTCCTCACTGGACAGAAGAGACAGTTACTTCAACAAAAGAAGGATACATTTTAATCCTCTTGATTTTAGAAGGATGACCGAATGAATGAGCAGGAGTCCCAATACTTTTGTCCATATTTGGTATATTGAATAAAACCCTAAACCTTACCCTATAACTGCAACCATATGCTTCCATGGTTTTAATTAATGTCTGATAATGCAGTGTCGAGTAATTCATCTCCATGACATTTGTAGACCTTCAAGCATACAGCTTCAGATCATGCCACAACACTGCAATAGGGTTTACACTGAGGGGAAATTACAACTTCTGGAACTGCCTGATCATTGTGAGCTAGAGCTATTGTGATCTTTGGATCATTGTCTTGTTACAGGACCCAACTGCACTTTAGTTCTATAATAGCAGAACTTCTAGATCCCTCAATTGTAGAAGTGTCCAGGTTCTCATACATCCCCAAACCATCACAACCTGACTGGACAACCTGTGCACTGCCACATCCATTCAGATTTAAAGGCTCAAAGGTAGCTTGAGATTTTAGAGGGCAGGCCCAAAACTAGTCGGGCCGAAGAACTAGAACTTTGCAGTGTTTCCTCCTGAAAAATGACGTTGCACACCAAATACACAAAAAGCACTTTCCTATCAGACTCCACCCATAAGACACTACTACAGATTTGACTGAACAACCTGAAAAATGTCCACAAATTCAGACGGAAGCAGTTTTTTTTCACCTTTTGATACATCATAGGATGGGGTTTCTAGTGTGGCCAGGGTGCCTTTACATTTCTGAATACTGACTGAAGCCATCAGCATTGACAATATCTGAAACCATAAATGTTGGCAAAGTTTGGGGGTTGACCTTCATTCTTCACAGTAACACAAAAACAGTGTATTAATCTGTATTAAAATACCATCCAGCTTTTCAAATTATGCTGGGAAAAAAAAATCACAGACCTCAAATCATAAGGAGTCAATAAAATAAACTACTATGGGGAGGGATGGTATATAAAGCCCAACACGACACCTTTCGAAGGCAGATTTCTCACAGAAAGCCATTGCTTTCTAGCCTCTGCAGCTTCAATAGCCTTTTATTTACCTTCATGCGCAGCTTTCACAGAGAACAAACATGCCGTTCAGTCCTCCAAATAGCCAGTGCGAGTGAGACACTACATTCCCATCTTACGCACTTAATGGAGGTAGTGGGCACGAGTGGCCTCTTGAAATCCACTCGACTTTCAATAACCACCTTCACCTTCCCTACAGGAGGAGACGCTGCCACAGGCACTGTGCCCTGCTTTAAAGCTCCTCTGCTTGTTATGGAGCGATGGGTCTCTGCAAAAAAGCAATCTCATAGCCAATATCATCAGCTGCGAAGGCCGAGCCATTCAAAAGGCTCCAGACTAGGCCAAGTTATTCATTCTAATAACAAGGTGCTTGGAACAATCTGGTGCAGACCCTATGCCTCCACCCAGGGTCCACTCTTGATCCCTGCGAGTGGGCAAGCAACAGATCTCTGACTGAGCCATTCTAAAGTTGCTGCCTCGAGGAGATATCACTGGGTTTGATGGACTTAATCCCACCCCCGTTGTAAAGGAACAGTAAACGTAAATAATAAAAAGACAAATTCTCAACAGTACTGATACTGCCATATTACTTCTACTACCGTCTGAGATCCCCTAAAGCATAAGCAGGTCTTATCAAATACATTTCATTTGCCATTTTATTTGGCACCTGTCCCACCTGAAATCAATGATTTCCAACTACACCACTGCATGTAGTTATAGTTGCATGTTACCTAAAACAACCCCATGCAGCTCCTACAGCAAGATGCTGATATCCAATCAGTACTCATTATTGGCCTACATCCTAAATTCAGATACCAGAATCGGTAACAAGATAAAAAGAGACATCCCAAACATATGCAGAGCACTGGCTGGCCATTTACAGCCAATCAGAAGACCTTTGGTGCAACAGGTGGAGAGGAAACATGCGTGAGCCCTCCTTATACCTTGGTAGTCTTCGTCTACGCCATCCGCGTCCATGGCATTTTCATCTTCGTCCTCATCGTCATAGTTGTAGTTGGGGTCATAAGTCAAGTACTTCAGGCAGATGTTGATTATTGTGGGGACATGGGGGTACACTTCTTTTGGACATCTAGGAATGAGAACACAGAGCATTTTTGTTTGTTAATCTGCTCAACACTGCATTGAAAGCTCCTCCCGTTTTAAGCACATGCCCAGCAGGATGGCTACAAGCTGTGTTCTCCTCAACGTCTTGTTTACTGCTCTATTCTCTGCAAGCTTATCTTAAGACAAACACAAGCAGATAATCTTCAAATGAAAAAAAAAGGCTCCACATGTCTCTCGGTCTGGCTGTGCTACAGAGATACTGACTTTGATTAAATCACAAAAGAAAGTCCATATAATAAAGTAGTGAACAAACACTAAGGAGAAAAGGGGCGGGTGGCAAAAACTCATTTCGCCCACTGAAACCATGAAGGGAAGGAGTGAATGTGAATAAGCCCAAGCAATTCCTAAGCAAGGTTCTCAAGGTGACTACTAAACATTCAGAGACATTCCTGAGGTTGGGTTGACTGAAATATGCATCCCTCAGCACAGAGCCTATTCTCCCAGCTGGGGTGTTCTGGTGCAGAGAGCGGAGCACAGACTTTCCCTTCGCATGGCATGACTGAACTTGTCAGTTAAAAATCTCTCCTGCTTTCTCTCCTTCTACTAATGTGGAACCTTTCATGGAGTCCGAAGTTACATGAGCCTTGGTATTTTTCTGATAATTAATCAATTCACTTTTTTTAAAGGCAGAAAAAGCCACAAAAATGGATATACACGAGCAACTGTGCATATCTCTTCAAAGATTAGATATCTTACTGAACTTGAAAGCCTTCAACAGTGCATGAACAGCTAAATCATATAAATGGGTGTGTCCAACAGGCTCCGTCTGCTACTGTAAGAGAGACCAGTGGGAGATCTTAAACTGTAGCGCATTAAAAAAGGCATTATCACACATTGTGACCAGATTGCACATGACTAACACCTGCAGTCACAAGATTATGAAGACTGGTCGAGATCTTCTCTCACCGTGTCTAACTGGTGGATTTGTGCATCAGTCATCAGCCTCACATCTGTAATTTGTGCATTCATGCATCAGTCTATAGTTGTGTGTGAAACTGACCAATGGACGCTCATAAAAGCTCATTACTTCTCTTCCTGTTTTCACACCACTTTATTCATACAGTCTAATACTTCTTTGAGCCTCAGCGTATGGTAAACCCATTTCCAGCACCAAAACAATTCATCTACATGAGGAAAGATATGTTTTCACAAGAAACATGAAGAACTTCTAAAATCTGGCTTCATTTTTTCAGGGTTAGGGTCAGATTCTCTGCATGCAGTGCTCTAGGGGGCATGGAAATTAGAGAGTGTCGGAAACAAGTGGGTCTTATCTTGTACGCAAGATCAGAAGATATGCACAATAAATAAATACATAGAAATTAATAATACCCTCTATAATCATTGACTTAAAAAAAGCAAGCATAATAAACACTAATATAGTGAATAATACTAACACCGCTAATAACCCAACTCCTGTATTGTGTATACCAACCTCCGAACAAAGGACTCAAAGGCTTGTATGCAGTATTCTCTCAGTTCGTCATCATCAATGTTGCAGAATTTCACCACCAGTGGAATGATCTTCTCCAAATACTCGCCTAAGGGAGGACAGGAACAAGCTGGTTAACGTTCTGGCAGAGTCTCTATGCATGTCACTTGACCGATCTGAGCACTGCCTAATCTAGACCACAACACATGGAGAGCAGAACTTGACATCAAAAAGGAGCCAGAATTCACAGGGAAATGAAATGACTTTGGAAAAGCTGCCCGATAAAGACTTTGTCTTTCAACCAAGTCAAATAAGTGATCATTAAAAGATGGTTCATGCACACACAAAAAAAACTTAATTAAAACCAGTAGTAAGAAAGAGAACTGCAAAATGGCTTTGAGTGCACTTCACTGAAGTTATCTTCCACATCTTAATCGCTGTTGTCTTTGTCACACCAAACAGAGGCAGTAATTGGTTGATGGGCGAACACGCACGCTAGAGAGGCTAACCTAAATGACTTTTCACTTCATTTCTCTCGCAGCTTCCAGGGCTCAGCCTGGTGGCGCGACTGCAAGACAAAGCCCGAAGACAAGGTGACAGGTAATAACGGCATGACTGCAGATCACCCCATCGCCTGTCACATACACACACACCCCAATGGGCTAGTCATCTGTGCAGTCAGACTTCAAGGAGAGGCAACTTCTACCCGGCATATTTCTCTATCTGAGCGAAAAGAAAAACGTCCGTCAAACAGTAATGGGAGGGGGAAAAAAAAAAAAGAAAAAAAAAACTCTGCCTCAGATGGAATAGGCTGAACTGTTCATCATTTTAGGCAGAAAATATAACAATCTAGAAACGGTGGCCTTGCTATAGGCACAAAGGACTCACGGCCCAAATGAGAAACTGAAAGGAGAGTTCTGTCAGTTGTGTTTAGGGGGCATCTGAGAAAGAAGCCTTAGCATCTCAAGGAAAAATAAAGAAATAAACTTTACGTATCTTATAAACAAGGCAATTAAGTACACGTCTGAGTGAGCTAGCATTTCAACGAATGATAGCCAAGGTTGTTTACATTTTGCCTGGTTTATTAAATACATAAAATAAAAAGATTATAAACCATTATAAAAAGCTTTGCTTGGCATATAGCATATTCAGCAACACTGCTCCTCCTCTATTGAGGCTTGACTTTCTGGCAAGCACACCGTGCCATACCAGTAGGAGAGCGCCCTTGGGCAAGACTCCCAACACTACATTCCCTTACTTCTGTGCCTTAATCCAATTGTAAGACACTCTGAATAAGAGCACCTGCCTAACGCCATAAACATCAACACAAATATTCTCACCGATTCTGTGGCCAGCCTGTCGGCTGATGGCGGCAATGCACTGGATGTAAGTGCGAGTGGTGGACATGGAGTCGTTGCGAGAGAGCTCAGACAGTAAGTGCTCGATGAGATCCACGAAGACAAGGTTTCCACAGCTCATGACGAGGTGACCGAGGGCGATGATGGTCCTCTTCCTCACAGCCAGTCGCGGGCTAGTCAGCTGAGGGAGCAGGCAGCTCAGGATGGAGGGGTGGAAGTTCACCAGCAGGCCTCCTTGTCTGAATAAAAGACACATTGAAGCAGCGTTAACTCTAAATCTGCAGAACATGAGGGATTTGAATGTTAGCAACAGGGCTGTGTATTGGTGAGACAGTGGGGATATGACGCGTATAGACGATACAGGGGTTCCAATTCAATATATTGCGATATGTTTACCTCTCATCCAATCAGAACAGTGGGATCTGAAGAGCACAGGGTTTGAACAACATACAACAAACCAGTGTCCGCCACCAATTTTTACATGTAAACGATCAATTAAAAATCAATACTGTTGCAATACTTTGATAAATCGATATTTTTGTAAATCTCTAGTTTGCACCAGCACTCTTAAAGCCTTTTTATCTTGTACACTTAACTAATAACCCCAAAATTTAACGAGGAGTACAACCGGCCGCAGCACTGATATTCAACCTTCTATTGTCTACAGCAGTGATGATGCACAGCCTCTATTTAACCCAAGCAAAAATACAAGCCAGTTGACCATTCACATTCAATAAGCCTTAGCTTTCTACTTTATGTAATACGAGTGCAATAACACGCAAATGTCACAACGCAAATGACTGATATGCTTGCATCATGACAGTTTTGATAAAATGCCAATAACCTTCACTGCAAACAATTATTACCTCCTGCATATATAGGCACACAGCAAAGAACCATCACCCAAACAGCAGCAATATGGGTCCACACATCTCAGTTAAATGAGAGGAGAGCCTTCAGGGGCCCTACATTCCATATGGACATGCGTCCACAGAAGCACCCACGAAAAAGGTCTTAGCAAGCACTACGCCCATCTACAAACTCAAGCATATTTCTCCCATCAGGACTGTGTCAGCTGCCGCATTGCCGGTGTGTGCGCACCTGCAGAGCATGTCAGCCATGATGTCCAGGGCTTCGAGCTGTACGGATACGTCCTCCTGCTTGGCAATAGCGCTCGTGAGGCGGCCCGTGATCTTTTTGCACACGCTGGCAGCAAGGGCAGAGCCTGAGGGAAAGACACAAAAAGCACAGTTCAGCCAAGACCTCCCTCCTGCTCTGGAAAACAATAAAAAATTTCAGGAGCTGTAAATGCATGCCCCTGGCATCATAACACACAGCGCTGACAGAAGGGCTGTGAAAGGCACACTTATGGTGTCAAAACATGCATTCAGCATCTTCACGAACACACAAAGGGGATAAAACGAACAAACAAAAGGTCAGGGAAGTTACCGCTGGATGCTGGCGGGAGCTCCCCAATCACTGTCTTCAGGCCGATGCTGGAAATATCCCGAAGCTGCTCTTTATCTGACAGCATGTTCGTGCACAACGTGTCGACAATCGTTTCAACTTGGTACTCCTTCACTTTGCTGACAAGCGGCCCCAAACTGCAACACAGAACCAGACAGACATTTAGCATGATGACAGCAGTCACTGCATTCATAGTTGAGTAACATACAGATTAGCCATACAGATGATGGATCAAGTCTCTAGAGTTGTTAAAGGCTGTAGAATAAGTTAGAATAGCTGTTCGAAGATTGTGCACATCGCTGCTGTCCAATGAAAAACATACACCTCCGTTTTTAGTTTCCCTCATCATTTGAACCCTGCAGCTGCTTCTGCACACTGCGGTTCATTTAAAATGAATGGATCGAAAGAAATGCTCCAAAATAAAAAGATGATAAAATAGGATAAAATATTTCTACACTGACTTCCATTGAAAGTTTTTTTTTTCCCATTTTTGGGGAGGTTATTTTTCACTGCACAGCAACAATATATAAATCAGTTTGCTCTTTTGATGATGAAGGGAACAGAACAGAACAGAAATACCTTATGGAACGAAAAGAAAATGTAAAGAGATTAGAAGTTAAGATTGTTATCCACTTCAGTAAAGCTGCCATTCTGGAGAGTTTATAAAAATAGATTTAACAAACCGTACATTTTAATTGAGTATATTTAGTAGACTGAGTTTTATCAAGCATGCGTGATGCACAAACATTTCAAATAGGGATGCACCGATACCACTTTTCCCTTTCCGATACCAGATTTTTAAGTATCTGCCGATAGAGAGTACCGCCATTGATACCAACTTTGACTTAAATACCGGATAGAGGCTATAAATCTTGATATTTATAGTTTTACCTTTTTACAGATTGCACTTTTCTTTATATCTTTCCTCAAATAGATATAATGAACATTAACTGATTGAGTAGCTGCACATTTGACGTTTGAGAACTATGAAAAAATAAAAATTGCCACAAAGCAGTAACAGGTGCAGGTAGAGAAGCGCAATCTTGCTAAACTTGACCAAACAGCTTTTAACTGGTGTTTAAAATTTACATTTCAGAGCATTAACAAAATACCAGTTTATAAACAAAATGTGATTATGCAGCAATTTCACGTTCAGGTACACGTCTCTAAACTTCAGTGTGTGGTCTTTAAACAAGCTGCTGAAACTTAACTTTTAGTTTCAGAACCAGTAAAACAACACATAAAAAGAAAAAGTTAATGTAAAAGGTTCATTTAATGTCTGTTTAATGTTAACTATTTATGACTAGCTTTTACTGGTTGTTTAAATATTTGGTTTCATAAAGTACGCAAACATTGTTTTATGTAAAAAATAAATAAATAAATAAATAAATAAATAAATGTAAGGTATCGGTAAGCTTCATGGGATTGGTGCTTTCTATTGCAGACACCAATATGGTATCAGTACTGGTGCAACACTAGCTACAACGATCCTGTTAGCTATCGTTAACAGCTGTTACAGTGCTGAACATCAAGACATCAAGCTTTAAAAAGTCTCAGAGATACAATAAACAAAGCTCAAGTTCGTTCCTCTCATCACCTAACAAAGTTTTGAATAAAAAAATATGTAATATACAATACTTACTTATAATTCTTAATAAGTAATAATAAACAGTTACAAATTAAAGAAGTTTGGTTCCCAGACAGCTTCTGTCAATTGAGCCACTAAATATCACCACCACATTACAAGTGTCTGCACAGTGCAGAGCAGATTCTGCACTCAGAAGGAGGACAAATTGCTGCGGTTGTACAGTCTTGCTGTCTTTCATCAGAAATAGAAAGATTTAAGATCCAAGGTGCAATGACTCAGCAGCTATTTTCTGAAAAAGCCTAATCAACATGTAGCATAACGCCTGGCCCTTAAGCACTAAGGGAATCAGCTCCGCATTCAAACGAACAATAATGCACCCCGAGCTATGAGGCAAGAAAGGAACACACTGAATACCGGAGATTAGGTAAAGCTAAAAATTTCAGGGCTGTGCGAGGCCCTACTCTGCTCCTCTGGGAACACTGAGCTCTCTTTGATTAGCTTCTGGGACTAATTCAGATGTAAACCTTAGAATCTCACAATGCACACGCATAACATCAGCGCTTGCAGTTAAACAGGGTGGGTGTGGTTCTCCAAATTATCCAACATCCCAAGTGCATTTGCTTGCCATTGGGTATTTGTGCATTTAACAGAAAATATAACAAAGCTTTAGGCTGTAACGGGACTTGAGCTTTTTACTTGGTATGCGACACGCACAAGGAATATCGACGCCAAATAAATAAATAACACCGCAGCCGCCTGCATTCAGCTGATCAGAATAAAGCAACAAACAACCTGAAGGGCTTCCACAGGAGCTCCTAACAGCAAAACTTCTGTGGTGTGCAAGTTTAAAATCTATATCCAAATGCTTATATACAACATGTGCTGCCTAAAACATGAGTATCCCATAAGCTTGGACTATTTTAACAGTGCAGATGATGCCCATACCATTTAACAGCCAGGTTCTGAACTTCGCCATTTTTGTCTTCCAGAAGTTTGAGGATCATCTTGACCACTTTCCGCTCGCTGTCGTCATCCAGCTTGATGGAATCTTTCTGCAGCTCGGACATCAAGTCATTCGTGGCCATAAACCTGTAGGAAAGGGACACATCACCGTTATACGTATGAGCAGACAGTGCTTATATTCTGTACAAATCCATTTTTCAATTTCCTGCTGAAAGCACAAGTCAGGCTGAAGTATTTCCTTGGATTTCCTTGGATTCCCTTGGAGCGATCGATTGGTTTAATTATGTGTCAGTTTGAATTTGACCAATCAGGTCACCTAGCCTATAAAGATTATACTCTGCAATCCATAATGCTCATCTGATGATGCTGCAGGAACAACATGGGCGCTTGTAAAGGGTCTATCGTTAAACAGACCGATTACGAGGACAGGTTTCTGCCGATGCACCGTAAGAAAAGCACACGGAGGTTGAATTCCCTTGTTTAGTGCAGACCATCATGAAAAGGCATTCGCAAGATCAGCAAACCAAATCAGGTTTCACTTGGAGGCAGAAAGTCACCCACAATTTTTGGTGGACCATGGTCCTCTTGTTTGGTGCGAACCCAAGTAGGGGTGGAGTATTCCCACTGCTCAAATCTGAACGGACTTTTTAGCACAGCTTTTAGAATTAGATGGAAGACGCCCACTTCGTCTGAGCATGAACATTAAAACTGCAGCATTTGAGCAAGAAGAGAAATGGAATAAGAGTAGAATAGTGGTTGGTGGTGGGGTGTGGGGTGGGGCATCCAAAATGTGACCCTCAGACAAATACAAGCAAAAAGAAATCGCTCTGGCCTAGGTTTGATGGCAAGGTATCCCTTATTCCAGCAAGATATGAAGGCAGGATGAATAATGCATGGGCAGACCACTCAACCACAGTGTAAGGGAACGCCATCAAAGAAACAACCTCTTCCAGACAATCTATAGCAGTGAGCAGACGAAACGTCCCGAAGAGGTAATCTTCTGCCAACCTAGGAAACAAGCATTCACAACAGCTAGGCATGTCAGGCCAGAGTCTGGAAATTCAACAGGAATTCAAGCATATTGATATTACAATTAAAAATCCCTCCTGTAACATAAACACACCAGCGACATGCACAACCTTCCCTCTTAAATATATCCTTACACTGTGCTGGGTGTAAAGCTGTGTTTACATCATGACAGTAGATGTAAGGAGGCAAAACCGATACTTAAATGTTATTTAGCAGCGACAGAAAATTCTGCCACCATCAGCGGCGACACCAGCTAATTCCCTGGTCAGCAGAACTCTCAGTAGAGAGCTCAATTTTCCCCGCTTTTGCCATCACCCACAACCAAAGCCGAATTCACTGCTTGGTGATTTCCTTATGCCTATACGCCTTTTGGCAGGCATGCTTTTTTTTTTTTTTGCATACGTCACCTTCGGATGCAGCACTGACACAGCATTTAGCGCTAGACGCTGCAGAAGAGGCCTCCCTCAGTCATGCCACATGACCCCAGGGGGTATCTGCTAATAAAGCTCAAACCCAGTGGAAACGACTCGCAAGTAAGTGGGAGAAAGAATCGGCTCTGACAGGTGTTGAGTCTCCACTGCTGAAGAACAACATAACAGAATACCTCAAAGTATACACTTTATAACTCATGGGACTTACTTAGGGAGCTCCAATACTGTCCACTACATTCAACTAACTGATCAAGCCCCAAAGGGGAAAGCATCCCAACAGTTCATCTCAAAATAAAGAGCACAGATTAAGGCACATCTTGCACTGCTGTCTCACAAAACATCACTCAGTCATGATGTTTAAAAAAAAAAAAAAAAAAAAAAAAGTACTGAAAGGTAAGTGGAACTGAAGTTAATAATACTGATCATCTCGTCCCAATGGCATCTGTCAAAGGCTGGGATATTAGGCAGCAAGTGACCAGTCAGTTCTTGAAGTTCATGTGTTGGAAGCAGGAAAATTAGTCAAGGGTTAAAATCTGAAGGACTTTGACAAGTTGTAAGATTGTGATGACTAAACAACCACAACACCTTCAGAGGTCTTGTGGAGTCCATGCTTCAAATATTAGGGAGGGCGTGTTTTACGTTACATTATGACTGATTGGTCAACCTTTTTAATTGGTGAATCAATTAAATTAAATGAAGAACAATTATAGAAGCTGCTCAAACTGCTCAGTTGGTCGAGTTCTCCTTCTCCGCTCATGGCCGTATGTTTTTAAGGGCGACTGTACTGAAGTATTAACAGAATTAAAATAATAATAAACCAACATAGGCAAGATTACATCAAATGGATGTTCTGAGAGTCTGTCTCGATTCATTTGTGGTGCATTCATTGCCCAGCCCTACACCACTGTACGATTTCACAGCAAAATCTGAACCTTCAAAATTATGACCCTAAAATAAAAATATTTTCAATATTTTATTGCATCATGATACACAATATGCTTTTCTGAGCACATCAAGGACATTAGCAGGGCTTAAAGAAAATTGATCAACTGCAGGTTTCATTAGCAACAGTGTAATGAGGCTGGTTTAACTGGATGACGTGCAGCAGATACGAATACAAAATATCTGAATAGCAGTTTTTTTTTTTACTGATGCATTTAGTCTGTAATTACACGTATAACCCTTTTACCATATCATCCAGCTCTAATGCAAAGTAGGAAAGCTGTAATAAGGTGTATGCTGGAGATCAGGCATTCTGACAGCAAGCACAGCTAATGCAGTCTCTAACTTTGCACATCAAGTTTCCAAACAACCTGCTACCCACTGAGATCATGCACCAGACTGCATGCACAGAAACTGGATACAGCCATTATGTTCATTTATTAAACTGATTAAAAACGTCAGGGAAACGAATGTGGGCTGAGTATCGCTGTAAGTATCCTTTCACTGCAACTTAATTTGCAGTTTCTTACCTATAACATCAATAAAGCAACTCTGTAAAATCCTTTACATTTACAAAGAGGCATGCACCGACCGGCCAAAACACACAACTCACTGGCAGGTGGTGTGGTCACAGTGAAACCTGTCAATAGGTGAGATCAGACACTCCAACAAAGGCAGAACTGTGACGGCTAGACAGCGGTCAGTACCTACCAAGAGTGCCCCAAGAAAGGACAACCGGTGAACTGGCGACAGGTGAGCCCCCCCACCTCACAACTTCTACAGGTCTTGGTTCCAGGTACCCCAGGTACCCCAGGACCCCTTCAGAGGTCTTGTGGAGTCCATGCCTCAAGTGATCAGAGCTGATCTGTTGTGGGACCTGCTCATCAGCAGATGGTGTTAATGGTGGCATTAATGATCAGTGTCTGGACCACCTGGAACACACCCTCACTGTCCGGTGATCGTGCAGCACAGCGTGGATCCACGTTGATAAACAATCCTAGACCACCTATAGCTACAGCACCAATGCCAAGAGCCTGCTGAACACCTCGACATTAGCTAAATAACAGCGTTAAGGCCAAGCCTGAACCCTCGGCGTTATCCTAACGTCCCAGCCAACGGGTTCATGACAAGTCAACTTTGTGACAGGCCACATTAGCTGGCTAGCTCGCTCGCTAGCTGCTTGGTTAGCTGGCGCTAGCTACCGGCCAGCTTAGCTAGCTAGCTTACGCATTACATTGCATTTTCGTTAGCATTTTAGGTTTCAGCTACAACAACAACAACATCCAAATAACCCTTAAAACGCCGTAGATAACTGTCTTTCACTTTCCTCCTCCCTGCCAACCTGGACAAGAGCAGCTCTTAGCTTAGCTTAGCTTAGTTAGCTAGCTAGCTAACTGGCTAGCCGCTCAGCGAGCTAGCGCTAAGGGGAGTAGCTAGCTAGCTATCTATCTATCTATCTATCTATCTATCTAACCCAGGCCGCAAAATACAGTGAATTCAAGTCAATGTCTTGAGTATAGAAGCAAAAACAGGAGCTTCCAGCTCTATCCAGCTTACAGCCAAGCAGACAAGCTAGCTAGCCAAGCAGCTAACAGGCTAAACCCAGCAGAGCGACAGATCTGCGGCCTAGCTGGCCAAGCTGCGCGGCGCACGATCGCGGTTTAACCCGGTAACAAGGCGCACACACGTGCCGCAGGTCTAAAAAAACAGGCAAATACGAGCAATATGAGCAGAGGGGATATTAGGGGGCACCGCTGACCTGAAATCCTTATCGCTGGAAGTCATTTTCTCCAGGAGATTAGAGATGTGGTAGGAGGCGCTCGCCATGTTTGCAGTCTGTTGGAGCAGCTCGCTGGTAGCAACCACTTGTGAGTATCGCGGCCAGAATCACTAGATATCCTCCCCCTCCACTTTCTCGCGTAGCTACAGGGCTGCGAAACAAGGCCGGTTCTCCACGATCTCTTCGCTCTGTGTGCGGCTGAGGAGAGCGATGGAGTTACACTCGCAGCCCCCTGAGTTTGGAGGTTTGAATGGAGGTCCTGCTTCGCTCTGCAAGAGGGAGGAGCTGCGGCTCCAGACGGCGAGGGGGCAAAGTTGAGAGAGATCTCCGTGGGCGGGGTTTCGCCCTTCATTGACAGCTGGATTGGCCAATCGCGGCGCCAGAAGGGCAGAGAGCGAGGTTGGAGGGGGAGTTCAGCACACAAACAAGACTGGATCGATCGATTGTGGTATTGATTGGGTTTTATTGATATGATATGAGGCTGCCTAATTATCCGCCAGCATGTTCACTACACTACACTGCACTGTGCATAAGCGCCAACGCTGCCACACACCGCCCCCATGCCACTGTCTGCTGGTGTTCACAGGCTGCTGGGACTTTGCATAGTTATTATTTTCTACCCTAATCTATATCCTATCTGTTCCATGCAACTGTTTATTTATTTAATTCTTAATCAAAACAGGCATTAACTACCATTTATTCATTTTTTTCAGTATCAGAAAAAAAACAACACAAAGCCTCGACAACTAACAGCAATCTAATGTCTAATTTACATTTATGGCATTTAGCTGATGCTCTTATCCAGAGAGACTTACAAGGTGCAAAATCAAATTTTATTATATTTGTCACATACATAGTCATACACAGTATAACTTGCAGTGAAATGCTTTTATGACAGTCTGCTCACATCAAGCTATACAATAAAAATCTACATTTAAACTTAACTAAACCTTAACTTTATGAAGTAAAGTGCAAAAGTGCAAAAGAAAAATAAAATAAAATAAAAAATAAAAATAGAATAAGTTACATTTAAGTTAAAGAATAAAATATAAAAATATGAAAATATAGAAATATAAGCAAAAAAAAATACAAAATACAAATATATATACAGAGATGAAATAGTGCGTGTCTGTGTGTGTATATATATATATATATATATATATATATGTGTGTATACATATGTACACAAGGTTACTGGTATTACAGCAGCAGATCAATGCAGTGTTAGGAGTCTGGCCCAAGGACTCTTATTGGTGTAACGCAGCACAGTCATCCAGACCGGGAATCGAACCCCAGTCTCCCACGTTGAGGTAGCTCAGTGGCAGGTACTGGTGTTATCTGTTGCGCCACACCAACCACCTAATATGTCCTTATGCCTTTCGTTTCAGTGTCTCTGCACAAATCTGGGAGTAATCAGTGCTTTCCACCATCCAAGTCATCCCAAGCACATTCACTGATGTAGAGGTCTGGACTTGTGGTGAGTGAGGTGAGTTCAATGGTTAGTCCTCATTCACTTCTCAACCGTTCCTGAGGAGCCATTTCTTCTTGAAACCCACTTATGCAGTTTTCACTATGGCCTCTTTACCATTGCAGGGTCAAAGGGTTACTAAGGCTGTGGCGTGCCGCGCCGCGCCGTGCCGTTCTCGTTACCCATACCGACCCGTTAGATCGGTTAGGGTTGCCTTTTTCTGTTTGCTGTGCTGCTAAATCCAGACCAGGAAGTCCTCTGCGTCTTGTAAAAATTACGCAACACTGGCACTTCTAGGCTAATGGAGCTAACGCGAACTGAAGCTGCAATTCATCTGTTAGCACTGTCATAGCGTCTGTCTGCATAAATCAGATCAGAGCTGTGAACAATCCTCTGGTTTTAAGCACAGCATGAATCTAACATAGACTTTTTGTTGGGACTGTTCTCAAGAATTTTAAGAGAATCTTAGGAAGGTGAATTCTGGTGAACGAGGCCTGATGTTCTTATAAGATCTGATTTGCAAATGTTCATCCTTCATGTCCGTTTCCTGACCAACTCTACATCCTTTCAGACCTTCAGTGTTGTCTTTTCACAGTGGAAGAATGACCAGAAACACCTGTGGATTTCTTCAGAGCTGAAGCGAGAGTGGAGCTTGATTGATGGGTCTCTCGCAGACCATAGCTTGGAATGCTGTCTATCTGATGGGGGCAGTTTTGGTGGTCTACCAGGTCTTGCACATTTGTTAGAGCTCCCATTTCTTCTCCCTTGACCTTCTGCTTCCTTGAGCAAATGAATCGTCTCTTTAATTTTCTAATAATCATTAAAGAAATAGTAAGTAGTGTATTAACTCTATGGCACATGCTTATTGTCCCGCAGGCATTTATTGTTTTGTAGAGGGGTTTCCTCCCCATTTTCCCCTACACACACACACAGAAGGACATATCACTTTCAATCTATACCATAGTAACAGACACATACAAGCTAGAAAAATACCACATAGCTAGCAAGCTATAGCTAGGTCAAAAGTGTGTGGACACTTGCTCATCAAACATTTCCTCTGAAGTCAAGGGCATTAAAAGGAGTTCGCTCCCCTTTGCTGTGGCAACAGCCTCCAATCTTCTGGAAAGGCTTTGCACTAGATTCTGGATCACTGCTGTGAAGATTTGATTGCATTCATCCACTAGTGCATTAGTAGAGGTCAGGCCCAAGGTACTAGATGGAGCTCCATCACTCCAGAGAATACGGTACAGTTCCACGGCTCCACAGTCACAAATATGCAGTAGCGATGTTCATTCCTGCTGTGTCTCGGTTTTCAAATGACCTATTTACCCACAGTTGTTCATTCATCTCCTTATCTGCTTCTTCTGGTCAGAGGCTCCAGAGGTTTGGAGCCTACATGGAACCACTGGGCACAAGGCAGGAATACCCCCTGGAGACGGCACCAGCCCATCGCAGGGTACCACACACACACAGTCCCTCACACACACAGTCACATCTAGGATCAATTTATCATCCAGAATGTGTTTTGGGAGGTGGGAAATAACACACCTGAGCATCAGAGCACCAGACAGGAACCCCACATGGATACAGGGAACTGGCTATGTTAAGCCCACAACCCCAGGCCTCTGGAGCTGGGCTGCACACACACTACCTTCTGTGTCACTGTGCCGCTCCATCCACATTCAATTTGTATAGTTTTATGTACATGATGGATGATCATGACTGAATCGTGCATTATTGGACGTGTTTCTCATGTAAGTGGATGCAGCATTGTTAGACAGCATTAGGGGAGTAATACAGTGTATTTTAGAGGCTTTTTGAGCATGCAAGATTTCTGATGTCAGTTTTGTATCCAGGTCCCCTGTATTCGAACTGATCTGCCTTTGAGTCGTGCTCTGTTGCATGACTCTGTGGCAGACAGGAGGCCAAACATGATTGGGATAATGGCTCACTTATGCAGTGGAAAGACACCATTGTGTTACCAAATCCAGCTACTCTCTCTCTCTCACACACACACATACACGGCTGGAATAGCTGCTGTTAAAGCAGGACTTTTTGGAGACATGCAGCACCAAATGTACAAATGAGTGCAGCAAAGTCCCAATCTCATTATGTTGAAGATCTAAAAAGTCAATAATGTAAAAAAAAAAAGTGCAAATAATGAAAAATAATCACGCTGGCATTTTGGTCATTTGAGGCAGCCAGCTTTGTTTTCTAAAAAGCCATTTGATTACACCCTCATCAATCCAGGGCCAATTTATTTGCACTGCAACAAGGAACCAATTTGCCATAAAATCTGTTATGATTTCTAAGAATACCCACAACAGCTGTGTGCTAAATTGCTCTTAGATGGACAGCAGGTGGCAAAGGCATAAAAATGAGATTGAGGAGTCAGTTTAATGTCGGGGTGGAAAAACACAACAAACGATTGAGCACAGGGCATTTCCTAGTTAACATCATCAGGCTGATTCAATGACTCAAATTCATTTTATAGTGAAGGTCACTCGTGGCCTGAATGCAGTAAAAAGCATAATGTTGCCGTTTCAGACTTTGCACAAGATGTACCAAATAAAGGAAGGTGATGAAAAATGCTAATGTTTATTTCTGGAGATTTAGATGCTTTTGGTCATCACCTCGTACAACACGCCCATAACAACCTCATCTGCAAATTCTGAGATCAGTCAGACAGATACAGTGTGTATCTCTCTGTTGTCTTCCTATATTCATCCCTATATTATTTGAATCATCCTCTTTGTGGCTACAACATCCTTTTAAACTCACAGTGAGATTTAGCCAGGTTCAATACGGCCTCCACACTGTGGGGTTAGTGTTAAAACTTAGCCCTCTTATATTTACACATTATCTCTTCATAATAATTCATGATTTTGTTTTAATGCACAGATTCAGAACTTAGGGGACACATAAAGTGAATATTTATTAGCCAGTATTTTCACAGACACTGTCAAGGATTTTGGGCCACATGAAAACATATTACACTGGACCCCACAACTCTGCCAAACAATTCTGCCAAAATATTCAATTGACTTTTTAGGGCCCCTGTCAGTCATAGTCCCTTAGAATCATCCTTAATCCGCCATGGCCCTGCACCCTGCCCTCAATACAGCCTTTTATTCCAGTGCAGCTATTTTTATGTTTTTATAGATGTCAAATAATGTATTTCTTGAGCATTGTATGTGACTTGATGTGGTTGAGGCAAAGAAAATGCTCAGATTTCCACCTTATTCCAACATGCCCACTTTCAATATTTAAATGGCGCCCCACAGCGCTCCGACCTTTTTGTGTCGCTGTGGTTGTACTCTATCAATGGAGCCGCTGTTATACCAGACGTTCTAACACAAAGTAAACAAAGGTGGCCACCACCTCCATTGTTTCATAAAAAATAAGGTGGATATACAACCCTTTTATGTTGCCTTACAAAGAAACAGGCCGAGTTTCCTTAAACAGAGGGCTTGTGAAAAGCTCTGCTTTTATTGGCTCGTTTACGGCACAGGTGAAAGCTCACAGTAGCATATTGTAACAAAAACACTGCAATTATTTATGAGTCTTACGGATAGTGCTGCTGTCCTCTCCTTGTGTCCTCTCAGCGTGACAAGCTGTTAGCAAGCTAAATAGATTGTAGCTTGCTAGCTTTTGGCCTCGCCCCCACTCACTTCGCCGGGTTTGCCGGTGCTGTCCATTCTGATCAGTTTGGTTCGGCTGAGGTACTCCAGTTGGTTTTCAAGGAAGCAGCTGTTGGAGAGAAGAGAAGGTAAAAGCTAGCGTCAGCTAGTGTTAGCTTTAAGCCTAGTGTGGATGTCTACTCGCTTCAGTGGCTTTCGCTTCGTCGCTTGCCGAGTTTGAGCTTCCCTTCTATGGATGCTGGCAGAGGAAAAGCCAGCAGTCATGAGGTCTGGTTCGAGTAGCAACCTGTGTTCTCACAACTAGCCTGGAGTCTAGAGGTGATGAGCTGCTCTCTAGTTTCAACAGCTCAATGTCCATTGTCGCGTTTCACCATTTCCCCAGCTTTTACTGGGGTGGCCGCTAGTGGGCCGGGTGTATGTACATGTTGGGAAACCACTGTTGGGACTGCCCTGTTTTCCAGCTCTGTTTTGGTTCTGCCAGTGTTTGAGGGTCACTGTATGTCATATCCTTGGCCCGGACGCTCATTGGTCAACTATGCCAAGATAAATCTTGTTGGACATTGTGTGGTTCCTTAAACCCCTTAAAAAGTCTATGTGCCACAAAGAATAGCCACAGCAGTTTGTGCAGAAGTCCCTGCAGTTACTGAATTATACTCCTTAGTGTGTAACAGCCTTTGGGTGTTAAGGAGGGTTCATTTGAAAGGCTTGTTTGGGTCAAACCATATAAAATTGTATTTAATTAATTGGGTGTATATAATGTTACTGTACACTAGCCCCTCTGTTGGGTACAGGTAACTCTCACACACTTCACATTTAGCTGAATAAACCATAAAGGTGTGTCAGGTGCTTGTGTAAAACTATTATTTGTCTCAAATATACATATACAATAAACAGTTTGTTAGAAATGTGTGATTGGGGTCCCCACTGCTCCACCTTATGACGTTGGCTGGAACTGTCATACTTAGACAAAGCTCCAGCAGGTGTCAGGAGATGTGCATTGTGTGTCTTCGGGTGGTGCCTAAATATGGATGCATAGAAAAAAGAGCATGTGTTGGTGTCTCTCTGCTTGTGTGTGTGTGTGTGTGTGTGTGCATTCATGTTTCTTGTCATTAAAGGTCTATACATTGTTTTTTTGGATGGCATGGGTTTATTAAAGGGCCTCTATCCTTCATTTTCAAAAGTAGTCATAACTAAGGACAATTTACTACCTCTGTTTATCCCCAGGTAGTTTTTTTACTGTATCTTTAAAACTGATACACCACCAAAACAGCTCACTCTACAAGGTCTGTTGAGGTGTCCTGCGGTATATGGCACCCACCAAGATCCATTAGCAGCAGATCCTTTAACTCCTGTTAGTTGTAAGGTGGAACCGCCATGGATCTGGTGCGGATCCAACACATTCCACAGGTGGCGTGCAGAAAGCCGGCCATCTAAGTGATGTAAAAGGTCCTGTTCAGTTCAAGGTCCAGTTCAGACGCTTGTGTGCCCAGTCTGGCTGGTCTGCAGCTACTTAGCAGGGTGTGATGCACAGTGTGTTGTGACATATTTGTCTCATAGTCATTATTAAAAATATCCAAATCTTGTGCCACCGATGCCCTTCTGTCGGCTCAACCCAGATGGGATAGGCTGTTGTCCTCACACTTCAATGAGCTCCATGGACCGCTGTCAGTCGTTACCCACCACAAGCTGACCAGGAGCACTCCACTGGTTTTGGAGATGCTCCAACTCAATTGCCTGGCCATAACAATTTGTCCCTTGTTTCAGAAGTCACTCTGGTCTTCAGGCCTGACCATTTCTCATGCCATCCAGTATGTCGCCTAGAATATACATCACAGACCATGACACACTATGGTTATGGTATAATCAAGGTTTTGATTGTTTTGATTGGCTGCTTGGCCGAAACCGTTTTATTAACTTTAGTGTGAGTAGGTGGCGCTAAAGCACTCTAGGCTGAATAGGTGAATATATGCTAATAGAAGATTGGCTCTTCAGACTTTCAGGGCCAAATTACTCACCCTGGGTTGAAGAGCAGGAAGCAAGACAGCAAAGGTGAAGGTAAAAGGATGGAACAAGGAGGTTGACACCCTCTATCATCCTTCCCAGGAACAATAAGACAGGACACAGGGCTTAAATATCATTGCTGTCACATTCAAATCTTGTATCTCCATAATGTCAACTTTACAGGAGATGGAAAAGGCCTCATTCACTTCCAATGGAAGTCAGTTTTATTCATGTATTTACGTCATTCTGGAGCATTTCTATTGATCCATTCATCATGAAATTTGGACACAAGGTGAAGAACTGCCGCCACTGCCAACTGACAAGATTCATGTGATGTCAAAAAGTCAGCAAAAATAGACCATGTGCTTCTGGATTTGAGTGTGCATGAGCCTCCTGTCTTTGTGTTAGAGTGGATTTCTGGACAGATATAAGTCGTAGCTCTATTGCCTAAAATGATCTAGACTCTTTTCAGGCAGTCATGCACATGATGTCCCAGTTCCATTAGCTGGCGGAGGCAGTGATGTGTGATAGAGAGTGCGAAGCATGCCTGTAGTGTTCACATGATAGCATGCTTTTCTTCTGCAGATATTAGTGCACAGATGCTCCGAGCAAACCAGGACGAGGAGAAGAACAAACAGGGCTGACCTGGTTTCTGGGAAGGTGTACAAAAATGCAGCCATCATCATTTGTCAGGGATTACACTTGGCTTCAGTATTTACATAGACTGCTTTACCCTCCTGAAAAACGAAAAGAACAGCCCTCCTCTAACTCTGCGTTGGTTAATTCCAATTTAGTGGCCAAAAAGAGCTCTTAATTGCACGGACAGACAGTGGCCCGGCGGGGCTGAATGACAATGAGGACGAATGGACGCAAATGGAGTTTAATGATGCACCTTCTGTTTACAATGGACCCTCAGGGCCCTAATCGATGATCAAATGGTAATAGTCCCCTCCTCTGATAATGTCACACACTCAGTCTGTGTGTCTCCTCCTTCTGACGTTTAGAAATGGCAAGGCCGATAACGATCCCCATATTCAGTTCTCATTTTCATCCACCCTCTGGCCTATGAAGCACTTTGCGCACTTAAAGAAACAGTACCCTATATGTGTCCATCAGTGAGCCGCTTTGCATAGCCCCGAATATTTTACGACCCACTCCAATCCACATGCTAACACAACTTATTACAGATGGAGTCGTTAGACTGGAAGGACCTTAAATTCACAGCCCACAGTGTGATTACATTATTTACCCAACGCCGAGGGCCTTAAGGCCCGATTCCCAGAGAGTACCATCTATTAATGCACATTCATATGCATGTGAGCATTTTAATGCCCCATTCATCTTCCCTATCTCAAACAAGGCTGCTGATTCACGCGGAGGTGGAATGCAGCTCATTTCATTAGCATCCTCTTCCTTTCCTTTTAACGCTCTGTCAAGGCGGACGTTATGAAGGGAAACAAGATGCTAGCGCCAGGCTGAGGAAACAGAAAATCACACTTGCAGTTTGCACTGTCATCATGCATGCAGGTCAGCCATATGTCTAGTACTTTCTAATGTGGCTGACCATACTGCCGGCAAGTGCTTTTTTTATGGCCAGACCTTAATAACTACCACCATTATGGTGAACGTTATTGCAGTGCTGAATCAGGGCTGTTGTGTGGGATGACTTAAAACTGTCGAGGAGGCAGACACCAATCATCTGCAGTTAACCCTTAAGACCTTTAGTGGAAGAGCCTTAAAAGAACCCTTTATTAGAATATTTAAGCCTTTTTATGTAAGTAGCTGTTTATGAACCATTCAGCGAGTGAAGAGTGAAGTAAAGCCCTATTTTGACGGGATCAGTTTCACATGGGGAGGTGGAATAGTGTAATTTTACTACAGGACGCCTATACAGGATGCCTCTAGTATAGGTTACGAGCCCCTGCTTCTTCTTCCTTGTGTAAAAAATGTTAAAAGGTCACCAAAGCAGGGCTTATAGCTAAGAAAACAATATGAAATATCAAACACAACATCTTATTAACCCTAATATTGACTTGGCTAAGTTTACAGACTAGACGGCGGCATACAGCAATGACAACACTCTACCGTGCTCTGCTGCTCTAGCATCACTGTAGTCTTTCATGCTCTCACAACTTTACATATGACATTATGCTCTCCTGATAACAGAGCTAACACATCAGGGCCCCTGATTCTTCTCCTCTCCTCCGCCTCCGTGTATTAAAACAATATAAAAGAGCAAGCTTAGCTGACTGGTATATTGGAAGTTCATTCCACCACTGCGGTGCCAGGACGGAAAAAAGCCTGGATGCTCGTCTTCTGTGGATCTTAAGGGATGGCGGGTCGAGCCGGGCCGTACCTAAAGCTCGAAGGGCTCTTGGTACTGATCGGCTTTTGACCACTGCCATCAAGAATGGAGGGGCTGGTCCATTCTTTATAGGCCAAAATAATACAGTGCTTTTAAGGCTGATAAGGAACCCAGGAACATATATGTATAAACTAGGTGGGCTTCTTACGAACTGAAAATGCAGCATTAATAAAGATTTGACATGAGGCGTAATCTGATGCCTACCTTCTCATATAGAACAAAAGTTCAAAGGGAGGAAAAGGCTGTCACGGTTTGTTTTATTTATTAAATAGAACACAAATCAGGAACCAGAATGAACAGGACCAGAGAACCAAACAAGCTGAGCTAACAAAAAGCACAGACAGAGACTAAACAGGCCAAGTACTTAAACCATGAACCGCCATTAACGCACATGCACATGAACAAGACCAGACCAGAACACTGAAACAAAGGGGCGACTTATACACAGACCAACAAGGAACACCTGATATTAATGAGAGAACAGGGCTACAAAGCAGGCACAGGTGGGAACACTAATGACAAGGCGGGGCTAGGGGCGGAGACAACAAACAAACATTAACAGAGCCGCGTGCTGATGTGCGCATGGCATGGCAAAACTGAGACACAGACCAGGAAGGGAAAACACAAGGGCAAGACGAAGAGGCCTGTTACAGAGGCAGGGAAGGGGCGGAGTCTTAATAGAGGAAAAGGGGGGAGGGGGGGGTCTCAGCATAAACTGCTCAGCACTAATATAGGCTTTTTTTTTTTTTTTACCTTTGTTACATCATCGCCTACAGCAAAATATGATCATAACCTATCATGTAATCCACTAATAGTAATAACAACATTTTAATTAGAAAATTAACAACTAGATGTTCAGGCCTTGCACCTCTGGGCTGTTCTCTGAGGTTTACCACAGACTGGAACGAGCTAAAGTGTCGGTGCCATTCACAATGAAAGTCGATGACTCCTCGAGCGTCTCCATACTTGAGAAGAAACACATGTCCACAGGATATAACGAAGTATTTAGCCACATGCTGAGATTCACACTGGAATTCTGTACCCTGAGGTTGTTTTTACGGCTCATTTTACTGAAGGTAAAGATTGCCGGGAGCTTTACTGGCGCAGGAGCCCACAGTCCGTAAAAATGACTGTGATAGTGCATTCAGCCGGGACTGAAATCACTGAGAAGCTCTGCTAATAATTACATTACCCCACCTCCCTCTGTAAATCCCCTCCGAATAGGGCTAAAGTGTCAATGGTAAAACTTGCCCCAGGGTTAACAAACTGTGAGTGCAGCGTGCTGATTCACTAGCCTTGATCAGAAAATAAAAGATCTTGAACTTTGCTATGAACTTTAAATCAAACAAAAGATGCATGCAAAGGATGCTTAAGAGAGATGCTCCTAGGCTCCGGATGCTTCTAGGCTTTTTACTGAACTCAGAATCACATTAAAGCAATGACTTTCCTAAATTCTTATATACCCAAATGCAAAAATGACAAAAATTAATGAAGAAATAAATCTACATTTTTAATTAAAACACAAAAATGGCTCTAACACAGACTGATGTGGTGACAGCTGATGTTAAGGCAAGTTATTCAGTACAGCTTGATGCTGAAATTGAACTAAAACATTGAACTAAAATCTAAAAAAAAATCTACATAAAAAATATCAGGCTGAATCAAAAACTAGCCCATCTATTTTGAATCACTGGAAAGATAAGCATGCATAAAACCACCTGCTTAACATTGTGCAATTCCTCCTCATGCTGCCAGAACAGCTCTGATTCAACGGGCATGGCTGCAGTAGATCTTCTGTGGGATCGGACTTGATGGGCTAGCCTTTTCTCCCCATGTGCATCAATGAGGCTCAGGTGTCCTATATCTTGTCGCTGGTTCACCAGTTGTCTTTGCTTGGACCACTGCATATCAGAAAACCCCCCACAAGACCTGTCTGATGTTCTGACCCAGTCGTCTAGCCGTCAAAGCGGCTCAGATTCTTGTCCAAGAAGCTTGCCCATTTTCCCTGCTGCTAACACCTTCATCACCTTCAGGAACTGACTGCTAAATATGCAGATCCACCCCTTGACCCTGACAGGTGCCACTGTATGAAGAGAAATACCGATATTCACGTCATGCTGTCAGTATTTTTAATGTTTTAGCTGATTGGTGTATATAAGAATGATAAAACCTAAGAAATATATTAATTATTTACCTCAGGTCAATGACATTTCTGATGAATTCACGCATTAAAAAAAAAAATAACGAGAAACATCCAGCCAATTGTCAAAATCAAAAGTCGCTGATGATGTTGCCATGGTGACACGAGAAGATGAGCAAAAGTACTTTTTTACTTTTACTATATAAAATATTGATGTTAGTTTTTACCCAGCGTTGGGTCGTGCCCTGCTCTCCCCACATAATTACATTACCGTATCAAAGGGTTTGAGTCTGCGCTTTCTTTTCTGCCAGATAATAAAATAAAAAGGTAATAAAATACCTTCTCTTCCGCACACATACACAAATACGCTGTGATTGAAAGTGTAGCATCTGCACTTTTCACTGCGTTTCTCCACTTTTTCCAACGAGCTACGAACTAGAAATAATTCATACTGAAATACTGCATGCTTTTCCTACGGTCGACAAAAGCTGCAGCTTATAAGGGTTCATGGATCAGCATTATTTACCCTTTTATTAATTATGCCGTTATCTTACTACTGTGTTCAATCTTATGAAGTATTTCCCAGCTTGCAAACAAAGCCATTGTGCCCACTCAGTTGTGTTATCTCTGTTTAGCCAAGGCTTCCGTGGAAAACCAGGCCTGCTTCAACAACAAGCCACTCACGTAGCAAGACCTGCTACTGTACTTCCCTAGCTAATCAATTCAGCAGAGATTAGAAACGCTCAGCAGGTTACCTCATGTGTTTCTACCCCACTTCTGACACAACAATAACAGAGAAGGCATGAATTACACTGGCAGCAGAGCGAGTTATTGGAAGGTGTGCTGTTTTTAATCCTCTTAAAAGCACTAGTTCAGCTCTGTTTTACTGGTGTAAAGCACCTTTCTGCAGATTTCTCCAGCTGCAGTTCTGGGCTAGTTTTGGTTGTGGGAATGTGTTATCAGCATTATCAGTGGAGTGCAGGGGTGTAATGGACTCACAGATCAGATTGTATTGGATGTTTTAACGGATCGTCACAGATCGGATCATTTTTGAGTTGTCAAATGTAACTTTGCTTCACCATGAGGAATGTTAGTTGTACAAAGGGCCATGCCTTTATGTATCTGGATAGTATCTGGATCTACTTTGACCAGATTCTGTTTACACTTCTCATTGAAATGCGTCCCCAGTGTGATCAGACGAGATCCGATTTTACTTTCCCTGCGTAAAAAGCCACACCAGGATGTGCATCACTTCAGCTTACCTTTCTGTAAACAAGGGTTTCTTATCAAAACTGTCCTCTTCCATGAGACTGTGAACAGTTAAGAGGAACAATGGAGGTTCTGCAATGATATAGATGGTTCTCGCATTCCCAAAGCGGCTCAATCAGAAAATGAGATGGACTGTTTAAACCGCAAGGAAGCAAATACTCCGTAATACTGCCGTCATCTATCGTTATTAAGCATGAGCGTTAGCACACACACATACACACACGAAAGTGAGTGAAAGAGGGTAGACAAGATCCACAGCATTATTGCTCATATCAATGTTTTTTTAGACAATAAATCCTGCAATACTACTGTACCGCCTCAGTCCAGAAAGGCATGTGAAAAGCGTGTCCTTTAGTAGTGGTGCAAAGCTGGACAGTACAGGGAGCCCAGGAGGCTGAGAGCGTTTTCACCTGAGGTGGTCAGAGATGGATCGTATGACGCTGATCTTGTGATCGGATAGCGTCAGGCTTTTTTAGACAGACGTATTCTGCCTTTTTGACGGAATCCGATCACAGGAAATGGATTCCGTTTACACTTAACATATGAAATGTGGACAAGATCTGTCTCTGACCACCTCCAAATGTGGTCCGCATTATGTGGACGCATTATGATTGGATTACCATCGGATCCGATGGTAATCCAAACATAATGCGTCATGGGGGTGTTTACACCTGGCAAGTGAAATCCAAACGTGATCCGATCCCCAAAAACGCTGTTAATGTCAGCAGTAAACAGTCTCAAATTTAAAAGTAACTTTGAGTCTGAGTTTGAGTCAGACATGATGAAAAAATTGCCCGACTGACGACATGTTTTCTATTGGCACGTTCACCAAAATCCAAAACGAGGTCTCTGCAGCTGCGCACAAGGTCTGTATTTCCATCTAGTGATGCAGTCTGTAGAGTGGTGCAAGTGAATTAATGTGAGGATCCAAAGCAGGACAGCATTGCAGCAGGCCTCAGGGTAGTGGAGAGCTGGGTTGGGCAGTACCAGGACAGAACAGCCGGAACAGGGCTTCTTAATACATGGGGGAAAGTTTGGAAGCTTTGTATTTTAAGAGAAACTGATAGGAGGCCAGCTCGATAGAGCCGCTGTACATCCTTAACTCTCCAAATATGGATCATATGTTAACCGTCACTTTTCAGGTATCAGGATCGGCATAGTTCGTTCGATAAATACTGGCTAATTTATAAATCAAGAGTTTTAATAATTCACCACCCCACCTCATCCCCAGCTCCCTAACTCATCCCAAAAGTATCACCGTCATTCCAGAGAACACAGTTCTTCCACTGCTCCACAGCTCAATGCTGGGGGGCTTTATACCCCTCTAGCCAACACTTGACACATGACAGTACAGGTTCTCTACAGGGACTAGACAAGCTGTTTGTATGTGTGTGTGTGTGTGTGTGTGTGTGCATTTGCACATATATGTCAGCAAAGGGTGCAACTTAAAGTAGCTGAATGCATTGGACAGAAGGGGCGTCCACAAACATTTAAACGGGATTTAGCACTGGCTTGTCTTGCGAGCAAGTGACTACGAGCACAGAGGTCACAACTGTTGCCCACGTGAACTGACCATTTGTTGACCATGGGATCGTCCAGATGCAGATTAGGTTCCTTATGAATTGGGTATTGTCTCCACAGTGTTCTGTGTGTGTATGGAAGGTGTGCTGACACTCGCACCCCTGCTTGTGATAGCACATTATATGACATACGTTAAAGTATAAAAAAGAGCTTTTGTAAATGATGCTTTTCCACCTGCTGTGTGTTCAGTGGTGTCCAATCTCTTCCTAACCCTCCATTTCCCCTTCTGCTGCTCTCCTTTCTCCTCCATCTCATCTCTCCTGACACTTGATTTACAGTGAGAAAGAGCACAAAGCTCTCTAGGGGACTTTCTAGCTAGGGATGTTCCTAAGTGTGTGTGTATGTGTGTGTGTATATGTGTGTGTGAGGAAGATGGCTGGGCTTGTCACAGATGTTCTGCTTGAATAATAGATGCTATAAACATACTGCAGAATGGAATCTCCCATGCCTCTCCATGGTGATGTAAGACATGGGCTTTAAGGGCCGTTCCACAGAGACCCTGCGGCCTCGCGGCTCTGCTAACAGCAGTGCTCCGTGGCCGTTCACGCAGTACTGCTCGACTGCTGACTGAAGGGCAAAACCTCCTGTCAGAATGACCTTAATCCATAGCTCATGTAAAGAAATTGGATTTGATCAGATTGTTTGTGCTGAGAATTGTGATCAGATTCACACATTTATCTTCGAGCCTGTTTACACCTAGCATTAGTGGTCGGTTATCCTATCAGAGGAAAGTGGATGGGGAGGGGCTTCTGCTTACCCCACCCTCAAGTCACACTGCTTTTCTTGGGTTGTGTCCTTCGCTATACAAAATCACAACAACTCAACTCCATGCCCCACTGACCTGTAATGGGGCGAATAGCGTCCCTTCGCTAGGGCCAGGTTGCTAGGCCGGGTTTTGCTGCTTGCTTTGGTGAAGTTTGGTGAAGTTTGGTAAAGGGGGCAGGACAACGCTCACAAAAACTGCGTGACGCTGCGTAACCCGAGTCATGTTAGTGTAAAATCCTGCAATAGTACTCCACCGCCTCAGTCCACATGCTTCTTTACCTTTTTTAGTTTGTCCAGAAAGGCATGTGAAAAGCGTGTCCTTTAGTAGTGGCACAAAGCTAACCAGTAGGGAGGGCCCAGGAGGCTGAGAGTAATTTTCACCTGAGGTGGTCAGAGATGGATCTTGCAACATCGATCTTGTGATCCGATAGCGCTAGGCTGGCCTCATCTCCTAGAGAAAACGTCCACAAGGGGGCGCTTTTATTGTCTAGTAAAACAACTGATTAGGTTCAGATCAACAAGATCACGAAAACTCCATGCCCCACTGACCTGTAATGGGGCGAATAGCGCCCCTGTGGTTGCTAGTCGGAGTTTGGCCTGCTGCTAGCTGCACTGTGTAACTTTGGTGAAGGGGTGAAGGGGGCTGGACAGCGCTTGTGAGAACTGTGTGATGTTGCGTAATACTGTAATGCCACTCTACCGCCTCAGTCCACATGCTTCTTTACCTTTCAGCGATCTTGTGATCGGATCATCTCCTAGAGAAAACGTCCACATGGGGGCGCTTTTATTGTCTTGTAAAACAACTGATTAGGTTCAGATCACTCCAAGTGGGCTGCTAGGAGGCTGCTGTGATTTTGCCAAATGGTTGCTAAGCGGTTGCTATGGTTATGCAATGCACAACGAACCCCAAAATGAACTTGTGCCTCTGTGACGGGCAGAACTATCAGAAACTGTAGTGCTGCACAATGTCAGGGCGGCATTTCTTATTTTTTTCATTGCATGACAATGATTCGGATCCATTGTGAAAATGTTCTGGAGGAAAATTAGTCCGCGTGCACGCTGTCATTACTGGAGTAATAGAGATGATAGTGAAATTCATTTACTCTCTGCCCTCTATTTTCCATTACCTGCCATCATTACATGCCTTTCAGGAGATTCTGTTCTCCTCTAATTAGACCCAGTGCTGGCCAGCCCACTCTTGTTCTTAGCACATTTAGCTAATTAGGAAACTTAATCTAATTCACATTTGATTAACAAAGCCGCTGTGTTGACAGCAGGCCACGGAGAACGCCGCTTTAACAGTGTTGACGATTTAACGGAGGTTCAGTCAGGTTCATTTTTATTACAAAACAGACTCCCCGCTTTCCTGTTTTCCGCAACAGCCAGACTGAAATATGCTGTACCTTAAACAGTGTCGAAAAACATTGCGTCACTGTCCATTTCGATCCAGCCATGCCTTGTTTTCCAGTCATTCGTGCCTGCACGCTTAGAGCGGCTTCTTAAACGACTCTTGATGGGCTTCGTAATTCCATATCAAAGCACTTCAACATGAAAAAACCTGCTTGCATTTTAAACAGTTCCTTAGCGTGTAGAGCAGAGAGCCGTGAGAGATAAATGCATGAAGCCGCAGTGTGAGCTGTGATAGAGTCACTTTCATGAATACCAGAACACACGTCCGGATGTCTTGGGTGTGGAATGCTAACGGAAAAAGATCAGGGGAGTAAGGCTTCAAGAATTTTTCATACAGTATTAAATAATCATTTTTATCGATGCTGTATTAAAACTGTATTCAACACTAAAAAATACCTCACATATGACCAGGGATAAAACACAGGCACCTTGGACCATCCTATCAGAGGAAAGTGGATGGGGAGGGGCTTCTGCATACCCCCATCCTCAAATAACTGACTAACTGAGTCACACTGCTTTTCTTGGGTCGTGTCCAGTTTGAGAACGTTCGCTCAACAAGATCACAAGAACTCAACTCCGTGCCCCACTGACCTGTAATGGGGCGAATAACGTCCCTGTGGTTGCTAGTCGGAGTTTGGCCTGCTGCACTGTAACTTTGGTGAAGGGGTGAAGGGGGCTGGACAGCGCTTGGGAGAACTGTGTGATGTTGCGTAATACTGTAATACCACTCTACCGCCTCAGTCCACATGCTTCTTTACCTTTCAGCGACAGTTCTGTACCTCACAGCTTGTCCAGAAAGGCGCGTGAAAAGCGTGTGCTTTAGTGAATGCTCAAGGCAGAAACTCCACTTTCCGACTGTAGGGGGAGCCCAGGAGACTGAGAGAGACATAGAGGTGAGAACACAGTGCATTCAGCCTATTAGCTGCCCAAAGAGCCTCATTCGGCCTAGAGTCATGTATATAAGGTTTATTTGGTGTTTGATGATGGTGTGTGTGTATGTGTGTATGTATGTGTGTGTGTGTGTGTGTGTGTGTGTGTGTGTGAATAAAGGCCACTTTGTTGACTGTGTGGTCCTTTTGCTAAGCTAACTACTAGGCCGTGGCCCTGCCCCTTCCCTGATGGTAGTGCCACAGTGGTATACACATTTTGTATGAAGTGTTGATGAGTTGAGACAGGCACACAGGTTCTTGCTGTCAGGTGAAATAATTAGGACAGGCAAAGAAAAATTGAGGGAGAGCTTCTACAGTCTGATGCTAATAACTGCAGATGACCTCTGTGTCTCCAGCTAATGCTCAGTGGAGTCCTGCTCGTGGTCATGCAATCAAATAGCAAAAAGAAACACGTTCGTATCAGCACTTCTAATTAATAGGAACAACACCGCTAAAGCCCCCCAGCCTCTCACACAGAGCTTCTTAAAATTCTCATGTCAGGAAGATTGCTGCTTTTTCACAGACGGTTGCCCAGCACCATGAACCGAGCACAGAATGTGCACCACACTTATCAGGACTAAAATTGCAGTAGCAGTGTCGGCTTCATGAAAGCCCTGTCAAAACCGCTCCCCAGGTCCCACGCCGCTGTTTTTCTCCAGCGCGTCCTGTAGGGAATTGCACTGCATTATTGTTTGTATTTGTGCTGAAACATCAAAGAGCACTGTGGGCCTAGCAAAGGAGCTTAGGCTGTTATTACCTTAGCGGTAATTTCAGCAATGAAGGGAAGGTTGATTCTCGGGCCTTTCAGCATTAAGTTGCATACCCTTCCAGCCTTTTTTATACCCAGGGGCCAGCTCCTTAGACATTAACAACTGCTCAGTCGTGAGCATCCACTGAGTGAGTATACACTGATCAGCCATAACATTACAACATAAAACTGCTGTGTAGTGAAGTAAATCACTCAGTAATAATCCCTTAACAGTGGCATCTTTCAAGGGGTGGCAGCAAGTGAACCGTCAGTTCTCAAAGGTGAAGGTGAAGCATAAGTGAAGCTGTAAGATTCACAATCTGAGACACTTTGACGGGGCAAAATTATCGACGCCTAAATAGACAACTGGGTCGGACAACTGCATCTCCAAAACATCAGGCAGTGTCTCATGGTGTTTGTCTGGAATGCAGTGGTTAGTCATTACCAAAAGGGCTCCAAGGAAGGACAACAGGTGAACCGGCGGCTGGGTCATGGGCGCACAAGGCCCATTAATGAGTGTGGGGAGTGAATGGCTAAGCGCTAGGCTGAAGATCTGATAGAATCGCTCTGAATTTGATGTGGTCAGGGACTCAAGATGGCGTCCAGACGGAAGCAAATCCGATTCAGTACAAATCCGATTGTGATCTAATTTCAAACCACCTCTAATCTTGGTTTGGATCAGATTTGCTCAAATGGGATTTCATGTTGTTTTTAGGTGTCCAGGCTATCAAAAAATGTAGATATTTTAAAAATCACATTTGGGCTGGCAGTCGGAACGTAGCCAAAGTGGCCCAAATCAGCCCTGAAAATGCCAGAGTCAGTGTGTTTACATCTGCGACACATATGGCGAAAAGATCCGATTTGGGGCCTTGTTTACCTGTTGTGTGAACACAGCCTTTAGGCTCCTGTGTAGATTTTAGCTAGAAGAAATAGCACAGGTCCGCTGGTGGTTTGGGACGGGACATAAAATGGATTGATCACGCTGCAGACACTGTGACACCACTGTTAGAGCAGATTGAGCGATTAGAGCACCGGGCTATTGATGACAGGGTTGTGGGTTCGATACTCGGGTCCGGCAAGCTGCCACTGTTGGGCCCTTGAGCAAGACCCTTGACCCTTTCTGTTCCCTGGGCACCACAGCAATGGCTGCCCACTGCTCCAGGCACACATCACTGTCACTGCGTGGGTATGTGTGTGTATTCAGTGCACGGATGGGTTTCTCTACAATAAACCGGATTTACATTTACAGTGTACAGACTATGCTGATTTTTATATATTTTTTAATTCATTGAAATTTTCCATGTAGGACTTCTACTGTAACTCTTCATCCACGCTGTACATTTAGTTTGGCTGTCAGCTTTTTTGCCGATAAAAATAAAGATGTTATTGTTTACATAATACTCATTATCTTTAATGCGCAGCAAAAACTAGTTTAATTGCATCCTCATCGAGGCTTGGGAATACACAACCCATAATAAAGTCATAACCCCAAACCAGATGGGCAGATTGAAGCCTGCCAAAATGCTGTTTTTCCTCACAGCAGTGAATTTTGGCTGCATTAGCTGATTAAAAAAAAGAAACCCTCCCTTCATTCATGCGTTTTCCTCATATCACTGTGTCCCATTATCCATGGATCAATAGGTATTGCCTTTCAGGTCTAGTGATTCATAAGCCACAGTGGAGGCCACAGCAGCACAGCGCTTGCTCACGTCACCCCACATTCAGTCACGTGCGCCGTATGACTCAAATATAATCAGTCAGCTCAAATAAACACACAGGCACAAGGTTCTGGGGCCACGGTATCAGTTTCCTATCCTTTGTTTATGAGTTATGGGCCAACAGTCACAGAGCGGGCCAGCTAACACTGTGTTCGCGGGCCATGTGCCTTTGTGTTTTAATCTTGATGCTGTACACATGTTCACTGCACATCTGCGCTTCATTCTGATATTGATGCTGTAATTTTCCTCATTTTGTGAGGAATAATCAAAGCGAGGATTCACAGCGAAGTACATGAAACTATTAGAAATGCCCTATACTATATTACACGTATTCATATGGTTAGAAATCCAGAGGCAGATTCAGGAGGCAGGACAATGGATCTTTAGCGTTGGGGTTTATTCACGTGCAGACAGAAAATCATACACGGGCACAGCTTAGTTGATCACGGACAGTCTAGTCTAGTCCAACCATGTCCAGTCCATTCCAGGCCAGTCTGACCCAGCCTAGTCTGATCCGATCCAGTCTAATGGAATCCAGTCTAAACTAATCCAGTCTAATGGAATCTAGTCTAAACTAATCCAGTCTAATGGAATCCAGTCTAATGGAATCCAGTCTAATGGAAGCCAGTCTAAACTAATCCAGTCTAATGGACTCTAGTCTAAACTAATCCAGTCTAACCAAATCCAGTCTAAACTAATCCAGTCTAATTGAATCCGGTCTAAACTAATCCAGTCTAATGGAATCCAGTCTAATGGAATCCAGTCTAAACTAATCCAGTCTAATCGAATCCAGTCTAAACTAATCCAGTCTAATGTAATCTAGTCTAAACTAATCCAGTCTAACCAAATCCAGTCTAAACTAATCCAGTCTAATTGAATCCGGTCTAAACTAATCCAGTCTAATGTAATCCAGTCTAATGGAATCTAGTCTAAACTAATCCAGTCTAATCGAATCCAGTCTAAACTAATCCAGTCTAATCGAATCCAGTCTAAACTAATCCAGTCTAACCGAATCCAGTCTGATTAGGGATATTTTGGGAGGATCTTATATATATTGGAAACTGTGGGAGGGGAGAAGATCATGAAGAAGAGGAATTTAAGGAGGGGTATGTGAGGGATGACGATGAGGGTGAAGAAAGGGAGTTTAAGGAGGAGTAGGAGGGGGATGAAGGTGAGGGGGGTTGACAGTCATCACACAACAAAGGGGGAAGGTGTCAACTCTCTGCAAAGGTGGGCGACTATCAGCACTTTCCAGAGGCTTAATTGTATTATCATATGCAGTGGTATGAAAAAGTTTGGGCACCCCAGATCATTTTGATGATTTTCTTTTATATAAGGAATAATAACCTTTTTATAAGTTATAGGAAGTGTTTAGAGGCTGTTATTTCTGCAAAAGGAGGATCTACTAAATATTGATGTAATTTTTCTGTTGGGGTGCTCAAATATATGCATCTGTCTAATTTTATTTAAATAATTATTGCACACTTTCTGTAAATCCTCTAAACTTAATTCACTTCTCAAATATCACATGTTCTTCTGCTATATGATATATTTAACTGAAATTGCTGATCCAAACAGCCAATGATTTATAAAGGAAAATCATCAAAATATCAGGGGTGCCCAAACTTTTTCATAGTCAAACAGACAAAGAAGGAGAGTGACCACTTCAGGTTGGCAGACGAAGAGTAATCTCCATAGAGACAAAGCAGAAAGAGGACCATTTGCTAAGTTGAAACCATATGAAGTGATGTTAGAAAGGGGCCTATTTTCTCTCAATATAGAGCAGTATGCCCTCAGACTGCCTTGTTCCAGCACCGGAAACAGCTGAGCTGTAATGTGCGATGGGTGAAAAACACACCACACCAGTGTACCTCTCCGCAAACTATGAGTCTTTCTCATTTCTGAGCATGCTCAGTGTGACAGCGAATTACTACTCCTGACTAAGACTTCATCCAGCCACACCTGCTCAGAGATTACAAGATCGGAGGCGCTGATGCGTCAGCGCTTCTCAATACTGCAGCAAGTAACATTTAATTAGCAGCTGAGGCAACGTTTTAAAACGAGCAGGAAGTTGAGCTTAAATGGAGTGCGCTTGTTCTGGGACAGTGACGTCAAACATAGACAAAGTCTACCTTCCTGTGAAGAAAAGGGTCTGGAGGTGCTCTGTCAGGTCAGAAAAGGCAGCGTTCTAGTCGTGAGCGGTGGTTGTGCTTGGGAGCTGACTCTGCATTGCACGTCCTCCACCATGACAGCCCAACGCAACACAAACACCTGTCATGCCTCCTGATTCCAGCGCTGCTGCCGGCGCTTATTTTGATTCATGGAGCATCAGCGTGGTTGACAGGCCTTAGACAACGGGACAAAATCAAGACAAAAGAATAGCTGCCTGTTTCTGACTCGCCGGGCAGTGTGAGTGTTTGGAGTGGGTCACGTTAGAATCCGAGGTTGTCAGATTGCAGTTACTGTAAAAGGAAGGTGTTCTTCGAGTGTTTGTATTCTGTGTAGAAAGGGGCCTTTGAATTGGACTGGATGTCCAATTCGAGTCAAATCACGAATTCAAGCTTGTTCGTTTTCAGTGCCCTTTGAATGCCACTGTTTACCATCTGTCTGTTCTATAGCTTGTTATCAGATAATCATAGCATAGTGCAATAACACTCCTAAATGCTTAGTAATTAGTGTAGAACCTTTAAACTGTATAAAAGTGATTTAAAGTCATCCTGAAGTCAATACTGATTTTTTAATAACTCCTGTGTGGGCGAGGAGGCGGGAGTGAGCCGTGGGCCCACCCACAGCACCACCCTACAACGCCCGATGCCGTTCGCCTGTGCCCGTTCAGTCTAACGAGCCCAGGTCAAGGCTCGGTCGTACACGAGGAGGACAAAGGCGGTGAGCATGACGACTGAGCTGCCAGAGAGTAGAAGTGAATAGTTGAGACTAGGTCACTAGGTCACGGTGGCCACGCCCCTTTCCCTAGGGGCTCCACCATAACTGCTCTATATGTACATGCATCTACACCAACACTGGTCACATTTCTTGAGAGAAAGAGAAAGAGAAAAATAGAGAGAGAGAAATAAAAAAATGCCTAAACACCAATCGCCATGGTCAGGCTAAAACTCCCGTCTCCAAATTGGCTACTTTACAGGAGAAGGGAAAATGCTGCTTAACTTTCAATGAAAGAAATTCCAATTTTGGAGCATTTTGGAGATTCCCATATGAGCACTAGCAGATTTTAGCATTATGGTACAGGCCAATTTCTTACACATCCACATCCAAGGTGAGCCGGTCTTATGAAGGCCAGTTGTTTTCCCCACCCTATGGCATTACGTAGTCTATATAGGCTCTATATAAAGATGTTCAATAGGTTTAATAGCTGCAGAGACGTAATAGTTGGACCAGTAATGCCAACGTTGAGACAAACCCTAGACAGACACTTTCTAAAGACAATTTGACTGTGCCAGTGTGGCCTTGCCAATAAGAAGTAACATACATTTCTCAGAATGCATAAAGGTCCTCCTCACTTGTCCACCAAAAGAGCATCCTCGAGAGCGGCAAAATTGGACTGCCTCAAAAAGTCAACAGCTCATCCCCTGTTCAGCCTCTGTACTCTACCTGGAGTGATCGCATGGCTGCATGTGCTTTCCAGGCTTCCCTGGCCTCCCTCCCATCCCTCTCTCTGCTCCCGAGGCATGGCCTCCTCAGTCTTTTAATATTGGTCCCTCAGCAGCTTTGCTGGCTGCAAAGGGGGAAGTCGACTGACACTGGTGTTTTATTCCATCGCACAAACAAGTAGTGTAATGGGCACTAAAGCGCTCTGATTGAAGCAGAAATCATATTGCCTTTGATTGCCCTGAGAGACTTGAAGCGCTGCCACTGGCCCATGAATCACTTTGTGTCAGGCAGGCATGGTGGAATAGGCCAGGCCTTTTTCCAGCAGCGGAAGCAGCCCAGGACTGCATGTCTGGGATTTGTTTGGGGTAAATAATCTCTTGCCAGCAATTGTTGTTCATTCTTTCTGTCTTTCTTTTCGTTCTCTGCCATGTTGATCCCAAGCCAGCAAGAGTTTTTTTCTTTCCTTCTTTCCTTCGTTCTTTTTTCCTCTTTGTTTCTTAGTCAAACACTTATATTAGAATAAATATAAATAAACAATTAATAAATCCATTGTCATTTCAGTCATTTCCAAAGCTCTCTTAAAGGAAGCACAGCATTTTTTATTAAATTAGAACTAATTCGATTTTCCCCCCTTTTTTAGGGACAGTGATTTATCGGTATACTCAGGCTTTAGTAGAGCTCAGTAACACTGAGATAAATAACTGATCAGTACAGTGATGTATCAGTCTACTCAGGCTTTAGTAGAGCTCAGTAACACTGAGATAAATAACTGATCAGCACAGTGATTTATCAGTCTACTCAGGCTTTAGTAGAGCTCAGTAACACTGAGATAAATAACTGATCAGCACAGTGATTTATCAGTCTACTCAGGCTTTAGTAGAGCTCAGAATTCCTATTTTGTTGTGCTTAGCATATTGGGTTTTTAACTCTCTGACTTAACAAGCATGCCATGATGCACCTTGGACAGAACTCCTAACAGTTCCCTCTCTCAGACTCTTTCTGTAACATAAGTAAATTGCCATAAATGTACTGCAGTGTAATATAACTTTCAGCACCCAAATGATTCGCTACCCAGCATTTACTCTGATGCTAAGAAGAAACAGCACAGGGGATTGAGGGCTCTGCATGGCGCAGTGGCAGGGCCTACTTAGCTGGTGATCTCCTTTCTGAAAGGTCAGAATCGTGAATCAGACTCGGCAGAAAGACTGTTATTAGCATTGACAGTTGACAGAGCAAGAATACCATCATCCTGGTCACCTGATTATATCTTTACATAAGGCAGTTTACTGTAATGGCATGCCAGAGGACACTGCTGCTGAAACAAGCCTCCGACATCAACCGCTCCTGATTTTTATGAGCAGATATGGGAAATACACGAGCAAAAGTATAACCCAGTATAAGCCCACTTCTTAAAAGCCCACCTCATTCCCATCTCATTGCACTTCTTCTATGTCTTTTCATTCAGTTTATTTATGGCCGGTCCTCACTGCAGTAAGTCTCTTCAATGTTGCAGGCCTGACACTACAACTAGGCCTCAAATCTTCAGAATTCACCTCTGCAGTGCTAGGTAGCACTTTAGCTCGTGTTAGAATTAATAACCAGACAAATATTTCAGAGGCAACTCTGTCATCATCTCTGCTGTTTCTTCTCCCTCACTCTCCATATTCGCAGCTGAGACAGCAGCAGCAAAAATGTTGCCTCTATGATTTATCGCATGAGGGTTTCCAGGAAACAACAAGTTTGCATTAATATCAATCAAATAGTGACAATAATTGCCTCACTATCTGCCTGTGCAGTTCCAGCGAGAGTGCCTCACGCACAAGCTAGATGACAAGTTCAATTATCTGGAAGGTAAATGCTCTCCCCTGGAAAAGAAAATCGTCCGTGGCAGAGGCGGCCCTACGACCAACGAAAAAAAGAAAAAACATTCGGAAACGCTTTTTAGTAATAGCAGGTCTTCAACAAGGGTCATTAAATGTTCTTTGGAGGCGGATTAGAAACTCTGCCAATGTTCAGAGCCTCTCCGATTCTCAGTCCGCTAATGAGCTGCTAATTGTTTATTAATTGTTCTGATAATTCCCTACAATGCTAAATAGATGGCGTGAAAAGCAGAAAGCAAAAAAACAATATTAATTCCAGTGATTTGCTGCATTAGAATTACAGAATGTCAGCTCCCAACCCCCACCCCCACCCCTCCCCATCTATTTGGCATGATGATGGCTGGCTAGTAAAGAGGAATAGAAGGCTCTACAATTTGCGGCTCCTCACTTTTTGACAAATGGATAGAGGGCACACGTTTTATGGCGCCAAGTCATGCTTCAATAACACAACCATTTTCTCTGCTGCATTCACCTCTGAGCTCCACAGCGTTTCAACATGCTGGGCTGTTTGCAAGTGGAAATCCGAGGAGACCATCAGAGTGTTAGTGCAGCTTAAAGCGTTCGCTCGTACAGCATCATGCAAAATAAGAAAATGTGGTCTCTGAAAATGGAATATGTGGATGTCTGAATGCGTTGATGTTGTCTGCTAGCTTTTAAGTACTAATGACTTTTCATTAAAATGGTATAGGATATATATATATATATATATATATATATATATATATATATATACATATATATATATATATATGCAGGCTATCAAAATTCCCTTAACTGTGTACACTGATCAGCAATGACATCAAACCCACCTGCCTAATGTTGTGTTGGTCCCCCTTTGTACCTCCAAGACTCATCGAGACCCAAAGACCCCTCAAGGCCTCTTCAAGGCACCCATGACCCTGACGCCAGTGCAATGGTTGTCTTTCCTTGGACCACTTGTGGTATGTCCAAATGTTTCTCACACACAGCTTGTCTAGTCCCTGTAGAGAAGTACTGCCAATACAATAGGTTTCTCTGGAGCAGATAAACACGAATCTATTTGCACCATGTCTAATGCCAGAGATGGGCTATAGGTGTATAAAGCCCACCAGCATTGGAGGTGCTGTGGAGCAGTGGAAGAACTGTATTCTCTGGAATGATGGATGGCGGTGCCTCATCTAAATACTTTTGGGATGAGTTGGGGAGTTGAGGATGAGTTGGGGTGGTGATCATCCAAAATCCTGAGCTCACTAACACCCTTTTTGCTGGGCAGTAGAGACAGTTACTCCAGCAATAGCAGGATACGCTCTGATTTCAGAAGAAACAATGAATAAGCAAGTGTCCCGATACTTTTGTCCATAAAATGTAGGTACTGAACACTGCATATTGGAAAAGACCTGCTCTGGCCCAGTTGTCTAACCACTGTTCTCTTGTCAAAGTGGCTCAGATATAAGTGTATACACCATGCATTTCTTTGCATTCTGCATTGGCCCACTATTAAAATGACCAAAAGCTTGACCCAGTCTCTTACCAGCCTGCATTTAAGTAGGAAAACTATCCCTGCATTTATTTTAGAGTGCAATAAACCTCTATATTACAGTCTGACAGGAACTAATGAGCTGACCAGCATGACCATGCAGAGCTATAAGTGAAATTGGCTATGTATAGCAGTGGTTTCCTGCATTTTGCATTTTACTCCCCCTTCCCCCCATTCCTTAGCCTTTTTGAACCACCAAGGAAGGCCATCCAGTTCCCTTAAGCAAACACACATGCCCCTTCACATTTCCTTTCTTGCATCCCACATTGCGTGATTCTGGATGTTGCCTCGGGGATGAATGGATGGATGGATAGACGAAGGAATGGGTGTCAGACTGGGACTGGGCCCTGCCTCTCCTCCTCTGCCCAGCGTCACTCATTACAGCCTGGCTTTGCCCTGCAGCGAATGCTCCAGCAAGCGTAAAGCTGCCAGGGCTCCTGAGTGGATAGATAGAGTGAGAAAACATGGGGGGGAGGGAGGAATGAAGGGGCAAGGCACTAGTGGTAAAAGCAGGCCGGTGAGATCCCACAATGGCTACTGAAATACTCTCCCTCTAGTCAGTGGCGCTTCTTCGTGTGCCTGGCCTGCATCAGCTGGAAGGATGTGTTGGGAGCCATCCTGCTTGAACCTGTTAAAAAATCATGGGACTGAGAAGAAGTAGCAGGCTGGTCAGTCTTCTTCCATTATTTGAAACCAGTGTTGTTGGTTAAATTCCTAAGGAGATCCTGGAATGACTGGATGGATTTAGTTTTTACAGACCATATGTCTAAAAGGAGACAGGGCATAGGTCTAAAATCACTGTGTCCAATGTCAAATGTTGGCTGGAGGTGTATACAGACCCCCAGGATTGGGCTGTGCAGCAGCGGAACTGCTGATTTCTGATCCAGGACTAAGCATCAGACATCAGTAGCTTGACTCACTCATACTCTCATGCAAAGCCCCACAGCAATGGTTGGTGTGGTCCACTACCTGCTAGTATGCTACCACACCACATGGCAGATTCCTGGTTTGGGTGACTGTGCTACACCTTGGGCAAGACCCCTAACACTGCATTAGCCCACCTCTGTAATACAAGGAACCTTGTAAGTTGCTCTGGATAAGAGCGTCAGCTAAATGCTGTAAAAGGCTGGACGTAGCAATGAATCCCTTTGACTTCCGAAAAAATGAGGGATGAGAAGGTGTCTACACCTTCAACTCTTGGACATGCATTCAGTGTTTTGCAGTGGCTCCTATAACAACACTTTCATTGTAGAATGCAGTTCCAAACATTGTAAAGACACGCCTTGTCAGACTGGCTCATATATCCGTCAGATATATGGTGTATAAGCATATCTATCACCATCAGCTGCCAATAAATCATGATCTCGCTTAGACAACAGTGCGCTATTAATCAGGATAAAGATATTATTCACAAAGGCTGCTGTTCATCACACCTACAGAACTTTACTTGTAAATTCTTTTAAGGCCATTATAAGCTAAAGCAGGGAGATCCCACCATTAAATCTTCATTAAATTAATGATTCAAAAACAGATTAAACTCTAATTTGAAAGCGTACCAATTAATCTATAGAGATGTAATTGTATACAGTAGGCCCCTGTGCTATGAATGAATGAGGCCACACTCAGATACAAGGCCGGAATAGACTATTACCACCACACACACACACACACACACACACACACACTTTTACACATTTAAAATTCATAAGGACTGGTTTAGCAGTAAGTGCCTTCAGGAAATGCTTTACCTTTTCTCTAAGCAGGATTTAATGCAGTGTAACAGTAAGCAGCAGGGGTGGGTAATATAGTAAACATACTATCAATATATACGGACACATTTAGACAGTACATGATGCATACTGTACTTAAAGTTACTTGGTACATTGACTTATTCATTCAACATTTCTAAAACTAAATTAAACAGGACTAACAAGGCTGGTCATGTGCACTAGTTTAGTGGTGCATATACACAGGTACTTAACATTTCCCCGTCTCTAGCTCTGCGTCTTTGCAATAAACAAACCTAAAACACGCTCAGGTGTGTGGTTTTGTGCTTGATTTGGACCGTGGCCGGAACAGGCTTTGTGCTTGTCCAGTCAGTAGTTGATAAAGCACTGTGCAGAATGGTAGGAATGACCTGAAGCTGTGTCTGATACTATACTAACGCCACCTGCAATGTACAGCAACTCAGTTCTGAGGTTCATTGCGTGCATATCGCCACTGTCCCGTTGCTGAATGACCACACAGCGTCCTCTCTTCCTCGGAAGTTTGTACTACCAAGTACTTGACGTACTGTGTATTGAGAATCGTCCAATGTAAAAGTAATTTTGGAGCATTTCTATTGGTTCATTCATCATGGAACTTTAATACAAGAATAGCTGTCTGATTAAAATTGTGTTAAAAAAATGTATGACATCGGAATTCTGTGCTAATGCCAATATCCAATGTTTTCATGCCAATATAGATTCATAAAAATGTGTAGATCTGGCCTTCTGGAGTAGAACATACTCTAAAGTACCTGGTTAGGAAATTTCTTTATAACAAAATTATTATTATTCAAAAATAATAATAAAACACAACCCCCCCCCCTCAATGCCTCTGGATCCTTAAAATTTTTCCAAAATATAAATATTAGTCAAAATATGAACATTTCTACATTCATGCTTTACTTTAAAAGAGGACATGTCATGAAAAACTCACTTGTTCGGCGCCTGTGCACATAGACCCCTTGTTCCTGGACTGCCGTCCAAGCCACTAACTGTGAAATTAGACAATTCTGAGTTTCAATTCAATTTGACTTTATTGTCATTCTACTGATGCAGGCTGGTCCAGTACAAGCCAACACTGTTAGGCTAAGTCTCCAGTGCAGAATAGGTAAGGGCATGATACAGTAGTGCAAGGATTATATGCTGGAGATGTCGTCTCGCTGCTTACACACGATCACTCAGGTTTGTTGACGGTGGAGCAGATGAATGCTAGCGTTATCAGGGTGCTCCCGTGTCTGTGTTACCTTCTGGCTCTCTCCTTTTAATTAGGCTGTTATAGTCAGACCTGCCGGAGTCGTCAGACACATTCTGATATTCCTCAACATTCTCTGCCCTCCATAAAATTCTCTCAACTAACTCTCTCTTATTACCTGCTCTGAGTAAATGGCCACCCAGCCCGACCTGCTGGAAGATTGCTCGCTGAGGTCCCCTCTACCTGCGTCAGACCAGCTGCCACCTACCGGTCCGACCAGCAGGCCCCCCACCCACCACCACTCATAGCAAACCAGCGGCACACCCGCCTACCACTGCTACCTGTTTAATGACCATGTTAAAAACTAAATGGACTCGTAACTATCTGCCACTACTAATATCACCACTATTAACTATCTGCTGTATCTGGTTTGGTCATTTTTAGCAATAATGTTTAAATAGTTCTGACCAGAGGAGGATGGGTCGGGTCGGGTCCCCCTTGTGAGTCTTGGTTCCTCCCAAGGTTTCTTCCTCCAGCTCTGAGGGAGTTTTTCCTTGCCACTGTCACTGTTGGCTTGCTCACTGGGGGTCCGGTGAGTCTTTCTGTTAATAGTGCGCCGATCATCTGGAGAACTCTGTGGCAGTTTGAGCAGCATAGGGAATCTGAGGCATTCTAAGGAGCCATCACTTCTTGGCAGTAGTCCTGGAGTCTGGTGCTGAAAATGTGGCTAGAACAATAAAGAGTGCTTCATTTGGAAATGTGGAGGACTTTGCCAGAAGGTCTGTCATTTCAAATGTCAGTACTGGTTTTCTTGCTTGGACAGAGTCCACTGCTGGTTTGTAAGCTTGAGGTCATGGTTACAGATACTGCTGATAATGTACTACGAGAAAAACGTGACATGAGTACTATGAGAGGACTACAAGCACCAGCCGGGTAAAGCATGCTCTGCCCTCAGAGGCAAAACTGTGAAAACTGTGGGTTAGAGTGGATGTGCTTGAGCAGGAAAAGCTCAAAACCATGAAAGAGGGATTCTCGATATAAAGTACGCCAAGTTCGACTCCCAAGGACGGGAGGACGCTGTACGGAAATTTTGCAATTGTAACAGCAGCAAGGTGTGTAATGCATTTTGTGATATTCGGCTGTGCCAAGTTCACACAAGTCACATCCTGAAGTATCTTCGATAACATGGACAGCACAAGAACACATCTGGGCATTCAGATTGTACTCGGCTAGATGGTAACTTTTGAATGGAGCAGTAAATAGTCGCCCACTTATCCAGCCCAACCTGCTGGCAGCTTGACCACTAGGCCCCACCGCCACCCATGCCAGACCAGCTGCACACCCTCCTACCACTGCTTCCTGCCTAATGACCATGTTAAAACCTAAATGGACTCTTAACTATCTGCCACTATTAATAGCACCACTATTAACTATTATTACTCTCATTACTCTGACCATTTGACCATGTGGGGCAGTGGTGGCTCAGCGGTTAGAGCGCCATGCTTTCGATAACAGGGTTGTGGGTTTGATTCCCGGGCTCAGCAAGCTGCCATGGTGGGGCCCTTGAGCAAAGCCCTTGAAAGGCTGCCCACCGCACTGGGTGTGTGTGTGTGTGTGTGTGTGTGTGTGTGTGTGTGTGTGTGTGTGTGTGTATTCACTGCCCCTAGTTCACTAGTGTGTGTGTGTTCACTACCACAGATGGGTTAAATGCAGAGGACACATTTCGCTGTACAGTGACAAATACGTGCACCTTTACCATCACTGCTGTGACTATATTAAGTTCTACTACACCATGATTATTATAATTAGTAATATGTTGCACACCTGAGCAGTTTAGGTGGTTTGGCAATAATTTATAAATATTTCTGATCAGAGGAGGACGGGTCAGGTCCCCCTTGTGAGTCTTGGTTCCTCCCAAGGTTTCTTCCTCCAGCTCTGAGGGAGTCTTCCTGGCCACTGTTGCCTTTGGCTTCCTCACTGGGGGTCTTAAGTTTTCATGTCTTCTTATGTTGTTGATTTCTTGTCTTTTTACTAATTACTGATTGTTTAAGTTGCTTTGTGACGACAGCAACAGCTATATAAATATAATATTTGATTTGATTTACTCCACAAGACAGACAAGAACGCAGCTTGAGGATCTGCCAAGAATTCTGTCCTTCTAGGACCAGAATTGCCCATCGCTGATTTAACGGAAGAGGCACAAAAGCTGGTCATTGTGAGCAGGGGTGTATTAAACAGGGTAAAAGGTCGCTGGAGTGCTGGATTCTAGTGGTATCTTGACCAAAGCATGTCACAGACATTTCATCAAGGCCTCAGGGAACTGTGTTAACTTGTAAAAAATAGAGGCTACTCTACTGTATATCAATACTAGCTACTACCAACTGTGGTGAAGCCACTAAACCAGATTAGACAGAGCTTGCTTGTGGTTCAGGGACTATTTTGGTGGATTTGCCAGTCTTATGTCAGCTCGTTGTGCAGCAGTATTGTTTCACGTGTGGAAAAATGTGTGATTTGACTGGTTAATAACCTCTTACTGCAGAGCACCCAGACACATTCAGAGGGTAGCTGTAATAAGGACAGAAATGCTTGATTTTAGGCACATTTTTTATTAATATCACAATAATAATTGGTCATAGAGAAACACAGCTGAGAGACGTGGAGAGTTCTCTATGCTGGTATGATGTGAACTACAGAATGAGAACAATTTCTGTGGTCTACACTGGCCTGAAATATCGTTGATTTCTAAAAATCAGTCAGTGGTGATGTCTTAGTTTTTTCTGCTATTCTTTTATATTAAATATCTGCAGCTCTACTCTGTACTGCATTCTTTAACATTCTGTACTTAATGTTTTTATATACATATGTATTTTATATATGTTTATATATTATTATACTTATTCTGTTTCTCTGTTTTTATATTGATATTTATAAGATTATGTCGGTAAATGGAGGAACTGCAAAGTAAGAATGTCATTGTACAGTGTAGCTGCTTGTTTCTGCTGTGCACATATACAATAAACTCTTGAATCCTGAGTCTTGAATCTATGTTATGATTCCGATATCATATCCCTAGTTACGTAGGCTGGAGAAAATTGAGATACTTTATGCAGGAATTTCTTGAGCAGCTTTTATGCTGTGTTTGAGTGCTCATCAGAAGGTTGTATGGTTAACTAGTACATACAACGCGATGGAAGATCTGCCCACTAACCACAGAGAGGCGCAGGATAATTCTCCTGCTTCTTTGTTATTAAAAAAAGACAAAAACAAAACAAAACCCAAAAAAACCTTAAATATTAAATGAAATGAAATTAAAAAATCAGTCAGCTAAGCGTTGGCGTGTAATAACAAAATAAAAATATGAATAAAAATGAATTTAAAAACATACATATTCATATGATTTATGAGCAAGCTTGCTGCTTTCCAACATCACTCAAACACAGCATTAGATCCTTTCTTTTAAAGCAGCATTATGCGAAAACTGGCATTGACACTTGCTCCTGGGCTCCCCCTAGAGTCGGGAAGTGTAAATCACGCTTTAAGCCACTGCTAAAGGACAGCTGAGAGATACAGCTTCAGAACTTCAGAAGCGGACTCTGAAGTTACAAAAGCACGTGAACTGAGGTGGTAGGTTAACCTCAGAATTGTACACGTGTGAATACTACGCGGTCCTCGTAAAACGTTGCTTTGCTCGCTTCACTAAAGTTACACAGTGCAGTCGTCAGCTTGCTGCGCCCTGCGTATCAATGGCGAAACGATGTTCTCCTCATTACAATTACTTTTCAATTACGTAGCTACAATTTCTGTAGGGTTATTTTAAGGTCAATGTTACATACTGCTGCTTTAAAATATAATGTAACTTATGTACCAACTTCGGTGGTCCGCGTTGGTTCGAAACATCGGTCACATCTAAACATCGGTCACATCTGTCCAGTCTTTGATACAATAAGCAAATATATACATATGTATACATATATGGTTCCGATATCCCAGTGCATCTCTAGCAAATTAAATTGACATGAAGATTTTTCGTATTGGTTTTAGCTCAGCTTTTAGGTCTTTTGATGGACTAACCACTGTTACAGATCCCAGCCTACCAGACTCCCATCCAGACAGCCCGAGTCTACCGTTCAAGCGACCTTTAGGTACTGATGATGTCCACGACACGCTCCGAAGAGAAAGCCTATTGTGACGTAATGCATCGCGGTAACGTCATAATGGCCACCTCTAGTAAACGCACCGTGGTGGGAAGGTCTTCTGTGTAATATGCGCGCGCGCTCTCGTTCGTTCACTCACTCACTCACTCGCTGGCTTGCTCGCGCGTGTGTGTGTGTGTGTGTGTGTGTGTGTGTGTGGCTGTAGTTGCCACCTTCACTGCTCTCGCTCACACACTCTCACTCCACAGCGAGGCGGAGGGAGGGAGAGAGAGAGAGGGAGAGGGAGAGAGACACGGCGTTGAATTACAGCGGCCGCTGAAAAAGGAAGACACGCCGGTTGACGGGTGGGGGGAACATGAACGCGACATGGAAGCCTCGGTTGGGCTGAAGCGCGCGTGAGCTTTGTTTTGTACCTCGGAAACCCACCGCGTGCGTGTGTGAACGCTCCACAAAAATGCCGGGCTGGAAGAAGAACATCCCCGCTTGTCTTCAAGCCGACCAAGAAGGAGGTAGGGAGCGCTTTTGCTTTCTCTCCCCCCCCCCCAAGCCCCCCACCCCCCACCCCCGTCCCCCGTCCCCCGACCACCACACCTCCCCTCTCATCGCTTCCATCATGGTTCTCCGCTCGCGCTGAGCGGTCTGGTTTCCCCGATGCCTTCGCGTGCTGAGAAAGTTGTGTCCGGTGTTTTTAACGCCCACAGGGGTGTAGTGGGGGTCGCGGTGGGGGTCGAGGTGGAGGGCGAAGCGGTCGCCAGGCTGCGTTCAACACGCTATTGTGTCAACTTTTCTTCCAGTTTCCAGTTTTGTGTTGTCAAGCGCGTGCGCGTGCTCGTGCGCGTGCTCGTGCTCTTGCTCTCCTTTCCTCCCCACCCGCTGAGCAATCTACCTACCTACCTACCTACCTTCCCCTCGTGCACTTGTTCATTTCGGCTCGGTCTCGAATCGCCATCGCCCGGTTGCTCTCTTGCTCACCCACATGTCGCGAGAGTAGTAGCTAGGGCTCCCCATTGCATGCACACGAGCATGCTAGCAGACATGCATAGCACATGCATAGGGAGCGTGCAGCCCGACGGTCCTTTGGTCTTTTGTGCAGCCTGTGAGCATGCAATTCCAGACAGGAGTGTGTAGAGGAATAGACAGTTCCCACCTCCTTTAGAAACTTGCCTAAACGCGAGCAGTGCATTCCAGTCCCCCCCCCCCAACAACGTTATTTAACGCCAGAGGAGCAGCCAGTCCTCCTTGTAGGTAGTGCTAGCTAACGCAGAAGTGCCCTCGTTGGGAAATTGGGGATTGTGCACTAGCTTGCCTTCACAGACCCGTCCACTGGAGCTCAGAAGAGAGGGAAATCTAATCCAACACAGCCATGCATAACGAGTTCAAACGTAGCAAGCTGCTGTGTGTGTGTGTGTGTGTGTGTGTGTGTGTGTATGGCTAGTAAGTAACGTGCACTTGACCATAGTCGACTGTAGAGTGGGCTGTGCTCTCGTTGTTGCATTGAAGTGAACAAGGCAGTGTGAGCAAGCCTTGAAAGAGAAACACACCACTGCTTCACACCAGTGCAGTGCATGGGTGAACTAATCTGACCGGGCATGGTTACAAAACCTTCGCCTGGCTCCTAGATTTTACAGGCGTGTTGCAAGGATTATCTTGTACCTAATTGGGGAAATAATCTCGGAGTAATTATGACAGCTGCCACCTTCCAGATGCTCTTTTCCTGGCCTACAGGAGGTGTATTTTCATTAGCAGGCCAATGTGATGCTCATGCAAATTTCTCATGAGTTCTTCACACTTCTCCTCATACCTTGAACTTTGGTGCTGAGGAATCTTGTGGTATTCCGGGTGAGTTGTGGGTTGCATCGACCCGAGCTGTATGGATTCTCTGTGTTATATGATCCTCTGGAGTCCATCATTCACTACACCTGATCTTCCATTCAGCGCTGCGCTGTGGTGGAGAATGGATTCTATAGGGCTAAGTGAAGAAATATGTCCTGTATGGCAGGGCAAAAGGGAGTCGATGTTGTGCGAAAACCTTGTATTTACTTTTTAGGCATAATGTAAATCTGGTTTTTGTCTTTTTGTTTTTTTACTCCCCACCACATGTAATGCTCCCAACACTTGGAGGGTGAGGCCACATGCCTCCTCTGACACGCAAACACACAACCAGCTCGATGCACCAGCTAGCAGATGCCAGTGTTGGCCAGCATCAGCAGCCTGAAGCAATGTAGGGAGAAAGATGGGCCATCTATCCACCCTCAAGAGAGCAGTGCTGTGCTCTCTCTGGCTGTGGCTGCTGATGGCAGGCATCATGACCCAGCAGCTCTTGGGTCATAGTGGCAGAGACTTGGACGCTGGGTCACTCTGAGGCCCTGGCAGTTGTTATTTGCACTGTCAAACTTGCATGAGGAACGGACCAATAGAAATGCTCCAAAAATGTCAACAAATTTAATATGTTGACTTTCATTGAAGGTTCATAAGGTTATTTTATTTTTTTTTTTATTATTTTTGAAATTTTGTCATAGCCTAGAGTCATAGCCAGAGGTCAGTGCTTCATGGTGAAACCCATTACGGTTTATTGGTGCACCTGATCACCCATTACAGTGTTGTAAAGTATGCATGCATGAAGACTGAGCAGTCTCAGAAGCTGATGTCTCTTCATGATATTAGGCCTAAAGCCGTCTGGATTAATTAAACATGCACCCTCCTTTAGCCTCTGTCTCCTGTAAAAGTTTTTCCGTCGTTCAGCTTTTTTTTAGGAAGCCAACAAAGTTCGATGTGAGACACGCCGTTCTAGACAAATACACAGATCCGTCAGAACTGTTCACAGTGGTGGTGATGGGAACAAGACATCCCAAGCATTTGTGGCCTTCTAAATGAAATGTGAACATGTAGTGTCAGGGCTGCTGTGTTGATTCACAGTCGTCTTGAGAAGGAGGTTTGGGACTGAAACGTCCACTCTACGTACAAAAGTATCCAGACACTCCTTTAATGCGTGAGTTCAGCTAGTTTACGATGCACCCGTTACTGACACAGGCGTTCCGTTGTGCATGCATAGCTTATTTAATCACCATAGAAAAGCATTGCTGATACAACAGGGCGCTCTGGAGCAGCCACGCAGGAGTCTGATGTCACCATGCCCAATGCCGTCCAGTAGAGTGGAGTGCTGGGGCTTTAGCCAATACCTCTGGGATATGTTTGTGTACTCTCAGCAATGTTCCAAAATGTGGTGTAAGGCCTTGGTAGAAAAGTGGAACTATAGACAAATTCCTTCTTATTACCTTTTGACTGTACAAGCAACTGGAGGAGCAGGTGTCTACAAACTTTTGGACATATAATGCATCTTTTAATTTATTCGCGGCGAAAATATTTTGTTTTTTTTTCTTGGTGTAACGTGCAAAAATCTGCAAGTTCATATTTTTATCATATTTGATTTATTTGAATACATCAGTCAGTTGTGTCAAGATTTCATGATGAATGGACCAATAGGAATGCTCCAAAATGACCGTCTCCGTATAAAGTAGGAGGCATGTCCCAATCAGATCTGGGGGCTGATTCAGGCCTATTTTAATGGATCAGGTATTGGCTCCACTGGTGTGACCAACAGCAACAGACATCAGTCCAGAGTGTGTATCAATGTACACACACACACACGCACACAGGAAGTGACCTGCAGTGTTGTAAAGGTGAAAGTCAGGCTGGATTATAAGATATTAAACACTATAAAACAGTCATTTTAAGAAAAGTCTCGACTAAACTAGATCAATCAGTTCACAATGTCTGATTATAGAAACAGATACTAAAAATAAAGGGATTTTACGGATTAATCTGCAACTAAATCTTAGCTAAACTGTGTGACACAAAGATCGGATTGGATCTGTATCGGCTGAAACTCTTGGGGCCCTTATTTAGCCATCTTTTGGCCAGCTGACAACCATGCAGCTTGATTTAGCTTGGCGTGTCGGTGTGTCTTTGCTATCGCATCGACGGGGACAGTACGCCTTGTGCCGTTCAAACGTCTAAGTCTCTTAATGAATCATCATTTATTTATTATTTATTTATTTATTTAATTTTTAATTTTTATTTTTTGGGTGTAACATGGAATAATAAACCAATCAGTGTGTCTCTCGCCGTTCCCTTTAAGAGTCAGGTGCGGTCTGTCTGATTTTGGCGGGTTGCTATTTCAGTGGTGTAAAGCGTGGGACGGGGGGTGTACGAGTGTCGGGCTGCACGCGCCTGTGTTGACAATTCACTGCCAAGATAGCAACGAATGTCTGACTGTAGACGTCTGCCTAGGCTGTTTTCAGTCAGTGGTGCTCCTTTGTTTTCCGTTGCCAAGATAGCAACATGAAATTGACCTGAACACCCCTCATTTCGAGACCACCACGCCCATCAGCATAGAAATATTCCCGAACACTGTTGCTGTTTAAATGACGCAGACTGAAAGGTGTGAAAATAGACTGTTTGTCGGGGTGTAAGATAGCAATGAGCATCGCCATGCCCACGCCTTGTGCAGGGTGGGAGATGGATCTCTTGAAGTGTATGAAGTGGGCTTGATTCTGGATAGTAAGTAAAATGGCTATACTGTGTATGTGTGATTCTGATCACCACCACTATATATATATATATATATATGATAATCAAAATGAAAGGCTAAACGTAATCATCTCTCGATGTCTCATAACTCTATAACTTATATATAACTCTTGAGTTCTTGTTAATGCACTTACCATGTGTTTGCGTGAAGGCCTTGTCTGCACTGGAGCCTGCGAAGCATCTACGCCACAGGAACATTGTTTATAAAAATGGCAGTCTGATTACGCCTAATCAGGAAGTGTATTTAGTCAGGCAGCAGATAATTAAGATGCTGTTTTATTTTTTAAATTTTTTTTCATTTCAGAATTGGATTTGTTGGCATAACAGCAGCACATGCAAGACGCTTCAGCAATCGGAGCTTTCAGGCTGTTGACTCCGAATGAAGCGAGTGCATGCTAAATTTCCCAGATTTGTCACAGCCACAAAAATAGGCTCGTATCATGCAGTGCAGTCAAAGGCATCAACAAGCAACCAGCCTAAATACAAAAGCACATGCTGTGCTACAGGAGAATTAATCTCCAACAACCAGCTGACTAACTACATCAATTGGAAATCTGCTGGCTTGCTCTGAGCAGCTGAGCAAAAACCACAACTATGGCCAAACTCTGTTACGACTAGCTCCTGATCCTGGGTGAGGAGGACCTTCCATGATTCAAGCAGCTGTGCTCATGTGTGATTTCTGATCATACCACGGCGGCCGCCGTATCTCCAGCTCGTGCGCTAGTAAGCATGACTCGGGGAGGATGTGGTTCAGGACTACGCCGTTTGGGTCGTAGGTGGAGAGGTGTGGGGTGTGGAAAGGAGCCTAATAGAACTGTGATTTGACTGTTATTTTCAGACCTAACCCTGCTGTGTGTGTGTGTGTGTGTGCTGTGGTGGTGATGATGGTGTGATTTATACAAACTGTGTTTCATACAGAAGCAGTGTGACGCCGTATGCGGTGGCTGATCCTAAGTGCCGTTAGTGCCCAGCATGCCAGCCTTCCGATCTGCTGCACTGCAGCCTGCCAGTGTGGCATGTAATTGGGTTTGAAGAGGAATGGGGTGGGGAGGTGGGGGTGTAGCTGAGCGGACCCACCTAACAAAGCAAGGATATTGCAGGAAGCTCCAACTGGAGCTAAATACGTGTTGGATTTGCTCTGAATTTTTTTCCACAGGGTTTAAAGGAACAGTTTACAGAAACGCTGGAGCTGGAAGCCTGATGTGATCCAAGCTGATATCAGATTCATGATGTCTGACCTGATTGATTGATTTATTTAAGTTATATTAAGTTAGGCCTGTCCTTTTGAAGTCTAGTGATCGTTTATACTGTTTGACTCTATTGACTAAGGACTGCAGAATCTGTCGGAATTGCAAAAATGGACAGTATGGTCAGCAGTAATGCTGCAGGACTCGGCCAGTATAGTCACACAGGAAATGGTAGCTTGCTTCTAATGCCTACAACACTGAGGCCAAACATCCAACCACTACATGAAGCACAACTGCCTACCTAAAAGAATGTGGTAGCCTGTGGGGAACGACTACACATTGGCAATGAGTGAAGGGGTGCCAGGCATGCCCTTTATGTGCAACTAGATGATGCTCGGAGCCAGTGGAAAAGTTTCAGGAACTGCAAGAGGGTTCGCTGTTCAAAGCCCTAGTGTTCAAGACTGTGCCAGAAGTCCTGTAGCGTTCGTCCGTGTGCCCTAGTGTAGTCAACCAGCCATGTCGGGTAACGCAGCGCTGCTTGTTCAGGTAACAGGGAATCTTGATGGTATGAAGTCAGGATGAAATCTGTTGACATGTTTTTGCTTGTGAAGAAATTCCGATTTTCCAACAGAGACCGCCCTTTTTTTTTTTTTTTATAAATATACTTTATGAAACCAAATGTTTAAACCAGTAAAAGCCAGTCTTAAATAGTAATTACCAATAAACAGACATTTAATAACTTTTGAATTTTAATAACTAATTTATTAACTTTTTTCTTTTTTTTTCTGAAATCAGAAGTTTGACGTGGACCTGAATGTACATTACGTGTACCTAAACTGGCAATTTCTTTTTTATTATTATTATTATTATTATTATTATTATTTTGTAACCACTGTGAAATGTGAATTTTAAACACCAGTTAAAAGCTGTTTGGTCGAGTTTAGCAAGATTATGCTTCTTTACCTGCATGTGTTTCTGCATTGTGGCAATTAATTTTTTCATCGCTCTGAAACTTGTCAAATGTGCAGTTTCTTGACCAGTAAATGCTGTTTTTTTTAAGCTTATTATATCTTATCTGTGATCAGATATAAAAAGTACAACCTATAAAAAGTGGAACACTATAAGTATCAGGATTTACAGCCATCTATCCAGTATTTAAGTCTGAGTTGGCATCTGTGTTGGTACTCTGTATCGGCACATACTTGAAAATCTGGTATCGGTATCAGAAATGGAAAAAGTGGTATTGGTGCATCCCTATAAAGAATAAAACCTGCTTCAGTATGATTAATTCCTCTACTTTAATGTAACCGTTTCATTATGAGCCTTATTTTACATGTCATATAAGACATTTCCACCTTATCGGTCAGTTGCCTTTGCTGTTTGTCCTACTGTACCTACTGTCTCTGAGTGTGAGGTCTAGTGTCCTCTTTCCCTCAGTTAACCTGTGGCCTTTTTCACTGAATTATTTAATCAGGTTGCACCTGCTGAGTTTTTCTTTGTAGAGGCATGTCTGTGCTGTGCACACTGCCCACAGTCGAGGTTTTATTAGTTTTTTTCCTCCCCCGGACGCTGGAAAAGAAGAGTTCTGGTAGCGACCCTGCATTTGAAGTGCCCTGGCCGTATGCACCGCATTAAACCCAATCACGGAGCGGCGGTGCCAGGCCAAGCGCACCCACTCCACTGGCTGGTACCATTTGGCGAGTTTCGCTCAGTCCCTCGCGTTGTAGCCAGACGCAGCAGTTGCTTACCGTTCTAAACTATGACACAAAATGCAAACAAATAAAATGGATCATGCATAATTTATGGAGGGAGATTGAATATAACATATGGGAGCTCGCAGCTCTGCGGAAAAAATGTCATTTGTCTCCCGGTAGTGAGATTTCTTTGCTAGGCAAAATCATATTTTAAGCATTCAAACAAGATTTCCTCCTCATATCGCCGTGGTTTTCATCTCGTACAGCTCTGTCCTGCCTCTGCTCTGTCCTGTCCTGCCTCTGCTCTGTCCTGTCCTGCCTCTGCTCTGTCCTGTCCTGTCCGTGTGCTTAGCCCGAGGAGGGAAGGGAGGATGGCTGGATGTGTGCTGGTGGGGAAAACAACAAGCTACAGCGCTTCATCACTGCAGTGACGCCAGTCTCGTGCCGAGACGACTCATGGGAGGGCTTGGATGGGAAGCTCACGTTTCGTATGACTTGATGGTGGCTCTGGGCTGAGAGCGCTGGGTTAGTAATCACCAGATTGGGCGTTCGATACCCAGGTTCGATACCCACTTAGCCGCCACTGCTGGGCTCCTGAGGAAGGCCCTTAATTAGCCTTGTTTGCGCTAGAGATGCTGTAGCATGGCTGACCCTGCCCTCTGACCCCAGATTTCTCCCTCCGTCCCCATCGACTCCAAAGACTACACTACCCATGAGCCCACTGATGAGCACTCTTAGGCATGTTCTGGTGCCTAGGCTTCAGCTGAGGTAGGCTGCATTTATCGGGCGCTAAGTAACAAAAGGCTGTTCCAGAGTGAAGGACCCTTCAGATACAGCCCGGAACTGCAGGCTACATTCGGAGCAATTTGGAGTGTGTCCTTCTCGGTCGTTGGTTACCCACAATTCTCTGTAAACATGCAAAGCGTGAAGCCTCCAGACTGTAGTTTGTTTAAAAATGAATTATTATTATTATATTAGTCATTATGATCCTTCATTTGAAGGATCCTTCATTTTGAAGAAATGAAAAAGCACACCAAGTGTCCGAGGTGGGACCTTTCCGGTGATGTCACCACGCAGCCTGGTTGGACTGCTCCATTTGTTTGACCAATAGGCTTCCAAGAAGGAGTTGTCATTGGACAGGCCCTCCGTGGACCCCTCCTGCCTCAGTTGGAGCCTAGGCAATGGAACACAGCGTTTCCCTGTTCATGTTGATCTCCATGTTCCTCCGTTCTGCCTTGCTGTCCTCTCTGATTTTTGGAGTCCCTTTTGGTTCTGGTTGCTGGTTGGGTTTGGTCCTGTTTGGTAGTGGTTCTGAGCTCTGCTTGTGTTTTCACCACTCTTTTTGCCTATACCCTTGTATCTCCTTTTGCTCCTCATGGTTCTGACCTGGACTGGCTTTGGTGGTACGTCTCCTGCTGTTTGCTCTTTTGGAAATAAACTATTTTTATCATTTTTAATCCAGCTGGGATTCGTGACAACATTTGTTATAAGATAAGATAAGATAAGATAAGATAAGATAAGATAAGATAAGATAAGATAGTCCCGCAGTGGGGAAATTCCCAGTGTAACAGCAGAAAGGGATAGCAAGACACTCAGTTACAAAAATTTAGATAAATAATTTACACAATATAAATAAGAATTAAAAAAGCAATAAACAATATTATTTACAGTGTTGTACTTTGCAATAGAGCTGGGCGGTCAATCGAGAACTGAAATGTAGAACCTCTAATCAGCGTAATCTTGCCCATTTTGATTATTTCAGGTTATTTATTTATTTATTTATTTATTGATTTAAACTCTGTTAGACCTTCCTAACTGTATGTATTTGTCTGTCCCCTTAAAAACATACTACAGCGTCTGTAGTCAGGTGACTTCAGCCCCCTCGAGTCTGTAACACTGAAGCAACATGGAGGAGAACATTTAACACGGAGCCAACTAAGCAACTCGAGCCACTTCTGTAGTCGTTCACTAATCATAATTGAGGTAAATTGTCGTTATGATCGCGATACTGATTTTAGGCCATATCGGCCAGCCCTACCGTACAAGTGAATGAGCATGAGAAAAATATAAAAATAAAGGTACTTCATATTTATTAAATATTTTTATTATTTTGTATATAAATCATAAACTATATACTTTACATAATTCCTTAATGCTGTCTTTTTTGTATGACACCAAACCAGGTGTTTATTTTTATGTCCTACAGCTTGACTTTGAACTGTTCTCCTATTTACACATTTACATGTTTTCCTAATTAAGCGAACCCAATAGCCTTAGGCGTTGTTCACTGAAATTGATTAACTGATTGACTACGTTGGTTTTGTGCGAAACTTCTGTGCGAGATGAAGTCTTTGTGGTGGGCTCGTGCTTCTGTTTCCACTGAAAGGTCGCTTACTCAGGGTTGTGGAAATAAAGGCAGTTTAAAAAATAAAGAAATAAATCAAAAAAGCCCCTACGGTTTTTGCAATTTCAGCAATATGAGTGTACCAGTCACTCCCAATTTCCACTTCGTCCAAAAGCTTAACTTGTCCGAGTCAGGATTTTGAATGATTGCCTGTAGAAAAGAAAGGAAATTGCTTTTTTTCCCTTTTCTGTTTCCTTTCCTCAGGTTTCTGTTTTCCTTTCCGTTTAGCTCGGATGTCATTGCCGTTTGCTGCAAGTGCGTACAAGTCTCAATCCACAAAGATAATACAGCAGTGTGTATTCTGAGCCCGTTGTGCCGGTGGCGAGGCGTTTAGCGTGTTTTCAGCATAGAAACTCGTACACGTCGTGCGAAAACCGGAGGAGTGTTGTTTTTCTGCACTGCTCCCGGCCTATGCGAGATGTAATGGCCTTGCACCATGTATTTACCGAGCGATATTGCAGTGGAGCTGCTCGGCCCAGTGGCTCTTTCCTCTGTCTCCTTGGAGAGCGAGGTCATCGGCGGCGATGCTTTCCATTTATCTCGCCGCCGTGTCCGAGTATAATGTGTTGTCCCGAGCCTCTGGAGGTGCAAATTCTCAGGGAGAACCGGCGGGCCAAAATGCCGTAACGGCTGCAGCGCCGTCTCGCTGAGCGTGTTCCAACACGGATCCGGTTATATGTGCTGACCTTTCAGCTCTAGGGGTCATGGTATGTTTCCTGATTGGGGTGCGGGGAGGGGGCTTTAAGCATTGCTGACCTTTTGACCTTTGGTGCCTTGTGTCTGTGTGTCTCTGTATGTGTCATTTGACAGCCTGTAGGACGTTACAGGGCCTTGTGGGACCTGCAGGACTCGAGCAGTTGAAAGCCCTGGATACAGCCCTTGGAAATAATCAGACTACTGGTGTTGTGTAAAGCGGAGACCGCTGGTCTACCCTAGATGTTAAAAGCGTCTCCAACACTGGGTCCAGAATACCTCTTTTTGTCAGCGTAACGATTCATGCTTAAATTCAGATCTTCAGCTGGTTCCTGAGGTTCCTTTTATTGATTTTTTTTTGGTCTGAGGAACTGCAGAAAACAGTAGTGCTCCTGTGTTTAATGAGCTGACACTATGGGGCTATATTAAATAGCCTCTCGCCCACACCGCGAGGCTGCTCGTCAGAATCACTTAACGTTTCAGTCAACAAGTAAGAAAATGTCAAAGCCTTGGAGCTCTATTCAGACCTAACCTTCTACTGCATTCTGCCATCGCAAGCTCTTGAAGAAGGCATGTTCACACCTTATAAAATAGAATTGTGTGTTTAGGTTTAGAGCTCTGGTTCTTTCGGGCCCCCAGGCTGTTAACTTATTATTTTGTGTGTGTGTTTTGGGAGTTGGGCTCGACCAGAAACGTGGAAGGTCTGGAGCAGGCCAGTGGAGGAAAAAGTTAATTGGTTGGCTCAGAGCACAACCAGTATTTTTTACTGTTTCCTCTCTTGCATTCAACAACAAACCGGAATAAAGGGAAATGCCTTCCAATTCCTTCAGTTTTCCTTTGCAGAATGACTACAGCTGAAGGTTTGGAAAGCTGATGGACATGGAAGTTGTCTGTATTCTTAAGGACATGTTTACACACACCGACGCAAAGTTAATCAGTGCTTAATTAACCACAGCTGCCTTAAGATGCTTCAACATACTCTCAATTTAGGACCCCAGTATTCCTGAAGTTAGGACAGGATTTGGGAAGTTCTGGGGTTAGAGAGTTATGTAAGATACGACCCCTGAACTTCATCTAGGGAACCAGAAACAGCCATTCTGTCTATAGTTGCCTTGTTGAGCTTGTTTACACCCTGCATTAACATGTCTGGCTCATACCCTACATGTCCAAATGTGTGTGTGGACACCCCTTTGAATGCGGTTGCACCCTTTGCTGACACAGTTGTGCAGACGTGAAGTAGTCCTGCCAATAGAATAGGACGCAGATAAATAAACATGAACCTATTGGCACCATGCTTAATGCCAGGCGTGGGCTAAAGGGGTAGAAAGCCCCCCATAATTGAGCTGTGGAGCCGTGGAAGAACTGTGTTCTCTGGAATAATGAATGGACAGCGCTCCATCCAATATTTTTAGGATGAGTTTGGGATGAGGAGGTGGCGTGGTGATCATCCAACATCCTGACCTCACTAATGCGCGCAATGGCTGAATGCAATCAAATCCTCAAAGCAATGCCCTCCAGAAATCTAGGAGAAAGCTTGCTTTCTTGGACAGTAGAGACAGCTACTCCAACAAAAAGCAGGATCAACTATTTTCAGTACATTTTGCTTTCAGGGCAGCCAATGAAAGAGCGGGTGTCCCAATATTTTTGTCAATGTAGTCTGTGTTTATGTATGTTTGTTTGACTGGATTCCCTTTGCAATGTTTACTGAAACGATCCCCAATGTGGAAGTCTCTAAACCACACTGGGAGGTGGCCGCCATAATCTAGACCCAGGTGTGTTGACCTAATGCAGCCCCAGATTTCCAACATGAGGCCAAAAGCAAGGCTGTTGGTAGGAAGAGTGTGCACCTGCAGTGCAAACCTTCAAGACCCATTTGCAGTTAAGGGCTTCCAGCCCTTTAAATGTGAATGAACGAGCTTCAAGGCAGCTCAGGCTGTCCAGGTAAACTTCTTCAATTAGGCCGTCAAATGCCTGACGTACCTAGCTGGACGAGCGTAGCTTCGCGATACTGCTGTAAGGACGAGATCAGCCATACTAATTGGAACCCGCTGTTCCTCCATGATTTATGACGGAGGGTCGAAGATTAATGATACAATTTGTCAGCATGCAACATGAAGGAAAGAGGACCTTTTTTAGCTAATGAGCCACAGTGAGAGACTGCAGCCCAATCAGGATGTGGAGAGCTGATATCACTGCCATGCTGAAGCTTTCTCTCTTCCCTGTTAATTATGGCCGATAATTGCGGCAGAGTACATCAGCGAGGACATCTAGCAATCAAGGGGAGAACCTCTCGCTGGATTCCTGGTTGTGCGGCTACATAAACTAGAGGGTCCTGCTCTGCCAGGCTAAATAAAAATAGCTCTGATGTGGACGTGGTGTGATTGAGAGAAATGCTCGTCTGTCTGCCACGTACTATATAAGCTAAACATCATCAGTGTCTTTACTGAAGCCGTGTTCTTTGACTCGGCACTCTTGAAATATGGCTGGGATGATGAGGCAATTAGTTAATTTATAATAAAAAGTCCATAACAGAGCCAGTTGGATATTATAATTTTTTTATTATTATTATTATATTACATTTTTTTGCTGCACATAATTATTTTTAGGGCTGAATCTAATCTAAGTTCTTTAAAGACAGAATGGCTGTATCTGAAAATCTCACTATGTGTTCATGGGTGTTATTTTAATTGCCAAGGCTGCAGTCATCCTCAACCATCGTTGGAATTAAGGGTGTCCCGATCAAAGTGTTTTACCCCCGATCCAACCAGACTCTCTTAATGCTGACTATCGTCCGATATGGATCCAATCAGTTTTGGGTTTCTATTAATAATAGAAACAGGGCCCACAGTTTAGGTAAGCTGTGCTAATAAACACTAGTAAACAGCAGTAAAGGCACTATTTTTAGATCAGACTAAATTCTAATCTGATCTCAGGAGCAGGTCACTTTTAATTCTAATCTGATCTACTTAGTTTGGAGCAACTCACTTTATAAAGGACTGTTTTAAACACTATAGTGTTTCATATCTTACAGTCCAGTCTGACTGACCTACCTGACCCAGCTACCTGACTCAACTCCCAGCTCCTTTACAACTCTGCAGTCCGATCACTGTGTGTTTATGCTTATGCATTACTTTAGCATTAGCATTAGCCTCCTCCTAATTTCTGAATACACTGTTCAGAGCTGGTTCAGAATCAGGGAAAGCAGTGTGGTTCTCTTGCCTGTAGAACAGAGCATTTCCACCATAGTCTTGGTTCTAAGACTGGATGGGACTAACGTTGGGTCTTCCCAAAGCTTCAACCAAACTGTGTGGTTTTGGCAGCGTGGAGAAAAACCGCAGACAGTAGACCAACGTTTCCTGGAAGAGTAAAGAGAGACCAGCGTTTTGTAGTTTAGTCTTAAATAGAATTGCCATAATAAGTATTTCTGCTAATATTCTGGAGGTCATCGATACAGTATTTAAATCCCACTGACCAAAAGCAGGTCCATTTTGCTCCGGTGCGTTTGGTCATGTGTAAAAGCTGTTGTAGAGCCTGGGAGCCGTCCAGAGCACCGATCTCTGGTCTTCCTGAAAGCTGTGGTCTGGGGTTGGCTTCAGGCTGACTGTGGTGTGGTCTGCTGTAGGTGTGGCAACTGTGACTTCTGACTTATCGCCTGAATGGTTACGGCTCCTTGTTTGCAGGTGATTTTGTGACGTTTGGAATTCTTCTGTGTGAAAGCAAACCAGAAATGAGCCACAATGAGCTCTGAATCCTGAGCTCACAAGTCCTGAGTGATGCCTTGTGTATTCAGGACACTAAAACAAACCCAGTTTTATTAATAATGGATATTAATGGTTGCTTTATATCTGGGTGAGCATCGGTGTGATGTGCTTGACCAGTCCTATCCGTGGAGGCCTCACCTTGCAACTTGGAGGACTTAAAGGATCTGCTGCTAACGTGTTGGCTCCATATATACCACAGGATGCCTTCAGAGGTCTTGAGGAGTCCATGCCTTAATGGGTTAGAGCTGTTTCGGTGGCAGCAGGAGGTCCTGCATTGTATCAGGCAGGTGGTTTTAATGTTCTGGAGGACGGGGGTATATATTTTTTTTTTTGTCAGATTGCCCACGTCTAATGCCGAGTCTGCATTTCCTTTGTTTATATGCAGATCTTGATCAGACAGTACAAGTGGCTTCCCTTCTTGCCTCTGCAGTGATTGTGTGTGTGTGTGGGTTGAATGACAAAGCGTATGATACTGCAATCAGCACATTTCGCACCAGGATAAGCCATTTATCTCCATGCGACCTCATCAAGGCGAGGAATGTGCGAAGGCAGAGTGACACTCTGACTCTGATTCTGTTGAACTACAGCAAACACGCTTTGGGCTGGAAAGTTCTTTTTCGAGTCGAGGCGCTGAAAAGCAGTGAGTAATTAGCATCAGGTTTGTGTGAACAGTACGTAACACGTTCTTGTGGAAGTCCTCATTAGAAGATTTACTTTCCCTTGGGCGTGAACTGCCGGAGCGCGCCGTGCGTTCAGGTACCGGAGTCAGGAGGAGGAGGAGGAGGGTGCTCAGTGTACTAACACCCAACAGACCTGTCCGTAGACACTGGGCTTCGCTGGGCTTCGGTTGACGCATCGGCTCAATTTGACACCCCGAACCATGTGTCCAGGTTGGTGGGGTGACGTCAAAAGGCACCAAAGCTGTCCTCCCAGTCCTGTTACCACCCCCCCGTCCCTCCCTCCCTCCTTCCTCAATGTCACAACTGCACAGTGGACGCCTTTTGTACTGTCACAGCTGTCAGCTCGAGCTGCCATTGATTCTGTCCTGGGTCTCGGAGGGCGAGCGCGTCTCCTGTCCACGTAGAGGCTGACTGTTTAGACGTGTTCTGCTGTTGTGGAGCACGTAATAGGCAGAGAGAATGTTTTTTCAGGGTGTTCCTATTACAGCCTCATAAATAATGCAGATGTAAATGAGGGCAGTGGTCAGTTGAGGTTAAAGGTGGGCTTATCGTAAAATATGACAATATCTCAGCAAATTCGTGATTAATGTGTTATTCTGATGCAAGCGAGTGTGTCATGGCTATTGTCCACGCTTAAAGAACACTGACCAACTGTGCATTTCATTACAGAGAGTGTAATTAGTGCAGTGTGATTGGAGGAAGTTTGTCCATTTTCGTCCATTTTTAGTTTTCTCCATCGTTTGAACCCTGTAGCTGCTTCTGTACGGAAAAAATATGATATTTTGAATATAGCAGATTTTGAATATCGTCGCTGTCATGTGGAGATACATGTTTTTCACATGACAGCGACGATATTCAAAATCTGCTATATTCAAAATATCGTAATTTTTCAACGGATGATAATGCAGAAATATGTTAATTAAGTTATTTTAGAGCATTTCTATTGGTCCGTTCATCCAGAATTCTGCACACAGTGTACAGAAGCAGCTACAGGGTTCAAACCATGAAGAAAACTAAAAATGGACGAAAATGGAGATGCATGGTTTTTATTGGACAGCAGTGATATGAATCGCTGTTATCAGCATGGGAGAGTTTTTTAAATAGCAAATTTGAAGAATCTGGCCCAATTCATACTTTCAGTTTGTCCACGTGTCAAAATATGGCGATAAATATTGGGTATCGTGACCTTTTTTTTGTTTGTTTTAAATATAAATAAATATTGTGCCTCTATTTTACCATATCGCCCACCAAAGTTCAGGATTGTTGAGTTGAATGTGTGGTTTTGGTTTTTCAAGAGATTTTTGTCACAGGATTTAGTTTCAATTTTGTTTGTTTCTTTATTATTGTATGTATTAATTAATTTCTTTAATTCATTTTTGATTTGTTTTTTTTAAACAAATATGTTTATATATGGTCCCTTACATTGTAACCTCTGAAAGTTCTCATCCTGTATGCCCTTAAAAATAAAAGGGTCTTAAAGGTTTCTTTGAGCGATGCCATGGTTCCATAAATAACCGTGTTTTTAAAAGGTTATATTAAAGAATTTCATATCAATAATCTTCACTTGATATAAAGGTTCTTTATGCTCAGGCATCTCTGTTAGTCATGCTTCTTTATGGAACCATAAAGCCCCCCTCGCTTCCACAGCAGACATGACCATTCAAGGCATGGACGTCACAAGACCGTGTCCTGAAGGTGTCCTGTTGTGGTATCTGACACCATGGCCAACCACCAAGTCCTGTAAGCTGTGAGGTGAGGCTTCCATGGATCGCATCAATGAAGCCCATGACTCCCGTTGTCTTTCCTTGGACCACTGCACAGCAGAAAAACCCCACCACACCTGCCTGATGATGTTTTGGTGGAAATGTTCTGACCCAGTCGTCTAGCCATCCCAGTTTGGTTCTTGGCTAAGTGTCTCAGATGTTCCTGCTTTTAACATCAACATCCCCTTCAAGAACTGATTAGAATAGAATAGAATAGATTCACCCCTTGACAGATGCTGCTGTGGATGAAGGTACTCAATGTTTTTAACTTCACTTGTAAGTGGTTCTAATGTTTTGGCAGATTTCTTAAGACTCTTCTTGTTGTTAACGTGCGTGTTTGAACTCTGAGGCCGAGGCCAAAGAGGCTTTGCGTACACTCCTGAATGGAGTCTCTTAAACAGAGTGTCCTCTCACTGAGTGACCTGGAATGGCGGTCACCCAAGGGCAGCGCTGGCCCATGAGCACGCGCCCCACCCCTCCCCTTTTTCTTTTTTCCCCTCCCTCTTTCAAAGCCTGTTAAGGCACGGTGCAAGTGAAGAAAAGGAAACTGCGGACAGAAAAGCCGACGGGAGGCTTAAATCCTACTCCTGTTCCCCGCTGTGTACTTAATATCGAGCTGCACTTTCACTTCCACTGCCTATGGTGACTGTGGCTGAATGGCAGTGAGTGAGGTACAATGAAAGCCACCACAGCCCCTTTCTCTTCCGTGCCCTCTCTTTCATGTCGAACAGAGTTAATTCAGCCGCCTCGCAGAACCTCGGCTGAGTATTCCCGCTTATTCACAGGCCGTGTTTGAGTTGGACGACCGGCGCCGTCAGTATCGTCATCGAATCGAGCGATGTCCTGATGTCTGGGGGGGGTGGGGGGGCTCATTGTGATGCACCGTGATGCTTCAGTACCTGCAGGGGGGCGTTTTGAACAGCGGAATGGAAATGGCAAAGCGAGGACTAATTCTGAATTCGGTGGCCTGAGGAACCCTTTTTCACTTGACGTTCGCTTGGGAAATGAGCGAAGCCGGGCCTTCTCCAAAGCCCTATGTTTATCAAATGGTAGTTGTTGACCTAAGCAGTTCACCCATGCACAGCTCATGAATGGTAAATCAAGTGGAGAGCGCTGATTGGTTGAGGGCTGTCTGCTTTCTGTCCGCTCTGCCACACGGCCATCGGGCTCCGAATGACTCATGAATGTGGATGAAGTATGAAAAAGCATGCGGAAAGATTGGCGATCATCAGTGTGCTAATTGGATTTGCAGGACCGGGGCGGGGGATGGGGGGGGGTGCTGCAGAGTGAAGATTTGAAGCGGTCCGAAGCAGAGCCGAGCGCAGGCAGGCATCTCTGCTTGTTTGCAGCCACGACAGCCACGCATTAGCAGCATATCTGTGAGAGTAGTGAAGCAGGGGGTGGAATTGGGTCTTCTCTAGCTTTTGGAAGCGTTCTGAGGAAGACGGTCGTCTTTGTAAGGAACTGCAGATAAGGAAGTCCCGTTCGGCTAAACGCTGATACATAGTGTGGCGTCCTTCGGAAAGTTGGGGAGGGAAATGATGTAGGAGGGCAGACGCCGATAAGAGACAGGCAGGCTTAATCTTCTCCTGGAATGACTGGGAGATGTGCAGGTGAGGTGGTGTTGGCCAGCGCCGGGGGATAAAACCCTCATGCAGCCTCTGCAGCACACTGCTGCGGCTCCAGCTGGAACAGCCCGTGTGAAAAGTGGAGCACACGCCAGAGCCCTGCTTCTGCTTCCGTAGCTTTTATTAGAGTCTGATCGTTTTTATTTATTTATTTATTTATTTACTCGTGTTTCTGTTTAAGTGAAATGAATAAATTATGGTGTAAAGAACTGGGAAAGGGCTTTTCCTGAACGATACTGGGACTGGTTAAGCTGCTTAAGTGTTTCCAACTTCCAGGCAGTTGCTAGGTTGTTGCTATGTGGTCACTAGAGTGAAATTGTGGTTGGAATGGGATCCCAGATGGTTGCTATGGTGCTTAGGTGGTTGGTTGTTGGATGGATGCCGTGGTGTTGCTAGATGGTTTCTACGGCTTGGCTAAGAACTTCCTTGATGAGTGATTATGATAGTGTTGCTCAGTGGTTGCTAATGGGTTGCAATGGTGTCCCAGGTGGTTGCTATGGTCTTTAAGTGGTTGCTTGTAAGGTTGTTGCTGTGGTGTTGCTAGATAGTTGCTATGATGGATGTTTGCTATGGTATCGCCAAGTCCTTGGTAGATGAGTGCTAAAGTGTTGCAAGGTGGTTTCTATTTAGTTGTGATGTTGGATGGTTTCTAGGGTGTTGGCAAGTGGTTGCCGTGGCACCGTAAGTGGCTGGTTGGATGTTGCTGGCGTATTTGTATTATATGTTGATCTAAGGTTGATCTAAACTTTTGCACCCCGTTCTTTCCAATGGAAACAAAACCGCATGTCAGCTGGAAATCGCACAATCCGAAGAACAATCTGGAGCTGGAACGGTGCCAATATCCCAAACTGCAGAACGGGTTAGCTGGTAAAGAATTGGACGAGTATAAATTGGGTAGCGTCAATAATGTCCTGTAATTGTAACCGTAGTTACGTAGTTAGGTGATCAGTTACATTTAATAGGGAGGAGTTAACTCGGGATCCCGTAACGTGCGAGTTCCAAATAAGCGGCGTTGGGAAGATGACCATCAGCAGAGCCTGCGTGTCCATCTCATTCCATGTTAGGGTTGGTAGACTGCAGCCTGCATCAGGAAGGTGCTTCCCTGCCCGGCCAAGCAAGTTCGTTGTGTCTGAGAGTCAGCCGGGACGTTAATGCGAGGGGACAGCTTGTGACCCGGAGGTTTCAGCTGTCTTTTAGAGGAAACCAATGCAGATCAGAAGAGAGCAGGAGAAGCAAGCCAGTGCTGATATTCAGTCTGTAATCACACGTGTGTGTGTGTGTGTGTGTGTGTGTTCACTATTGACCCACTTCTGCTTCTGCGTAACGGCACAGTTTAGCAGGAGCTGCTGTAAGAAACCAGTCCTTTTTTTTTCTTTTCTTTTAAATTAGTGGCGTATAAAGGTGTTCCCAGACTGTAAATTATTCAGGCTGTTCACTGTTTTCTTCTTGTCTTCAGGTGTGTGTGTGTGTGTGTAAAAAGCTGAGCCTGAAGTCGTCTGGCAGGCATTTCCATATGTGTATGTGTGTTTAATACAATTACTGCAATTTCATAAACACACACCTTGTATGCAAATGACCACAAATCGCGGTGTGCCGGAGTGAACGCACCCCATGGCTATTGAATTATCCACAGTGTCGTAAGCGGCACCAGATTCCGTGTGTGAAGCTCAGATTCTGAAATGCTGCATCTGTGAACCCATATGGGAGTGTAACTGATCTAATCTGCTCTTGCCCCTTTAGCGAGACGGGAGTGCTGGTCCGCGTTCTGGTGGTGAACAGTGTAATGGTAATAATAATTTCATTTATTAATTAAAGCCATTTAATAATTATTTCTGAGTAAAATATTACACTTTTTAAAATGTATTAATTATCCAAGCCCTATATTTGAATGATTTTATGTACATATCTGTGATTTTAGTGGACGCACCCCATGGCTATGAAATTAGCCTGTGTTTTAAACACCAGTAGATACCATGAGCTCTATTTCTGGAGCGCTGCATCTGTGGCCTGATCTGCTGCTCTTGCCCCTTTAGCGAGACGGGAGCGCCGGTCCGCATTCTGGTAAACAACGTAATGATGATGCCGCTTGATAGGTGGTCTCCTGACAACCCTGTGATAGATGGGTCTGAATCACAGTGTGGGATTGGGGTCAGTCGAAAAGTGCATGTCGTCACGACCCTTCCTTCCTCTCGTCCTCAGTCAGCTCTCCGCTGCTGAATTATGGACGCGCTGCTCTTTAGCTTGATGGATATACTTATTAGGAGGCGGAGACTCTACTTAGTATCCGAGATGGCCCATGACAGCCTGGTGTTGGAGAATGCCAGGATGCTGGAAGCGTGAGGGCTTTGCCAGGAGCCGCTGTCAGCAGCTGAACTGCCTGATGAGGCATCGCCAGCTTGCCAAGACCAAACTGCTCTATATTGATTAGTCGATATTGTGGACGTGGACTTGGCGCTGGGTTTAGGATGAAGGAGCTTCTGCTTTCTCTCCTATTCCAGCTGCTTCAGGAAGAATTCTGTTGAGAACCTGATGGACCACTGATGGACCACTGCCAGTGCTAGACTCTTCAGATGCAAGTAACCAGTATTACCTGAGTTAACCTCAGCAGATCAGAGAAGTTTCCTAGGCTCTCTGGGTACACCTCTGAAACACCTATTTGTTCCTTTCTCAGACCCTTTCTATTGTCACAATTATACAAATACACTAGTAACACCCAACAAATCAAATGGGGTACCACAGCAACCACCTGCGATACCATAGCAATGGCCTAGCAACCCCCTAGACTAAGCAGTTCCATAGAACTTCAGTAGGATACCTCTGCAGCCACTTAGCAGCACCATAGTAACCACCTTGCAACCCCGTAGCAACATCATGGTATACCATAACTACCACTTTCTTCCTAACACTAACTGCCTATTTTGTTATGTTGACTAGCATCACGCTAAGTAATGGTGGGGAGCGGGACTCTTGGCGACCTCATTGGGAAGTTACTGATATGACTATTTAAGGGAATTGCCTCTCACCTTAAACAGCCCCAGGTTCCCTGCAGCAAGTCCTAAATGCTGTGTACAAGAAAAGCTAAGTACCCGTATAACCTCCTGCTCTTGTGCTCCTTAAACACAGATGTTATGGTGTAATACAGAGATTCGGGGCAAAGCTCTTGACATCCAACACCTGCTTTTGATTTCCTCACAAAGATGTCCTCTAACCAGGGGAGGGGGGTGGCGGAGGCTTTGCTGAGCGTACCAGCTGCACGCCATGTACACCGAAGCTCAAAGAGTAACTCATGGAGCACTAATGTCGTCATTTTTATTTTTTTCTCCCCCAGCTGGTGACTCAGGACTTGCATGACTTGGCCGGCACAGTAATGGTCCATTGAGACCTGGAGATGGGCGCCACGAATTTGCAATATTAATGCCACCCCTGATGGAGTCACTTCTGGAGGCCACAGGCCTAAGTCGAGTGACTCACCTGATCTATGAGGCTCTGAGCAATTCTACCTCATAAGTGAAACAGTCACGAGGCCTTAGTGTTTAATATCGGTGCACTCATTAACCCTAGACGACTTCTGGTGCTACTCAGGTAGCGTAGGTATGCATGGTCAGTCTTCTGCCGATCTGATGTTTCTTCTTCTCAAAAATGAGCTATTTTTTTAACGGAAACGCTTCGCAGGATAAAACGGGCAGAATCCTAAAGTAGGCTATCATGCTACTGAAGCTACCAAACCACACTACTACCTCTCAGGAGGAGACCCACAGCTATCAGAATGACCTCACACAGGGCCAGTGTGTGCTATTTCAGGCTAGGTTTGAGGCTGTATTGACTCGCTGTTGGGCCGAGACCAATGCCCATTAGCGCACACACATGCCATCTCTAGTTCTAGGGTCCTGTTTTGACATTTGAGTATATCTATGCTAAGCACATGGCAGTGCTGGACCGCCCACATAACGCGCCTGTTTAATACCGCAGCTGTGGCTCATGGCACCACACTATATAGTCACACACTGGGTAGTCGCAGCAGTACAGTACAACAGATCCTCTGCATTTGACCCATCCATAGACTGCGGGCAGTGAGTGCATACACACCCAACACCCGGGAGCAACTGGGGGGTTAGCGGCTCAGTCATGAATGACTGGTGATGATGGAGAAAGCGCTGTGCCTTTACTCCCCAACTGCCAGTCCCAAGCTCGCTTGTCTAACCGTTCGGGCCATAGTTGGGCCATAGTTGGGCCATAGTACAGCCACAGTGAAGATGCTGGGGATTTACCCCAGGACTGAGCTGTATCCCAATGTTTGCACATTCACTATAAAATAGTCATCATTTATTATACCCCCCCATGTATCCCCCAATGACAGTGCCTGCTGATTTATTATGCCCCCTTATTTGAACCCCCTAGCTGGAGAGCGTCGGCTGCTGCGGATCTCCCACTGAACCCGTTCTGTCTCCTGCTATGGCCCAGCATGGGCTCTGCATCACACGCACAGGACTCCTCTAATTGCCAAAGAACAAAGCTAGCTGGGCGCATCTGCGTAGTCAGCTGACCTCTGCCAGTTCCCACTGCGCTGGGCTGCGCTGCTCTGCTCTGCACTGCGCTCTGCTGCCCACCCCCCTCCCCTCCTCTTCCTCTCATGCATGCACTCTCGGAGTCCTCTGAGATATGCTGATGTCAGCCTCTGCACATTCCTGCCACCGGATTACTAAACCGAGGCAATTTGCTCAGCTCGGCTGCTTGCGTGTGCTTGCACGTGCACGTCTGTAGGCCTGCTAGCAAGTCACAAAAGGCAAGATGCCTTCATTTAGGTTCCCAATTGGTCGCAATAACATCAGAGATCAATCCCCTATTTAATCCCGCTCGTCACTCGACCCGCGTGCACGTGCACCGAGCATTTACATCGCATGATGCGCTTGTTATGTCCTATTGACGGATAGTCCTGTCGAAGTGGAGGGTGTTTACAGGGCCTTGTTTACTGCAGAGCACGCATGAATGATGCCTGACAGATGATGGGGGACTGCGCGGGAACCACAAAGCTCTGCCTCTAATTATTCATCAGGAGAGAACAGCTCATGAGTGCCTCCCATGGCTTGCCATGAATTGATAAATGCTTAAGCAAGAAAGGAAACTTGTAAAGAGGCCAAATGGAAATAAACCGCCCGGGAAAGCTATATATTTTCCCCGGCCGAGATGAGCTACAGCACTCTCCGAAGCACCCTCGTCCGCGCTCGGTGGGATGGATTAAGGAAGGGCTTTGTAGCATAACTCAGTCCCTCGCGTTTCCAAAAGCGCAGCTTCTTCAAAAAAGAGCTGCGATCTGTGAAAACCCGCTTTTGTCGGCCGTCAGTCCAAATTTCGGGGTTCTTCGCCGGTGGGCTGCCAACGGCAAGCTATTATCTCCCATCCTTGTAGTGGCAAATTTCTCGAATGGGTTCTCACCACAGCATAATCCGCTCTGTTAAACACTCTCTCTCCCGTCAGCGGCTTCATCGGGGCAGCTGCGCGACCGTAGGGGCATTGGTATGCTGCCTTCAGCAGGCTCTGCCGTAGGTGAAGACAGGTGAGCTTGCAGATGACGTGCAGTCGCAGCCACTCCGCCGGGTGCCACCTCCTCTCTCGGCCACGTGCCTGCTGTGAGAAACGAGTCATGTCAAGATGATGTGGCCTGTCCGATTTGGCGGCTCGAGCCGCTTCCTGCTTCCTGCTCTCCGAAGGGGAAGCCAAGGTCGGAGAATGCTGGCGAAGTTATTTACTGTTCCTTTTGACAGTCAGAATCTTGAAAGTCAGAATTGCTCAGATGCACATGCAGTCACGTCCAGAAGTATTTGGACGGAAGTCATATAGCCTTTTTTTGTTTTAGTATTTTTAAACGTCCAGTTAACTTGTGTTTACATGAAATCCTAAGCCGTGTGGCTCGGAGCAGCTGCTCTTCCTCACTGTTGAGGGTTTTCACTGGGACTTAATGGCCAAATCCTCTCTAATTGGCCATTCCATGCCACGTGTGTTCATACATACACACAGCTGGGCTCGTGCTAGATAAGCCCGGAGATAAGCTGCAGAGGGGAAAAGTGACCCAGTGACACAGATCCGTTAGCGCTAGCCTAACCTCCACCCTGCTCAATCCCTCCGCAATCCATCTGCCTTTCTTAACGCCGCTGAGGAAACCGACCCTATGGTGATTAATAGCCAGCGCCAAATTGCCTTGTAGATTAGGTGTAACTGTTATTTACCCGCTGGAGGCAGTTCCACGTCCAGAGCCGGTCACAAAGCCGTAATCCGGCACGATTGATGACATTTATGCAACATGAGGGCTTTGCTAGTGTTAGCATTAGCACCAGCACCAAGGTAGTGAACTGAAGGTAGTGCCGACTAACCTTTCAGTGACGAGTCCAGATCAGCTTGGTCAGATTGATGCTTGGGGGGTAACATAAGCAGTCATGCTGGTGGTCTTGTTGTTCTTAGAGAGTTCTGGAGATCCTTTAGTCCAGACTTCTTCCCACAATCTTTCTTCATTACTTGACAGCTGACCGACATTGTTTCTCTCTCTCTCATCGATCCAGGCCTGACACTCGGGCTCCCGGCCGTTCTTCAGTCAATCAGTCAAGGTACTGTAGCCACGGTTTGTAGTTGCAGGTGCCTCCTTCATTGAGAAACAGATGCGTAACTCATTGATCGTAAGATTTTATTCGGATTATTATTTAATATTTTTTTAATAAGCACGCTGTGATCCCCACATTGCTGCCCTCCCCTCCAGTGTAAAGTTAAATGGGCCCGTGTGGGAGTACAGTGCCCGCATTACTTACATTTCTGGGTCTTATCCTCCTTTGAGCCTTTTGAAGCTAACTGGAGGAGTCAGAATGCCTGTAGGGGCTGCCTAAAATATTCCTCAACGCCCACACCCCTCCTCCCTCCATGTCTTCCCCTTTTTCTCTCTCTCAGTCATCCAGAAAGACCACCCCTTTAATCCTGTTGAGCTGTTATGTTGGATGTTGCTTCCCACTTCGATCAAGTGAAGTGTGATCAGCTTCTGAGAGCCCAGTGAGGAAGTGCAGGCAGACACGGATGGGGAATCGCGGTACCCAGGAATCATTTACACTTGTTTTGTACCCTTTGAAGAAGGTTCAGGAGTTCAGAAGACAGACAGGGTGTGTGTGTGTGTGTGTGTGTGTGGGTGGGTGGGTGGGTGGGTGTGTGTGTGTGTGTGTTGCTCGGGGCTAATTTGCTGTTGATGGGCGACTACTCTGGCTGGCATTTCCCATCATCGCATGCGAGTGGGCCGACACCACCGTTCTCACACTTTCCTTTTCAATACACCCCCCCCCCCCCCCCCACACACACACACACACTTCCCCCTTCCTTTTCAGCCGCACTCAAATGTGTCAATTACTTCACTTCCGAAAATAAAGATGTGCGAAGGAGCGGAGGAGCAAGGGGCAGGGCAGATTGAATCAAGGCTGTGAGGCATGGGGTGATTACCACCGGCACACTGTTTGTTGTGGGCTCCGTGAGGCATGAAGCGAATGCATTGGCCCAAAGCGCAGTCTCTTTCCCAAGCAAGCGCTGCAAGTGCTGCAGGTGAGGAAAGATCAATAGTCCTGCTGTCAGCGGGCAGAGGGAATTAGGCCTTGCATTAGGCCTCACGTCTCTTAAATAAGGACACGTTGATGAGGAGACTCTGAAATGAGGGAATTGGCTATTTGTGATTAAGGCAATCTCAACAGGAGCTTTCCGTTTAGTGCATGGGTGGCCCTGGGCTTGTTCAAACACACAGTGTCGTGCAGAGGCGTAGTGAATTGTTCTTCTACCCCACATACATGAAAAGGGTCTATTTTTCTTTCTTTCTTTTTTTTTTGGCCCCACTTGAGTAATCCTTCCCACATTTTGTGTTTTTTTTTATTTTTTTTTTGCTGTCTTTCAGTCCTCTTTTCCTTTCATGTCCTGTGCGGTGTGCTGGATTCCTCTGTCTCTTCCCCTCCGTTAATAAATCGTTCCGTGCTGCTGGCTGTCATAACCCCTTTGATCCTCCTTTTACTCAGCCACCTTCAGCAGAGGCTCCGGTGCTGCGGGGAACGGAGCACACCAACTGTGGAGATAATGTGCCCCCCCCAACCCCCCTCTCCCGCTCTCTGCTCCCTCCCTCCCTTCAGAATGCTGCACGGATATCTCCTCGAACGAAACCTCGCTCTCTGTCTGAGCCACATCGGCTCGTGAAATCCTGTCTCTAGCAGGTTATGGACAACTTGGCAGAGGGCACAAAAGCAGAGAGGGGAAACTTCGGCGTCCTCCGGGTGCCCGTCTCTCGGGGGGGCGCGAGGAGAGAGGGAAGACACTCTGAGTCAGAGCAAATCTGAAAAGCCTGAGCCTTGAAAAAGCCAGACGCTCCCCTTCAACCTTCAGAACTCCTGTAGTTCTGTGGAAGTGTGTGTGTGTGTGTGTGTGTGTGTGTGTGTGTGTGTGTGTGTGTGTGTGTGTGTGTGTGTGTGTGGGAGGTACCATTCCAGAGCGACTGTGGGGGGGATTAAGCACTAATCGTGTTGTCTCCCTGGTTATGCTGTCAAACAGCCGCTGATGGATGGGTTGTTTTCAGGGGCAGATTGTTTGCCTCGCAGTTCTATTAAAATTCACATCAGCATTTTAAAGGCCTTTATTTATTTATTTATTTATTCATTTTAATGCCGCCAAAGTCATTTTTCTGCCCCAGCCGAGCTTTATTTTGGCCTCTGCTTTCGCGCCTCTTCAAACGAAATCGCTTTTGGATTAGTTAAAGAAGAATTTCCACTTCATCCTACTTTTGGAGATTACACTTTTTCCCCAGGCAGTGACCGTTATCGAGAGGCAACGTTGGACAGTTTTTGCAAAAACAAAGAATTGAACCCCTGCTTAAAAGGCGTCTCAGTGCAATATCATCAAGACCTTTAAAGGCTAAGGAAAATGTCAACGTCAGGCAGGTTTATTCAAAGGAGCGTTTCCTCTGGATGTGGCGGCGGCAGGTTTGTTTACCTGTGCATTGACAGAAACATGGCTGACTGGGAGGTGTGCATCAGCTTGATAGCAGCCAGCATACTGATGAAGCCATGGGCTCATAAACACCCGCTGCTAACTTTGGCCGGATGAGAAGCCCTAGCAGTGCACAGGCCTGGTTTTTGGCCACATCGGCTGCTTCCAGCCGGAGGGTACAGACTATACAGCCAATCTCGGTGCGTGTTCGGCAGGCTGGTACACGAAATATTAATGTACTAACCCGTTTTCTGTGAAGAGGAAGCGGTAAAGCGTTGCCATGCCGACATGCATCACTGCAGGTTTTTAGCTGTCGTTGCTGCTGCGCCTGCATGGTCCTCCTCAAATTTCTCCAAGCGTTGTTCCAGGCGTGAGTAGCTTCCCATTCCGTTTCGCATTGCATTGTGGGATAAGGATAAGGGTGTTCATCATAACTATACTTACTTATAATACGGTTGGTGCGGAGTACCTAGCTTGGGTTTTCGAGGTCTACTCAACTTTGACACTTTATCGTGCTAATTGCTAATCCTAACTAGTTGTTGAGTATGAAGTATGTAGTACAGCCAATCGGGACACACCTGTAGATTTTATTTTGTTTATTAGTTTGATTGTTTGTTTTGTTTGTTTATATTTTTGGACGTGATGTTATATTAGTCATATTGAAATCAGCATTACCTTGTTGGTCCATTGCCCTGACCTTCCTCGTGAATGTGGGTCACCCTCAGTGTTCTCAGTTTAAATAGTTTTAAAGGTTGAACGGAATTGAGTATCAGATCATATTGATTAATGTCAGAAACCCGATTTATGTGTAATATCTTTAATAAACATCTTCATAAAACCCCCTTTTAAACCTTTTAAAATGTCTATCTAATTCTTGGCCACATCACCATGCACTGCTGGGCTGGGACAGCAATACTAACCATAGATACTGGTTTCACCTGCCCCCTCCCATCAGCTGGTATTCCTACAAGTTCTGATTCTCCTAGACTTTCAGGGGCAGTAAATGGAATATAGCCTCTAATACATTGCAGAAGGCCTCCAGAATGCCTCTTGCAGCAGCAGCAAGGAGGACGAGACTATGGATGATATGGTAAAAATACTAGATCACAATATTTAAAGACTTTTTTTTCACGATACACAATATTTATTTATCATAATATATGTAAATCACAGACTGAAAACATTAGTAGAGACCGATTCTTATTAACTACTATTCAGATCCTCTCCTGTGCTGTATACTGTGATTTTTCTTATTCACAGTATTATGCTCTTCATCTTATTAATCCAGTCTAATTCCACTGTAATTGCAGCTGATCAGTGTTTAAGCACTAACTGTCTCCTCCATGTGCTTAGAAAAGCTTATTATTATCACTCTAACGTAATTTATCACCATACAATAAAATCTAGTCGCGCTGCCCAGCTCTCTACTACTTAAAAGTGGTTTACAGTCGTTGGTTGGATTTGGGACAGCTCTTTTTACTTGCTAAATATGAAACTCACCTTTTTGACTCACCTGTTAAGACTAGCTCAGTGACGTCCCTATGATGGGGACCATGTGCTCTCGGGCACGTATGGGAGCTGGCTGGCTGGCTAGGCTGTTCACTTGTTGCCTTGTTTAATTTGGCTAGCTGAAATCCATCCAGGCTGCTTTTTAGGCAGCGAGCAGCTTAATCATATGAGGAGCCAGTGTTAATATGCTGAAGTCACTGTTTGTCTTTCCATAATTTAACACCAACATCCAGAGTAGGCAGAAGACCGGCTAGCCTGTCCACCCAGAAAGGGCGAGGACGAATACGCTCTCTGGCTCTCCTGGCCAAGGATGGCTGTGGCATCATTGAGGATCGAACCGGTGACCTCCTGGTGATGGGAGGCCGGCAGAAATATGACTAGTGTTCTGCGGTTCTCTTCAGAGGTCTCGTCACCGATCCACTAGACTTACAAAGTGCAGTAGCGGGTGTTCTGGTGGGCCCAGAGCGGTATTGGCGGAAAGGCCGCACTCCCTATTGCGGTCAATGGAGCATCAACACCATCGTGAAGCTGCTGTTGTTTTAGGATACGGCGGCTACGTGATGCTCCTCTTAAGAAAGCTCAAGGCTTAAGTATTCAGTGTCTGTAGAACCAACAGGTCTTGCAACAGGATGTTGCAGTTTGGTTACAGCTTTCCAGTCTTCAGTGCTCATTCCTCTCATTACTGTGATTCTACTGATGAGGATTTCATCCCTGCTGTGGAAAGCTTTTAAATAATTCTGCGGACTGCAGTTGAGTTTGCGAGCCATGTATTAAACATTGGTTTAACTAGCTGAACTGGTGCTCCCATAGGCCCTCTTTCAGCAGCCAGAGCCATTTGGCATTTCCACTGACTCATCCAGGGCTCCTGAGATCATAGGCTTCAAAGCTGAGGACAGTAGTGGGGAGGACTTCAGATTCCCAGCAGCTGCTCCCCCTCCTCCTGTCCCTTTAAGCACACACAAACAGGCTGATGCACGCGCACACACACACACACACACACACACACACACACACACACACACACACACACACACACACACACTCTTCCCTCGTGCCTTTGATTTATTTAAGGGTTACTTCCACCAATCTCAGTGCACCACCTTACTCAGGATCTCTGCCTAAGCAGGCCTGTGCTCTGTACTGTGCGTGGCCTACATGTGATATCATAGTTGGATGGTATGACTGTGGTGGTGTTATTGCGGGGGGATGGGGGGGGGGGGTACTATTTTTGTCATGAGCATCGTCCAGCCTCATTGTTCATTCCCACCAGTGTTCCCTTTTTAGGTGGTTTGTATTTCAGACTTGCTAAAGAGTAGAGATGTTATTCAGACTGCCCTGTGTAGCGTTTAGAAGTTTAAAGAATAAAGATTCTCAGCATAAATTTATATCTGAATAGAATTACACTGCCTGGCTGTGTCCACAAACTCTCAGACTACGGTCACATAGCAGGTAAAGTGAGCCAAATCTAATTTTCTCACCCTATCAGATTTTATATATATAATTTTACATAATTTTATTTATTTATTTATTTTAGGTGACCGATATCCGACACTCATCTAAGCAGTTCAAGCAAAAGAGCAGTGCTTCACAAGAGGTTTCAGTTTCATCTTCGCCAGCGTCACAGGAGCCATCACAGCATTCCAGTGTCTGACAGTTGGGGTCATCACAGAGGATGCGGTCGAGTTATTTGGCTACGGACACTTCTTTGATTTGCGTCCTTGGTTTCTTTAAGCTTTTCATTTTTCCTTTGAGAATTATAAAGTTGCGTCTCCGTTGTGATCAGACGAGGTCCGATTTTACTTTCCTGCACAAATAGCACACCCACAGAACGTCTGTTTAACTTCCTGTGAACAACTGGAAGTTTCTCCGTGGACAGTTTAAAGGAACCGTGGTGCTGGTTCTACAACGTGGTGGAACAGCAGATGATTCTTGCATCCTTGTAACAGCGAGGGAGGCAGAGAAGCCAGGATCCACAGTAATTATTGACTGAATCCGATCACAGGAAACACGTTCCGTTTACGCTTGTATTAAATGTGGATGAGATGCGTCATTGACCGCTTCTCAGTGATCTGACCATAATCCAGTGGCCGTGCATCTTGAGGGTGTTTACACCTGGCTTTTCATGCAGACAGGTGAAATCTGAATGTGATCCGATCACCAAAAGCGATCACCTGTTAATGCCAGGTGTAAACAGCCTGTGTGTGTGTGTGTGTGTGTGTGTGTGTGTTTGTGTTTTGCATTTGGTGTCAAATAGATCGAAAAGTCTAGAGAAGTATAAATAGACTAGACCTGTGTAGAGCCTGTGAGTGGCTACCAGCGGTGTAGACTGGTTCTTCGCCGGAGTTCATCAATACTCGACGTCAGATTTCATGACGCAGAAGTGGATCAGCTGTCTGGTCTCTGCTGGTCAGCGCTGGCTCTCTGCATTCAGCTCCTCTCCTCCCTGCATTCTCTCAGCATTGTTCCAGGTTGGAAAGTGAGAAGTAGGGAAGGACGATATGCCTGTATGATGAGGTTATTGTTGAAAATAATGTAGAATATATATTGATGTTCAGGTTTTGATTTCTTTAATATTGCGTGTTCTTGCTCCTCTGGGCTTCTCAGCCATGTCTTCAGTGCAATACTGGCACTACTGGAGTTCAGGATGGGTCAGGATAGTAGTTTTTGTATAAATCAATAAAAGCGGTCAGATATGTCAAAGACGTGCTGTGCATTTAAGAATGACGTATGTAAATGATCTATGTTCTGATTGGCTGACCTGTATTGACATGACATAAATACTACTGAGAGCTGAAGTGAAAAACACTGATCATCTACAGTAGCATCGGATCTACATATTGGGCAGCAAGTGAACAGTCGGGGACGTGGGGACGTGTCTAAAGCAGGACAAATGGAGCATAAGCATAAGAACCTGGGCTACTTTGACTGGGTCAGAACATCTCCAAAACATCAGGCAGGTCTCTTGGGGTTGTTCCAGGTATGCAGTGGGTCAGTCCTTACCAAAAGTGCCCCATTAAAAAGGACAACCGGTGAACCGGTGACCGGGTCCATGGGCACCTAAGACTTGTTGATGTGATCCATGGAGGCCTTGCAGGACGTTTTGCAGGAGCGTGTTGGTGCCAGATACCACAGGACGTCTTGGCCTTGAATGGTCAGCTCTGCTGCACAACGTTAGGGAGGTTTCATTTGGACAGTAAAATGGTCCAGACTACGAATATTCATATATTCGTATGTATTTGCCTTTTTTATTTGTTTCCTTTGGCACAGAGGGAACAAAAACGCTAAAACCAGCTGCTTATTTTTTTATTTTTTGGGGAGTTTCAGCACTTTTTCACCAGCAGTTATTTGCATAATTAGTGGCAGTGTTAAAAATCGCAATTTCTCATTTGTTGCAATTAAATCAGTCATTTAGCCGGCTGAACTGAATCAGTGTTTGCATAGCAATGTTAGACTGCAGTCTAATTCTCATTAACAAGGCCAATGGGACACAGCTAGGCCTCGCATGAAACGCTTCTGTCTCTTTAGCAGCGCAGCCGAAAACGTCTTACCTCGCTGAAAGATGCTGATGTAAGGCTGTTTTGTAGACTTCAGTCTGGCCCATTAGGAAGCTGAGGATGTGGATGTAATTAATTGGAATTCAGCTCCCTCCATAGATTTTAAGATCTAAGCTTTTCTGGCTGTAGCCTAACAGAGCTGAAGTGTGAGGCCTCCCTCATTACGTCTCGAGTGCTCAGTATTTCTCGGTCTAATCTGCCCGTTTGAATTCTCACTCTCGTAATCAGTAATCTGCAGGAGAGGTAGCCTGATAACAGCCTGCTCGCTGTCGACCGTGTTAATGTGCGTTGTTGCTCTTAAGAGCTGGATTGCTACCATATTGTTTGGCGTGAAGTCGTGTTAGTGGAATGTGTGCTCATATATTTGACACTTCTGAACTCTGATAAAGCTTCAGTTTCTTCTTATTGTGACGTAATTAGGAGAAACGGCTTCATTAATAGTAGTTTGCGTTGATTTCCAATGAATTATGAAATATGAAATTTATCGTGCGCTAATAAAGCTGCACACTAGTTTGCTGCCCATAACGGAGATTGGTTGTGTGTTTGAGTGTTGTAATGTGCCAAAACACAGCTTTTATTGACTATTTTACGTTATCTGTGATTCATAAATAGAAAGTATAAGAAGTTGGTTTGGGTGAAAAATGCTCAGGTTTTCAGGCCTATTTACAACCCTGTTATTCATTTTATTTATTTTTTTAAACCTCAAATTAATTTCACTAATTTTCCTTTCATGGAAAGTTTGTGGATAAATGAGCTCTGCTCTTATTGGCTGGTTTACGGCACTACGATAGACCACAGAGCTCACATACTATAGAATAATGTGAACACTAACGAATACACTGTAATTTTCCCTTAGTCTAACTGGGTAGTGTTGCTGTCCTCTTGTTGGGTTCCTCTCAGTGCAATGAGCTGTTGGTAAGCTGATGAGATGGCAGCTGGGCTAGCTTTTAGCCATGCCCTCACTTTCTCATTTCTGCCGCCGTGGAGGCAAACAGCGTTTGAGGTCCCCTTCTGTGGACAGGGACGCGGGAGAAGCTGTGGTCATGAGGCCTGGTTCCGCAGCAGCCGGCATTTCCATAACTAGCCTGAAGGTGATGAGCTGCTCTTCAGTGTTTACTGGCTTTGACTAATGCTTTCGCCCAGGTGGGCTGGGTTTATGTAAATGTTGGGGGGGTGCAAATATCACGAGTCAAGACTGTGATGTAACAGTTTTGGGGTTCTGGAATCGGCCTGTTTTCCAGCCCTGTTTGGTTTACTATCTTCTGAAGGAGGAACAACAGTGTTTGAGCTTCATGGTATTTAGCTTCCATATACTGACCTGTCATTGGACCCAATGCCATGGGAAAAGCAGTTTTCCAGTTTGCTGGGCGCCTTTTTAAAAATTCACTGTGACCCTCGAACCTCTTGATCCTATGCTCCTCGGCCAGTGAGCCGATGTGCTGTAATTGATCTGAGGCTGTTGGGATTGTCGACGTGAGGTCTGAAAGGGGCCACGTGATGATGGGAGTGGTTTTCACTCTCTGTGTTTTGAGCGTGAGCGTTAGTGGCAGGTGCTCCGCAAGCTGGCCCAGCCCGCCCTAGATGGAAGTGGATGGGCACTCTGCCGCCATGGACTGGAGTGGAGCGCAGGTGCAGCGCTCTAACCTGGAGGGAGCCCATTAGAGCGCACGTGATGGAACATTCGCAGAGGGGGTGGGGATTATACCTGAGAAGTGCACTTTATGTCGGAGTACATCTTAACCTTACATTTCCTTGTAAAGACGGGGATTATGTTGGGTGCCTGTAAGGACAGCATCTCCACCTGCGACTGGGACCGGCAGATATTAGTCTGAATATCTAGGCTGCGTAGATTAGTGGCAGCCATATTAAGCATCTATGGCTAATGTGATTTTCCTTTTTGGGGAGGTGTTCTCAAAAAGCGTCTCTGTGTGCAAGAATGGCACTGTGATTCATATATATATATTTTTTTTGTATGTCGCACACCTCTATAATAACCTCCTGTAGCGTAATGCAGGGAGAAAGAGAGCGAGATTTAGGAGGAGGAGTGGTTAACCCAGTTCTGTTGATGTGGGACCATCTTGAGGCATTACTACAGGGAGTAGATCATTAATATTTCATATTTTCTAGTTGATCTGGGGGTAGTGATTCAACTGCATTGATTATTTTTGCAATTGTGTGTGTGTGTGTGTGTGTGTGTGTGTGTGTGTGTGTGTATATATATATATATATATAAAATAATTCTGAACGATGAGGGTCTGATCATCAGGCGATCATGAAGTCAGTCCCCAGCGATGCTACAGCCATACGTGGCCTTGAGTCTAATAGTGCTAACTGGCCTCATTGGGTGAATACAGTGGTCACCAAAAATGGCAAATATCTTTTAGCTCATATAACAAAGTGCCATGTGTCTCAGAAAGGGCAAATTGTCACGGACACGGCTAAACATGGTATCTCCATTTTTGACCCCGCATACACTGGTGGCTCAACAGTTAGAGCTCCGGGCTATTGATGACAGGCTCGGCAAGCTGCCACTATTGGGCCCTTGAGCAAGGCCCTTTACCGTCTCTGCTCCCCGGGGGCTGGAGTTGGCTGCCCACTGCTATGGGTGTGTATGTGTGTGTGTACTCACTGCCCCTAGTTCACTTGTGACCAATACGTGCACCTTTACCTTTACTTGGTCTCGTCACTTCACGCGTCTGGAGTATCAGGGTTACACCTGGATAAAGCCAAGCCACATAAAAACGCACCCAAGTGTAAACACACCCAACACTCATTTAAACCCATACAAGTCCGATCACTCAAACCAGTTCAGCGGGTGGTCCGAGGAGGATAATGCCATGTAAAATTGCGAATTTTGAGGCTGTGACCACTTGTTTGCGGCGTAACGGGGGGGTGGGGGGGAGCTTTTGCATATTCTGTGCCGCGCAGTGATCGGATTTCAGTCTGACTGACCAGAGATGCATTTGACTACCCATGTTAATGCATATGTGGCTAAAATCTGATAGGAAAGCACATCAGATACTAGTCCCATGAAGTGACCAGGTGACAAATGGGGCCTAGCCGCTGGGTTGGATTTGGCAGTGAATAAATTAGGAAGAAATTTGATGGAAAATAAAAAAAATAATTCTTAATTGGGGCAGAAATTAGAGCTTTCCCGAAGCCCTGCTTTGTTCTTAAAGTATGATCGTCAGATGGAACCATTGTAAGGTCGGAGATTTCCGCCCCTCATTATGTTGAATGTGTTTTTTCTGGCATGCCTGCGCTTGTAGCAGGTCGTGTTCAGTGGCTCTCCACTCCTCGCTCCCTCTGTGGCGCTCCAGTGTCTTGGCCTTGTCATACAATACTCTGACCTCATATGATCCACATGCTCTTTATGGCTTTTCAATGTCCTCATGTCTCCACAGAGACTCAGCACATGGTAACAAGAGGGCAGCTGAACGCTGCGCTCTCCCCGTCCACATAGGGGGGCTGGAAAAATGACCTTGTATGATTGCAGAGCAGCATTGGCAGACAGGGGATGTTGAAGTGCATTGGATCGACAGGGGCTCGTAGTGCCAACAGTGCAATCAGCCACCCCCACCACCCCCCTAAGAGCACAGCACTGAGGATTAATGAAGTCCCCCTCTGTTTTATAAATCTTCGCTCAGCATTGTGTGGCTTTGGTAATGCCTTTCAATTTGCTCCCTTAGTCGCCAGCAGTTATTTACATCCTGAGTTGAGGAGTCGCATGCGCTAAAATCTCGGGACGACTCTCGTTAGGCTTAATGATCGCACCCCACGACTGTCCGACTGCCTCGTGAAATCTGGCCTGGCGATGACAACGTCTTAATGTGGTCTGCCATAGAAATTTATTTGGCGTCACTTAAGGTGTTTTATAGTTTACAGCCCAGAGATGCAGAATTGATGGATGCAGGGTGTAAATTAAGTCATTAGAGGGGCAGGTACCCATATATCGACCCATATGTTTTTTTTACTTTTTTAAAAATGTATTTATTTGTTGTATTTTTTTGGGTAATATTTTTACGTTTGTTTTTTTTTTTCTTGCTTTATTTGCATGATAAAATATCACAAATAATGTGAAATTAGTGGATGCACAACATTTCTGAACTTAACATCATTTATTAAACACTGACTTGAACCATCTTTATAAATAAAAATCAATGAAACTATTAACTTATCATTGGAACTGATGTGAATCAAGCAAGTTGCTGATAGTTTTCGGCTGCAGTCCTTAAAGTAAACCAGCTGCAGCATTATGCCAGTTCACGACATGAACTACGAAGTGAAGCAACACTTCATAGTTTACTAGCATCATATAGTAAACATATGGCAATAGGACTTGGGGCTTGGGTTCCTTCACATGTGGCAATAACACTGGGCTGCCTGCAGACGTGCCAGACTTTTTCAATCAGTGCTACAAAACAGTGATATTGGCCAATGCTGATATATTAAACAATGGCACATAACCCAATATATCTGATGGTGAACCTCTAATACTCATTAAAATAAAGAATCTGTCAGAATACACAACCCTATCACATAGGTATGAAAACTAGTGTTGCACCAATACTGATCCCGTATCGATATCAGCGCCGATACTACCTCTTGTATTGGCAGTAGAGATCACTGAGACCATGATGCTTACTGACGCCCTCCATTTATTTCTTTTTGATTTTTTTTTATATTTTTGTTTGCAGACTTTAGGAAACCAAATGTTCAAAGAACCAGTAAAAGCCCATTATAAGTAGTTATTACTATTAAACAGAACGTTTACAGCCCTTTGTTTCCATGTTTTTGGTTCTGAAACTAAAAGTTGAGTTTCAGCAGCTTGTTTTAAGACCTCGCACTAAAGTTTAGTAGGTTTTAACACAGAGACGTGGACCTGAATGTGACCCTTTTTTTTAACTGCTCTCAAATGTGAGTTTTAAACACCAGTTAAAAGATGTTTAATCGAGTTTAGCAAGATCATGCTTCCCTACCTGCATGTGTTTCTGCATTGAGGCAATTTTAATTGTAATTAATTTAATTAATAGTTTACATGCAAAGATTAATGGCATCAGTGCGTTGTTTTTTATATTACTATTATTTATATATATATATAATTATTTATTTATTAAAAAAATCATGATATACCTCCTTGCTTACACAGTATCACAATATATCATAGTATACAGAATCGTACCCCCTGTACCATCATTCATCTTGGCTCACCAGGTTCTTGCTAATACACAGCCTTACCGCTGTCGCAGCATGAGCTGGTCTTTTGTATCCCGAGGGTCCCGTGTTGGCCACAGGAGTGACCTTCCTTGTCCTGGCCTCACACTTTTAGAAGCGTGTCCGTCTTGTTGCTCAAGACACCTGTCAGTCATCTCCTGCTCGAAGCCACATGAATCCCAGTCCACCTCCGGCTGAGAATGAAAGACAGATGGAGGGTATTGCATTATGCAGCTCTGAGGATCAAAGAGACGCACTTTGAGACGGCTACTGTCTGCTGTTTAATCCAGAAATGACGCCCCACCCTCTTCGTGGGTGTATTCGCTTTATCCACAGCGTTTGCCCCTCATTTGGACGTGGCTTTTTTTTTTCTTTGTAAATTCTATTACGCAGACGTGCTGTTTACCAGGTCCAGAGATGAAAGTCATTCAGAAGAGCTGTATGATGATTACTACTACTCTCCTAACATAATGGCCTAATTTGCCGCCTCCTATGACCACCCGCTGACTGAGGCCTATTCAAATCGGGGCATCAGCATGGAAATTGTTGTTCATCAGAGTCCCCGCCTTGGCGTATTTGCATCAATTCCTTTTAAATGCCCCGGAGCTCTTTGCACAGAGAGGTCACGAGGTGTATCGAAGGGGCTCAGTCTTTCTCCTGTGCTAGAGGAAGTCTCAGAGGGCTGTTTTAAGGGCTTTTAAGCCTTAGATCTCTAATTCTTCTTTATCTGGAGTGCTTCATTTCAGCATAGCCTAATCATTTCCGAACTGGAGAAATATTCATTTCTCTGTATAATTCAAAGTTCTGGTTCTCTCTCTCTCTGTCTCTCTCTGTCTCTGTCTCTGTCTCTGTGTGTGTGTGTGTGTGTGTGTATAGCCCAGGGACTCTAAATGTCCAGGTTTGTCCAGATTTCTGCAGAGATTTGTCTGCTACGTCCATCCAAGACACTCTTGCTGACATTACTGACCATCAGACACTGCTGGAATCTGGTTAATGTTACCAAGCATGTTCTCAGGAGAAGACTGGTCCTCAGCTTGTTGTGAGGACCAGGCTTCAAGGCCGTGGTGTTGTCTAATGCACACAGCTCCGCAGGTGGGCTAGCCAGAGAACCTGTAGTGAAGAGATCTTCCACTTGGTAATGTCGTCATCGTCGTCATCTTCTGGTTTGATTGGACGCTGAAGGGCACTCCCGAGCGAGTCCAGAAAGAATGAGTCCATATGGAGCTTTTGTGCAAAATTGGTTTTGTGCAGACAACTGGACTTGTGTCCGTTAGCCTAAACAGCATGAAGCGTTTCAACACTGCGGTCAGATTTGCTTATTGGCGGTTATCTCTTTTTAAAGGACTTTTTAAGATGTTCAGGAGTGCGAAACTGCAGGAGCTCATCAGCGAATCGGCATCCAGTGGCCAGAATAGTAGTGTATTTCTACTGTAATTCTGTTTGAATTGAAGTTTTTAAAGAAAAACTAGAAAAATAATTTATTATTATTTTATTTCACTCAGTAATAACTCACTCAAGTGCGCCCTCTAGTATTTATTTATTTATTTATTTATTTATTTATTTATTTATTTGGTGAAATGAGAGGAACTGGAAGATACCATGTTCTTCGTGTTTTAGCTCCATGCTGGGCTAAAGGTTAAACCCAAGAGACAGTTCGTTCCTTCGGTTGCCAGGCTCCTCATAAACTGGCTCTGGACTAGCACCTATGCTAGGCTAAAGGCTAACCACAAAAGACTAGTTGTGTCTTCGGTTGCCAGGTTCCTCGTAAACTGGCTCTGGACTACGTCCACTCTAGACTAATGGCTAATCCTAGAAGACCGCTTGTTGTTTTCGTATTACTCTCTTAGGTGTGCAGCCTTAAAAACTGGTCTACCAAAGACTGCAACTGACCTCACAACAGGAGCTGCTTGAGATTTGGCTGAATTTTAAATTTCACCTGAAACGTGACTGAAACCATCTTGCAAAATGGGCTGTAATGGGCGCATACTGTTTATATTATGTTATTATGGAAAGTCCGTACCTTAGGAAGATTTTTAACTACTATGCTGGTTCACGCATACATTCCTATATGAGGGATGCATGGAATTGCTCCCAACACGTGATTAAACACTTTTTTTATTTTGGCGGATCTGAGGTAAATAATGTGATCCAACCTTGGACACTTGCTCCATTTTGGACCTGTTGACTGGAAGAAAGTTTTTCCTACTCCTCCATGTGGAATAATTTCAGCTGTGTGGCGTTTGTGGGGTGATTTTAAACCCTTCAGCATTCCTGTTTGATTCAGATCCAAGCTGTGAATGGGCCATTCCAGAACTCTCCATTTCCTCCTGCTATCCAGTCCTGGAATTTACTGTAACGTTTCAGGTCATTGTCATGTTGCATGGCTCACTGCGAGTTTTTCAATGGGGTGTCCTGATTTATGCAAGACTGCGAGTGTGTGCATTTAGACACTCTCCCACAAAGTGTGGGATTAACGTGAAGAGCAAGTAAAGACTTTTATTGTCTTTCTTCAAGGATTCTTTAACCCCTTAAACCCCAGGATTATTTGAATTTACACCTACTATTCAGTAATTATTTAGTAAATCAGTAACATTAATTATTCAGTAAGTATAGTTATTTACTACCTACTAATTATTGAGTATCTACTAATATAATAATAAGAGTGGTTTAGCACCTACTTACTATTCAGGAAGTACTTATTATTCAGTTCCTACTAATTATTCAGTAATTCAATTATATTAATTACTCTAAGTGGTAATTATTCAGTAAGTGCTCATTTCAGTACCTACTAATTATTCAGTAATTCAGTTATATTAATTACTCGATAAAGAAGTTCTTATTCAGTAAGTGCTTATTATTCAGTACCTACTAATTATTCAGTAATTCAATTATAATAATGACTCAATAAGTAGTAATTATTTAGTACCTATTAATTATTCAGTATCCTCTAATATTTCAGGTAGAATGATTGAGTGCCTACAATCCCCTAGTCCTAATAATTCAGTACCTGCTAATATTCAATATATACAATAAAATATGCAATTTATCAGTGTAGCAGAAGCCAACCACCTGCAAAATCCTCAGTACTACCTTACAGCTGATTCACATTCAGAGGATGGAAGAATGAGAAATGTGTCCGTGCTCGGCCGGAATTACTCTTGGGTGTTTCCGATGCGCAGTCTGCTCATTTTCTAGATATTTCCGTCCGCTGGCAGATTGGGAGGCTGGAGACATGGCCGGTTTTGAACCCTTTATGCTTGATGCAGACAGATGTGGTCCAGACCAGAACATTGTGTTGCTGTGTTTCCCTGATGGCTCTGCTTCCCTAGCGGGCGAAACACAACAGATACCAGCCAATGCATATCAACACACTAATGCTTTCACTGCTGCCAGGGCACCGAATCTGTGCACTCCCAACCTCAACAGCAGACATTTCTGATATGTCATCTTCATATTGCTTCCTATCGCACATAACCATCTGGAGAGCTCCTCCTTTTCTTCTCAGCACAGGGTTGAGCTCAAGGATGAGGACTTGAGCTCTGAACTGATTCTCAGAAAAGTCCGTCAGTCGGCAGGAGGATGTCAAGGATGTCGCAGTTGTTGCTCCAACATCATGCAGGACGGTTCCGAACATCATGACCATGATTTTGACCTCCTTTCCCATTTATTTTTGCAGTGTTGGGTAATTGACACTAAACACCAGTGCTGTTTTCAGATTGATGGTCAATGGGGCTCTTTTTCTGGGCAGTTGCATTGTTTAATAGTGGGCTTGTGACACTTGCATTTGTCTAGACTCCCACCGCTGGTCCTGGAGTACCCCTTGCCCTGCATATTTTAGTGTTGTCTAGCTCAAACTGCTCTAACACACCTACTACAACTCAAGAGAAGCTTGATAAACAGCTGATTAGTTCAACTAGGTGTGTTTGGGTCAGGGAAAAGCCTAAAATATGCAGAGCAGGGGTACTCTGGGACCAGGATTGAGATCCATTGGTCTAAACCAGTGGATTTTAAGTCCAACCTGGTCCAGTGGCATCTAAAGCTGGCCTGAACATCATTTTACAGGGTTTGAATACTTTGTCGTGTTGGCCAACACATACCTGAATGCTCTTAATAGCAGCTCTAAAAACTGTAGGATTTCTGGATTGTAATTGACCAACATTCAATGTGCTGGTGATGGCGCAAATGAACTGAAATCAGCTGTTAACGGATTACACGTCTGATGTTAATCAGTTTAACTATGTATAAGGTATGTAAATGGGGCTTTTTTTAATTAAAGGTGGCATAGGTTTGAATCCCATTTCTGACAGAACTTCAACTGTCCTTTTAAGGGCAGCAGTGGCATGAAGTTTAGAGAAGGGGCCTTGTGATCGGAAGGTTGCTGGTTCATGACCCGATGTGCCCTTGGGCAGTGCAGCAAATGCTCTCAAATGCTTCCTGGGCTCCGTAGCGAAGGCTGCCCAGCTCTCCTAGCACGAGTACTCTCTATACCGCTTGTGTGTGTGTGTGTGTGTGTGTGTGTGTGTGTGTGTGTGTGTGTGTTCATTGCACAGACAGGTTAAAGGCGGAGGTCAAATTTCTACATGTACAACACAAATGGTGTTTGAGGGATTCGTCTCGTTCTTCTTTGACTGAGATGATTCACAGCTGTAGTTCACCCATAGTGATTTCCAAGCCATCCTGCTGTCCTCCTGCCTCTCCCTACCTCCTCCTCACCTCCACCTTCTCGTCTGCTGGAAGTTGAAAGGCAGCTCTTCAGTGAGTAGTAATCATCCTTTTAAATCTCCCCTGGGAGACCCCGACTGGCCTTAGTGGCCAAACCCCAACACCGTGCTTCTGGCTAATGAGCAGAAAGGTCAGACGGTTGACCCGCTCTGGAGATGCAGCTTCCTCAGCAGCACCACAATAACCCACCTTTTTACCGCCCCAGACAGACGCCACAATAAAAAAAGGGAAGAAGCAGAGCTTTATTCATGACGGAGAGCGCAGCCAGTGCAGATGTTAAGTCAAGGTGTTTGCTGCTAGATAATTAAGCCTCTGCTTTTTCACAGGAAAACTTAAACTTGTATTTTCTGCTTACTCCAGCTTCTCGTTTCTCTACAGTGTAATCACATGCACCTGCTCGGCGTGTTCAGTCGCAGTGCTCCCCCCCCCTTTTTCTACACTACACGCCTTCTACTGCATGCCTGAGGACTGGCGTTTTTTTTTTTTGTTTTTTTTTTTTCCCCATAGTCGCTCCAGCGGGAAGCCTGGCACGTTCCTTGGAGGCCAGATCACATTAAGGCATTAAGCCTGGCTTGGCAAGTTAATTTTCTGTAGCAGCCATCATATGGGCCCTCAATTTGGTAGTCAAGAAGCTTATTCTTTGAACTCTTCAAAAAATAAAAAATAAGGGAGCCTTGGCATCTTATTAGAGGGAATATTTTGTAAAATGTTAAAATGCTTCTCCGATGTGAAATGAGTGCTCAAATTAACACATCACTGGGCGGAAGAGCTCGTTTCAATGGTGAAGGATGTTAAGCTTTCCCTCCTTGGTTTTCAGAGTTCAGAGTTGAGACGCTTCAGGCTTTTTTATTTCTTATTTTTTATTTTTTTTATCTTTCCTCTCAGTAAAGTTTGCAATTTTCAAAGATTAGTACCGCTCTTCCTCTCCCTTTCCGTCCCCTGCTCACTCTCCAGTTCTTTCTTTTTTTATTGGTACAAAATAATGGTCTAAAAAGGTGAGAACAAGGATCTGTTCTGGCCTCCAGAAGAAGACGACGACTCTGCTAGATTTAGCCTAGACCAGAAGTGAACGTCTGCTTTTGCTTTCCATACTTATTTTAATAGCTCCAGTGCCAAACTCAAGGACTAACCAGCAGACAGACGCTGCTCTAAATGTAGCTGGTCAGTCTTTGCTTTACCTTCAGAGAAAGTGACATTTAGTGAATTTGATGTTTTTACCTGAATGCCCTCAATACCACCTCTAAACACTGTCGGATTTCTATAGTGTATGCTGGTGATGGCGCAAATGAACCGAAATCAGCTGTTAACGGATTACACGTCTGACGTTAATCGATATGTATAAGGCATGTAGCTCAAGTGTTTCTCAGATATGGATCTCTATACTTTCCTTTACTTTCCCTACTTCTTTTAATAGCTCCAGTGCAAAACTAAAGGACTAACCACCAGACAGACGCTGCTTCCACTTGCTCTCAGTGTAGCTGGTCGGTCTTCCCCTTACCTTCAGAGTAAGGGACATTTAGTGAACGTGATTTTTTTTTTTTTTTTTTTTTTTTTTTTTTTTTTTTTTTGAAGCGTTAGTACTTTTCTTCCTCTCCCATTCTGTCTCCGGTGAGAACCAGGAACTGTTCTTGCCTCCAGAAGAAGACTTCTCCAGATCAGCAGCATCTCCTGAGCATCCATTATTACAAAGCTACAGCCATGAGTTTCTTTGCATGTAGATGCGGAGGAGCTGATCGTGAGGTTCATAATGGCAAACCGCAAATGGATTCATAGTGGATTCAAGTCATGCATACCAAATAGCACCCTGCTTTCCATCCTGCCAGGATGAATGGGTCACTTTGACCAGACCTTTCAGGAGCTCAGGAAATAGCTGAACTTTGTAAGATTAGCACCGCTCGTCCTCACCCATTCCGTCACCCACCCGCTTTCCACTTAGCTTTTGGTGCAGAATTATTACTATTACTAAAATTATAAGATAGTCCTTTATTAGTCCCGCAGTGGGGAAATTTTGGGGAATATTAGGAAGCTAACTCTTACTTTACAAAGCTTAACGGCGCCCGCAAGCAAATCCATATTGGATTCATAGTGGACTTGTCATACATACCAAATAGCACCCTATTCTGTGTCCTCCCAGTGTGGACAGATCACTTTGACCAGAATTTCAAGTTCAGGAGCTCAGGAAACAGCTGAGCTTTGTGAAATTAGTACCACTAGTTCCGTCCCCCACCCACTTTCCACTTAGCTTTTGGTGCAAAATAATGATCTTAAATGGTGAGAACAAGGAACTGTTCTGGGCTTCAGGTCCAGTCCACCTCAGATCTGCATCATTTGCCATCAGGTTGGACTAATCTCCATTACGGCTTTCCGGATAATCCTTGTGTTTTCACTAGAAGTAATGTAGCCAATTCCTCTCACACCTCCCCCATTTCTGCCACCCCTTATCTACAAAGACAACCTAAGCTACTCCAGTGCTTCTCGAAGTCTTGCCATTCACGTCGCGTCAATAGACGTCAAGTGCAATTAGTAGCTTTCTTAATGATTTGTCGGTTCCTGCCTCTGCCGCTGCATCTGCGCGGCGATGGGCAAACGGGGGGCTTCCCAATAAGATGATGCAGCACCAGCATCTGCGGCAGGAGATAATGCCATTATCTCCGCCACTCGGAATAGTTCCGAGTTCTTTAAGACCATGTCCTATTTCTCTCCCACCTGGCGCTGGCAAGATCACGCTTGAATAGGGGAGGACACGTTTGATTGGAACGCTGAAGCTTGCTAATTTTTCCTTCAGCTAATTAGTGCATGTTTTTAATTGGAGTTGGGAGTGAATAGGCTGGCGTGTGGGAGAGAGTTTCCTGTGCAGAGTGGAGGGAGCTGATAAGGAGAGTGCGTGACTGAAGAAGACTCCGCCAGATCTGGCCTAGACCAGAAGTGAACATCCATTATTATGGAGCTACAGCCGTGCGTTTGTTTGTTTCCACATGTAGATGCAGAGGAGATAATCTCGAACCGCCAGCCAATCCGTATTGGATTCATAGTGGAGTCGAGTCATGCATACCAAATAGCACTCTACGTAAGTCCTTTTAAGTGGTGCCTGTCTGGTGGTTGCTCCTTTAGCTTCGCCAACTCCAGTACGGGCCAGAGTTCCCGGGCCAGAGTTCCCGGGCCAGAGTTCCCGGGCCAGAGTTCCCGGGCCAGAGTTCCCGGGCCAGAGTTCCCGGGCCTTTTCCACCCTATTCCAGATTAACTGACCGTTTAGGCCTGCTCAGGGATCATTAGTGGAATATAAACTTCTACTTGTTGGCTACATTACCGTCATAACTCCAGTCCAAAACTAAAGAAACAGGCTGCAGATATCAAACATGCCTTGGACGATGGACTTCATTTGAGGTGAAGAGAAAGCCGTATCTGTTTAATTGCCAAACGGTTCTTTTGAAGTCCTTCAACACAAAGCCTGTGTTTGGCTCTCCAGCCGTGTCCCTCTACTACTTCTCCTCACCAACTTCAGCCAAGTTTTAAAGAGTCCTGACTCCTCCTTTCATGAGGACACCAATTAATTAGATGCTAATCAATCGTGGCATAATGGCAGGTCCGCCTCTTCTGCTGTCAGGGTCCGTAATGGCCTTTCTGGGTTTGATGAGATCAGTAACTGAGATAGACTATCTCTGCTTTGCCCTTTCTCTGGGAAGACGAATGTTGCGGGTTCTTGCAGTACGAGTGAAGTTCATCCAGCATTACCTAAAGACCCGCTTGGTTGATGATCTCTGGGGACTCGGTCACCTGTCAGCAGAATGCCTGTCTCGGAGACTGAGGCAAGGGATGAGCGAGAGAGAAAAAAAGGGAGAGAGAGCGAGAGCGCGACGTGTCACTTCCTGAGCACTGTGTGACTCACTGCTGAACCATCACTCCTCAGCTCCTAAATCTCCATGGAAATGTACCGTACCGGGGGAGGGAGGAACTGGAGAGCACTTTTCCTGCTAAATTGTTGGTAGATTATCTTCTAAGCCTCCTTCTTAAGGAGTCAGAGCCAAGTAGGTAGTAGGTGTTTAGAGAGGGAGAAATCTCTATGATCGTCCAGTTCTGTCCTGCCGAACCTTGGGTCCCTATAGGTTGTCCCCTATAGTCACCTGTAAGACTGTCGGGCTCGCAGAATCCCACAACTGCTCCGTCAGTTGAGAATCTGCCTTGGGTAGACTAGAGGATGTTAAAAAGACTGGGTATCTCACACTTCCCCCATTGAGATTTGCTGATTTTAGCAGTGTCTGGCAAATGAGACGATGTCTGTTGCTCGATAAACGACAAGGGATCACGCCCCAAATCACCAAGGTCACCTAGGAGACACAGATTTGCACTGCCGGTTGCACAGCTGACCGATAACGCTTTCTGGAGAGGTCAGGGGCGAGACGACGGAGTCAGCTGCTCGATGTAGTCGGCTTCTTCTACGAATCTCAACACCACCTTAAACAGTGCTGCAGTATCGGACATGGATCTACTAGTTCCATCATTTAAGGTGGACGGTGAAATTTAAATAAGAGGGCTGCACTGTCATGCTCAGTTTTCATTGGCTATTGACAGGACCCTATTGTTCGGGAGGCCAGAAATCGGAGTCTGCGCCCCTCGCACACTACTCAGTTCTGTCCGATTCAGGAGTAACTGTCTCTGCTTTCCAGGGAAGAAGGCTTTCTGCTAGATTTTGGAGGAGCATTGCTCTGAGAATTTGATTGCATTCAGCCTCGAGCGTCAGGAAGGTGAGGGTGTTGGATTATCACCACCCCACCTCCTTCCTTCTAGCTTCCCAGCTCATGCCAAAAGTACTGGATGGAGCACCACCATCCATCATTCCAGAGGACCCAGTTCTTGCACTGCTCCACAGCTCAATGCTGGAGGGCTTTATATACCCCTTCAGCCCAAAACAAACCTCTGGAGTGATTTCTGCTAGGAAACCCGCTCCATCACGTTCTGAAGGGGAACGTTGACGAGGTTTCAGGCCATTCTAGTGGGTCTAGTCTACCTTTGATGGTTCTAACTCCTGACCTTCTGACAGTTTAGCGGAGGTCCTCTCCACACAGTGGATGGAAGTAGTGATCGAAGTAGAAATCTCCCTCATATGTTTCACAGAATAGCTACAAATAACACCACCCGGGCCTGTTTGCGCAGCCTTGTGTTCGAACCCCATGCCCTTTTACAAGCTGCCAGAGTAAATGTGTGTTCAGCACACATGCTCATCTGCCAGCGTTGCTTCTGCGTTTCCTGCATTCCGTTTGTGCTGCTTGCGCACAGGGGGGTTATGGCCTCATATTTAATCCACGTGAAATAGCCTATAGAACCAAGATCTATTGCCCGGCTGCGTCTCGTATTGATCGTGTGCGAGTGTGTATGTGCGTGAGGGAGAGAGTGATGGATCTTTTCCATCTCTGCGCGCTACTAATTCCTCGCAGAGAAGCAGTGCGTCGTCGCGAGCATAAAATCATTAAGCGTCCTATGGGCTGAGGTTATTCAGGAATGAGGGGGTGGAGGGGGGGTTCGGCTTCTGGTGGGAAAAGCCAGTAGCCTGTGCGTCGGCGCCGATCATGTGTGGAAGAAGTGGTTGCTTTTATTGCTGTGAATGGAGAGTGATGAGGCATGGAAATCCCATTGTAAACTGAGGATGAAGCTGCAGATGAAGCATAGGAAAGCCATCAGGCTGGAGCCGAGCAGATCGAGGTTGCTGGTCCTGCTGAATAGAGCGCGGGTGTTTTATTGCTCCATCATCCACCCACTTGTTTGCCGTATTTCATCCGACCAGCCACAGAAGGGCTGATTCGGAGTGGCTCTAGAGTAGATGGCTCTGCTATTATTAGGCTCTACTTCTGTGTTCTATTATTTAGCCTGTAGTTTGGTGCTGCAGTTTTGCACCATTGATCTATATCTGATGATGGAGTAGAGTTATGAGTTATGAAAGTGGTTTAACAAATTGGTCTCTATCTGTTGCATCCATAGCGCGTGGTTGCTTATGCATTGCTATATAGATATCAGTTTTGAGTCCCTGCACAGGAGGAGGAAGCTCACTGAGACAGAATTATTGTATTTATTTATTTATATATTTATTGATCGATTGTTTTGGTAACAACAACCAAAAAGCTGGACTTCAGGACCCATTCAGATTGAGTCGCTGGCTAGTATACACTACTAAAAAATCGAAGCCTACTCGGCCTGGTCTGAAACACAGTCAGGAGGCCAAAAGTCAGAGTATGCACCCGTCTGACACTACCCCGTAAACTTCTGCTGCCTAATAAATCTACAGGCTACATCCAATCAGCACACAGTCAGCCATTGCCCCTGCCCAGTCCATTTTATTCCTCTGAACATTTTACACTCCACTCAAAATCCAGATGTTTTATATTTTGATGTTAGTACAGCTGTTCTAGTGCATTGCTGAACCTCCTCATTGCTGCAGGTAAAAGTTGCACTGTCCTCCTGTCATACTGATGCGTTATCTAGAGCCTCAACACATTCAGGAGGTAACTAAAGACATGGTGACCACGAAGACTCCTAAAGATTCCCAAACAGAAAGCCAAACAGCCCTGCTCAGAATGTAGACCCACCAACGCTGCAGATACCTGCAGATTGGTGAAGAGCCTCTTTCCGAAGTGCCCTTGACTCCAAAGGTCAAAGCGAACATTTAAATGAGTTCACTTGAGTGGCGTTTTTCTCTGCCGTCAGACACCACGTGGGTCCTCTGAGGCCTGTCAGAAGCGCTGGTGTGGAGACGGCTGCATAGAAGGGTGTGAGGGAGAGGCTGAGATTTGGCCTGCTTACCACTTCCTGTTGCATTGGTATTCAAGGGGAACAGACAGACCCGCGGGTAATGCAGATATTGTACAAGCAGCAGTAAACAGAACATCCGATTGCTCGTCCTCAGACCGGCCTGGTAATGGCATAAACAAATGTACGGGAGCTGCTGCTGCTTTCTGCACGCTTCGCTGCTCGTTTAGCTTAAAAATGATAGCATTATTGTTGTGCGTTATTTGCACTAAAAGACTCCGAATCCGGGGGATGGCTGCGTGCCTGCAAATGTAGAGCTGTTGAGGTCGTGAAATGTGGTAAGAGGCCTATTTTACCTCTCCCTGATGACAAATCTCGTAGTAGTAGCTCATGGATTGACATCAGCACTCTGCCTGCAGGCACTTTGTGTTCGTCATCTCCTGCTTGAGAAAAGAAATGCGTTTTTCCATTTGTGACTGCTTCATCATCCACCCCCCCACCCCCCCAAATCCCCCTCCTCCTCTCCCCTCCAAACCAAAAAACCATGAGTTCATTCCCTCACTGTTGTCTGTCAGTCTCGAACAGTCGGCGTGGCAGACAGCCGAGCGCATCTGGGTGCATTGATGCAATGGGTAGTGCATCGATTCTCCGTTCAGGACAGACACCTCTGCGGCTGTCTCCTTTGGTGCAGGATTGATTTCTAATGCAGAATGGAAGCAGTAAGGCAGCCGCGGTGGAGCCTCCCCCTCTCTGCAGTTGTCCGGTTCTGGCTCGCTGCTCCTTTGCCCGCTGCTCCTTTTGGGGTGGGGGTGGGGGGGATCCAGAGGTGTTTAAATAAGGTGCTTCTGCTTCTACTTTTGCGGCGGCGCTCAGAAGGAAGCTAGTGGAAGGGTGGAGGGAAGCTGCCGCCCTCTCTTGCGCGCTATCCCCTCACCATCTGTTTGTTTGCGAAGCCTCCGACTACTCCGCTGGTGTGGAACGGGCTTTTCTTAGGGGGGTGGTTGGAGTGGCAGCTTCAGCCCACTGCTCGTGTTGGGGGGGTGGAGGGGGGTGGTGGTGCCTGGGGAATAGCTCTGGCAGCCGGAGGAAGGAGTGCCGTCGATGCTGTGATTTCTGTTTATCATCTTTTGATGTTTGCTCGTGTCCCAGAGTGATCAGCTCTCAGTCCTCAGTGCAGGAGTCAGGCCTGGGTTTAGTACTGAACCGTAGTTAAACGACCATCACTTTGCTCGGATGGTCCGTTACAGATTCCTCGTAGACGCTCGCCTGACATTCCACTGACATTCCACTGACATCACCTGAATGTCTATTAAATGCTGCTGAACTCGAAGCTGATTGTAAATGATTGTTCGTTATATGTAGCCCTGCACCCTAAACATTAAACCTCAGCCTAAACCGAAGTTCAGGTCAATAATGTTGTTCCAACATCAGCAAGGACATAGGAAAATGATCATTGGTGGAACCCCTTCTGTACAGCCTTTCAGTGCTGGACTCTCTAGAGCCGTCTAGAGACGTCCAGTTCTCTTGAACACACTGCAGAAATCTGTCAGTTAGTCTGTTGACTATTTCACAGATTAGTTGATTAATGTAAACAATTTTAAAATTAACAACAAATGTAACTTTTAAAAGCAATTTAACACATTTAAGTTAAAAAGTTTCTTAAAAATAGAAAATTATTGTTTGCATTAATCGACTAATCTGTAATATAAAGCATTTTTAAAATGGTGATCATTTATGACAGACGTGATGTCTCCACTTTCCAGTAAATAATTACTTTGTCACGCAAACTCCTCAGAATGGCAGCCTTATAAGATCAGGAAAAAAAACAATCAATTGAGGTCAAGCTAAAACATTTCAAGTTATTTTTATTGGTCCATTGGGTGAGGACCAGAAGACCATTGTTTTAATCCCCTTTTTTTCTGAACTGCTGCGGATGCAATGTCACCAGACAACTAACGTGCTCGGAGGAGATCAACGTTTACCTGGCTCTGATGGGTCGGTCAGCAGTGTACTGGAGTGATGTGGGGAGTAAGTGCCATTGAGAGAGAGCAAGGCCAATTGTACTCTCTTGGGGCCCCGGCCAACGCTGGCTTGCAGGCCGCGACTCGAACCAGCATCTTATTCTGCTGGACCCTATTCAACTGTCACATTGTCAAACATTTTAATTTGTCAGAAAATAAGGATACAAAGTTTTTTTTTATGACCTCAATGATTTGCTAATTGTTATTTTAATAGTAGTCATCAGAATACTGGCATTGCAGAGCTGCAGTATGCAAATATAGCCAATAACCCATCAATGAGTGCTTGGCCATCTTGGTCGTTCTTCAGCTGTTTGGATGGGTCAAGGTGTTATGTTGGATAAACTGATATATATATATATATATATATATATATATATATATATATATATATATATATATATATATATATATATATGTATATGTGTGTATATATATATATATGTGTGTATATATGATGCCTTCTTATCAAGAAATCAAGTAATCACGTCAAGTGTTCACCAGTGTGTTCTCAGTAGGTTTCAAGGCAAATTACAGTGTAGGATTTTGGGCGTTCTGATCAGCCAGAGAGCCACTTCAGTGATTCAGTCTACCTACACACACAGACACACACACACACACGCCTACTAAACCTCTGAGCTTTTGCTTGATTCAATCAGAAGTAAATTCACACACGGCCCCAGAGTAATTTCCTCTTTTACAAGCCTCTGCTGTGTGATTTTATTTCTTTCCAGATCAAGCATATCAGACTACTGTTTTTCAACGAACTCCGTGGTGATCAGACTCATTTAGTCCTCATTCACAGAGCCCTGCTGTATGTGCTTCTAGGGTTGGCCGGTATAACGGTAATACTGTATATATACTGCAGTATTTAAAAATCTTGCAGTTTATTTCCCCCATGTGCATTTGAGAGCGCCACGGGGGGACGGGGACGGGGGCCCGGGTTGCTGTGGAAGCTCACTGATTTGGTGAGGTCCCACTCTGAATAGTAGATTATCAAGTAAACTGAGTTGCAAAAACTCAAAAAAGTGGAAAGCACTTTCTCTCGACCCTGCGCTCTCAGGTGTTGCTGCCTTATCCTCTAAAGGTGTGTTGGCTGGAACACGGACTGTGCAGTGGTGTTTAGGCTACAGGCTAACTTATCTAAATATAGCCAATCACAGCAGAGCCGGTCCCAGTTTGCCTTTCTGTTTGCTGCCCACAGCAGTCGCTCCACTTTGCTCTCAGACACAAAGCCGTACGTTTTTACGGTCAGCACTTGTGTCGGGAGCTCAGGGGTAAGTCAGCAGCAGCAGCAGCACTGGGCTGTCTGATACTCTGTGGAGCTGGAGCTGAACTAGCTCAGCAAAGGCTAGCTGAGGAAGCGGGCTACAGGTCCAAAAACAATGGAGAAGAACTTTATATTTTGCTTTCTTAGAAGAGTACTAATATATGCTGTTAATGCTAATGCTGTCTCATCAGACTTTGATTTCTAGAGATCCTAAACCATTCATGCACTCAAGCCCAGAGCCAATTAGGAACCTTTATTATTAAGACTTCTGTGATTAAGAAAAGTGGCTCTTTGAGGGTTCTTGTTGGTTTGAAGAACTTTTAAAGAGTCATTTGAATACGCTGAATCATTAAAGAACCTTTTAAAAATCGTAGCACTGGACAGCATTGGTCGGTTCTTTTCATAGATTCATTCATGGAAAAGAACATTTCCCGGCGGACGGGAAGGCTCAGAGGGCTTTTTTGACTGCTGCTTCTTGCCGTATGTAGTTTCCTATCATACATATCCATATTAAGCACATTTTCAAATCACAGAACGATGGATGCTTTGGAAGAGTCTTAGTCTGGGTGGTAGAACTTGGTCTCCATACTCTTTACACTGGAAGCACATCTGCTGGTTTTATTCCAGATCATTTTAGAGCGCTCCATTGGTCTGTTCACCATGATCATTTGGACACAATGTAAAGAACAACTGCCAGACTTGAAAAGAAAAGTGGGATTTACATCAAAAAGTGAGAAACAGCAAAAAATGTGATTCAGCGATCTAGCCATATATTATTTTTTTATTAAAACTTATATCCCTGTACTTTTAATCTTCAAGGGTTCCTTATTGAAGGAAAAGTTCAGAAAATGATTGATGGAACAGCAGTTATGTAGGCTGGTTCTGTATAGCACTAGACATTTTCGTCTATACGTTCCATTCATAGAAACTCTTTGTGTATGTGTATATATATATATATATATATATATATATATATATATATATATATATATATATATATATATATAAAAATATAATATAATCTCAGTGTCTCATAAGACATTGATTTATAGAGCCCCTAAATCCTACATCCAAGCCAAGAATGTTTAATGGACACGATGTAAAGAACAACTGCCAGATTTAAAGAAAAGTGGGATTTAGGTCAAAAAGTGAGAAACAGCAAAAAACAAGATTCAGCGAAATATCCATATATTATTTTTTATTCAAATTTATATCCCTGTACTTTTAAAATTGTTCTTCGAGGGTTCCTTATTGAAGGAAAAGTTCAGAAAATGTTCTTCTCATTGATTGAACAGCAGTTCTGAAGGATTCTTTGAAGAAATTTTTTTTCTATATTTCACTAGAAATCCATAGGTTATTTTCATATATACATTCCTTTCATAGAAACTCTTCATAGAGCACTATAGAGGCTTTTAATATTCATACTGTCTCACGAGACCTTGATTTATAAAGCTATGAACCATTTAGAAACTTGAATTTTTAATGGACACAATAAAAAAAGGACAACTGCCAGATTTATATCAAAAAGTGAAAAACAGCAAAAAATGAGATTCAGCGATTATATCCATATATTTTGCTTTTCTAGAATGAATGATCACATGATCAGCAGGTTTGTTGGAAACACTGCCCTTCCTAGACTGTATACATAACGCTGCTGTCAAAGCATCTCCATTTTTAGGCCAAGTTTTAGTTTTCTCCATGGTTTAAACGCTGCATCTGCTTCTGTACACTGTGTAAATATCTCTGAAGGAATGGACCAATAGAAACGCTCCAGAATTACATGGTGTAAATGCTTATATTTTACATGCTCCTGTAAAGCCACCGTTTTGGACACCATGTTTTCCACTGGACGGCGGCGATATGATATACTGGCATGTGACCAACATGAGGCTGGTCGAATCAGAATGCCATAAATTGTCCTCACAACTTCGCCTTGGCCCTGTAACCTCGCCCCGCCCCGTCCTGCCCGCCCTGCCCTGCTCTTTGTCCTGATGCCAGAGCAGCATTTGACATAATTGACCTTCTGCAGCGGAAGTGTCGCGTTCCTGCTCGTCGTGACTGCTTTTCTAATTAAGCAACACACGCAAGCAGTCACACGGCATGCGACACACCACTTCTGTCTGCAGTCAGGTTGTCTAGGAGTGTCGCCTCCCTTGTTTTCGCATGTAAGAGCCGAAGTCGACGCGTAATTAAGCATCAAAAGGCCTCTCCTAACCTTAATGAGCGTGGTCCAGGAGAGGGGGTGGGTTGTTTGGGTCTGGTTCTGACGGAGCAGGCCGGTGGCAGATCGAAATAAGGGCCCCACTTCACCTCTGCGCTCGCTGCGGAGTTTGACCACGCTCAAGCACGCGGCTGCGGGTGACGAGACTGGCAGCTTAATTACGCCTAATGACAAGGAGGAGCTCTTCTAATCGCTGCAGAGCTCCAACCCCAAACCTGCTCCTCTGCTCGGTGTCATAAATCAGCACAAGCCCGGCTTTAATTTTCTCCTGCGGAAGCGGCGAAGATGAGATGGCAGCCTGACACCCAGGCAGGATTTATAATTCGGAATTATCTTCGCCGGGTGAATGCTAGCCCTGAGTTGGTACAAATTGATTGGGATGTTTTGTTAATAGCCCGTTCGGTAAATGAGGGCCTTCTACATGCTGGTAAGTGCCTGTACATGAGGCTAGTCATTAGAAGCGGTCAATAGCATATTCTCTCTCTTAGCTCGGCCATGAATTATTAAAGCATAACACAAAGTGAAATCTGGCCTAAAGGTTGCTATGGAAGCCCCTATGAAATCCCTATCAGTCAGCCATAACATTAGCACCACCCGCCTAATATTGAGTAGATCCCCGATAGATCTGACCATTCGAGGCATGGACTCCACAACAGCTCTGAAGGCGTCCTGCTGGGGTATCTGGCACCTAGCCGTTAGCAGCAGATCCTTTAAGTCCTGTAAGTTGTGAGGTGGAGCCTTTGTGGATTGCTTCAGTGAGCCTTAGGTGTCCATGACCCTTACACTGGTTCATCGGTTGTCCTTTCTTTGAGCACTTGTGGTAGGTACTGACCACTGCATACGGTGGGGGGGAATGGGGGGCTCAGATTCAGAAGTGGCTCAGATTCTTTGCTCTTTGTCCTGCTTGTAACACCTTGATCACATTCAGGAACTGACTGCTCACTTGCTATCTCATATATGCATCCCTTGCCACTGACAGAAGCCACTGTAGATAAGACAACCAGTGTTTTTGGCTGGTCCTAATGTTATGGCTGATCGGTGGATATTCTCAAGCATATTGCACATTCCTGTGTGAAATGATGCAGAGAAATGATAGAGTATTATATTCAGGGTCTCTCTAGGTGTATTATTCATCTGGCAGCTGTATTTTGGCTGCAGCAGTCAATCTTGGTCAGGGATATATCCTCTGCTTTGGCCCCTAAAATACAATATGACCTCCGATTCCATTTCCTAAAGGACTGACCTTTTTCAGAAATATAGCAATCTTGCTGCCTGGACCCGATGTCATTCCCATGGGTGGAAGTGTGTGAGAAAGAAGGCAAATGATTATTCTCAGTGTGCCCTAAATATAGTAATACGGTCGTGCGCTGTTAGGGTAATTCTGCTCCTGGCTTCAGATGATCAAACTTTAAAAACCGTCTACTTTTAAAGACGAAAGGTGCCAGAGGTGGGCTGTCTGGAGCGAGAACAGAGAAGACCTGTTTTTGAGGCTCTAATGAATCTTTCGAGTGTGTAATTCTTTAAAGAACCATTTTATTATATACAGAACCCTACAGCCAAGCTGAACCATGTGCCCATGTGGTTCCTCAAGGGTTCCTCAGTAAAGAAACAGTCATTGCCTTATCAGAAAATGTTCTTCTCATTGATGGAACAGCAGTTATGTAGGAGTCTATAAAGAACCTTTACAAAATGGCTCTATATAGCACTAGAAATCCATAGGTTATTTTCATATATACGTTCCATTAATAGAAACTCTTCATAGAACACTATAGAGGCTTTTAATATTCATACTTTCTCACGAGACATTGATTTATAGAGCCCCTAAATCCTACATCCAAGCTATGAACCATTTAGGAACTTGAATTTTTAATGAGTGAACCCAAGCACCCAAGCCCAGAGCCTGTTAGGAACCTTCATTTTTGAAGACCCCCAAAAAAGTGGTTCTCTAAAGGTTCTTCAGTAAAAGCTATAGGTGTATACAGAATCTTGACAACTTAAGGAACCAGATGAATGCATACATGGTTCTTCTCTGTGATGGATCATCTGTTTTATAAGGTCTTTAAGAAATTTTAAGAAATAAGGTCTCTCGCCTTTCCCTTTAAGAGTCAGGTGTGGTCTGACTTTGGCGGGTTGCTATTTCAGTGGTGTAAAGCGTGGGGGGGGGGGGGGGGGTGTTGGGGTACGAGCGTTGGGCTGCACGTGCCTTTGTTAACAATTCACTGCAAAGATAGCAACGAACGTCTGACTGTTGACGTCTGCCTAAGCTGTTTTCAGTCAGTGGTGCACCTCCTGTGTTTTCTGTTGCAGAGACAGCAACATGAAATTGACCTGAACACCCCTCATTTTGGGACCCCTACGCCCATCAGCATGGATATATTCACAAGCACTGTTTGCTGTTAAAACGGCGCAGACGGAAGGTGTGAAAATGACTGAGATGGTCATTGATGGGGTCCATTGATTTTAAGAGATCTTAAACCTTACATACACCCAATCCAAGAGCCAGTTAGGAACCTTTATTTTAGGACTTTGTCCATATACCTCTTAAAAGATAGTGGTTCTTTAATATTTTCAAGTTCAAGTTTATTTGTCATCTGCACAACATGTCAGGTCATTTATACATTGTAATGCTTGTGGTGAGGCTTAGGTTGATGCTCTACAGGAGGACAAACTGTATACATACTAAACATATTGAAAAAAGTTATATAAAATTATATTAAATAAATACAAAATATACACAAAATACAGAATATACAAGACAGAAGGGATTTGTAGAAATTTTGGATTGTTAAAGAGGTGTTTATAATAATGGCAGCACTAGAAAGCATTTATTGGTCCTTTTCAGGGGCAGTGGTGGCTCAGCGGTTAGAGCGCCGGGATATCGATAACAGAGTTGTGGGTTCGATTCCCGGGCTCGGCAAGCTGCCACTGTTGGGCCCTTGAGCAAGGCCCTTTACCCTCTCTGCTCCCCGGGCGCTGGAGTTGGCTGCCCACCGCTCTGGGTGTGTGTGTGTACTCACTGCCCCTAACACGTGTGTGTGTGTGAGTGTGTGTTCGCTACCAGATGGGTTAAATGCGGAGGACACATTTCGCTGTACAGTCCACACTGTACAGTGACAAATACGTGCACCTTTATCCTTTTTTATCCTTTTTTTTTCCTAGATCTTCCATTCATAATCTTACAACCTAGTTAATGAACTTTACAGTGAATTAACACCAACACTGTCTAGTACAGGAAAAGGGTGGGTCCACCTCACTGACTGCCTCACCTTTCTTCATGATTTACAGAGGTGTGTACTAATGAACTGTAAACAGTGAACATGTTTTGTGGACAAAGCCGAACATTGCTCTCCATCACGGCGTATCTTGATGAACAGGCGGCTGCTGTGCTGCAGGTAGGTTTCCAAACTGACGGCTAACGTTAACTGATGGCTTTCTATTTGAAGTTCCTGCTGAGGCCTTTTTGTTTGAATGGGTCCCAGTCATCCACCCGCTCCTTGTTTCCTATTTGAGTTAATAGCTTTTAAAAGACTTCGGGGGCTAACTAACCACTGGGCTGTCTGTCCGTTCCACGCGCTGCCGTTCATACTAACAGGCTGGCCTTCATGCAGATCCAGGCCGGCCTGCCCCTAGTCAGCACTGCTGGCCATGATCCGTATACGTACGTGATGGAGAAAGGTCAGGGACCCAAGTGGGCTTGACCCTTGTTCTATAAATCAATATCTGGTGAGGCAGCGTTAGTGTTAAAATGCTAATGCAGTCACTTACGATGCACAGAAGCCAAAAGTCATTTAAGGAGCTCGGAGCCCATCAAGCTCACTAGAGCGTCAGTACTGTCCACTTTGCTGTCCAGAAACGGGATTGAATAAACAGTAATCACTCCGCCTAGGCTGTGAATGTGTCTCAGATGGAAAGTAGCGCTCTGGCAGTGCAAAAAAAAAATTATAATAAAAAATAAATATATATAAATATAGAATTTATTAATATTATTTTTTAAATGTATTTATTAGAGAATTCTGTTGAATGTGTCTTCTCGATTTGAAGGTTTGGTTTCTCCGACACCGCTGACCGCCCCGCTGAGCGTGTTTAGCTGTACACTGAGCGACTCTGACTGAACACTACTGCAGTATCCGTATCCATATGGGACAGGCCGCCTAATCGTGATTTAACTCCCAGACACTGCCGCAACCTTGAGCGCTCTTCCTTTGTTGTTTAAAGGTGAAGCTCACATTTTTCATGCTTTTCAAGCTCTACCATGCTCACAGATTTGAGCTCTCCTCAATACCTCAAGACCTGGCCTAAATGCTTGTGTTATAGGTGTTATAGCAACATTTGTGTAGCAACTGTACCTTAGTTTTTGATGCTCCATTGACCGTAATAGGAGGAATGGTGTCTATCGGTGCCACTCCAGGCTGGAACGCTGCTACTGCACTATGGAACACTATGGAGAGCTCTCACCATATTTGGGTAAAATCCTGTTATTTTCCTCCAATTTTACGCCTAACTTTGGACTTAATATGCGCACCATCAGGCCTCTGTAATTGATCCAGAATGCCGAGACGTGGGTCGTCTTCAACGTTTCTAAGTTCAGCCATGTTCAGCTCCTCAGGGGTTTGATTTTCCATCAGATTCCAACCCCTGACTCTGGCCTACAAAGCCAAGAATGGACCAGCCAGCCCTTCCGTATTTGATGGCAATGGTCAAAAGCCGACCTGCACCAAGAGCCCTTCCAGCTTCAAGTACGGCTCGGCTCGACCCGCCATCCCCTGAAATCCACGGAAGACGAGCGTCCAGGCTTTTTTCTGTCCTGCACCGAAGAGGTGGAACGAGCTTCCCCTGGGTGTCCGAACAGCAGAGTCCAACGCTCGCTGTCTTCAAACCCAGCCTGAAGACCCTCCTCTTCCAAGAGTACTCGGGCCAAGTATGTTGAGCATGGTGGTCTCCATTCTGAGCTAAGCGGGATCTTTTGGATTTGGACACGTAAGAGGTCTCGTGCAGCTCCACCGAAGTTCCGTGGTGCTGTTTTAGCGGTGTCCCGGCCCGAAGTGGCAACAACGGAGATGCCAGATTTCTCCTGGTTACGGATTCTGAAGCTGCTATTGTAAAATTGGTAACATTTTGGTAAGTGTCCAAAAGTATTCGGACAACCACTCTAATGAGTGTTACTTCAATAAGTGCTACTTTCAGCACCTGGTCTGTCTGGCGTCGGCTGGAAGGGTATGACGACCTCTCTGGAGTGATGGAGCCCTGCTACTGGAGGCGTTGGATTGAGCAGGTTTTAACGTGTGTGTGTGTGTGTGTGTGTGTGTGTGTGTGTGTGTGTGTGTTTGAGTTAGAGTAGTATTTAAAGTGGTGGCTTAGATTCTGCCAAGAGGAGCAAGAGAGGGAATTTCTGCAAGACCCATCTTCAGCTGTTGCCTCAGCTGTTGCCGCTCCTCTCTAAAACTGTGCTGCATTTTTTTTTCTGCCTCTGCTTTTCTAAGAGCCTGAATCTCCGGCCTCCCTGTCGGCATGGGAGGAGAATGTGAGCAGAGTGCTGGGTCATTATCACTTTGGCAATGAATTTAGGTGTGGAGCGTCTCCTTTATCATGATGAATGGCCACCCTGCTGGTGTTTGCTGAGCTCCAGCTTTATAAAGATTAGCTCGGGAAGCCATTCCTGACAGCCAGGGGGGGAAAGTTCGGATTAGTTCTCGTATTTTAGGCTTTATGATGTAGTGTCTCTGTTATCAGGTGCTTCTGAGAGAGTGATTGAGGGAGCCCGGTTGAAACCGTGGCCTGTGGTCGGAGAGGGTTTGAGCTCAGTGAAGGATATTTATTGGTGTGGTTTCTGTAAGTGTGCGAGCAGCGATGCAGACTTGCGGTGGCATGTTCTTTTGAGTAATGCAATATTTTGTTGGAAATGTTTCATATATATGATTAAACAATCAAAATGTTACTTTACTTACATCCATAAAACGTTCAGCAGAGGCCGCAGGACGATGCCTCTACCATTAAAGCATGTGAATGAGGTCGCCACTGTTGATCTGTATAATGACCTGTAACTCTGAGATAGCTATGTCCAATAATCACCAGTAGGAGCAGTAGCGGCTGTGAGTTCCAAATCCTGAGCTAGTTTTGCCCTCTCAGTTTCATATAGCTCGTGAATTCTGTTGACGATAGTTGACCTCGAGGGTAGCTCATAAGATGGGTCATTGGAAGCAATCCAAACAGCCTTAGTTTAATCAAGTGAGCCGTCTGGCCAAATTTATTTAGGGCCAAATGGGTTTAGCGTTAACAGCACTATTTTTCTATTTTTTTTCTTTTTTAAATTGTGTTTACTTTGACAGCCTTCATACACACACACACACACACACACACACATTTTATATATATAATGTGTGTATATATACATGTATGTTTATATGTGTATATATGTATATGTGTATATAATATATATATATATATATATATATATATATATATATATATATATATATATATATATATATATATATATATAATTATAATCTTGCTCTGGAAAATAAGTGCTCTCGCTCGAGACCACTTAATTCTATAATAATTATATAATAAAAAACACTGTAATAATTTGCATCTCTACGTGTCTGGCAGCCATTGTATTCCAGGCATTTCACATTTCATCAGACAAAGCTGAGTCCGCTGAATAAAGCATAAAGTCACTAAACAGCAATGTGAAAGACTAGTGGAGAGCCTGCTGAGACATGAAAGCTGTGATTGGCAGTCAAGCTGTGATTGAAAGACTGTATTTGAATAATAACAACTTTGCGTTATTAATTATTATAATAATTTCTTTGCATTATTTGAGCAGCTGGTTTTGAGCGGTTGTCGATTCTGCAAATAAATGAATGCTGTAATTAGCAATATTTTATTTGGAATTTGGGGGAAATATTGTCCATGCTTTATAAAATACAACACAAATTTCCTTAAACACATTGCATATATAATATATGTATGTATTGTCAGTTTCCGTATGGTCTAAATGCACATGGACTGTTGTCAGGTTGTCGTATCACTGTCAAGCTGTTTTTTCTTCTCTCTCTCTCTCTCTCTCTCTCTCTCTCTCTCTCTATAACAGGGGTATAATAACTGTTCCAGTAAAGGATTATATGCCAGCCTTTAACCTGCTGTCAGACTCGGCCTGTGAAAGACATTGAAATCATTTAGAGAGTGACTGAAGCAGAATGCAGGTGTTTGGTTGTACTTTGTGTGAGTGAATCGCATTCAGACATAAAAGCCTGCACCTGGCGCTGTCGCTACACTGGTTCAGCTTGTTGAGGAGAGGAAGGAAGTGTGCTGAAATGATTCAATAGCCGGGTTTTGATATGCTCTTCAAAGGCAGATCCTGTGGGCAGTGTTTTTGCTGTGTATGGTTCTGAGAGGTAAGATTTTTTTTATGTATTATTTTTTTAGGTTCTCGATAAGGTATCTCCAGTTGCGGCGTTGAGCAGCAGGCAGGTTCTGTGTGAGGAATAAATGAAAGCCGTTGCTTTTGAAATAAGCTTCACGCTGCCTTGTTGAATGGGATCTACTGTTGGTTAAGCGTGTGAACGGTAGCCTTCGTGTACAGTACTAAACTTCCAAATGTGCCGGGCCACCTGTGCCGCCGGCCGCGCCTCACCTCCCTTCGTAATTGATCAGGCTGTTGAGCGTCATCTGCCCATGTGCTAATCAGTCCAGTGCCACGCGTCATTTTACAGTAATGCAGGGCGGAGATTGATTTCTACCCCCTCCGTTTCCCGCAGCCGTGTCAGGAAGTGAAAGCAATTGAAAATACTGACCCTACTGAATTGAATTCCTCGAGGAGGTCAGACAGAAAGGGATGAATCGATTACTGGCCCTCAGTGTAGCAGCTTAAAGCTTCTGGCCCGTGTTTGGCTTTGTTAATGGTTCGATGAGAAGCGGTAGCCGCCGCTTTTAGTCGAGGCGTTTCTCACATTAGATTTACAGCAGTGTTTGTCTTTGCAGTCATTAGAATTTATGCAGCAGGGTTTAATGCAGCAAGACACATTCTCAGCGTAGCCGTCGCTAATGCAACCAACGCACCTGGCCCTGACGTATCGGCCCGTGCCAGCCAGGGAGAAAGTGCCATCTACCCACCCTGGAGAATGCAAGGCCAAGTGTGCCCTCTCCGATGGCTAGCACCATGACCGGGATTCGACCCAGCGATCCTCTGGTCTGGTCCTCTGGTCTGGTCATAGTGACGGCGCCTTATTCCCCTGGACCACCTGGGACCCCGGCTATTTGTTTTTAAGAAGCCAAAGAATGCTTTGATAGTATTTACAACCCTGAGGGGGGGGGGGCGTGATCCAGGATTATCAGGTATCGTCTGTTTGAATCCCAGTCCAGCTCTGAGACTTTGTTAAAACCATGGTGTTCTGAGCGTTCTCTAAAAACTGATAATAATAAAGAGATAAATAAAGGGATTTTACTGAATGTATTCATTAGTAGCTCAGATATCCCTACTTGGCTCTTATTGGCTGGTTTATGGGGCTGAAACAGGCTTTTGTAAGTGGGCTGGGTGTATGTACATTGTGGGGGGTGTAAATAGAACCGGTCAGAACTGCTGCGTAACTTTTTGTGAGAGGACAGTGGTCTGTCATATCTTACTTGTAGCGAATTCTTATAGACGCCTGTGCCGAGTGATGAGGGGGGAGAGCGCCATCTACCCATCTGGTACTGTACTCTCTCAGACTCCGGCCGCTGACAGCAAAGCAGCATGGCTCGAGATGCGAACTCGCGACTCCCAGGACATAGTGTTGGTGTATTAGACTGCTGAGCCACTCTGAGCCCAGCTTCTGTCTGTACACCCACCCATCTGATGTGTAGGCTACTTACTGAAGTCCCAAAACCAAATCACTTGCTGTTGGTTAGAGTGTCCATATAGGCGGGCATCAACAAACTGAAACTAAGAAAAGTCCAAAAGGAATTCTGGGAAATGGTGGAGGAATCAAGCTTTCTGGGTAACATCCCAGTTTCTGCTGGAACACCGTCTGACTGTGTGATGCTGTAAAAATGCGACGTGGGAATGTAATAATGGCCAGTAATATATTCCGGTCTGCAGCAGGAGTGTGTAATTCATTAGTTTAGCTCCTGGTGATTATGCTCTAGAGGTTTAATGCGGCTCTAATCAGATCCACCTGATTCTCACATTCAGGGGCTCCTAAGGCTTGATGATCTGAAGCAGGTGTGTTAAATTTGGAGTTTGTAAATAATTAAAGAAGTTCTCCATACCTGTTATTAACGAAGAGTGTGGAGGCCTTTCTCATATAAGGCAGAACACCAGGCCACGGGTCAGCAGTCTTTTTTGAAGAGGACCTGCGTGTTCTGCAGGTTTTCATTACAGGCCAGAGCCCACTTCATATAACGAGCTTTTTGAAGGCTGAGGCCGAACGATTAAACAAGTGGGAACAGATGTGCTTCTGCCTGACTGGAATGAAAAGGTTCAGACACACACCAGGCCTTCTGTGGTGCCTCCTGAGACTGGAGACCATCAGTGCGGTCAGTTCGATTCAGTGGAATATACATAAGCTTGAGTAGGCCCAGCAGGCACCAGACATCAGTTTGATGTCAGAAAGATGTTGGAATCTAACGGCGGACTGATGATGGATTTTAGTTCGAAAATGAGAGTCAGGTTGGCGTCAAAACCCAACGTTGTGCAGACAAATTGAGTTCTGGCTCAAAATAAAATTGAAAAAAGGCTCAAATCTGTCAAAACCAACATTTAGTTGACCTTAAGCTCCAACGTTAGGCAGATGTTAAATTTTTGGGAAACACCATGACTTAAAACCAACAGCATATCAACATCTAACTAGAATTTCAGGTTGTGAGGATTCTAACGTTAAATTAGAAGTTGAGCAGATGGGTTTTGGTCTCCATACCTTTTAAGAAGCCAAAGAATGCTTTAATGGTATTTATAACCCTGTTATTTTGCCTCAGATTGAAACGAAAGGGGGGAAAGATCCTGATCCAGGATTATTTGTAATGAATCAGGTATCGTCTGTTTGAATCCCAGTCCAGCTCTGAGACTTTGTTAAAACCATGGTCTTCTGAGTGTTCTCTAAAAACTGATAATAATAAAGAGATAAATAAAGGGATTTTACTGAATGTATTCATTAGTAGCTCAGAAATCCCTACTCGGCTCTTATTGGCTGGTTTATGGGGCTGAAACAGGCTTTTGTAAGTGGGCTGGGTGTATGTACATTGTGGGGGGTGTAAATGGAACCGGTCAGAACTGCTGCGTAACTTTTTTGAGAGGACAGTGGTCTGTCATATTTTACTTGTAGCAAATTCTTATAGACGCCTGTGCCGAGTGATGAGGGGAGAGAGCGCCATCTACCCATCTGGTACTGTACTCTCTCAGACTCCGTCCACTGACAGCAAAGCAGCATGGCTCGAGATGCGAACTCGCGACTCCCAGGACATAGTGTTAGTGTATTAGACTGCTGAGCCACTCTGAGCCCAGCTTCTGTCTGTACACCCACCCCATGGATTACATCAGTGAGCCTTAGGAGCCTCTGTAGTGTAACGATACACCAGGTGTGGTCCTACCCACACCCCCCTGCAGCTCACACCCCATGGTTGTCATAGAGAGTCTGCTCATCCTGTTGCACAGAAAAAGGTACGTAGGATTTACACACCTCGTCCCACATTACATACACACACAAACACACACACACACACACACACACACATCCAAACACCCTCCTTAGAGACCCCGTCCTTCCTTGTTAAATGTCTGTCTGGAGACGTGGGCTGCAGATATACTGCTAATGAGTGTGTGTGTGTGGCGCGCGTTTGTTAGCGCCATGACCACTCTATTTTCGGCCTCGCTGATGGCCGCCTGGTAATTAACCCTGCCAGCCCTTCTCGGCTGGGCAAACACACACACACACACACACACACACACACAATGCTCTTATTTGCCAGAAGGACCCTTCAGCGCCTCCTCCCTTCCTCTCTCTCGCTCTTTCTTTTTGTGTCTGTGTCTCTCTCTCTCTATCTCTTTATTCTCTGTCTGTGTCTCTCTCTTTCTCTCAGTCTCTGACTTTGGTTCCTGAAGTGACCTAGATAGGTGTGTGTGAAAAGGGTGGGGTTGTGTGTTGCCCCAACCCCCCCGTAAACACTGCTGTTTTCCTTTAGACAGGCCGCAGCAGCGCTGGTTTGATCATGTGGAGCTCAGTGAGCAGTTTGGTGTGTGTGTGTGTGTGTGTGTGTGTGTGTGTGTGTGTGTGAGAAATAGAGGGAGAGGAAGCAGTTGTGTTCACAGTGAAATAAAAAGCATGATGACACTCAGGAGTGTGTAGCTGTGTGTGTGTGTGCGTGTGTCTGTGTGTGTGTTCAGAGAAAGGATACTGGCCATCTTGTGTGTAGTCTGCCACTCTCTGGCCTCTCTTGGGATTCTGCTGTCATCCTTGCACTGAACTCATGTTCCCGTGCCCCAGGGGGGCTACACACACACAAACACACAGACAAACACACACACACACTGTGTCCATGTTGCAGCTCTGTCTCTAGAGCAGAACGGGCTGAACATCCTCCTCCCCAGCCTGCATGACTGGCCTGAAGTCAGACTGTCTGCTTTGACAGGCTCGCTCGTCAGCTGGTTCGGATTTGCTACATTGCTAATGTGGGAGGGCCTGTATGTCATGCAGAGGGGGCATTTCATATGCTTGATGCTCTGAGTATGAAATATAATGGAGATCCAAGTTTAGAGCAGGGCGTCATTAATCTTTACCCAATCACTCAGGGTCTCCCTTTATACAAGTCTCAGCTGTGCTGTGGGTGTGAAGGTGCATGAAGGCTTTCACATGATCAGCACATGTTTCTGCTCTAAAAGAATGCAGGTCAGTCCTTTTCACTGAAGCAGGTGCTATAGTGCAGTCTCAGGAGGTGGAAATATGCCTGCAGTATGGTACTCTATCTGTATTGTGCAGCCCTAAGCACAGTATCCACCCAGCACAAGCAACACCCTTGCAACCATCTAGGAATTGTTTAAACCACCTAATCACTCTGCATTTCCTCCAGGAATCATGCTTTTCCAGGTCGCTCTGCTCCCATGTTTTTGATGGAATGGGACTGAAGGTCCCGGACTCTTCCCTAGAGGTCAGCTGAATGGGAGACCCTACGTCATGTGGCCATGCCGCGAACAGGACAGCTGATTTCAGCTGGTAAACTGAATGCGCTGACCCATCACCCACTACTACTACTACTACTGCCTTTCTGCGGTACACTTAGCACACCCTTGGAGATGTGCTTCTTAACACTGCCCTCTTCATCATGCAAATGCTGCACACCTGGAATGCTAACAGCTGTCACACTCGCACTCCTCAAGCCTTCAGCCTCTTTTCTCAGCACCCCACCCACTCCCCATCTGAAGCTAATTCTGTCCTCGGTGGCGGAAAGCTGGCGTTTGATTTCGGCAGGTGAGCCCCACTGAAGTACAGATGTGGAAAAATCACTAATTCTGTTCGGGCGTTGTCTGGGGAGCCGGCGCAGTAATGCCTTATTGATGCGCGGCCCCATGCGCCAAGGTGCCGTCGCTTTCATCTGGATTATGAGAGCTGGCATATGTGGGGCAGTTTGGATTTCTCGGTTTAGCTCCCCTCCCCTCGCTTTGAGTCAGCTGCGTTTAGGGGGTGTGTGTTGATGACTTCACTACTAGAGGGAAAAACCCATTTCGCATGAACTTGCGAAGAAATGGGATTTTAACGTAACGGACTGAATGTTTCACAGGGGTGAACGAATGTCACCAGCAATCTAAGTAATGAGCCCTCATGTGCTCCCAATAGGTGAATGAGTGACTTTGGTTCGGCCCTCGCTGCCGGGGTCCATTATCGTCATTTAGGCGTCGGAATCACGAGAGGGGGCGATGACCGGCAGCTAATGTCATAAAGCACGTTATACCTGTCAGCTGAGAAGTGGTGCTGCACGCCTGTTTAATGCACTGAACTGCTATACCCCTCGTTGTAAAGTTGTGGTCTTCAGAGGAAAGCAGAAGGTGGAGATCATTGCTGTTTTTCAGTCAGTTCTTTCCCTGACTTTCTTAGCTGACCAGATGACCTGATTCTGGAGAAACGTCCCTCTGGATAAAAGTAAATGGGGGCTTTCTTTGCTCTATAGGCTTTTCTCTACATATTTTTAAAAAATAAATTATTTGACCCAGTACTGTTTCTTTCTTCTCTGATATTAATATTGATACCTGAACACTACTAGGCAGTGCAGTCCAGTATTTAAAGCTTTGCTTTAAAGCCAAGGTCTACAAGAGCTCTGTGGTATCTGGCAGTAAGGTCGACGTTAGCAGCAGGTGCTTTAAGTCCAGTATGTTGTGAGGTGGGGTCTCCATGGACTTGCATCAGTGAGTCTGAAGTTCTCGTGACCCTGTCGCCAGTTCAGTGGTTGTCCGCATGCCAGGGATATTCCTAGAAGACCCAGTCGTCTGGCCATCACAATTTGGTTCTCGTCAGAGTGGCTCAGGTTCTTATGCTTGACCATTTTCTCTTACTGCTACTGTAATCTTTATTACCTTCAAGAACTGACCTGACGGTTCACATACTCATAGACCGTAGATGAGGTCACCTTAGATGAAGATAATCAATGCTTTTAAGTCATCTGTCGGTGGTTCTAATGTTTTGGCTGCTTTGAGGAAATGTTCAGTTAAAAAAGTAAGTGCAGCCTCCATTAAAAATGTTAAAGGTGGGGCTGAACGTAGGTAGCCTCACTGAACGAGTCATCAGAAACCCTGTTCTTGAAATACCGTACGCGATTGGGACGTGCCTTTAAACCCCAGCCGAAGCCGTTCTGTAACTCGGCTCCCTCTGAAATGGATGAATGAGGGCTGGGTTTGTCTCCAGTGTGCGTGGAGAGAGAGAGCTGTGACATGATTTGAGGGGAAACAGGCTCTCAGCCCGTTCTCAGAAGGCCTTCGCTTCCTCACAGGCCATATGTCACCTTTGTGTATCTGGCTCTTCCACAAAGTCCACTAAGACTGGGGTTATAGAGAAATGCTTGGAGCCAGAAAAACTATAAATCAACATCTCTGCTACAACTTCCCCAAATCCTCAGCGGGAAGCCTGCTTAGTCTAAGCTCGTGAGATGTAGGTATTATGTTCTCAGAAGCTGCACGACACTAGGAGAATAACAATGAGGACGGTGGAGTGTGTGTGTGTGTGTGTGTGTGTGTGTGTGTGTGTGTGTGTGTGTGTGTTTTCCCATTCTTTCCCCCCCCCTTCCCCTTTTCTCAGCACCTTGCTCAGTGTGGGCTAGCCACCCAAGGCTTGTTAGTGTGCCCTGCGGTGCCCCTAGAGGCAAAGTTTGTGTGTGTGTGTGTGTGTGTGTGTGTGTGTGTGTGTTAGAGAGAGAGAGAGTTCCCCACCTTCAACATCTTACTTCCACCAACAACAAACCCTCAGAGGCACTCAATACGCCACGCTGCCCCCCTGGCTGCTAATTGGCTGGTGGGCAGCTCTGGTGTTTTTCATCCTGTAGTTCGTTAGTAACCCGAGCTAAAAGGCAGACATCGTTGTTTCCTTTGCAGAACTCCACATCGACCAGCGATTGAGAGAATATCGAGCCCAGCTGCAGATGGAGGATGCCAGCGCGCCTCTGCAATCTCCTCTCTGATTTTCATAGAAAATTGCCTGCTTCTTCTCCGCCAGCGTAAACGCTGGGGTTTGTCCCCCCCCTCCCCCCTCCCCCCAAACGCTCCAAAGCTCAGCTTGATGCAACAGGAGGAGTCAGGCGGGAGCCGGAGGGGCCCGAAACAGGTCAGCGTTTAGCGTGCTGAAGAGTGCTTCTGACGCAATTATGTGCGATTACTTGACAAAGCGGCGCAATTAAGGGCCCGAAACACAATGCGCAAATTGATTGCAGGCAGATACTTTTTAAAATCATTTTCCCAGAGCCGCACACGCTTTCCGTGATCAATGAGCATCCGGTGATGTAAAGGAGCCGTTCCAGGCCGGTGCCGGTGCCGGTGCAGAGGTGCCGCAGATGCGGTTTGTGCGAGAGGAGGTGGGGAAATGAGTTTGCTATTAAAGACCATTCATTTCTGAGCCAGGCTGGGCTTGAGCCAGCTCTCTTGGTGCAGCCATTCGTCAAGCGGAAACGCTGACTGTGCCGAGGACGGGGTCCGATTAGATGATCGCTTGCGCAGACCTGTTTGTTTGTTTGTTTTTTGGTGACACTTAAAGATGTAGTTTGTCTAAAAAAAAATGTTAAAAAAAAATCTCTCATCATCGCTGTCTGATGGTACCTTGTACAACATTGTATCTCATTTTTTTGTCGTTTTTAACTTTTTGATGTAATTTGAGTTTAGCAATTGTTCTTAACATTGTGTTCAAATTTCAGGGTGAACGGACCAATAGAAATGCTCCAAAATGACTTGAAGAAAGGCTTTTTACATAGACCTCTATTGAAAGTTTGGCAGTTTTTCCCTTCTCCTGTAAAGTTGCAATTTTGGAAATGCAGCTTTTATTTTTGTGTGACCACGACGATCTGTTTAATGTCCAGATTTTCTCCTGATGAATGTAGTTGGAGAAGAGCCGGAGCGTAGGCTATGTGTGTTCAGATGGTTGGAGCACGCTCCGCAGAATGAATAAAATCCATGTTAACTACGAGTGATCCGCCACGAAATCTAAGAAGCTCGAGTGAACCCCAGATTTTTATTTTCTTATCTACTAACCTTTCTGCTCACCGTTCCTTGTGTTCCAGGCCTGGCTAGTGCACCCCCAGGAGGTGGAAAGTGCTTTTCTACTGTGACTGTAACTCCTTCTCAGTTGATGATGAAATGGTCAGGTTTTTCCCACTATTACGCAGTGGCGTGCAATGGCCTTCCGAATGTTGATGCCGCAGAAAAGCCCGCGATTGGCACGCACCTCACTATGCCCCGCCTCTGAACCCTCATTATCAAACCCCTTACACAGCATTTTTCAAATGTGCTGAGAGGGCGAGAGACCAGCTGATGCGGAGGGTGGATGTGGTCTCTAAGCGTGGTGTTACAGTTTGACAGCTCCACCCCACATTGCACTTTAGCATTGGATCGGTGGTTGGAGCACCGGGTTATTGATCACCAGGTTGTGGGTTCAATACCTGGGGTCGCTAAGCTGCCACTGTCAGGCCCTTTAGCAAGACACTTAACCCTCTTTGCTCCATTGGAGTCAAAGCATGGCTGACCCTGTGTTTAGTGTATAAGTGTATACTGACAGTAAAGGTACACTGTATGTCCAAATGTTTGTGGACACAGCTTCTAGTGAATGCATTCAGCTAATTAAAGTTGGGCCCGTTGCTGATGCAGCTTGTCTAGTCCTTGACGGATTGCCCGTAGAATAGGACTAAACCTATAGAACCTGATCAGCCTATTGGCACAATGCGTAATGCCAGCCGTGGGCTAGAGGGGTACAGCGCCCCCCAGCATTGAGCTGTGGAGCAGTGGAACTGTGTTTTCTGGGATTGACCGTGGTGCTCCATCCAATACTTTTGGAATAAGTTGGGGTGGCTGAAGTGTGGTGCAACATCACTTCATCATCAAATGTCCTGCCTTCACCAGCACTCTGTAGTTGCTTAATGCAATCAAATCTTCACAGCAATGCTCCTTCAAAATCTAGTGGAAAGCCTTCTTCCTAGACAGTAGATACACTCACTGTTTTTATATACCCTTAAACCCTTTATATCCTTATATCCTTAAAAGAAACAATAATTGAGCATGTGTCCCAATACTTCTGTCCATATGGTGTACTTAACTGCAAAATTAGTCCTTATTGTTGTAGTTTAAGGATGCCTCAGTGAGCAAAGCTGCTGTAACCAACCTCATGTCCACCCTCCCTACATCAATTTTCCAAAAACAAAAGGGGCACGTACTGATCAGAGCTTTTTCAACACGATCCTCAATAGGGGAAAAGTCCTGAGACCTGTGGCCTAATGAGCGAACCCAGTGGAGTCTGTGTACTGCTATAGGATATAATGGCATACCTTTTGTCCATGTTTATAGACCATCACATACCATGTCATACAGCATCAGAAACCACACGGTCAACAACTGGATATGCTTTTAGCCAAATGTTGGATAATTTAGACAATCAAAGGCCGTGAGCTTCCATTACTTTCAGAAAACACAAAAAAATTTCATCCAAAAACTCTCTTATCTTTTTAATAACATTGTTATTGCAGTTGATTGCTTCCTGTGTTGTGCGCACAGCTAGTAATTGCGATGCGATACCGCTCTCTGCACACACCGTGATTTTGAAGGGGGTCGAGGGCACGTTAAACACCACCGCATTGTCTCTCTGCAGCTGGGCCACTAAAGGGTTAAGGGAGATGGTGGTGTGGCTGTCTCGTGGGCCCATTACCAGATTGACCTGATGAAGCGATAATTAGAGAGGAACCCAAGCGATCAGTCACTCCGCAGAGGCCAAAGCTACAGCCGCCGGCCTCTTCTGCAGACTAATGCATCTAAATGGCAGGCTGGTTTTTCATTCATCTCCGTGTCCCACAGCGCTCTTTCATGGCCTCTCGCTGAAGCATGGCACAGGGTCATCCCATGCCAGGTCTCTGTCTTTGAAAAGAAAAAAGAAAAACCCAAAAACCTTTCATCACCCACTCATCCCAGGCCCTGGAAGCAGTGTTAAAGAAGAGAGATCAAAGGTACAGTTGGAGAACTTTTCCTTGTTAAAAATGCACATTGAATAGCTGGGAAAGGAAACGGAGAAGCAGTCCGAAGTGGAGGCGCCATAAAATGCTTCAGTTTCTTAAGCAGGTGACTTTGGTTGGGGAGAAAACTGCTCAGATGCAGTTTTACACGACTACCTACAACCCTGTTATCTCGTCACCTGACTGTTTACCACCCTGTTATTTTGCCTCGCAGTGAAACCGGATTTCCCTTTTATGGTTGGCTGATGATTTTGGGGGGTGGTGATGAGCTCTGGGAAAACGATGAGCTGAGCTATGCAATGGCACGGCATAGCCTGGCTAAGCTGAGGACTGTAACAGGAATGACAGAACATGAGTCACTGGTTTTTGTAGGTTTTCCAGTCTTAACGCAGAGTGGTGCTGTTCTTTGGGGGTCTTCTGGCTACAGAGAGTCTACTTTTTTGCGGGGAATATCATGATAATAAAATGTGACGTCCACACATATTAGTTTTATACTGTGTGTGCGTGTGTGTTGTGGTGATTCATTTGTGGTTGTAATTTTGTAATTGTATTGTTTGTTGGCTATTTGAATTTATAATTTTTTCATTTTACTTATTTACTTTTTTTTTCATGTCCTTTTTTTGCCATACATTGTTGTGTACATTATGTCCAAAATCATGATGAATTACCCAATAGAAAAGCTCCAAATTTGAATATAAAAAAAAAAAAAAAAAATATATATATATATATATATATATATATATATATATATATATACACTCTTTTAATTACTCATGGTGAAATAATTTGTCATATTTCTGCTAATATTATATAAAGGTACAAAATGAAAGAACATGGCTGTGGAATTCCCTATTGTTTCTCTATTATCTATTGTTTAAACGCCTGATTTAAAAAAAAAACAAAAAAAACATGTTATGTGTATGTGTATTATAAGGTGGATGGCATTTATTTATACATATATATATTTATTCTGTGTTTTAATATATTAATAAATCAACACCCATCGGCTTTGTTTGGCCCACAGAGAGTAATAGCAATGCTTCTTTCAGTGTCTCCACCACACAAACTCCTTTTCCTCAGGATATCCTCATATTTACCAACGGATCAGCTCTCACAGGAGCCAGATAACCAGTTATTTCTCCAGTTTGTGTAGGAGTATAGTAGTAATTCCATTACAGCCCACCCCCTGCAAAGCTAATTCACTCCCAGTAGTGCTTTCATGACCTTTACAAAATTATGGAGAATTACAAGACCCATCTGTTTTCAGATAGAGTACCTCCAGGATCCGTCTCTCTGGAGGCTTTTCAGGTTTCCCTAGTGCCTCTCAGCTCACTTCTAAAACCGTTCATTTTTACACTTCAGTTGTGTTTATATGTTGGATTCAGTCTCATTATTAATTCTGATGACCAGTCCTGGACTGCTTCACCAACGGCGTTGTGCTGTGTGTCTTCATTGTACTATTTGTCCGATGTCTTTACAAATAAAGCCTTTGGCCAGGTGGACAGGCCTTTATGGAGAAGCTGATACCGTACACTTGCGGCCGATTTCTTTGTTAGCCGCACTGCCTGCTCTAGTTGATGATGATGATGATGATGATGGATGCAGAGAGACATGGCAGATGGAGGAAAAAAACAATGAACATTGATCTCCCAAAAGTGTCTCCCAGCCTACTTTGCAGTAATTGCCTTTAGAGTTTAACAGCACTTTGTTGGGGAAAACGGCAGCTTTTTGTTTTGCTTTTTTTCTTTTCTTCATGCACCACATTTAAGCCTTATTTACTTTCTGTATCCCTCATCTTCCTTCCCAGATGTGTTTGCCGGAGCATCTACTTGGCTTTCGCATTTTTAATATGTACACCCACAACTGATGTGGGTCAGAAACATTCAGAATTAAAAAGATGCTGTTGGGAAAAGTTGCAAAATGTAAGGCGGCAGCCGAAGGTACCATATAATACACCCTGATGGAGCACTTTATTAGAAACACTGCATGTACCTCTGCTCATTCCTGTAGTTATCTGATCAGCTTATCGTGCATAAATGTGATCTTGGTGGTTTTGAGCATGGCATGACTGCTGATGACTGCCAGATGGGCAGGTTTGAGCACTTGCAGATCATCTAGGACTTTCTTTAGGGTTTGTTCAGAATGGTATCCAGTCCGAGCAGATCGGTCAGACTGGTTAGAGTTAACAGACAGGCTACAGTGACTGGGCTACAACAGCAGAACACCGCTTCTGCTGTTCCGCTTCTGTCTGCCAAGACCAGAAAGCCGAGGCTGCCGTGGCTCGGGCTGCACAGGCTCGCCAACACTGGGCGGTTGGAGAAACGTAGCCTGCAGGTGATGGAGTCATAATTTGGTGCCAACAGCATGAATCCAGGGATCCAAACGACCTCATCTCAGCAGTCCAGGCTAGTAGAGGAGGTGGCGTAATGGTGTGAGGAATGCTTTTCTGGTGCGTTTTGGGTCCGCTGTTGCCCGCAGTGTTATTGTTGACCATGTGCATCCCTTCATGGCTACAGTTGACCCTTCCTCTAAAGGCTGCTTCCAGCACAATGATGCACCACGTCACAAACTGCTTCATGAACACGACGGTGTGTGCAGTGTTCTTCAGTGGATCTCCAACTCAACACATCTGAATCCAGCAGACCATCTTTGGGGTGGGGATGAACAGGAGATTTGCAGCATAAAAGAGCTCTTCTCGTTGTCTGTCCTCACTGACGTCTGATTACATCATCCTGTTGCAGAAGGAGACCAGGCTGCGGTTGGGTAATGTGTATTCACACCAAAACTTTCTACTGGCTTTTTCTTTTAATACTTTCAGAAACAGTCATGGTTACTTGGTGTAAATTCTCCAGCTGTTCTGTTTTGCAGTAGTAAACAGAGCCTGATGGAGACGCATGTTTAAATGCACTGCTCTTAATTTATTATTTTTTTTAAATAAATGATTTCTAAAGCCTTCCTTGTTCATCTTGCTCCAATACAGTGTTCAGACATTATTTTGATATTTATTTATTATTTTGATTTATTTTCCAGTTCATGTATTTATTTATATATATATATATATATGTGTGTGTGTGTGTGTGTGTGTGTGTGTGTATTTATATATATATATAAATGTGTGTGTGTGTGTGTGTGTGTGTGTGTGTATATATATATATATATATATATATATATATATATATATATATATATATATATATATATGTATCAGATATGTATATACACAGATATATATTATATATAATCAGATATATACACACACACTATATATATATATATATACACACACATACACATATATATATATATGTGTGTGTGTATGTGTGTATATATATATATATATATATATATATATATATATATATATATATATATATATATATATAAATAAATAATGTGTGTGTGTGTGTGTGTTTATATAGTGTAGGCTCCTTTCCCCCAAACTCTGAACCGTGACGGTCCACCTCAGTCCCTGGATGGGCAATACGCCCGATAAGACTCTCTCTTTAAGAGACCGAAAATCGTCAAATCCATGGCCTGACCTGCTGGCTTTGTGGAAATCCCTTCATGAATGACTAAACCTGATACTAGATATTTTTCTGCTTCTCTGTCAGATGGATAAGAGCAAGATGAAAGGAAATTATAGTCTGGATTTATACAAAGCGACCTTTGTGGAAGAGGACCTTGTCTGAGTGCGATGATGTGTTGTTCGAGGAGGATGTGATGGAGTGCTTTTTTTATGCTCAGATTAATCAGAAGGCATGCCCGCTTTGATGTTAGCCGCTTCAGGTGGAAAGGGCTCTAGATCTAAAGCAACCCATATTGAGGGAAAGAAGAAAAAAAAAAGGAAAGGAGTTCTTCAGATGAGAACCTGTGCTTCAGCACCTTGGCCCTGAAAGTCTCGTCTTTTGCTTGTGAAGGCTGTTGAACTGGACTGAGGTCTCTCCAGAGGTCCTCACTTTGTTGTATGTGGTGGTGAGAGAGAGAGAGGGAGAGAGAGAGAGATCAGCTGTGGTGCTTTGATGGAGATGAGGCTTAGACTACACGATTAAATAAGAGAATAAAGATGGACGTATCGAGAGCGAGAACCGTGACCTCCTGATAACCTTCTGTTAAAGGACTGGCGTTTTAATGGTGGGCTAGCTTGCTGCATTTGTTGGACCACTTGATTATAGTACTTGAAGCTTTTCATAGGTCTTCAGTGGTCATCTCAGAATATTGCCAGCTAACCAACTTGCTCTGAACCGTGGCCTCACTTGTTTTCTTTATAGCCGGATCCAAAAGATTACACCTGACCAACCAACACTCTAAAGGTATGTTACAGCTACCTTAGGACGTCCTGTCCTTCCTTTAGAGACGATGCACTGTTAGATTGGTAGCTGCTCACAAAGCAGTTCAACCTTGAGAAGGTCTTGGGATGTTAAGGGGGCTTGTTCTTAGTAACTGTCCTGCACCTTCAGACCCCAGTTTGATTGATTGGCGTGAGGCAGGCACATTCCTTGAATGACTTAAATGCTTTAAATATCTTGCGTTGGGGATAATGGAGGGGTGGGGGTGGGGGGCGGGGGCTACTCTAGCAGAACGCCCACTGGAGTTCTTTAGAGTGTACAACTATACTCAGTGAGGCGCTGGTAGCTGATTGGTCAGGTAGATGAGTCAGGCTGGGTTATGATATACATATTAAACACACTATGAAATGTTGGCCATCAAACATAACAATAAAGCTCATTGAATGCCTAATTATATAAATTAATTAGTAATTTATATATGATATTCCACACATTGGTGTTCTGTAGTGCTCCTGGTTTTTCAATATTGCCAGTAATGATATGGGGACAGTGGAAGGCCCTTACCTGAATAAATGTGCCGGTACTTTACCTCGAGTACATGTCCTAAGTAACATGACTTGCATTATAATACTGGCACACCATATGTCCAAATGTTTGTGGACACCCTTTCCAAGTAATGCAATCAGCTCCTTTAATGCCCACACATATCACGCCTGTCCAGTCCTTGTACAGAATCACTGCCAGTACAATAGGACTCTCTGGGGCAGATACACATGAACCTATTGGCCCCGTGTCTAATGCCAGGTGTGGGCTAGAGGGGTATAAAACCCCCCAGCATTGAGCTGTAACTGTTCTCTGGAATGATGGTGGTGCTCCATCTAATTCTTCTGGGATGAGTTGGGGATTGTGAGGCGGGGTGGCGATCATCCAACATCCCGACCTCACAAACTAAGCTCTTGTCGCTGAGTGCAATCAAATCCTCACCACAATGCTCTAAAATCTTTCTTACACGGTTCAGAGTAAGAAAGCCTTCTTCCCTGGACAGTAGAGACAGCTACTCCATCAAAAAAGTTTATTCAACTCTTTAATATTGTTGATTTCAGACGGAACAATAAATGAGCAGGTGTCCCAATACTTTTTTTTTTTTTTTTTAACAGACTGTAATGGAGATCATTGTTTATAAAGCTGAGCTGGCTGATCAATAAATGGAACCAGTTGGTTGAAGAATCTGTTGAAGAGCTAATCAGTGATTTACTACATGGAATGGTTCCGTTAATGTTTGGTAATGTGGTATAGCTTCATATTAGGGCTTTTAATACCATCCCACACACCTCAGCAGCAGAGCAGTGTTTAGGAGACGAGAGTTCCCGTATTAAGTGGATAATAGAGTTTAATTAAATGGTTGGGAGCAGTGGAAGAGGAAAAAGCAGGTTACATCACCATCGTATGTATTAGGGAGTACTTTGTGAGGCCTGAATTCTCTTTTGTGCAACCTCTCTCCATCACACACACACACACTCTCTCTCTCTCTCTCTCCCTCTCTCTTTCCTTTCATTTGCCACACTGCTTGCAGCGCTTCAGCTGTGATGCACTTGCCGCGCTCGATCCGTGAGCAGGAGTGTTTCGCTGCCTTTATCACCAAAATCAACTGAATTTCTATCCTCTTATTTGCATGCAGTGACATTTTCCTAGCTGGAACGCCCCTTTCAGCGGCGTTCACCTCGATCCGAGTGATATTCCATCAGTACATCCTCTTAAATGTTGAAATCACATCTGCGTTTGAGAAAAAGCTTTTTTATTCAATGTCAAAAGCCCCGTTTCCGGGATTTTCAGAGGTTAGTTCTGTCAGCGGCCCAGTTGGCGTGAAGATGAAGAATCTCTTTGGCCTATTCATGGTGTCATGGAAGCGTTTGACATGCTCACACCATGCAATTAAACTGCTCCTTTTTCCACAACTGGGATCGTGCATTGACAGTACGGTACAGCGCAGAAGTCCGAGACCACCCATCTGTTACGGAAAGTACACAGAAGCCTCAATTATCAAATCTAATGTCGTGTGTTTGAGCGTTCAGTGAGTGTTCAGTGAGTCCACCCGTCACCTTCATTACAGCGTCCCGCTCTCCTCTCCACTGCAGAGAAGTGCAGGGAGATGTTGCACACCTGCAAACGTCAGGATTAGAAGTCGGAGCATTTGCCGCCTCTCAACTGGCTGGCTGCCAACTATATGGTAATACAGGTAACTCTTAAGGGTAACCACCATCAACCCTCTGGAAAGTGCTGATGGTCGCCCACCTTTGCAGAAAGTCGGCACACCCCCCCCCCCACCTCCATCAACCCTCCCCTAATGTTGATCCTCCAAGTACCCTTCACCACCTTCATCCCCCTCCTACCTCTCCTTAAACCCCTCCTCTTCATCATCCTTTCCCCTCCCAATGTATATAAGGTCCTCCCGAAATAATATCCCTAATCAGACTGGATTGGATCAGTCCGGACTGTGTCGGACTGGACTGGAATGGACTGAACTTGATCAGACTAGACTGACCGTGATCAACTAAGCTGTGCATGTGAATAAAACTCCAACGCTGAAGATCCAGGATTCTCCTGACTCCTGAATCTGCCTCCTGTAGGCCGGATTTCTAACAGATCCCAAAGACGTTTGGTAACGTTGAGGGTTGGACACTGGGGTGGTCAATTCGTTGTTCTCATAAGATCAACAGCTTTAGCAGTTTCTCTGCTCAGATCTGATCTTCCATGTCCTTTCAGACCCACAGTGTTGAGTGGTCTCCTCACAAGGATGGACGGAAACACTTGTGGACTCACTCGCTTGCTCTTTTAAAGGTCTAACAGGTCTTGCTTGGTTGTTTGGGGGGGGGGGCTATAATATCTATATCTATAATATCGCCTCAGAACTATATCTCCTGCTCCTGCTGTGGGTTTGACTGCAAATAAACTGGCATTTGGCCTTTTGTACAGTTCTGCACAGTGCTGTAAGTGTAGAAGTGCTGCCAGGGTGTCTGTATGGGTACAGGCAGATATTTCATAGGTGTAACATGACCTCAAGGTGACCAGTTTTGGATGTAGTTAAGCAGCTCACTGGACCTTCACGTCACCCTTCAGACCGAAAGCTAAACCGCTTGCATTGAGGTTAGGTGTCAGACCTGGGTCATTCTTCTTGGTTTAGGCTTGAACAATTCTGACAAGAAAACAGACCAGTTGGATGTTTTGGAGGTCACCGAGATCAAGCCTTTCTAACCCAGTGTATACAATGTTATGGAGCCATAACATTAGCACCACCTGCCTGATTATTTTTTTTATCTCTCTCTCTCTCTCTCTCTCTGTATATATATATAATATTTATTTTGCACCATTTTTGGTAGGTACTGATCACTGCTTTCTAGGAACACCTCACAAGACCAGCCTAATGTTTTGATTCTGACCCTGACCTTCACAATCGGACCCTCAGGTTTCTATGCTTGCCCATTTTCTCACAGGAAACACCTTCAAGAAGCGACCGTTCAATTGCTGCCCAATATGTAGCCACTGTAGCTGAAGATAATCAATGTTTTTCACTTCACCTGTCACTACTGTCTCACTGGTACTAATGTTATGGCTGATCAGTGTACCGCCAGTTGTAATGGAGACCCTTCAAATCTCTCTCTCCCTCCATCCGTATCTGTCTTTGGCTCTTCCTCTCTTCCGCATGCTCTCTAGAGGCCTGGTCAAGTGGCTGTTGAGTATGTTTTTACGGGCATGGTGGAGTGTGTGTAAGTTGGGTTGGCTTGGGCTGTTAAATGCCATTACCAGGCAGACACCGTCCCATCTGTGAGCTAATGGAGGCACCGAGGGCTGAGGAGGAGCTCTCCATGCTGAAAATGGGCCCGTTTCCCTCCTCCATCTGCTCCATCACACTTTAGTGGAGAGCCAGAAAGAGAAAGAGCGAGAAGGTCGAGAGAGACGCCGGGTATGTTTGAGAGAGAGGTGCGTGAAGTCCTGTCAACAAACTTGGGATCAAAGCAATTAATGAAAGACGCTACAGAGGGAAATTGGGGACACTGTGTGCATGTAAATCCATCTCCCGTCAGTGAGCTCTGTAAACAAAGCTCACGGCCCGCCTTCGTTCGTGGTTTTCAGACTTGTCCCTCATTTTCTCCCGGGATATTAGTTGAAACCCAACTCTGAAGGCACTAGGGTTGGCACTATTCGCTTATTTCACACTGATATAGATACAACCGATACAGATCCGATCACTCGGACCCCCTCAGGAGGTGGTCTGGTCTGAGACATGGCCATGGAGCCACATGTTACAGCAGTGTAACCGGTCAGTCACTCTAAGACTTATTCAGCAACCCCTCCCAGACACCTACTGACTAGATTTGACTGATAATTCAGATCAACATCGGATTCAGATCAGCCATAACATTAAACCACCCGCCTGATATTTTGTAGGCCCCCCTCGTGCTGCCAAAACAGCTCTGACCTATTAAGGCATGGACTCCACAAAACCTCCGAAGGTGTCCTGTGGGGTCTGGCACCAACACATTAGCAGCAGACCCTTTAAGTCCTGTCCAGGGGGGCTAGCCTTCGCTCCCCATGCATGTTACTGAGGCTTTGGATTCCATGACCCTGTTGCTGGTTCACTGGTTGTCTTTCGTTGGGCCATGGTTGGAAGGCACTGTCCAGTTTTACACACTCTGTGTTCTCAAAGGATGCTTTCCCAGCAGGCCTGAAGCCATGCAACATATAAAACTCATAACTGACCCCACCAGCTGCCCTTTACATTGACCCATTAAAGTAATGATTTGGCAAAAAATGCATTACTATGATTTATCACTTACCCCAGATCCAGTCAGTCAGTCAACACGTTTAATATCCGAAGTTAGCTTATTTGATCTGTTGTGGAAGATGCTAGGCTAATGTTGCTAACAAACCCTGGACTCCGGCGGTCACCGATCTCATTTATGCAAATACAGGCCCAAAATCGTCTCGTAATCTGCTCAGAACGCATCCAGATCTTCATTTGTTTTGTGCAGTGTGACCTAGTGGTTGGTGTGGCGCAACAGATAACACCACTACCTGCCACTGAGCTACCACACCATGTGGGAGACTGGGGTTCGATTCCCGGTCTGGGTGACTATGCTGCGCTACACCAATAAGGGTCCTTGGGCAAGACTCCTAAGACTACACTGACCCACCTGTAACACGAGTTACCTTGTAAGTCGCTCTGGATAAGAGTGTCTGCTAAATGCCATAAAATGTAAATGTAAATGTAAATGTAGAACATGTCCAGACATGATGATGTGCTAAGCACTTGTTAGCTGAAGCTACTTGTTGGGACAAACTTTCCATTGTGGATTGCTCTGACGTTATGTTAGCAGTCCCGGTGCATGTAAGCACATTAATCACTTTGTCACCCCTGTCTCAAACCATTGCATGTCAGCGTGTGGCATGTTGTCTTATGGCGGCATGCTATTGTGGATTGATTGATGAAACCAACTATGGAGCTGAAAAGAACCTGTCCCCAAGAACAGCATGTCAACTAATATCTCAGAGCCCCTTCTGCACAGCTCGATCAGCACACTGTCAGTAAATTGATGTTTTCCACGTGGGAAATTCGCAGGAGGTGAACTAAGTTGCAGGGATGCCCCAGAGAAACATTCCCCATTGATTTGCTGCTGTTAAATCAAACTGAACTTGGAAAAGCCAGTATAACCTACTTATTGGACTGGTGTCTTAATCCCAGTATGGGCCGTAATCGCGTTACTCTGTGCGTGCAGATGCAGCCATTGAGGCTGGGATTTAACCTGCCCACGTTCTGCAGCAAATCACTGCTGTGTGGCCTCTCTGTGTGTATGTGTTTAGAGTAGAGTGGTCTTGTTGACTCGATTACACTTGATTTTTAAAAAATGCCATAACATTAAAACCACCTGCTTAATATTTTCTAGGTCCCCCTCGTGCCACCAAAACAGCTCTGACCTATTGAGGCATGGACTCCACAAAACCTCTGAAGATGTCTTGTGGTATCTGGCACCAACACGTTAGCAGCAGACCCTTTAAGTCCTGTCAAGGTGGGCTAGCCTTCACTCCCCATGCACATCCCTGAGGCTTTGTTTCCCATGACCCTGTTGCAGGTTCACTGGTTGTCTTTCCAAGGAGCCTTTTTGGTAGGGACTGACCACTGCATACCGGGAACACCTTACGAGACCTGCCTGATGTTCTGACCCAGTTTTCTGGCTCCGTCATGATAAAGTGCCTCGGGTTCTCAGGCTTGCCCATTTTCCCTGCCTTCAGGCCTTCAGGAACTGACTAGTATGTATATCCCACCCCTTGACAGATGCCACTGCAGCAAGATAATCCCTGTTATTCGCTTCACCCGGCAGTGGTTTAAATGTTTATTCATCAGCAGATAAAATATTGCATATCTGCATCAGCCCCAAATTCTCAGATCACTGCAGTCGCTATCAATGTACCTTCTCTATGAATCAGCAGTTATTATTTGTCAGTTTGCCTGATGATTAAATTGTTCTACGCTAGTGGCAGCGCTGGTTTGGCAGAAGCCTGTCATTTCAAGTCTGACAGAAGCTCTGATCTCTACGGGTTGGGCCGCCATGTGTCCTGAGCTGCTACTGGCAGCAGTAGTGGCTCGGCTTCGCTTGAAATAATTCCCCAGGGCGGCGGGTAGGAGGATTCGCGACACCTCCCGCGGGCGCCCGTTCAGTGTGGGAGCCTTGTGCTCTGGTGTTACTGCAAACAAACTCCCACTGAATTATCACTGCTCCAAGGACCCGGGGGACGGGCTCTAATGTGGGCTTTCTTAGAGTGTGGGAACGGAATTGTGGGTTTGGGAGGAAATGGTAATGCAGGCTCTTGTCTTTCAGCTTGACAAAATACCACTTACTTGTGAAGGCTAAGCTCATTTCATAAACCTCTCTGCAGGTGAATAACGTACTTGGAGGTCAGTCTGGTTTCTGGATATTGGATTGGATCTTGGGCATTTATTTATTTATTTATTATTTATTTTTTTGGTCTTTTTAAATTCGTAATCTAATAGATCAGAAATAGTGGCTTGGTAGGTGGTCTTTTCAATGGTCAGGACCCCAGAGTACAACCCCAGAGCAGGTGGTTTTTGGGTGGTGGGTGATTCTCAGCATTGCAGTGACCCTAACATGGTGGTGTTAAGCTGGTACAAGTGAACCAGACACAGCAGTGCTGCTGGGGTTTTTAAACACTGTGTCCACTCACTGTCCACTCTATTAGACACCCCTACCTAGTTGGTCCACCTTGTAGATGAAAAGTCAGGGACAGAAGTTTGTGTTGGTCATCCTCTAGTCCTTTATGCCTACTTTTTAGTACTCTGGCATACTGTAGGTGTTCCTCTGAGACTTGCTGAATATTTTCTAGGTCCCCCTCGTGCCACCAAAACAGCTCTGACCTATTGAGGCATGGACTCCACAAAACCTCTGAAGATGTCTTGTGGTATCTGGCACCAACACATTAGCAGCCAACCCTTTAAAATCTGTCAAGGTGGGCTAGCCTTCACTCCCCATGCACATCCCCATGGTCTTTTCACCCTGTTCTTCAATGGTCAGGACCCCAGAGTACTACCCCAGAGCAGGTGGTTTTTGGATGGTGGGTCATTCTCAGCACTGCAGTGACCCTAATATGGTGGTGTTAAGCTGGTACAAGTGAACCGGACACAGCAGAGCTGCTGAGGTTTTTAAACACTGTGTCCACTCACTGTCCACTCTATTAGACACTCCTCCCTAGTTGGTCCCTTTTTTATTATGTGGGCCAGCATCACATTGACTGATGCTGGAGAGGGAAGACCGTCCAACCCACCTAGAAAGAGCAGTTATGCCAGTTATGCTCTCTTGGACTCTCAACCATGGATGACATTGGCATTGCTGGTGATTGGACCTGTGATCTCCAGACTTCACTGCTTGTGATTTCTCATAGAATTGTGAATGTCGGGATGCAAGTATCTCAGCACATCTCAGCAGGGCTATATATATAATGTATGCAGTTGTGTGAAACACGTTTGTTGTGCCTGGGCTCCACTGTGGGATAATCGGGCTGATTTCAGACTGGTCTCGAACGATTATCTTCTCAGATTATCCTCTGGCGTGGGGTGTGAGTAATCCAATCTTTATTCCTCCAATCTGCCGCCTGTTAAATATTTACGGCTCAGCATCCTGTAGTTTAGGGGGAAGGCCAAGTCTCTTATGTGAAATACATCACACTTGTTCACATCATGCTTGAAAGTTCGTTAACTAGTTAAAATCGAGCTGACTCTCTTCACACACTGCTGAAACTTGACCAGCGCAGTAGTCTGAGCATTACTGGTGTCCACCATACTTGTAAAACCCGCATCACATTCACCCGCTATAAACCAGTTATTACACATCAATAGACCAACAACCACAGATATCAGTCCAGAGTGTGTACCACTACACACACACACACACACACACTTACAGGAAGTGATCAGACTGCAGTGTTCTTAAAGGAGCTGGGAGCTGATTGGGTAGGGAGGAGAATCAGACTGAATTATAAGATATTAAACACTATAAAATTCACTTCATTTTAAGAAAAGTCTCGACTAAACTAGATCAGAATGTCTGATAATAGAAACCGAGACTAAAAATAAAGGGATTTACTGAACAGATTAATCAGCAGCTTGTCTGATCTAAACTGTGAGACTGTTATTTATACAAACACAAAGTGATCACCAAGATCAGATCTGAATCGGCTGACACTCGGTATTAAGAGACTCAGATCGGATCAGGGAGACAAAATAACCTGACCGAGACTAGGGATGCACCGATCCAGCTTTTTCAGTTCTGATACCAATACATAAACTTTACATATCGGTCGATACCCGATACCAGTCCGATACCATTGCTGAATTAATAAACTGTATACCTCACCATGTGAGACTTAAAGAGACTTAAAGCATCAGGATTGACTTCAACATTACTTTATAGAATATAACAAATTAACACATAGATATAAATGTACTAAATTGCTATTTGTCAATCATTTATTTGCACATTTAGTGCAGGCTCACACCAACAAATTCAAGTGAAAAGATCGGTTTCATGGATCGGCCTAATTATCCAATACCCAAACCTGCTAAGTTTGTTAATATTGGGACCAATATCCGATCCTAATATCGGATTGTAGCATCCCTAAGCGAGACATCCCTAGTGCGAGGTTCTCAGATACTGACCTCTAAATATTCACCTTAGCCTTAGGTAAATGTGCTTTCCCAGTTTAGGGCACCTTTAAAGATGGTAAAAATCTGATAATGTGGGCCAGGGGTTAGACGTATTGGATTGGTAATGGTCTAAATTTTGGACAGATGTTTCTGTAAATCTACACGGCCTTTTAAAGAGGCAACATTCTACTGATGTCAAAAGCATTGCTAAGGCTAATATAATTTAATAGCAAACTCAAAATTGGCTCAGTAAGCAGTCTTACTGTTTCTTGTACAGGTCTCGTTCTCCCTCGCTTGCTCTCTCTTTCTCTCGCTCTCCCCCACACTCTCTGTAGACCTGCAGATTAACCCAAACTTTTGAAGAGGAAATGTTCTGCTCATTGCCGTCTATGAACTAGAAAATTACCAATCGAGGTAGAGAGAGTAGGTGGAGAGAGTAGGAAGAGAGAGAGAGAGAATGAATGAGCTGGAGGATGAGAGTGCTTTAACGCCACGCTTGCACTTTCCACAAAAAGACACCCACCACTCTGCAGCCTGTGCCGTTCAAGGCGACCCGGCCTCGGTTACAAAGAGAATCCTTAAGCCCTGACTGTTTGGCTCAGTGTCTCTGTCTGCCAAGTCGCAGCATTTATCAGTTGGGAAACTGTCCATAAAGTTCGTTAACCTCCTCCTTGGCTCTCCGCGGCCGGAGCCCGAGCGAGGATAATGAGTTTTGCGGGGCTGCCAGGCTCTTGTGCAGTGAGATAAGGGCCTGAGTTTTGTTCCTCTCTGGAAGATGCGTCCCGGACCCCTCTGACCCGTGCCAGCCTGAGGAGGGACAGATAGCCTCTCTCCAGCGCTGTGCTCGTCGGAGGCACAAATTGCCAGCACCGTGGAGCCGGCTCCGCGAGGCCCTGCTTCAGGCACTCTGCCACCTGCACCTGGCTGGAGAGGGAGGTAGGAGGAGAGACTTTCTACAAGTGACCTCCGCTACTGTTGGACTGGGCTACCAGCTTTTAAATGAGCAGTAATTGCTTAGGTCTGGGAAAGGGGAACACACCTGCCAGGATAGCAGGGCCTGGCGGTTTTGTAGGAATAGGCGGGGTTGTTAGATTAGATGGATAAACTCCTGTGGTCTGAACTCCTCCTCTGAGTATATTATTATTTTTTGTAATGTTTTTTTCTTCTTCCCAGTTTAATCACTGCCATTTGCCACCTGTTGACAGTTACTCCCCTGTTACCCAGCTGGGAGGATGGAGGATGGCACATACCTCATCAGAGACTCCAGTGGATGATTTTTGAACTGCAGATTGAAGTACTGGAGACCTCTAACTGCCAACCGTATATCTAGTATCCAGAGTATCAATGTGAGGTTCCAATGCAGGACAGTTTCGCAACGGGCAGTAGGGTAGCGGAGAGCCGGGTTGGGCGGTGCGAGGACAGAACAGTCGGAACAGGGCATCTTGATACATGGGAAAGAGACGAAAAGAAAGGAGGGAAAAACAAACAGGTTTGGAGGATGGTGGCAAATATTGGTGAGATAACACAGATGGAGAGTCTGGCCCAGGGGGTAGGCAGGCAGCAGCACCCAACCATGAATGGACTCGCACCAGCATCGCGCAGACAGCCAGGGGCAGCTCAGGATGGGTGAGAGAGAGAAAGCAATGTAGACAAAATGCCATGTTAATAAAAACAGCGAGTTCTGTACCCTCAGGATGCCAGTGAAGGTCTTGGACACTAACGCAACCAGCTTGGAGATCCTGCAAAAGCTATACTTTAAAGATGCATGAGCAGGTCGAACTGTTACGTGTTTATCTTCCAGCTTCATCTGCTGAACAGCTCTTTTCTTCGTCCAGGTCCCTGATCAATTCTCTGTGAGTCATCTGATTTACTGGCTCCTACAACTTCAGCTTTACAGGATTTGGTTGCCTGAGCGTAGTGCTGTGGATCACCTTGGCCATGTTAAAAGTCAGCTTTGGAGCTGCCATTACACAACACTGCGGCGTTAGTCGGCCGCGGCCGCGGCCTGGCCCTGCTCCTGCTGCAGGCTGTCAGCTTTGCGCTTGCTTTGCGCTCGGCGTCTTGGGCGTGACAAATCGCTCCTTTGGAGGGAGGGAAATGATGATGTGTGAAGCCCACACAAGCAGGTTACACAACCGCTTAAGAAGCCAGGATGGCAGCGGGCTGCCCATGACACATGTGCTCACTCTCCCATGAGGATGAGCTTATGCATTATAGGAGAACGCTGCAGCACGCCAGCCTGCAGTAGGCATTTCAGTCACGCTATGACACAGCGTATGTGTATGTATACGTACAGCATGTGTACACAAGGCTAATTATTGCGTTGAAAGCTACAGATGTGCAAATGAAAGCCAGATTAATTCAGTTTTTATGCTTTTCCAAACTCATATTTTTTATTATAGGCTCTGATTAACGAAGACGTTCATCTGAGCACAATCACAACGTAGTAATATGATATTATTGTGGCATTTCGTCTAGATTGCTTAGCTCTTCTTGGCAGGCAGCAGGCTAAATAACCCTTATGTAATTGCTGCAGCATGCACTCTCCTTATTGAATTCAGTCATTTTCATCAGCCTATTTCAAACACTTTTACTTATAAATGCATACTGGGAGATGCTAGTGACCCGTTTCCCCCTCGATCTCATGATAAATATCCGAAAATTGAAATATAAGCTTGTATCTATATGATATTTGATGTGTTTTATTTATATATTTAGTCAGTTTCACATTACTGTGATCATTTATAAAGTCATGTGTTAGGTTTAAGTGTCCGGTGGACCAAGTCTGCAGCTGTGGAAAATGAAATTAGGGTTAAGATTTTGGATTGATTTATGGGTTAGGTTGATTCGGGGTTAGGGTTTAGGGTTGATTTTAAGGGTATAGGTTAGGGTTAGGATTTAGGATTTAGGGTTGATTTAGGGTTTGGATTTAGAGTTAATTTAAGGGTAAGGTTAGGGTTAGGCTTTAGGGTTGATTTTAAGGGTAAGGTTAGGATTTAGGGTTGATTTAAGGGTAAAGTTAAGGTTAGGATTTCGGGTTGATTTATGGGTAAAGTTAGGATTTAGGGTTGATTTTAAAGGTAAGGTTAGGGTTTGGATTTAGGGTTGATTTTAAAGGTAAGGTTAGGCTTAGGATTTAGGGTTGATTTTAAAGGTAAGGTTAGGGTTAGGATTTAGGGTTGATTTTAAAGGTAAGGTTAGGGTTAGGATTTAGGGTTGATTTAAGGGTAAGGTTAGGATTAGAATGTAGGGTTGATTCAGGGTTAGGGTTATGGGTTGATTTAAGGTTAAGGTTTTAGGGTTTATGTTTAACTGTTTTTGTAGATCAATCTGTGTTGGGTTTAAATGCCCGGTCGATACTGACCCAAAGTCTACAGCTGTGGAAAACTGAAGAGCCATTTCATTCCAGTCGTTCCATCAAACAAAGCTGAGCTATTTCTTCACCAGGAATGGCATAACGTCACCCAACAGCAATGTGAAAGACGGGTGGAGGGCATGCCAAGACATAAAAGCTGTGATTGAGAGAATTCAGAAATCACTATTTAGTGAAATAACCAGAGTTTAAATATGAAGGAATGCTTGACTTGGATGGTCTACTGTAAGACTGTCTTTTAGATGCTCCCCTGATATTAAGCTAAATGTTGAATGTAAAGGATTGTGTATTGATGGTAACCCTCCACCTAACCTTTAACTTAAACTTAGGTTTAGGTTTTAGATTAAGGTTAGGGTTAATATTTTGGATTGATTTATGGTTAAGGTTAGGGTTATGGTTTAGGGTTGATTTAAGGTTAGGGTTAGGATTTAGAGTTAATTTAAGGGTAAGGTTAGGGTTATGGTTTAGGGTTGATTTAAGGTTAGGGTTAGGATTTAGAGTTAATTTAAGGGTAAGGTTAGGGTTAGCCTTAGCCTTAAGGCTAATTTAAGGGTAAAGTTAGGGGTTGGGGTTTAGGGTTGATTTAAGGGTAAGGTTAGGCTTTAGGGTTAATTTAAGGGTATGGTTAGGGTTAGGATTTAGGATTTATTTAAGGTTAGGGTTAGGCTTTAGGGTTAATTTAAGGGTATGGTTAGGGTTACGATTTAGGAGTTATTTAAGGCTAGGGTTAGGATTTAGAGTTAATTTAAGGGTAATGGTAGGTTTAGGGTTGATTTAAGAGGTTGGTTAGGATTTAGGGTTAATTAAGGGGTAAGGTTAGGGTTAGCCTTAGCCTTAAGGCTAATTTAAGGGTAAGGTAGGGTTTAGAGTTAATTTAAGGGTAATGGTAGGTTTAGGGTTGATTTAAGAGGTTGGTTAGGATTTAGGGTTAATTAAGGGGTAAGGTTAGGGTTAGCCTTAGCCTTAAGGCTAATTTAAGGGTAAGGTAGGGTTTAGAGTTGATTTAAGGGTAAGGTTAGGGTTTAGGATTGATTTAAGGGTAAGGTTAGGGTTTAGGATTGATTTAAGGCTAAGGTTAGGATTTAGGGTCAATTGAAGGTTTTCTCTGGAGCTGTTCATACAAACAGTTGTGAAAGTAGTGAAACAACCATGCATTTAGGGGTTGAAAGCCCACATCCTGCATTTGTACTGTATTTAAATTTTTCATTGGGTTTGAGGTCCACTGTTATGTCCCGTGATTCATTTTTACTTCATTTTGCAACCTTTATTTATCCTATACTTTTAAACAGGCTGTTTTTCTTCCTGTCTATATAAAGTGAGGTCTGTACTGATTGGCTGCCCTGTTTTGTGCCTCATTAACAAATACATCTGCACTCTGCAACACTCCTGAGACCTGCAATATGATGAGCGGAGCTAAACTGGTATAGGCTCAGTAGGCAGAGACATGCAGGGCCACCATATGAAGGAGGGGGGGGGGGGGGTGGTTAGCCGGTGACTGACAGGGGCCCTAAAATGTATTAATTAAGTATTATGGTGAAGTTAGAGTCGTGAGACCCAGTGTTGTAGCTTTTCATGCGGCCTAAAATCCCAGTTTTTGATAGTCTTGGGAGTCATATATTTTAAAGAACAGTAAGGGGAATTTAGTTTTTGATGATGTGGGCCCTTTAAGTATGATTTTTTTTTTTGCTTTTTCTGGTGCACTGCCGCTGATTGTTGAATCCGCACTGCATTTGCCTCTGATGTACTTATTTAACGCTACATGTGAAAAGCAATTAACTTCACAAAGCCTGAGGGGCCCGGCTCTGGACAGCTCCCTCCCAGCCTCTCATCTCCCTCTCTGCAGATACAGATTTGTCTTTCACGCTGCCCGCCGCCTCCCTGCGCTGAGTCAGTTTAATGCTGCCGCCTGTGTTCGCAGGCCGTCATGCCGCTGTGCCCCCTTTTTCTGATGAGCTGCTGAGTTTGATGGGCAGGCGAGGAGCTGCTGAACCCGGGCCACTGGCTTAAAGCACGAGCTTGGTGCACAAGTTAGCTTTTTCGTCTCGGAAAAAAAAAAAAAAAAAAAAAAAAAAAAAAAAAAAAAAAATATATATATATATATATATATATATATATATATATATATATATATATATATATAAAATTATTATTATTACTATTAAATATAGGATCTAGGAATAGACCCCGGCCTAAAATTGTACTAAACCTGATGTGTTGTCCCGTGGTCATTTTTCTGTTTAATGAATGGCCCTAGACCCTTTGAATTGCTAGGCTGTTAAGAAGGTGGAATCTGAATAGCGTCACGAGGGTTAAGTAAGCCACACAAGTGGCACACTAGTTTAGTATCTTAAAGAACCATGTTTGCAACGGAGGTGTGTGTGTGTGTATGTTTCATTTAGTAAAGTTTGTTTACATTGAAAGATGGTTCTTTTAGCCTTTAAAAGAGGCTCCAAGATCTCTATATGGAACAAAAGGTGGTTCTACAGTGGCATTGCTGAAAGCACCTTTTCTAGCACCTATATTTCAAAGAGTGAACTACTGCCAAAACAACTTTAACTCCCTAGACCCCGTAGTCCACGTTCTTCACTTCCAGAACGCGTTGATGTTATTATTAAAATCAATTTTATAGGCCCTAAAATAGAACCCAGTGGGACTCCCCATTGATCAATCAAACTGCTACCAAAAAAAACACCATTTTCTGATTAAGGATTAATAACTGTGTAATAATTTTGTAATACATGTGCAGCTGTTGGTTAACCCCTTAACCACTGGGTTTAATATTATAGTTATTAATCCTTATGCAAAAACAATTGTAAATTTCTAAATTGTAAATTTCTTTATTCTGCCTTTATTTTTGAGCGTACTCCTGCCAAAGCAACTTAACTCCTTACACCCTGTAGTCCACACTACTTCTCTACCTTCATAACTACTATAAATAATTGTAGAAGTTTAATAGGCCCTAACATAGAACCTGGTGGGATTCCACAATACAGTTTAAACTGCTACAAACAAAAATCACAGTACTTTCTGCATAAGGATTAATAACAGCATAATAAACCAAGGGGTTAAACCAAGGGGTTAAACCAAGGGGTTAAACCAAGGGGTTAAACCAAGGGGTTAAACAAGGGGTTAAACAAGGGGTTAAACACCACCTGTGCAAAGCTTTGTATGTCCAACATGGCTTGACTGAGCAGCTTGGGAAGGGAGCGGCTTTCATGAAAGGCATGCTTGTCCCTCTTAGGACAGGTGAGAGGGGGCAACATTGCATTCCTATGTAGTGAAGGAGAGGGCAGGTGGGGGGTGGAGTCCAGCTATGGCGATGGAGTGGATGCTTCTCTCATGGGATGGATGCAGGTGTGTGTGTGTGTGTGTGTGTGCTATCTCTGAGCACCCAGATCAGCCTGAACACGGTTATCAGTCCGGGGCAGAAAAGGCACCACACTCAGGCAGGTAGAGCCACGCGTCTCTGATGACTGCGGGAGGAAGAGCTACGTCACCCTCCCGCTGCTGAGGTTGTGGTCGCGGGCAGCGGTGGTCAAACTCAGTAGAGAATTTGAGTAACTCGTCAAAGAGTAGGTCTGAAATACTCTTTAGTAGAATCCAGGTGGGGTGCAGGAAGGCACTTACTTACATTCATTATACTGTGTAGGCTTTGGTATGGGATGGTATACGTATTAGCATTTGTAGACACCTATTGAGGACAAAAGTATTGGGACACCTGCTCATTCATTGTTTCTTCTGAAATCATGGAAAATCAAAAGAGCTTATTCTGCTTATTTGTTGGAGTAGCTATCTCTAGTGTCCAGGGAAAAGGCTTTGAGAAGAATTGCTGTGAGGATTTGATTGCATTCAGCGACGAGCAGCGACGCCACCCCAACAGCTCACCCCCCTTTATACCCCTCTCTAGCTCACACCTGGCATTAGGCAGCAGCATGGTCCCAGTAGGTTCATGTTTATCTGCTATTCTATTGTCAGTACTTCTCTACAGGGACTCGACAAGCTTATGTGTGTGCATTTGCACATCTGTGTCAGCAATGGGTGTCAATTAAAGTAGTCTGCATTGCAAAAGCATTCATTAGATGGGGTGTCCGCAAACATTTGGACGCATTGTGTACCGGTATCGGAAGGTAAATTGTAGTGTCGGTGCCAGCGCTTCACTCTCTGACAGCAGCAATTAATTAGAACCGTGACATCGTAGTTAAATATTGCTTGGTGTTTCGTGGGAACGTGTTTGTTTGTGTAGTAATCAAGAACAGTTGTTGCTCTCCAAGAATAAATCTGCCAGTCAAAAGCGGCCCAGTTGTTTCTCGTCAGCCTGGCCGCTTGGGAGTCTGCAGCGTCGTTTTGTTTGGCGGCTGTTGGCGTGTTTGCATTTGCATCTAAAACAAATTTTCTGCTCGAGGAAGTGCCTTTGATTTACATTCAAATGTGTGCCGAACACTTATGGCTCTGACAGTTGTGGCGCTGCCGAGCGTTGCCCGAGTGCTTATTGGAGTGTGCAGGAACTCGGAAGAGTGAAGGAGCCAAGACTGACTGACCTCTCCTTCGCTGAACGTCTGGAGGTAGATTCGGTTCGTTGACTACCGACAGTGACGGCTACGCTTTAATTGAGGCCAGAGCATGTGTTTCTGGTCCACATTTCAACACCATGTGAAAGTGCTGGAGCAGGTGTGTGAGCATTAGGCAGCTGGGGATGTACAGTCTTGAGTAATCGTGATATGCCTGTGAATGTAGGAGTTAATGAAAACGGGTAAGCAGTTAGTACAGATTCTGATGTTCTCTCTCAGATGGTCAGCGATATGGTTTATTAATACAACAATGATATCGGATCGATATCGGGTAACGGCCAATACGCAAATTTCACGTATCGGTATCTGTATCGGAACAGAAAAAGCTGGATCGGTGCATCTCTAACACCTACTGACTCATTCTGTCTTTCAAAATCAGGGCTGTTAAAAAAAGAGTTGATCTGCATTTGTTGGAGTAACTGTCTTCACTGTCCAGGGAAGAAGAATTTCTACTAGACATTGCTGTGAGGATCTGACTGCATTCAGCAACAAGAGCCTTAATGAGGTCAGGATGTTGGATGATCACCCCTCCACCTCATCCCCAACTCATCCCTAAGGTATTGGATGGAGCGCCAGTTTTCTTGGTCTTTCAATCGTCAACTGACCCTTCACCATTCCCGTCAAGTACCAGTTCCTAATTCTATTATGGATTGAGGAAAAGCCTGGACGAAAAAGCTTTGCAAACTTCATTTGAGCAGAGAAGCTATTCCAGAGAACACAGTTCTCCCACTGCTCCACACCTCAATGCTGGGGGGCTTTATACCCCTCTCTAGCTCACACCTGGCATTAGGCAGCAGCATGGTCCTGGTAGCATCATGTTTATCTGCTATTCTATTGTCAGTGCTTCTCGCTTGTCGTGTACCGGTATCGGAAGGGTAATCAGTTATTGTCATTTTCAGAGTTCTAGCCGGCTGCTTAGAGGAGCCCATGGCTGCCGATTGTTGGGATGAGGTTTGAGGTGTCTTCAAATTTTGCATCACGTGGCATTTTCTTAATGATGGTTGTGAACAAGCCGTTATCCTAAGGGGCTGATTAGGTTCTTGGTAGATACCTTGGTAGAGGTTATCTGAGAGTTAAAATATTTGGGTTGTGTTGCATTGTGCTTCTTCCTTTTTTTTCCACTCAAAAATTGTACAAAAAAAAAATAATGCACTAATTTTACTTAAAATATTTTATTATAAAGAAGGGTTCACCTTTAACTTTATGGAGATTGCCGTCTCTAACTTTTGCATACCCCTGTACATACTTGACCGTGCTTATGAGCATCATAGCTGTCTATTTTCTATGTGTATTCTTACAGAAACCCATTGCTTGACCGAGGCTGGCCCCCTTAACTGTGTACTCACGAGTAGCCCTGCACGTCCCTATTGGCAGCAATCACATGCCTTTCCCAGAGTACCACCATTCTTTGGCCAATCATGTACTTTCTCCTTCATAGTAGTTCAGCGAATGGTCGCCGAATTAGCTTGCAGAGCCTCTTGTGAGGGGGGGGGGGCTATCATAATCACTCTGAATGAAATGAAATGAAGAGACTTGATGGGGACGTAGCATACGGATGTCTTGATGTCACAGATGTCCACTAGAGCAGGATGTCCAAATTCTGAAACCGTGACCGGTTCCATTACTTCTTCAGGACGTACCCTGCCTGTGCCTGTATTAGCCTGTAAGGCTGTAAGTGATCCAAGATGAAGGGGTCTCGGGGGGAAGCGCTTCATTGGCAGCGTGGCATGAAGGCACTTCTCAGGAACATCCCGAGAGTGAAAACCTGGCCGGCACAATCATTCTCGCCTCAGTCCTCAATGGATTTCTGGTGTGTGTGTGTGGTGTGGTGTGCTGTGTAGTAGTAGGCCCACTTCCAGGTACTGGGAGAGACCTCCAGTAAGCCCCGTATGAAGCCTGAACCAGTTCTGAGAATTTCTTCATTGTTTTCCTACATTCGTGGAGCTTCCTGTGTGAAGTCCCTGGTCACAGTAGTCTGTCAGTAGTGATATTTCACTCATGCTGCAGCAATGGCTTCTCAACCCTGTTGGAGCACCCGTAGGTGAAGGAGCGCTAAAAAAAGAGAGAGACCGGGGGAGAGAGAGAGAGAGATCCATGCCCGTCCTTTTCCGTTCTTTCCTTTTTTAAACTGAGTAGTGCATTAATTATTTCCAGCGGTCTCCATATGCTGCTGATCGTAGATCATTTGAAAGGAGGATTATAGGGGCCATTTTTCTTGTGCGAGTGGACATGTGCTGCATAGCGCTCGGGGCCTGGTGCTTTGTTCTCCTCTCCTGCTCTCAAACTGTCTGGAGTGTTACATACGAGCGCTCATACCCCCGCAAAGATCTGCTCTCCCAGCTACTGCTCTTCCCGTTGGTGTATTTTCTCCCCCTCTGACTGCACAGACAAGTGGGTAATCGGGAATTTAGCCCTGCTTGCCACTAACCCCTCTCGGGCATCGCTGTCGTTTCTAGGAGATGGAGCAATTATGAATTGTTTTTGTGACAGAGCGAAAATTAGCTCGGATTATCAGCAAATCCGTTTGGGCTAATTCCAGAGCCAGCAAGGCTTCTGCCGTGTGTGCTCTGCCTGAGACTGGCCTTCTCGCTGACCTGTCCATCCTGAGGCTTTTTTCCCTGGCTGGTGCACTGACCTTAGTGGATTACTTCCTGCCCTGCCATTCCCTCTGCAGCTGTGGCCCAAGGAGGGTCAGCTGCCGGCACGATCCGCTGCGCGGACCGCCAGGCTGCGCTGGGCAGCCAAAAGATGCCAGCTGCCCCCTTGGTCCCCAGCCAGGTTTTAACTGCAGAAAATATAGCAGCGTGGCCTCGGAGCGTGGCCTACTTGCTGTTGACGAAAAGTTTCCCTCAGTTAAAGAGCCCCATAAGGGTGCTCTGTTGGCTGCCTGCATGGCTCCCTTGGGCTTTATAACGAAGGCATATTGTGGTGGGAAGCAGAATATAGACCGGCAGCAGTGTAAAAGCTTTGCTCTGTAAACTCCCTCTCAGGGGGGCAGTTCTAAGCCTGCTTGGCGGTTCACAGAGCTCAACTTCTTCTTCTGTCCCGACAGGCCTGGGTTGCAGATTTCTCCACTCCCCTCTGCATCATAAGGGCTTGGAGCAGCTTGCGCATCTTGATCAGCCCTTTTTGACCAGATGGACCGAGAACAGCAGTGGTGATAAATTGTGCCGTTGCTCATAAGCATCAGGTTTGAAGCTGGAGAAGGTTTTGTAAAAGTAAACGGACACTTGGTTCTTCTCTTTGTTAGAGATCAGTGGGGTTCGGTGAGGGGTTTCAGTGGAGCATGGTCCACTCTAATACTCAGGTGGAGATGCTCTTCTCATTCTCTCAGCCAAGCTGCTGTCAGTTGATAGATGCTCACGCATGGCTTAAGATTAGTCCGCGCTGTCGGATATTGCGGAGCGTCTTCCCATTGCCGTGACATTTATTGCAAACTGGACATATCGATCAGCTCGATGTACCTTGCATAGGCCTGTGGCATGGAAATGACGTCCGTCCCTCCGTCGCTGCTTTGTCAAGATGTTTTACGCCAGCGTCGTAAAGCGGCCGCAGGCAGTGAGCAGGAATTACTGCATGGTGTCTGCCTGGAATCCGATTAAAGCGCTGCACAATGCCTCTCGTGCCAACAGAGATGTAGAAAAGGCCTTGCTGCTCATGCACCAAATCAGCTATGACTGCTTTACTGCCCCCGAGACCTGCAGTGAAATAGTCTGTGATCTAGTCCTGTGTTGCAGTTAACCGAGCGGCTGAGACAACAATATCCCGGCGAGACTGATGCTGCCTCAGATGCAGACGATTAAATCAAGCTGCAGGGCTGAATGGTTCCGTTTACACCTCTATGCGTCACCAGCAGAGCCCAAGAAAAGATCCCAGAGAAGATCAGCGGAGAAGAGCACAGAAATAATTCCTGAGTTCTCAGAGTTATGTTGTTCTTTATTTCTTTATTCTCTACATTTTGATACTAGTGCTCCCAATTAACCCACTTGTTCATAGCTCCCCCGAACACCAGCAGTGCTCCCGACACCAGGAGGGTAAGGATTAACGCATGTCTCCTTCATTACATGCAAAACCAGCCACTGCCTCTTTTCTAGCTGCCACCGATGCAGCGTTGCAGGGCAGCCACCATGCACTGAGAAAAACCACACCAGCTATTGGACCGGCCAACATCTAGAGAGAGCACCACCACCTACCATCTACCCACCTGCAGATAGCATGGCTCATTGTGCTCTCCCCGACTCCAGCCACTGATGGCAAAGCGAACTCGCGGGCCGTAGTGGTGTGGCATTACAGCCCCCATGCTCTTCATTTTAAGACTATGTTGGTGGCAGCTGGCATTCCGTTACATTAGACAAAGGCTAAACCACAACTTGGTTGATTTGGCTGACCGCGATAGCCGCTCCCTGCCTTGGTGCTAGCTTGGTGTCTACACGTTGCAGTAAACAATGACTCATAGATGGCAGCCGTTCGGTAGCTGGTGCGATGCAGACCCTCCCTGTGCCAGCACGTTCTCGTCTCTGCAGGAGCTCCACAGCAGCTGCTTCCCTGCACAGTAATCAGATATGAGGGGAAGCAGGCGTGGGATGATGGGCAGCAATTAAATGATAAACAGTGTGGAGCTGGCGCAGGAAGTGATGGAGAACTTGATTGTGGTTCAGTGATCCTCTGAATGGCACCCTCCAGCTTCGGTCTTGGGGCCTACGTGATCTTCTATCTGCTGTTTTTTGTAGTGTTCTTTTTTTACCCCTCCTCTGCAGTGTGGCAGAACCTGGCTCGGGCACAAAAAAGCTGTCGATTAGCCAAGACAAGCCAGGGTGGCAGAGTTTGTTTTTTGAGTTTTGCTCTGGCGCTACGAGGCTAAGGTAGCTAACAAGTAACAAGGAACCAGCTAGCAATGTGCAAGCAGCATGCCACATCACACACTTTCCGACAGCTACAAATAGATGTTAGATAAGCTCAAGTACATGTAAGATATGAACTATCCAAAAATGGACAAAAGTAATTGGACAAAACCTTAATGGCTGTCACTTAGGACTGCTGTGGTGATTAGAGGAGAGAGCGCCATCTACCCACCTTCAGAAAGCATGGCTCATTGTGCTCTCCCCGACTCCGGCCACTGATGGCAAAGCGAACTCGCGATCCCTGGCCATAGTGGTGTGGCATTACAGCCCCCATGCTCTTCATTTTAAGACTATGTTGGTGGCAGCCGGCATTCCGGTACATTAGACAAAGGCTAAAACACAACTTGGCTGATGGTTGTTAGGTAAGCTTAAGTACACTGTAAGACATGAACTATCCAAATATGGACAAAAGTACTTGGACAAAACCTTAATGGTTGTCACTCAGGGCTGCTGTGGCTCCTTGGTTTGCCACTTTAGCCTGGCAAAATCCATGGATGCTCGATCAAGGGCTCGATTTTGGATGCCAGCCATGTTCACCATGGATAGCTCTTTGTTCAGCTTCAGAACCTGTCGGGTTGCTGCCTCCAGCCCAAAGCTTTCCAGAACCAATCAAGCCCATTCTTTGTGTGCAAGTGGGTTAATTGTAGCATATAAGGAAATTTAAAAAATGCTTGAATTCCAGGATTTATCCATATATTCTGAGCAGACGACCAAAATCCAGGACAGTCCTTAAAACCCAGGAGGCTCTGTTGTTTCTCGGTGTGCAAGAAACATGACCGAAACCAGTATATTTGAGACACCTGAGGAACATTTTGTAAATCCAAGTATTTGCAAAAAAAAAAAAAAATTAGGAATGGTGGCATTCCCAAATAGAAGCCTGCGGGACTCTGTGCAGACACACTTGGACCGCCTCAGCGCACGCAGGGTTATTTTGGTGCGGTCCCGAGGTGTGCTGGACGGCCTGCAGGTTTCTGGTTTCACTCTCACTGTACGCACGACCCGAGCGGTGTGATATCCGGCTCCTGAGATCCTCTCTCAGGCTGGAGTGCATTCTGACCCCCACTTAGCCACCAGAGATGTCTGCATGAGCGGCAGCAACGTCGAGGACACCCCACGCTAAGAAGGCTGTGGCTGACTTTGAGTGATTTAAGCTATTTGCTACTTCGTCCACCTTCCGGACCGTGCAAGTGGGGATCAGTATTCCCTCTTATGGAGCTCAGTGGCTGGTGATAAATGAGCCAGGTGCTGGGAGTCGTGTGGGATTTAATTTGAGAGAAAGGTATGAAATAGTGTTGGCGTGACAGTTTCCGTGTGATGTGCCAACCATGCTGACCCGTGAATGAATATCACTTCACTAGTGTCAGATTAGCTTAGGCCTTGCTGTTTCTTGAGCATGTGTGTTTCCAGGGTTTTCCCGGGCTTTGTCGATGATTAGAGAAGCTGAGAGACGTTTGCACATTGCATTTTTGCACAATTACTTATTTATTAAAAGTAGCTGCTGGAGCACTGCCTTAACCTCTGCTGCACTCTACTGTTTTCTGGCTGATCCTCCACAATAACAGTCGGATTTATTTATTTATTGTATCCTGCCTGCTGCACTTTCTCGTTTGCTCTGTCTGCATTGGGCTGTACATTTACATTTACATTTATGGCATTTAGTTGACGCTCTTATCCAGAGCGACTTCCAGAGTTACTCATTTTTTACAGAGGAGGGCCAGTGTAGTGTTAGGAGTCTTGCCCAAGGACTCTTATTGATGTAGCGCAGCATAGTCACCCAGACCGGGAATCAAACCCCAGTCTCCCACATGGTGTGGTAGCTCACTGTCAGGTAGTGGTGTTATCTGTTCGCTACCTCAACACCAACATACTGTCTGTATGCACTTGTTTGGTGTTGTTGCTCCATGGTCCTGGAGGAAGGTTGTTTCGCTTCACTGTGTACTCTGTGTATAGTTAAAATGACAGTAATGCCTCCTGACTTGACTTAATGGACATTTGACATCTTTACACTTTCTACAAACTTTTCCATTTGGTTTCTAGGAATTTCTATGAGTTCCATGCGTGAGAATTGAGTAATCTCACACTCTAACATACAGGGAACTCTTTTTATTTACATTTGAGGCATCTAGCAGATGCTCTTATCCAGAGTGCTTCACTTTTACTCAAGATAAACCTCAGTTAGTTTGAATAGACTAATAATTCAAAGATCCTCTAATATTAGACACTACTAAACACAAGCCAGTAAGGTGACCACTCTGCTATTCGTCCAAGTACTCTTGGAAGAGGAGGGTCTTCACTCTGCGTTTGAAGACCGCGAGTGTTTGACTCTGCCGTTCGGACACTCGGGAAGCTCGTTCCACCAATTCGGTGCAGGACAAAAAAAAGTCTGGACGCTTGTCTTCCGCGGATTTTGAGGGATGGCGGGTCAAGCAGAGCCGTACTTGAAGCTCAAAGGGCTGTTGGTGCCGATCGGCTTTTGACCATTGCCATCAAGTACAGAGCGGCTGGTCCGTTCTTGGCTTTGTAGGCCAGAGTCAGGGTTTTAATGATTCAGGCAGCAGCTACAAGAGTCTAGAGGCATGCCACCAGAAACTAATCTGCTTGCTTACGAGCAAATATTACCTTTACTGCTAGTTTAGGTTTAAGTCCAGTTTGTTTTGGATTTTTTGAACTATTTTGTACAGGATCTTTGAGGAGGTTCTTCAGTTCTAAACTAAAAATGCTTGAATTCCAGGATTTATCCATGAATTGGAAGATCCTTAAGGAACATTTGACGGTTCTTCAGTTTAAAATTAGAATAATAATAATAATTCTAACCGGGATTTTAAGCTACCTGCTGCTTCGTCCACCTTCCAGAGCTAAACAACTGCACCTTCTTTTGGAGAATACGCCAGCAAGGCTATAAAAGGGTAAAAGCTAATAGTAGGTTAACCATGAGGCATGTGAGGCAGCCGGGGAGCAGCTAAAAAAGGCTAAAAGCTAACTTGAGGCTGACCAAGGAGTCGGTGATTGGAGAAGGGCCAACTGCTGGAAGCACAATATCAGTTTTTAGAAGCCGGGGGAGGGGCTTAAAAAGGCTAATGCTAGGCCAACGAGAGGAAGATGGTGATTAGAGCCGGTGCTAGGCTAAAAGCTAACCCAGATTTTTTTCACAAGCCCACCATGAAAGGAAAATCAGTGTTCTGAGACAAAGTAACGGGGTGGTAAACTGGCATGTAAACCAGATCTGAGGTTTTTATTTATTTATTTATTTATTTTACCCTAGTCAAGTCACATACTTGCAGTTATACTAAAAAAAAAAAAAAAACAAGTTACAAGACTAAACAAACTCACTCTGCTGCAAAGTGTCTCTCGTTTCCTAGACAGGTCCTCAGGAAAGGTGGAGTTGATTAAAATTACATAAAAGAATGTGAGGCAGATGCGGCGAGGAGTGCTCGGCAGCCGTGGGTAACGTTGCCTATTCAGAGCAGAACACACATTATGCTCTAGGCCCAGGGCAACAGCAGGCGGCCGCTGTTTATTCACCCCGACTCCGCCAGACGACAGCTGTCACACAAACTGACGGGTACCATAATAAGACCATTCATTTCCGCTTGGAAACTATCAGCTTCTGGAACGCAGGCACAGCCTCGGTGCCCTCACCTGTGTTTTCCACCTTTCCCCATTTCCTCTGTTCCACGAAAAGTCATTTAGGCAGACTCTGCAATCTGTGAAGCTCTGGGTCATTTTTACTCCCGCACAGCGAGTTGAGGACAGCCAAGGATGCCACCCCACACCTGGGCCTTGAACACTCAGTATTCAGAGGTTGAGTCATTACCACAGTGAACCTGATCGACACTGGAGAGGAAAAGAAATTGAAAATCACAACAGTTTCAGAAAATGAAAAGAAAAAGGAAAAGCTCTCTAATGGTGCGTTTCATTAAGAAGCTCATTATGAGTGCAGACTTGATGGCTCGCGTCTCAGTCATTCACGGGAAATTAAGCCATCCTTGGACAGAACAATATGTGATGGTGTCCTCCGGCAGAACCCGGGCCTGTGTGGGTTAATGTGGGGCGAAACAGCCGTCATGCTCACGTAATGCTGGTGAAGAGACCTTGCGTACCTTGGACCAGAGCGCTGAGGGAATCTACGGATGTTCTGTGTTTACTCGGTTATGCTCTTCCCTGTGTGATTTCGCCAGGGAGGGCAAAGACTATTTGCCGGCTCTCTGTGGGGGCCGGAGAAGACGGCTAGTCCTCTAAGCCTCCCAGTGTCGGCTCTGGGAGAGCTAAGAGAAGTCAGAGTGTGCGTGCAGGGAGCTGCTATTTGAAAAGAGATTTCACCGGGGACTTCTTTAATTCCAGAGAGAAGTGTCCGGGCACTGTCAGTCAGCGGAGCTGCAACTGTCTGATAAAATATTAAGACCCTCTTCTATTGAGTCGACGCGAAAGCCCAAGCGCCCACAACAGGGCCTGGTTCTTTAAACAATATGCACGGTGCAACCTCGCTCTCCCTGGAAAGGGGTTGCTGTAATTAAAGGCTGGAATGAGGTCTCTAATGTTCGGCGGTACCGTCAGCGGGACCGTGCACTTGAGTACCTGATTCGGCTGCTGTTGGTTTGTTGAAGGCCTTTGTTAATGAGCGTTATTAGCAGGACCAGCCAAGTTCCTCGATTCCGCAGCAGTCTTGGAGGTCATCAAGTCCTAGTCCTCCCATGATATTAGAGTCAGCAGGCAGAATTCCAGCACTTATCCAGCACTTCTTATCAAGCTACTTAAGGCCTGAACCCGTAGAAGAGTCCTCAGCGTTTTTCTGTACGCTGACTTACGGTCACACAATGGTTTAGGCGTCCGCAGACCCGGATTACTACGAATGCCCCAATTCGGGAAACGTGGGCCACCGATGTCTGCAACCGATATTTGGACTGAAGCGGGACTGGAAGTGCATCTTGCTCAGCTTTCGCAGCGAGGCTGTCACAGCAGACCGCTTTCGCGTCCTTCCTCCTTTCTCTCCGCTCGGTTGCTCACGTCCTACCATTCTGTCCCTCTGAGGTGCACCACCTGTCCGTCCTCCCCCCCTCAGCAACGCGCACACACCTCCGCTAGGAGGTGAGTACGATTGGCATGTCCCTGGCAGCCTGCAGCCAACCGGGCATCTGTCTTTGCCACCTGTGTTTCCCAGAGCCGGGCTATGGGAACGACACGCTAGACAGACATCTCAGTCTCAGACAGAAGGCCAAGCCCTGAAACTCGGCCGCGTGCGCCAGCTGATTTAGCTTTCTGCCTCCGAGGCAGGCCAGAGTGAGCCCCAGGAGTTGGAAGCGAAAACGTTGATACATCAACACAAAAAAGTGAGAGTTTAGGGGAATGTACAGAGTGCTAACAAAGCCATCTCCCTAAATCCCTAAACCACAGTATATTGACAAAAGTATTGGGACACCTGCACATTCTATCACACTCATTATTTCTACTGAAGTCAAGGGTATCTGAAGAAAACAGGTTATCTCTACTGTTTGGGGAAGAAGGCTTTCTACCAGATTTTGGAAGAGAATTGCTGTGAGGATTTGATTGCAGTTAGCGACAACTGATTTAGCGAGGTCAGGGTGTTGGATGATCACCACCACACCTCATCCATCCCCAGTTCCCCAACTTATGCCAAAAATATTGGATGCATCTCATCTCATCATTCCAGAGAACACAGTTCTTCCACTGCTCCACAGCTCCTCAATGCTGGAGGGCTTTTTTTATAACCCTATAGCCCACTCCTGACATTAGACATCTCTACAGGCAAGTAGCAGAATGCATTCGTTAGAAGGGGTGTCCACAAACATGTGGACATATATTGTACATGCTCGAAAATGTCTCTCAACTAGTTGGCAGATGGTCTAGATTTAATATGAGGTTCTGGACATGCGGTCTTTATGGCGTAAGTTTGGGCAGGAGGCCAAACCTCTCTTTCATCAGGCCCAAGTGAGCTCTCGGTGCTAGAAGATGAGCATCAATACATCAGCGAAACCTCCGCATGAATGGTGCTAATGAGACACACAGAGCTGTCCAAGAGCCACCATCACAGGAGAGAAGATATCAAGACTGAGATGAATATCCACATCATTGAAATGATCTCTGCTTGATTGTATGATTGTGAGGGTGTTCACTGATTAGCTTGAACACTCAAATCCCTGAGAAGTGAAGTGAAGTCAGTACCATTCAGTTCTCTGATTTTAGTGGCACCTGTAAGGGGTGATATGTGATATAGTAGTCCTGTACAACAGTCAATTCTTGAAGGTGATGTTGGTGTTAAAGCTGGGGAAAATGGGCCAGCACAAGAATCTGAGCCACTTTGACAAGAACCAAACTGTAACAGCTAGACGACTGGGTCAGAACATCTCCAGACATCAGGCAGGTCTTGTGGGGTTTTACTGGTATGCCGTGGTCAGTACCTACCAAAAGTAGGGATGCACCGATCCGATATTAGGATCGGATATCGGTCCAAACGAATTCAGCTGGATCGGGTGTCGGATGAATAGGCAGATCCTTGGAACTGATGCATCCGCTTTCACAATTTGTTGGTGTTAAACTGCACTAAATGTGCAAATAAATAAATAAATAAAATAATAAATGACTATTTAGTACATTTATATTTGTAAATTTTTTTCATTTATTATTTATTTTAATTTTTTTTACAAAGTTAGTAATGTCCCTAGTAAAGTAACGAGGTATTAGGTTTATATAGGTTTATAGGTTTTGGACTGGTATCGGACTGGTAACAACTGATATGCAAAGTTAATGTATCGGTATCAGAACTGGAAAAGCCCCATCGATGCATCCCTGACCAAAAGTGCTCCAAATAAGGACATCCAGTGGGCACTGGTGGCTCAGTGGTTAGAGCTCCGGGCTATTAATGACCGGGTTGTGGGTTCCATATCTGGGCTCAGCAAGCTGCCACTGTTGGGCCCTTGAGCAAGGCCCTTCGCCTTCTCTGGAGTTGGAGCTGGAGTTGGCTGCCCACCACTCTGGGTGTGTATGTGCTTACTGCCCATATTTCACTAGTGTGTGTGTGTGTGTGTGTGTGTGTGTGTGTGTGTGTGTGTTCACTACCACAGATGGGTAAAATGTGTAGTGCATAGAGATGGACAGTGATGGATACGTTCACCTTCAGTGAACTGACGACTGAGGCACAGGCCTAAGACTCGCTGATGCGATCCGTGGAGTCCTCACCTTGGCGCCAGACACCACAGGAGGTCTTCAGAAGTTTTGTGGAGTTCATGTCTCGAAGGGTCAGAGCTGTGGCGGGGGTGTTGCACGTTGTTAGTCAAGTGGTTTGCGGTTTCAGTGCTGTAGCTGATGTGGTGGTGTATGTGGGTGACTGAGCCAGAGTATTGGGAGGTATTGTGAACGCTGCTGATAGAGCCTGCACGGTCACAACCAACACGCGTGGGTTTGGCGGTGGCCTCTGTGAGACGATGCGGCTCGTTTAAAAGGCTTTCTCTCGGTGAGCGAAGAAAAGGAGACTTGGAAGGAAAGCGAAAACCTGAAGGACAGCTGTGATTACTCGTCTCTGAAGCTGCATTTCTCCGCAAGGATGAGGGTGACCTTACGCTTCCCTTGAATTGCATTCAAAGGCCTCGGCGGCCTTGGTGTGTGCATAGGTTTTGTGTCAGGAAACGTAAGGCACGAGGAGGCATTGCATTCACAGTGTTCAAGAAGAAAAAGACAAAATGTTGAATGCGCGTTGTGTGGCTAAAATAGCGATAGCGATTTTACAGCACCACCCCCATTACAGCACTACATCGACAAAAGTATTGGGACACCGGTCCTTTGATTGTTTCTTCCAAATCAAGGGTATTAAAAAAGCTTGTCATGCTTTTGTTGGAGTAACTGCCACTACTGTCCAGGGAAAAGGGCTTTCTACTAGATTTTGAGAAAAATGGCTGAGGATTTGATTGCGTAAGTGAAGTCAGGATGCTGGGTGGTCACCATCCCACCTCATCCATCCTCAACTCTCTAACGCATCCCAAAAGTATTGGAAGAAGAACCATCGATCATTACAGAAAACACAGTTCTTCCTCTGTTTCACAGCTCCATGTTCAACCTTCAGGCTTCAGGCACTTATTAAAGCCATTGATTATTTATTTATTTATTATTATTATTATTTTTCAAATGTATATTTGATTTAAACTCACATATTTGTCGAACATGTAAAGCTAACATGCCTCATGGAAGGAAGTAGCGTGAAGAGCGTAAAAAGTGACACCACTGATCAAATACCCCTCTCGAGAGGCCATCCCTCAGCCCAGTTCAGTGAGTTTCTTTGAGAACACAGCAGACCACAGTTAAGCACCACTAAAAGACCAGCAGCAAAAGTCGGAATGCTTAAAGGATTGTGTCCAAATTGCTGGAGTTTTTTAGCGCTGGGTAAGCAGCCCTTTTCGGGTGCAGCACTGTAAATGTGGTTGATTCCTAAAAAGCCAAGTAAATTTTATCCTGAGAGGCAGTGCAGGAATGATTCATTACCAAGTAAAGCCTGGAAAGCTTAACGTAGTATCCTGCCCCGCCCTCGACCGACCGTTATCGGCAATCGAACGATCGGTATCGGCCCCAAAAACACTGATTGGTCCTTCTGTACTAAGCTGGATTGCACAGACCTTGCTGAACCTGTAAGTAGGTAGCGGCTGGTGAATCTGCTGGGCACGTTGCCACATTGTGAAAGTCTATATAATTTCCTCTTTTAGAACCAAGGAAATTGCTTCTTTGCTTCTCTACAACACCCCCTCTCTCTGTACCCTTGCTGCCTCTCTCCCTCTCCCTCGCGCTTTCTCTCTCTCTCTTGCTCGCTCTCTCTCTCTCTCTCTGCAGACTAAGCTCTTTCCACGCCCGGAGATAACGAAGGCTCCGGGCGGCACTGATAGTGCCTGTGCTGTGTATGAGGAGATGAGATTGCGCTCAGAGTAAAGCTTCCTTTCACTTGGCTTTGCCCACGCTAACCTCGCACCCTCCCTCGGGTCAGGACCCAACTTGTCTGGAAATGGGCATCTAAAGAGAAGTGCTCTGCCGCCTCGTGTTGAGTCAAGCGAATTTGCTCAGCGGTCCTCGGTTAGGGAAAAGGTCTGTGGCTTTGATGAGCTAAGGAGCTCTTGACCTAGCTAACGGGCCTGCGCGCTAACGCGAGGAGATGACGGCGCCGGCAGCAGCAGCGGTGGTGGTGGTGGTGGTGTGACTCAGAAAAGGCTCGATACATTCTAATTTTCCCACCTCGGAGTCTCGTAGTGTTGATCAAAGCGAGGGGGGGGTGGCTGAGCTCAGAGCTCTTTTGAGAACACCGCAGTAGCTCCCTGGAGCCCACGGGAGGCGGAACGTTCCAGAATCCCAGGAGAAAAGCGTGGTCTCGAGCTGACTGGCACACTGCCACCTGCAGACAGGAGGATCCGTAAAGCACAATGGGAGTCCCAGCACATCCGTGAGATTAGCTAGGAGTAAAACACACACAAACACACACACACACACACACACACACACACACACACACACTTACTTTTCCGACTGTGGAACCAAAAGCAGATCTCCTAAAGCACAGGTTCCCAACTTCCTGCTCCAACATGCTCACCTCACCTCAGCGTCAGAAGGGCTTGCTAATGGACTGGGACCAGTTTGCCGAAAGCTGGGTAGTAATAAGATGGTCCTCACTGGGAGAGAGAGACTGTTCAATGTGATGCTTGCTCTACCATGATGAAGAGGATTGTTTGGGCGACATGAAAATCATGGAAATCTGGAGCGCAGGAGGTTTTCCGAAATGCTTCCCTAATCACGATTCCCTACATAAAAAATCTGGAGCGCTGTAAGGGACAATTTGTGAGAGTAGTGAACGGTTTAAGACACTGCTTTATATAGCATTACTGCGCGAGAGCAGATTTCTCCTGTCTGTCTCTCTCTCTCATTGTCTCTCTGTCTTCTCTCACTCTCCATGTCAGTCTTTGTCGTGCTCTCCCGCTTGGTCCCTTTCTCTTGCTGTCTGTCTCTGTCTCCTCACTCTCGCTCCGTCCCTTTCTCTTGATGTCTGTCTCTCGCTCCTGTCTCCTCTCTCGCTTGGTCTCTGTCTGTGTTTTCTTTTGCTGTCTGTCTCTCTGTCACTGTCTTCAACACCTCTCTATTGCATGGTCTTTGTCTCTTTCTCTTGGTCTCTCTCTGTCCTTTTCTCTAGCTGTCTGTCTCTCTTTTCCATTTCTGCGTCTCTCTGTGTCTTTTCTGTGCCCTAGAGAGAGAGGAGAGAGAGGACAGACAGTTTTGGACACCGCTCTGGACCAGGTTTGGGAACCATTATTCTGTGGTGTTGCCAAAGTGCCTCAAAAGCGAACAGGAGAGTGGGCAATCTGGAAAGCAACCAAGGCAACTGCGGTCCTCTGAGAAGCAGACATATTGATCTTTTCAAGTGGGCAGAGCGCTGTGGAGCTGGCGTAATGTGTAATTTGGCTATCTGCTCCGATAAGGCTTATGCTTAGATACCACACAGGCCTTTCACTGGAGAAGAACACATTCTCCGGCCAGCTTCCTCCGGCCCTTCATTAATATTCACGTTATTGCTGAGCGGGATGTGTCCCCAAACAACACTGACGCGCAGAGCTGACACTCAGGATCAGCGTGGTCACGGGTTTTACAGCTGCTGCCTGTAGACGCATATGCACATATGCAGTGTTAGCATTGCTTATGATATCATTTGTATAGTATTAACTCCTACATAAGGTCTGTAATCTGTGCAGAGATGTTCCCCGCTGTGTGTGTGTGTGTGTGTGTGTGTGTGTGTGTGTGTGTGTGTGTGTGTGTGTGTTCAGAGTATAGAACCAGAATGCATAATGAAGAAAGTTTTTTTTTTTTTTTTTTTCTCTCTACATTTTGGGTGAGTGGTTGAGGGGTGTGTTAAGAGTGAATGGGGGCATGTTAAGGGTTGTGAATGGGGTGTGTTGAGGGGCGTGTTGAGGGTCATGAAAAGGGTCATATTGACGGTCATTAATGGGGGCGTGTTGAAGGGTGTGTATGGGGCCGTGTTGAGGGTCGTGACCGGGGCGTGTTGAAGGGAGTGTATGGGGCCGTATTGGAGGGTCGTGAATGGGGTGAAGGGTGTGTATGGGGCCGTGTTGGAGGGTCATGAATGGGGCGTGTTGGAGGGTCGTGAATGGGGCGTGTTGGAGGGTCATGAATGGGGCGTGTTGGAGGGTGTGTATGGGGCGTGTTGAAGGGTGTGTATGGGGCGTGTTGAGGGTCATTAATGGGGGTGTGTCATTAATGAGGGTTGTAAAAGGGGCGTGTTTGAGGGTCGTGAATGGGGGCGTGTTTGAGGGTCGTGAATGGGGGCGTGTTTGAGGGTCGTGAATGGGGGCGTGTTTGAGGGTCGTGAATGGGGCATGTTGTGGTCTGCCTCTTCTATTTGTCTGTCTGCCTCTCTGTCTTCTGTCTCTTTTGTCTTGTTCTTTCTGTCTGTCCACCTCTTGCTGTGTCTCTCTCTCTGTCTGCCTACCCTTTGTTCTCTGTCCATTTCTGTCTGTCTCGTTCCTTCTGCCTGTCTGTCTGCCTCTTCTGTCTCGCTCATTGTGTCTGTCTGTCTGCTGCTAACTGTCTCTGTCTGTCTCCTCTGTCTTGCTTTTTGTTTGTCTGTCTACTGCTTGCTCGGTCTTTCTCTGTGTCTCTCTCACCCTGTCTGTCTGTCTGTCTGTCTCTCTGTCTGTGTAGAGGGTGAATCACCCTGAAGGCTATAGAGTAGAGCACTGACAGGAGCGTTAAGACACATTTAGTCTTTCCCTCTCTCTGTCTGCCTTTTCTGTCTGTCTGCCTCTTTCTCTCTCCGTCTTCTGTCTCTCATGTCTTGTTTTTTCAGTCTGTCTCTCACTCTGTCTGTCTGCCGCTCGCTCCATCTGTCTGACTGCCTGCTCTCTCGCGCTCTTTCTCTGTGTTCTCTTAGCTCTCACTAGGTGGCATACTCTACCTACTGTTGGAGCTCAGTCTGTGCGCTCAGCCTGCTCTCTAGCCTGGTCTGAGGCCTTTGTGAGGAAGATCGGCATCTTTTTGAACTGCGCTCATCAGTCACTTCACAGGCGGTTGTGTGAGACCTCAGACACTGCCTGCTTGTGATTGTCTGGAGAGCTTTTATGTAATGTATGTTAATGGAAACAGCTTCGCCCGGTGGCTCATCTGAAGTAGAAATGATCCTGTTTTTTTTTTTCTTTTAATAAAAACAACGTCCGTCACTTTCAAGGACACCGAGTCTGTTTAGTCCCTGATTAACGCAGCGCTGTCTGCTCCGAATCCCAGCTGAGAGGTTAATTTAGTCCGGACTTAATCTGGAGAAGGAGTCCACTGTGCCTTTATTAATATTCAGCCGGTTTTATGGACAGGGTTGAGGCTTTTGCTGGGAGGAATCATGCACGTGTTGCCTGTGTGGGTGTAGCATGATGCTCATTAGCTAGCATTGTGTGTGTGTGTGGGGGGGGGGGGGGGTGTAGGGGTCTTGTAGCTTCAGTACACTTGTAAAGAAGCAGAGGTTTAGACACCAGATCTGTCTACCAGTATTGGGTGTCAAATTGAATTTGTCTGAAAAGTGCTACACCACATAGACAAAAGTATTGGGACACCTGCTCATTTATTGATTTGGAGATTGGAGAGGCGGCTGATCAACTCCCCAGCGCATTTCAAAATGGGATGGGATTGGAGCGACATCCATCATTCCCGAGAACGCAGGTCCACTGCTCCACAGTTAAATGCTGGGGTGGGGATGGCAGGCTTTATACCCCTCCAGCCCACACCTGGCATTAGGACTGAAAGTCCTATTCTATTGGCAGTACTTCTCTACAGGGACTAGACAAGCTGTGTGTGTGTGTGATTTTGCACAACTGCACAACTTAACGTGAAAGCTGAATGTGTTTATTAAGAAGGGTGTCCACAAATATTTGGACACATAGTGTAAATACATAACGTTTGACTTATTGATACATTTGAGGCCAGGAGAACCAGTGTTTTTGCCAACAGTTTGATCAGACTTATCCCTTTAAACCCTGAGCAGGTGCCGGAGCTGGAGCCGGAGCCGGAGCCTCCTGACGAGGCTGCACTGCTAATAAACAGTGCTGCTGGATTACAGATCAAGCTGTGAGTTTGGATGCTAAAGTTGTCTCCTGCTGCAGCCTCATCTTCCCTGCCTGTTATTAGTCTGCCACTGTCTCCATTAAGCTGTTGACCGCCACTCAGTCCCGCCTCTCGTTTAGGCCGAGAAACAGCAGGTCACCTCAGATCATCCCACCAGAGCGGCTGATTTTCTCACAAATTGGGCTTCAGTGAGCACTGGCTGGTGGTGTCATTTTTGTGCGCTTCATTATGTCCGCATCACCACACAGCGAGCCTGACAATGTGTCTGCCTTCTCAAACTGCTGGGCCTGATGTGTTTGTGCTTCACTAACTAACTGGCTTCTCTGCTTATTTCTTATTTTTGATTTTTTTAAGAGCACCTTCTTTCCTCTGGATGGCTCTTCTGTAGCTGTCTGACATATCCACTAAGTGGCGCTGTAGGACAGAGCTGATTCTTGAGTGCAGCTGAGGGTGCGTTAGACTGGCCCTGTCTTTTTCAAAGGCAGGGACATTAAAGTCCACCGTAATCTGTTATTATCCTTTTTTATGAAGATTTGAAGACTAATCGTTTAATAATGAAGGATCGTTCCACAGTTAGATCGAAGGCTGCGGAGCCTCCTGAGGCCTAGCCTGAACTCGGACCTTCCTCTCGGCCCACATGGACTTTAACTGGATGGTCGCTTGTGCATAATCAGACGTATCAGGGGTAATCTCTGTATGTCTGCCTGAGACCGATGACCTCACACAGCCTGTTAACATGCTCTGCTGCTCCACTGAAGCTGGAGACCGGCACTACCAGCACCACTTTCACCAAAGTTTTCAAGTCTGGGAGCATTCCTCCTGCCAGGGAAGCCTTGCCGACTTTCTGAACATGGAATTTCTCGCTTCAGCTGGAAGAAATTGGGCCTAATGTGCCCTTTCTGCACAAAGTGTGTGTGTGTGTGTGTGTGTGTGTGTGTGTGTGTGTGTGTGTGTGTGTGTTATTTACAGGCTGTGTCTACTGATCTTGGTAGAGAGGGTGCTAACTAGCGGAGGCCAGATACTACTTTTTCATGAGCGATACTGATATACTGCCACCTTGAGTATCGGATGATACCAATACTGCAATCCGATACCTATGCTATCTTTTTAGTTTTGCGTGATTTTTTTAATCACTAAGTCGGCAAAAAAATTCAAAGAATTTCTAAGAGACAGTCAGATCCAGGTCTGTTTGTCAGCACAGCCCCCTGCATTGATGTAATCTCTGGGTGACCGGGTCCCTTGTCTTTTCAACGTTCCAGTAAACCCTCCTCATTTCTCCAGTCTGCCTAGTGTAAAAAAATCAACGCATTGAAGCGAGACAGTCAGAGCTATTTTCGGGGGATATTCTAGCTAACTTAAATATTGGGGATGCATCGATCCAACTTTTTTTTGTTCTGATACTGATACATGAACTTTACGTATCGGACGATATCCGATGCCGGTCCGACTTCAGGGCATCAGAGTTGGCGTAAACACTGCTTTACTAACTTTCTAAAACTAAACATAATCAACACCGATATGAACGATCCGAATTTCTATTTATTTGTCGCTAAGATAAATAACTGTGCTGGACCTAAAGTGACCGCTGGACCCTATCTCCGCCACCGCCTCCGTTTACCTCTCTGCTGAAGCAGCTTCCGATCCTGCCGGAGACTAAGATCGCCCTCGGAGACTTTCCAACATAATGACTCGTGGAGAGGGAGGTTTATAATCTGAGGCAGTGTTCTGAAAGGCTTTGTTTTACTGGCTGGCTTTCCCCCACAGGATGCCGTTCTCCGTTAAGTGCCTTTTCCTTTAGAAAAAGAAACACTCCATTACTGCTGCATTCTTTTTGAAGTACTTCTTTCAAAATGCCGGCGAGTCACAGTGCGCTGAATTGAAGTTGGTTACAGTCTCACTGCCACACTGAGTCTAAGAGGACTAAATTTGGCCAGGGCAAATCATGCCTTTATTGAAAGGCAACTCCACCACTTTTCTTACTTTCCCATTTTTAAAAAAACATTTCTGCATAATTAAATTGTTAATGAGTGGGTTGGTGTGAAATGCTTCATTCTAGAGAATTGTTCACAGTGGTGGTAGTGGTTGGCTCCAGACATCAGAAGTGCTTAAATAGTGCATTTATTGAGTTTTTTAAGACCTTCTTTGACAAATAAATAGCAAGATTGTGACTTTGGTTGGAATGAAAAATGCTGATGATTCATTGGAATTGTCCCCAAGTCTTACTGGATTGGTTTGCTGTCCTCTCTGGGTCCTCTCTGTTCTCTCTGTGACTGTGTATACAGTCAACTAGCTAAATAAGTTGTAGCCAGTTGGCTGGTCTTCTCTGGATGCTTTTAGCCTTGTAGATGCTTACTGAGATGCGATATCTTGGCAAAGTGATTATAGTCAGCACAGTCCCCTGCCATGACTTGATCTTTGATGGGGGGTCCCTCACCTTTCCCACGTTCTGGTCAGCACTCTTCACTTCTCCAGTCAGCTTCTATATTCTGAGGCAAGTAGCCATTACGTCTTGTTGTATGTAAATGTTAAGGGGTGGGGTGGGGGGTGGGGGGTAATATAACAAGTCAAGACTGTTATGTAGCAGTTTTAGGGTTTTGGAGCTCTGTTTTGGTTATGCTGGATTTTCTTTAGAAGGTCTGTTGCTTATATGTACTGAACCCTCTTATATAACCCTTTACCACTATTTCACCATCATCACCATTCCATATGAAACATGTATATGCTCATTGGTGCTTTTGGGCATTAAATAAAGTGGTTATGGTAGTTAGTAAGTCTCTTTCACACCAAACCTCTCTCCCACTGAATCATGCAGCAACATTGGAGAAATAAATGCTGGAATTCCACCTTTTAAATACCCCCAGAACTTGGTACACCATTACCTAATACCGTCCAATACATGCATTAGTCCTTTTTTGGTTACTTTCCCAGGTGCCTGTGGTGGCTGCAATGTGTGCAGCAAGGATAAGAGTGTCTTGGTGTTCCAGCTGGATATCTTGCCTGCTCAGTGCTGCAGGGTTTGCTATAGTATTGGGATTAGACCACCACACACTCTCATATGGAGCTTGAGTGTTTAGTTCTGTATACATCCTGAAGGGATGAGGAACGGTCTTCAGAGTGACCTGCCAAAATTCACAAGCCTCGGGATTGTCTGTACTGAGAGTCTCCTCTTCGTTTCTCCACCAGTCACGTTGATCTGAGAGTGTATGAGCTGCCCGTCAGATCTTTGCCCTGGGTTTTTGCAGAATACGGAAGGTGTGAGGGAGCAAGGAGCCTGGATTCAGCCAGGAGCCTGAGAGCCCAACTGGCCGTGTGTTCTGCTTGTTTACAGACGCAAATCCAATGACGTTCAGGATCATCACACTTCATTACTCTTGAGTTTTGTACAGTGAACAATCAGCTCTACACAGCTTTGGCCTCATCTCATGTTAGATGTTGGAGGTTTGCTTCTATAGTTTTGCACTGAAGTTGAGACGCTTGCACTGTGTCCACTCACCTCTACTTCCATGGAAAATTAAGAAGGCCTTCTCCTGTACAGGTGACATTGATGGTATTCCAATTCCTGAGTGATTATTATTTTATTGAGGCTGTAGGATCTACGCTTGTGGTCAAAAATGTCCGTACACTCGTCATGGACACGGATGTCATGGTAATATTGGACTTTCAAGCTGGAACCGTGGAATTGGTCAAATCAGTGTCTGTAGAAAGCATGGACAGAACAACGTCTCTCAAAAGTGAAGTGGCCACTGGTCTAGCACCTCTGCTGGCTGGTTGCAGTATGATGTATAGCTCTGCCCACCCCCATATGTTTCAGTGACAAAACCCAAAGCCCGATTTCAAGCTTATTTGCCTCCTCTTACTATCTCTTGTGTCTCCAAATCCCAACATCCCCCAAAAATCAGTTTTTAGCTATATCGTAAGAAGGCGGTGCTAGACTTCGGAGTTAAGTGATCGACAGCCTTGGCTGGACGAGACTGGTTGTCTGCAGTACCTGCATGGTGCCTATTCTGGTCATTACGTGAAATTGTAGTGGAACTTACCTGAGCTGCACTTTTACGATTGGAACTGTTCCACTTACTGAAAAACTGGGAACCCAGGGGGGAATCCGCTCTGCTTCTGCGCTGTAAGCTCAGTGAAGGTGGTCTGGGATACGCTTGGTTCAGGAGAAGGGGGTGGATCTACCAAAGGAGTCAGGCTCCACCTCTGGTTGTGAATCTGACAACATGGTGGACAGTTTTGGCTTCATTTCTATAGAACGGGAGGGAATGGAACCATGGTATCCATGTTTTTCACAGTCCTTGGTTCAAATGTCCTTATTATTTGACTGCACTTGTAATGTTGCAGTGTCCTGGAATGAGCTCCTCTTGGGTTTTTGCAGGTGTCCACTCCACAAACAGCATTCCTACTGTATAGCAGGACAGCCACTGGCCTAGATGTATGATTTTACACCAATACACACACACATGTCGCACCGCCCTGTGCATTGCTCAGTGCCTCTTTTTTTTTTTTTTTATGATAACTGTGTGTAAAACCTCTATCCCAGACGCAGTGTGTGTTTACTGCACTCCAGAGGACGGCACAGAGCAGAACTGTTGGCTTTATGACCCAGGGTGCACTCCCAGCTGTTCTGTTGACAGGATGGAGAAAGCATGATGAGAGATGGGACTGGGTACTGTGTGGAACCCCCAACATACAGGTGTGTAAGCCTTCTGTACCTTGGCTGCAGCCCGGGGCCCTGTGCTGAGGTCACCGGCACAGTGTGTTACACCAAACATCTGAGAGCTTCACACTTCATACACTTGGGCTGCATTGGAAAGTAGAAGCTGGAACAGGACCCTTTTGGACGTGTGCTGTAGCAGTAAGGGTGTCCGCTTTGTGTCTGAGGGACTGGATGTGTAAACACCGTAACTCTACAGATCAGGAGACATGTCTGGATGGTGAGGCCGTATCATATGTTTCTCGTCCTCGTTCTATCTGATCCAGCAGGGCTGTGTAGATTAGTGTTTGCGCAGCGTGTCACGGTGCAGTAGAGGGGTACAGTGCCGCTGCTGTCCCACTGTGATAAATGAGCGTTGTGTGTGCTGCTAAAAGCACCCCAATGCACCAAACCTCTCTCTGGCTTTCTGCAGGGTTGATGTCAAAAGCTAAGGCTGGTCTAATAACTTGTGACTATGCAGTTAAAGGGCAGATTTGGGTTAAATATACCACCATATTTACATCCAGCCCCCAAAAGCAGGTACGTCCAAAGCTTAAACTAGGCAGTTAAAGACAGGGCGGGTAGAGGTGTAAAAAGCCGTTACCAGTTACCCGAGCCATACAGATTCTACCCATCACATACAATGCTCCTGACAGAGGAGGCGTGTGTCGGCCTTCACCCTCCTAGTGACACTTGCAGCCAGCCACCGCCTCTCTTTCCGAACCGCCACCAATGCAGCATTACCTGGCAGCTAACAAGCTCGGAGGAAAGTGCCATGTACCTGGCTCTAGTGTGTTGGCCAGCAGACGCCAGTGCCGGTCAGCATTGCACTGAAGCGATGGTGGGAGAAAGTGCCATCTACCCACCCTAGAGAGAGCATCGTCAGCTGAGCTCTTTTTGAGCCCCGGTTGCCGATGGCTAGTAGCATAACCGGATGTTTTCAGATCGGAATCCAATAGAACCCCTTTGGGATGTGGTAGGACGGGAGTTTTACAGCAGGAATTGTGTGATTGAGACACTGAGCTTGGTCTTAGAGAAGGGGGTGGATCTACCAAATAAGTTGGCAGGTCTGGCGCCACCTCTGGTCTCCACTGCACAGACTCTGGTTGCAAATTTGACAACATGACCAGCTCTGGCTTCATTTCTGTAGAGCGGAAGGGAATGGAACCACTGCCCCAGCTTTTCTACAGTTTGACCAGCATGGAATTACAGCAGACCTGTAATGTCTATGAGCATTCTCATTTGGTCTCAACTCTGGCTGGTTGCAGGCTCTTTATGAAGTGTGCAATTTAGTCGTACCCATTATATACTCAGAAAAGCATGCCTAGCAGCTAGGGCTGGGCGATGTAGTTAAAATACTAGATCACGATATTTAAAGACTTTTTTCTGTGATTCACAATATTTATCACAATACCTGTAAATCAGACTAAAAACATCAGCATCTACAGATTCTTATAAACTACTGTTCAGATCCTCTGCTGTACTGAATACAGTGATTTTTATAATTTTTATTATATCTGCTGCTCTTCATCTAATTAACCCGGTCTAATCACACTGTTGGTGCTTAATAAACACTGACCCGCTGCAGGTTTCTTTAGTAACAGTCTCCTCCATATGCTTAGAAAAGCTCATTGTCATCACCGTAACATAATTTATCACGATACGGTAAAATATCGTCGTATTGCCCAGCTCTAGTAGCAGCCCTGTTATGACCTCAACATGGGCAACACACCCTTTCTGGAGTAGAAGCACAAGAAAGAAATGGTTGTAAACAGCTCCTGGTTGCTGTCTTTCAAACAAACTGCTGCAGTAGATCCAATAGGGATTCTCCTTGCGTCCTTTAAAGACAGCTGCACGTCTGAGTAGGGCAGCGTTCAGATCTCTCGACTTTCAACACGAGGACCCGCTTGCTTCAGAAGTATCTCTCCGCCGCTCTGCTCTAGCACCTCACCCAAGCGAAGCTCGGAGAGTCCAGGCTGTTTTTTTTTTTATTATTGTTGTGGGGAGAAGTAGGCCATTTTACAGGCACAGATACACTAGAGGGGGAGCTGCAGATTGCCTGGTGCTAGATATATAAAAAAATATATATATATAAATAAATAAATAAAAAGATGATAAGGATTCTCAACTCTTGATTTTTATCTCTTGCACAAAAGCTTGTAATTTTACCCCCAGCAGGAGAGGAAAACCTGTACAACAATGTAGAGGAGGTTCGGGCAGAACGCATGCTGTGACAGGAGGCCTTTCCTCAGTTCTAGCTTTTAATGTGAGAAGCTGATCATTGTCTTTTATGACACAGCTGTCTTTTATGACTCAGCAGCATAAGGTATGTGTGTGTGTGTGTGTGTGTATGCATGTGTGTCCTCAAATATGATTAACAGTGTCTGAATCCCAGGGCTCGGACAGAAACGGCTTGATGAGAGAGGTTTCTTCAAAGGCTGTGAATGACGTGCTCTGCTCTCTTCACGTCTCCAGCTTGGCTCCCAGCCGCAGTCTTTCTTTGTTGTCAGCTTTGAAAAACCATGGAGAAAAATGACTGGAGCTTTGCTGAATGGATGGAATTTACTCAGCACATTCTTGCAGCGTCTGTATTGGTTTGTACTGATGCATCAGCTCGGACCGGCTGCTTCCGGCAGGGCTCTCGCTGGATGCTGTCCTTATCCTGGTGCGAAGGCTACGTTTTCAAGTGGACGACAAAGCATTTGTGGAAGTCGTGGTCGTGGATGCCGGAAATGGAAGTGTAGTGCTTGAATGCAAGCTGGAGCTTGGAGTGTCCAGTTCTCCAGAAGCTCCATCACAAATTGCTGAAGCAGCAGAAGCAGCAGCAGCAGCGGCACCCTCCTCAGCTTTGCACAGTGAATGTAAACACTGCACATTTTACTGCTGGCCCCCCTGAACGCTTGTTCTTACTGCTGTTTGAGGGGTTATGTCCAGTCTGCTCTTTGTGTTCTGCAAGGTTTGCAGTGTATGTACTGTAGGCACTGCTGTAAACTGACTGTGATGTACTTGTCGACATCCGAACAACTGTAATTGATGTTTTTGCATTTTTGCAAGGTCACTCTGTAGGTAGGTAGAGGTCGACTGGGCACTCAGATGTTGGTAGGGCTGCCCAGTCCTGCACTATCATGACAAATGCATCACAATATACAGGTATGCGACTGTAATGTCCTACGAAGGACACCATCTCTTAATGGTGTAGCTGGCATGGATGGGAAATCGGTCTTCTGTGTATATGGTGGTGGTGTTATCCACTATGCTGACCAATCAACCATTAAACCCATCCACCTAAGTAGTAGAGACCCCGAACGACGCACCACCCTTCATTCCAGAGAACACCGTTCCACAGCTCTACCCCTCTAGCCCACATCTGACATCAGGCATGGTGCCAATGGGTTCATGTTTAGTCCTATTCTATTGGCAGTACATCTTTACAGGGTCTAGATGAGCAGTATGTGTGTGTGTTTGCACATCTGTGGCAGCAGTGGGTGCAACTTTAAACAGCTAAAGGCACTCACAAGACGAGGTGTCCACAAACTTTTCGACATATAGTGTAGACTAGGCAGTTTGTAACTGTGAAGCTGATGGCTTACTCACATGTAATAATCTGAAGGCATGATGGAGATGCAGCGCTCAGGTTTGCTTTGCTGGATGTCTGTATTAGAGTAGGCAGCGGGATGAAAACCTCTCAATCTTCCAGACGTGCCAGTCACAATCCCTCTTTGTCATCTTGCGCTGCATTAATTGAAATAAATGGAGTCTGTCAGCGGCCCAGGATGCACTGAATCTGCATAGTGTACACATCAAAGGAAGTGTGGCGAAGTCTCTGAGCTTTTTTTTTTTTATAATATATGTTAACCAGAATTGGGCTATAATCAAAGAAAAGAGCATTAATGCCAACCCCCACCCCCCCCCCCCCCATCCCCCCGCGCCTTCCCGCACTCAGCATTTTGCTCTTAGTATAGCAAATTGATTTGGATGGCATCCAGATATGTTCACTATGCATCACAGGCCTGGAGAGAGAGAAAGAGGGTCAAGTCTAATCTGCATCTGCCGGTCCAAGCGCCATGTCTAACGCTGAAGAGACGCTGCAGTCAGCTGAGGTGGTAGTATGGTATGACGGGATCAGATACAGGCTGCGAGTTTCCTCAAATGAACCTGAAAGCTATCAGACTCATCTAAGCCTCTGATTTGGGACTTCCACAGCAGCGTCACGGCTGCCTCAGCACAAGCTCTCAGGATGAGGAGTAGGATATTAAATATTTCATAATAGAGCACGCTTTAGTGGCCTCGTAGCTTGTTGCTGGAGTTGGATCATTGTTGTCAGGACGGCTCTAAAATGTACCCCAGTACAGGTAACTGGTGTCCCATTACAAAACCAGCAGCCTAATCCAATATATTTATGATGGAATCCACCTCTGAGTAGTTTTCCCTCTAACCAAAATCTCATTTTTACTATTTCTACATCAAAAACAACTTCAAACCACCTCAGAGTATTTCACAAGCCTGTTTACCACCCTGTTATTTTCCCTTAAAAGGAAACGTGTTCTTTTTATAGAGGGCTCTCGAGGTAGGTGGGGTGGGATTGATGGCCTCCACTTTCATTGGCTGTTTTTCGTCATTGTGACGGCTCACAGTAGCCACATGGTATACCCGGACCTAGAGCTGGGCAATATGGAACATTTCAATATCACAATATTTATGATTTTTTACGATATACGATATTTAACGCAATATTTTATCACAAAATGCACCAACTTCTATCGTGATTTTTACTCAAAATATGCTGCAGTCCGTTCAGTTAAATAAGACGTGCCGTTAGTTGGTATTCTTGAAGCACTGACAATATTCACCATACACTCATAAAAGCAAATTGTGTAACAGGCCCATCTTAGCCTAGCTTAGCATAGTGTTTAGTGTTTATTTTTAGTAATTATTCTCGAGTCTTACTGAATCGTGTTGCGGTCCTCTCTGGGATCTCCTGGTGTCCAGTGGACATGGCGTGTGGTCTGCTGAAGAGATTTGAGTAGTATAATCTGGTAGGGTTAGCTTTTAGCCTAGCGCCCAGCTAGCACCCACTCACTTCAGTGGCTTTCCGACACTTTTCTATTTATTTATTTATTTATTTATTTATTTATTTATTTAGCTTTTTATATCTTCAAAGTTGCATTTAGCTTAGAAAGGCTTTCGCTAGTGGGCTGGGTGTATGTAGATTTTGAATGTGTAAATAAAATGAGTCAAGGTTAAATCATTGTTAAATCATTAATTAACATGAATTGTCAAGGAGTTAAATCATTGTTGAATTTTGGAATTTAACCCATTTTACAGCTGTTTTACTTGGATTTAGATTTTGTTGAATATTTACAGTTTTTCAGTTCCATATACCGAAGTCTCATTAATCCACTATACCATGGAACAAGCTATTTTCCAGTGTGGGGCACCCTGTTGTCTGAAATGACCATGTCTGGACTTCAGTTTGAGGGGATTTAGAGGTTTATTGAAAGGACTAGTTGCTTGGACTCAACCGGCCAGTCAGCTTGGTTGTTGCTATGCAAAAATAGAGTTTGGTGAAGTGAATCCACGCCTTCTGAGAAGGCTGGTGGGGAAAAAAAGACATTCGACTGGCCTACTGGTTTCTGCATTTCCTTCTGGGTAAAATGCCAGAAACAATAAACGAAGTTATTATAACAAAAAATGTTCAGCATGAGCCAGGCGGTGGGATTGCTTTTCAGCTGAGACACCCAGCAACTTTTTCCCAGCCAGCCTGTTTCTGCCTGTGCGGAACAGGACTGAGCGATTTGATGAGTATATGCTAATGTGGGACGCCTCTCCCAACCTAAACCAGCAGCGAGCAGCCCCGAGCTTCTTTAATCACATTCCCAGTGCATGCTGGGAGGTGCCATCACGTGAGTAAACCTCCTCATTAACTGTCAGCCCCATGCTCGGCAAGCAGATGGTTCCTAGCCCATGTTAATATATTCCAGGTAAGATGATACCCCCAAAAAGCTTTCAGCCTGCTCCGCAGCCTGCAAGACGGATGGAGCTCCTGTTTTGGGCCGTGTGTAGTAATCATATTTATCGATCTGTACTCTTGCCAAATCAAATGAAGTTTTGCATCGTAGCAACTGGCTTCAGCCCAGAGTGCCCCTAGCTGACTGGGGTCCATATTGTTCATGAAGTCCCTTACCGTTTACTGCATTTTCCATCAAACCCCTGCGCCTCCAAATAGAGCTGCTCATACCAGCACAGATGGAGTTCTTAGCTTAGCTGCATGAGTAAGCAAGGCTATTTTATGGACATATACATCATCTGGGCTTGCAATTAAGATGTACTGCGCACAAACTAAATATCCATTAGTTTTCTGTAGTGCTGGTAGTGCTTAGATCAGTACAGTCCAGTATTGTAAAGTTTTCCAAATAAAGTGTGCAAACCTCTCCAACATCTGAGATGATACGTAAAGCCAATCAATAATCAATGATATCTGGTCCTCAACTCTGAATCTGTCCAAGTTTAACCTGGACATGTAATAGACATTACATTAAAAAAATAATAATAATAATAATAAATTATAAATCCCATAAATTTCAGGAACTTCATAAATATTGACCTACGCAACATGTGCTACACCAGTCGGTCATAACATGAACTCCATTGACAGGTGAAGTGAAAAGCCCTGGTTATCTGTCAAGATTAGATACATTGGGCAGCAAGTGAGACAGCCAGGGCATTTCCAAATCTCCAGAACATCAGGCAAGTCTTATGGGGTGCTTTTGGTCTGTGGGCAGTGGTCTGTACCTACCCAAACAATTGGTCCAAGAAAGGGAGATGGGAGACAGCAGATGAACCGGCGACAAGATACCACAGGACACCTTCAGAGGTCTTGTCGACAGTGAGCCATTCTTGAATGATCATGGAATACAGCTACTCCTGTATTGTCTGTTTCCTGTAAGAGCCCATTACCCAACCCACTCTTTAAGACTCCCACCCTGGACTATCACTGTTGCATTGCTCCCAGCACTAGGTGGGTGAAGACCAGCCACCTCCTCTTGCAGCATCACTGGGCAGTGTGAACTGGGCAGAGAGTGTGGTGGAAATTTTCTAAATAAGCAGAAATCAGTAAAATCACAGAGTCACATTTAATGAAAAGCTTTTGGCCCGGGAGAAGCTCCTGGCAAGTACCCAGAGATCTCCGAAGGTTGACCAAGTTACAAAAGGTTCAAAGGTCCCCAATGGGGTGTTGTCAACTTCCATTGGTTCACAGAAGACAAAGAAGTTACAGCGCATTGGTTACACCTAACTGTGATATGAATAAACAAAAGAGGTAGGAAGCTCAAATATGATTTTTAGAAGCCCCTCAGACCTGGAGATACCAAAACGAGTTGGTATGCAACTTTGAGGTCACTTGAACAATAACTTACTGTGGCCAGCATAGAGAAAACAGATTGGGCCTATACTTAGGACCGGAGGAGTAGCTAGGTCGTTCCACCTTGAGTGAAGGGAAGTAACTGATTTGTGGTCCCTTCAGTAAGTCTATTAGTATGTTAGTCTGGATAAAATATACTAAGAAAATGAAGCTAATGGAATACATATGGTATATGTGAGAGATAATAATCATCTGACTATGTACTACTATGATCTCGAAACCACAAGAGTATGGCCAATTCTGCTCTCTCAGGCTCCGGCTGCTGACGGCAAAGCATCACCACTCGGGGTTTGAGCTGGCTGTCCTCATATCATAGTGTCCCAGCTCAGCCGCTCAGACACCCTACATGTCTGAAATGAAGCAGTTTACCTGGCCTGACTGAATCCTTCTGATGAACATCCTGGTACAGTACATTCCTCATAGACTTCTCAACGTATAGTCTAGTGTAGTCCTCATCAAGCAGCTTTTTGGAGAGGGTTTAGGTCTGAGATGAGCTGCAGTGATAAGGTGACCCTCCTTATCACTGCACAAATCCTTTTCCATTCAGACAGTCTGGAGCAGCCGGGCTTTTTATATTTGATGAGCTCCATCCGGCGAAAACAGACCAAGGGCAGACGCTTCCAGCCCTAAAGACTTGGCCCAGGAATAAGTGAGAAAAGGTTTGGATGGGAGCCTCTAGAAGAGGAGGGTTATTATTACCTTTTTTTTCTTTCTTTTTGTTTTTTTTCTTTGGTGTCTGAGATGCTGCGAGGGTAAAAAGGTCTCTCCGTCTCTCCGGGGGAGATATTCTACACCTCTCTCATGTGGCTGGCTCAGAATGCTGCTCCAGCAGACAGGTGCTGCTAGCCAAGTCATGTTCCATCCAAATGCACCACACCTCCGTCACACCGCATTAGTGCAGCGTGCTTCGAAGAACGCAGGGATGGCTTTTGGCACGCAGGCCACCACATTTGCACAGCAGAGAGATAGGCCGGTGGAATGAGAGTCTCTCGGCCCTCCAGTGTCCTTCACCGGCCTTTGTTGTCAGTATTCCTAAGTGGATTAGTGTAAGGTATGGTAGTGAGGGTTGTAGGGTTGTTGTCATGGTTATAGAAAAGGATCTGATCGTTGTCCCGTTTCTGGGACGACTATTTTGACGGCAGCCTGAAGGCCTTACGATATTCGTACTGCAGTCCTGTGAGATCTTGGATGTCTTTTCTCTACTCCAGGCTGAACATGCAGCAGCATTTCCCAGGCATGTTGATTTCCACTGCGAGATCCAGATTTGCATAGACCCAGGTGGGAGGTCGTGGCATTTCTGCCGAGAAATGTGTTAGCTCTGTTAGAACCCTGTGTACGCATCATTGCTAACAGCAACACCTCCTGGTCCCGACCGCCCCCGCCAGCCACATCATCACCTAACCTAGAATCACTGCCTTTTATCCGAAGGCCAATTACAGTAAAAAAGTCCAAGCAAGAGATCGGATCTGGGGCTTTTTCTCAGTGGGGACTGAGCACTTAATTAACATGCTTTGTTCTAGTGAGAACATCAGTGTCCTTTTTGTGGCAAGTAATGGAAGTGGGGATAGGGACATGTGACGCAATGCCACGCCAGTTGCCCGGCCAGAGACTGAATGAAATGCTGCATTGCTGGCACCTGCTGACGCTTTATGGACTCTGCGATCAGGCAGGAAAGAATCCAGTGCTGCTGTTTTTGGCAGTGGGCATCAATTGTGTTCCACCTGATGTAGATTAATGGATACAGTTTGCATTGTTCTGGACTGCAGGAGAGCTTTTGCAGCTTTGTTCAAGAAGAGGATTAAAAAAGACACTTTTCACTGGTCTTCTCATCTCAGAATACACACTTGTACACAGTTCCTCAGCAGATGGGAGACAAACTCCCCAAAACCCAAAATAACCCAAATAGGTGCCTTATTGGTGTGTGTGGGGGGGGGGCTCAGAACATAGTCACTCTGGATACCGGAATGGGAGGACTCCAAGCCCCTGTCTGGAGACCTTGCCAGCCCGGGAAGCATCCCAGACGGGATGGTAGAGTAACTACACTGCCAGGCCTGGAAAGCATTTGAGGTGCAATGTAGAGTACTTGTGTCAGCAGGTCTGGGAAACATTCAAGCCAAGATCTAGAGTAACTCCGGTGGCAAGCCTGTTCAAGCCACAATGTAGTCACTTTGGCAGCGAGCTGGGGAAAAATCAAAGCCGCAGTGTATAGTCACTCCAGCGGCAGGCCTACATCCAACATCCAAGCCGCAGTTTCGAGTTGCTCTAGCCATGGGAAAACATTTGAGCTGCGATGTAGAGTCACTTTGGCAACAGAGCTGGGAAACATTTGAGCCATAATGTAGAGGAACTCTGGCGACAGACCTGGGACAGCATTTGAGCTGTGATGTAGAGTCACTTTGGCAACAGAGCTGGGAAACATTTGAGCCATAATGTAGAGGAACTCCGACTCGGGCCGGGGAAACATTCAAGCTAGCCAGGTTAGGAAGCCTCATAGTATCATATTTTTTTTTCAGATCATGGAACAGTATCATAAGTTAAACTGGAGATTGAGCTTTTTTCCCCGTTATCCATCCCTGCACTTGTTCAATCTACTGGATTTCCATTCCTTCACTTGAGGCGAGGTGATAAACTACTGCAAGGTCCTCAAGCCTCTTTACCCGTGGAGAGGTCATTGTCCTCAGGGAAGAATTGTCATTCCCTGCTCTTCACCTCCTTGTGAATTTACTGAGGCAAGTTAGCATCTAGCATTAACGCCTCTCTGCCCCCCCCCCCAAAACGCCACCACTCACACAAAGCCATCTGGAGCTGTGCATTCAGCAGATTTTTATCGCAGTGATTAATGTGCTGCTCTGGTCCAAATGAGTTCCTTTGTCTTTGCGTGGGATCGATGGGCCGCTCTACAGCCCGAGCTCAGTGAATCGTACCTGTGAACCGCAAGGTCAAGCCGACCGTACTTGTGAATATTGATAAGGCCTGAGGAGCTGAGCCCATAAAGACTTTCTGAATAGCCGTTGTAAAGAGACGGTGTGGTCTGCAGTCACCTCTCTTCCTTTTTCTCTTCATAGGAACCTAAATCCAGCACAGTAAGAATGCAGCATGACGTATCACACTGGGGAGAGCTCCAAGGCAAGCACATAGTTGCGTGCAAAGCGATATTGAGGTTCCAGCAGTGTGCTGCAAAAAAAGAAAGGACAACAATGTGACCCAGGGAAGAAGGCTTTCCTGTAAACTGAGGCTCAGGGGGGTTGTAGTTTTATTGTAGGAATATCTGATGTAGTGTGAGAGTTGGGAATCATCCCAGACAGCATTTAAATAATTAGTCAAATTCTCCACCAAAACTAGAACTGTTGCAATGATGGGTCTAATATAGGCCTCGCATTTTTTTCGGAGGCATGTCTGGTGTTTAGCCTGTTGAAATACCCATGGCTCTAGGCCCTTAGGCTTCTGCTAGCATGTTTGTAAGCTAAGTGCTTTTAATGAATGATTGTGTACTCGTTCTCTCTGTGGAGGTGCTGACTGAGTCAGACTCAGAAAGGAAGAGAGGGAAGAGCTCAGAGCTCTTGTTGCTGGCTGTGTGAGAATGCAGGGTTTATATCATATTAAACACCAGCCTAGCCAGCCTTCTTTGTGGCTCCAGACACTTGATCATGTCAGGTATTCTTGAGTAACTGCCTTTCCATCAACAGTCACTGCAATAGAATATGCTATATTCTATATATATTTAATTGAGCCCAACACAACATACACTCACCCCTTAGTGTCCCTGTCTTTTAAAGCAGCCTTATGTAGAATTTTAACCTTAATATAACAGCGTTAAAATCATGTTGATGCTCCACTGACCTGTAATGGGGAGAATAGTGTCACGGTCACTGCTACTCCAGGCTTGCACTATGTAACTTTGGTGAAGCGGTAGGACACCTCTCCGAGAACTTGCATGGCGCTGCGTAATCCAGTAGTATTACTCTACCCCCTCAGTCCATATGCTTCTTTACCTTTCAGTGACGTATTTTTTTTTTGTTGTTGTTGTTTTTATCCATTAGTCTTTAGTTGGCTCAAAATGTGAATTACACTTCCTGACTGTAGGGGGCGTCCAGGAGCAAGAAATGCTCATTGCAATCTAAAAATATTATACATATTATGGTCACCTACTTCACTGTGGAAATAAGCACCTTTGGCTTGGGTGACACTAGCGAGACGTTGTGGTATGGACTGTTTTTTGTGAAGGAAGGTGTTGATAATAGAGGTTAACTGATCCACAGTGGCACGTCGATTGCGCTGCACCACCTGCCGGGATTGCCATGCCCCCTGGCATCAATGGCCCGCGGGGCACCACGTTATGCGGTCACGAGGCAATCGGTGTGGCTGAAAGTCCATTCTTGGTATGTCTTCGCTACAGTGGCCCTAGAACATCCAACGAACGTTAGCAGTTTCCGAGATTCTAACCGTGGCAATGGTTTTGTACTCTGCAACAACTGACTGGTGTGCTCGCTTATTTATACATGCAGCAAACCTTGTCACGTGGCACCGCTGACGTCCTGAGCGAAGGTCATTTTAAACTGGGGTGGTCACAATACTCGAATATGACTGTGTTTTAATATCTAATATCTAAATAGTGCCAAAGTGTAGCCTGCAGCATTTGCTTATTTCTAACCAGTTACCTTTTACATTTCAATGTAGCACTTCCTTTCATTTCATCAGGCTCGGGCTGTGGGAGCTTTGGAGCATTAAATGAAAATCGGGCAAAAGAAATAAATCCTGGGATGAAATCGAATCAGCCATAGATATTCATGATCGGTGCATCCCTAGAAATCAGTGCTTTTTTGCTCTCGTCACTTAATCCATCAGCATAGGCAGAGAGGGTTTGTCGTTGTGTGCTTTACGCTGTTGGCACAGCCGTGCTAGCACTATTAGCTCCCAGTAGTATCCCATAATCCTGCCGTCAGAACCCCATCAGCAGCGTCTAATGACAAACTACATCTCTCATTACTCCCAGCTTCTCTGCGCACACTAAATACGGCCTCCAGGAAGGCAGCTAGGGTCTTCTATCAGTTGCCTTCCATTCTCTAGCAAGAATAATATTTTGTGGCTTAGGAACCATAACGCTTGAATATTGAATGAAGGCTTGTGTAGAAGTCATTTATCACTGCAGAGCCTGAGAGGAATGCACAGTTGTTCATTACCATACAGCTAAAAGAAGGATCTTATTGCTCAGCAATACCACTCAAGGGTTTTAGGGGGTCATAGGTCATGTCAGTGACCTCGCTGGACCACCGTGGTGGACCCACATAACTGCACATGACAGACACCACTAGAGATTGAGCTAGAGGGCTGGAATGGGACGCGTGAGCTGTAGTTGGCATCCTCGTCTAGTCTGTTGTCTTGTTTACGCTGTGTTTCCTGCTCACAGTGACTGTTTTTAATCTCTGCCTGCATGTTTGGTGTCGGTGATTACTCTGTCTGCCCAGGTTTCAACCCCTGCTCCAGAATTTGACCGAGACTCTTGGATTAGTGTCAGTTAACACACTGCTGATTTTTTGGCTGTGTGGACGGTGGTGCAGTTTGTGTCCAGGCTAGGTGATGTGGATACCTGGCATGAGTGTAGGGCTTGATCAGCTATGAGCAGCTGTAATTGGTATTGGTAATTGGGTATTACCAACAGCTCTGTAGAGGTCTTTGCTGATGACGCATAGTTTAGGCCACGATTTGTGTGTCCTCAAAAAGCCTGAACCTTCCAGATACTAAATATAGAGGTCAAATTAAAGTGCAGTTCATGGAAGTGAGAACCCAAAGTGACACTATGTCCAAATATTTGTGGACACCCCTTCTAATGAATGCATTAGCTACCATAAATTGCACCCGTTTCACACGCAGTGTGTTTAGTCCCTGTAGAGAAGTACTGCCAATAGAATGAGACTTCCTGGAGCAGATAAACATGAACCTGTTGGCACCATGCTGTCTAATGCCAGGCACAGGCTAGAGGGGTATAAAGCCCCCCAGCATTGAGATGTGGACTAAAGGAACTAGTTGTGTTCTCTGGAATGGTGGTTGGTGCTTCATCCAGTACTTTTTGGGATTAGTTGGGGAGTTGGGGATGAGTTGAGGTGGTGATCGTCCAACATCCCGACCTCACAAAGGCTCTCGTCACTGAATGCAAATCAAATCCTCACAGCAATGTTCCACAATCTAATTAAAAGCAGGATTAGAGCTATATGAAAACCCTTGATTTCAGAAGGAAAGTGTCCCAATACTTTTGTCCTTATAGTGTTCATCCAGCCCACTAGCATCACTGAACAGTTTCTGGATTAAACACAATGGGTACTTGCTGTAAAATGGAAGTGCGCCAAAAAAGGCTTAAAGCTAGGGAAGAGCCAGTGAAGCGATCAAGTGCTAGGCTAAAAGCTAAACCAGCTGACGAGATACGATAAAGATAGGGCTTATAAATGATCCACTTCTGCAGATTTTTCGCCCCCTATTGCACCTTTAATTCCAATGCGGTAAAAAAAAAAAAAAAAAGATCTAGGCCGGCCCTAATGACCTCCCCCTCACCAAACCTACCGAACTGACCTTTTTCACTCCTCTCCTCCTCCTCCTTCTTCTTCGCCGCCACAATTCTCCCGAGTCTCCAGCTTGTGCATCAGTTCCCACTCAGGCTCGGCCCCTGCCCAGCATTCCTAGAAACAGCGGAGGCTTTTGCAGTTGATTAGCGAGAGCAATCTGCAGCTAAAAGCAGCAAGGCCGGCTCTTGCTGGCCTCCTGTGGGCAAGCGTTATTGGGGTTATTTGATGGGCACTTACTCCTCATTATGCTGCAGGTTATTAAAAACAGAGCAAGAGGTTGCCTCTCCTAATGACTGAACAGTGCCAGGGCATCAAGCTCCCATTTGGTTGCAAATTGTTTACTGTTTGGCGATTGAATATGCATGTTGTTTTCTAAAAAGGGGGAAAATTCATGCTAATCTGAACCTGTGGCAGTGGCTTATCACTGCAGACCAAGCCCGGTTTGAATAAACCCGCAGATAAACAAGTGCCAGCCAGTGCGGTAAAGTACTCTGTGGCCAGAGTTACAATATTTAGGCTACTGACGTGAAGGGCCGGGCTTGTAGGTTTGCTTTTAATATTGAGACATTTGCTCTTGTGCAGGATCTGGACGCTGCCCTGTTTATTCTTTATCAGCGGAGGGAGATGACACTGGGCCAGCGTCAACAGATAAGCGTGTTTGGGACAATGAAGCAAACATTCATAATGCTGTGCCCACCAGGACCGGTTAGCCAGGCCTCCAGACAATCAGTGTTTAATCAGAAAGGCTGGGCATTGCAATATCGCTACTCTGGCCTGATTTGTCAGCCGTATTCATTAAATTAATGTTATTCTGAGCTTGCTGTGGGTTTCGTTCTCTCTCTCTCTATCTCTCTCTCTCTTTCTCGTTCTCTAATCCCCTCCCTCACTGCCCCCCGAAATGTCATATTGTAGCATTTGTGTGTGTGTTTTTTTTTTTTTTTTTTACCACGCATCGCCAAGCCTTCTGCCATGGCCAGTGGGCAAACAATAACAGTAAGCTCACCAGACCATGTCTCCTGAACTGACGGGAATTTTTCAGAAGCGGTGCGGCATGGCTCGGCTCGGCTCTGCGTGGCTCACCTTGACCCGGGGCTGGAGGCGTCCGTACCTGCGTTCGCAGATAAGACGACCCATGTGCCAGAGCTGCCACCTGCCAAGGCACATCAACCTCATTCATGAATGAAGAGCATGGAATGCCGGAGGCCGCCCTGGGACTTTTCCACTCATCCTATTTTAATAGTCTTCTGTTTCTGATAAGGCAGTGAAAATGTGGAGTCTGTGAAAGCCAGTCACCTGTTACACTGGAAGTGTGTGATGTGGAATGTGTTGAATGAGCCGTGGAATAGCAACATGGCTTGGATGTGATCATTGCTTCAGAGAAACCAGGGGTGGGCAATTTGAAGGACGGATTCCTGCACAGTTTTGTGGTTTTCCTGCTCAAGCAGGTCTTTTACAGCTGGGAAATCAGTCATCTCTGCTGGACTCCAGCCCTCGTTGCCCACCCCTTTAGATAAACTGGAAGGAATGGAGGTGGAATGGGTCTAATTCTCAATTTGGGTGCGTCTATGAATTATTCAAACTGCATGTTGTTTTCCGATTTATTTATGTATCCTCTTCGTCCGTTGTGTTCCTATTTTTCTGCCGTTTTCTGCTGGAGGTTAGCCGGCTGCCTTCCCACAGTTTTCAAGATATCAACAGTCCTCCAACTCCAGATTGTTGGGCCTGATTGTTTTGCTGGGGCTGGTTTCGTTTTTTAACCGGATCCATGGTCTCTATGTAGCAACAGATTTTTACAGAATGGTTTCCCATAGGAATCAATGGGGTGCAAAAGTTTGTGCACCCTTCTCGTGTCCTAATAACAGATATGCTAGCGACATCCCATGATCCACATATGAACAACCGCTGCAACCGCTTGAAACAACATAGCAACTACCTGGGAGACCCCACCTAGCAACATTATAGTAATCACCTGGGATATAGTGTCACCTTTCAACACCCTAGCAACCACTAAGCAACTCCAAAGCGACCACCTAGCAACATCGCAGCATCCACTTAGCAACTGCCAAGCAACCATATAGCAACCACCTGGAATACCACAGCAACTGCCTTTCAACACCCTAGCAACCACTAAGCAACTCCAAAGCGACCACCTAGCAATATCGCAGCATCCACTTAGCAACTGCCTAGCAACCATATAGCAACCACCTGGAATACCACAGCAACTGCCTTTCAACGCCCTAGCAACCACTAAGCAACTCCATAGTGGCCACCTAGCAACACTAACACCCGTCTAACATCATCATAGCCGCCACCTAGCAACGCTATAGTAAGCTTTCACACCAGCACGTGCTTAAAGCACGGTCGCGTCGCAGAGCACACAGTGCGCTTCCTGTATGCGTGATGGTCCGCGTGGAATATAACAGTAGGGCTTTGGACGTGCAGCGAACTGGTTTCTGGGTGGACCACCTAGCACCCACCTAGCAACATTATAGTAATCACCTGGGATATAGTGTCACCTGCAGTTGTGAACTTCCGCATCGCACATGGTTCCGCATCACACTCCTCAATCTTCACATATAGCTTTAAGCTACACATACTATGTATTCTCCATGGGACTGCAAGCCCCCAACTTCAACCCCTGTACTGTTTGGAGCGAATGCATGTACTCTTACACCCCTACTAGCACCCCTACAGCAACCACCTGGTATACCATAGCTACCACCTATAGCAGAAACATAGTTTCGGCATAGTGAATACGTAGCAACAGCCAAATAACTACAGCCTGAAATTTGGAAATGCACCTCCCTCGTTCCTTCTGCATTCAGTGTTCTACATCACGCCCCTCAGCCTCCCAGCCCGGCCTTCTAGACATTATCCAAGCTGCTATGAGCTGCTATGAGGCTGTAGGTCGCACTCATAGCCTCATAGTCTTATAGCCTCACAGATATCACAGTTGAGCGTTCCGCTCGGCTAACCGTCTGTCTAGATGCCTGATGAAGCCTCTGACGATATGTTTAGCACGAGTGAACTATGCATTTACACGCCAGCTCCAACTGATTTAGCCCCCGCCCCTTCTGTGCTCCAAAAGGCCTCTACTTCAGGACCTGTCTCGGCTGCTAATTGTTTCCTCGTCGGGGTTTTGAATGAAACCGATATTCATCCGGCGCCTTGGCAGCTTATTATTCCTGCTCTGCTCTTCTGAAGCCACAAATGAAAAGGGAAATGAATATTTTGGGAGACCGGAGGATTTCGCTGAGCCGGCTGGGGTGGAAGGTTCTTTTGGAACAGCTATTAATTTACTGAATAATACAGATTCACTGGGACCTTCTTAGAAGACTTAGGACGTGGGCTCGTAAATAAATCATTTAGAATAACAGTGTCTGTACTTTGTGAATTATTGAGCGCTGTGTATTCCTGAAGTGATTCTGATTATTCCCTTATTTGTTTACTTACTGACTGGCGCGCGTGTGTGTGTGTGTGTGTGCGCTTTTTTGCACAGAGGTTTTGAAATAAATAATTGAGTCTGCAGTTTAATGAAACCACATAAAAGTGATCTGTATAAATCCACTCCAAAAACAGCCCGATTTGGGTCATTTCCACAACCCTGTGCTGCTCACTATAAAGCAGACGCTCTGCTCAGTAACAGCATAATTAAATACAATCAAATACAGTCGAGCGTTAATGCTGCTTCTCAACTTCTAAAAGCTATTTTAACAAATTTGCTCCAACTTATAGATAAAAGAATTTGGATACCGCACATTACAGAGTCTATTTAGTCTAATATTGTGACTAATGGTGTCCAAAAATGTTATCACGTTACTCACATTAATATTATATGATTAGTTCTGATTCGTCACAAGTTAAAATGGAGACCTAATTAATGTGTGGTGTTCCAAGGGTTGCAAAGTAGGGATGCACCGATTTTGATTTTCTTGGACTGATATGATACGATTATTAGCACGTCGTTGTGGCCGATATTAAAAACTGATGACTTCATATTTTTTGTATTTAGTAAAAAAGTCACGTTATAATCCATATATGAACTGCTTTTAAAAACCTTTGTGTGAGTGCGGACCACGCTAGCTGAGGCAAGGAAGGAAAACTCGAGAAATTTGGGCTGGAGTACTGGTGGGCTTTGAGCGGATGGAACACAAAGCCAGATCCCCCCTTTGCCAGGTAGAGGTTGAGTATAATTGGATCATCAGGAGGAGCAGGGGTGGTGGTGGGGTGCAAGTTTTCGTCACGAGAACAAGAAGAGAGCGGAACGGTTTTATAGTGTGTAGTAATGGAGGGGAGGAGTTTGGGCGTGGTCCTTTCCCCAAACTTTCAGTGATTACATAACTCCATTTTTAGTAATTCACTTTACATAGCAATAAACATCAGACCTTGCTCAATCAGTCAACGAAATCCCTGGTCCTTCACAACAGAGAACGGTTGGTCGTCAAGAGCCATAAACTGCATGATGGCTTTAGCTTTCGGACTGACTTCAGCAAATTTTCTGGCGCGTTTTATAGACACACATTCTTTATATACATCATTGGAATGACAAATTCTCAAATGACCTAACTTCAGGCAGTGCTTTGGTCCAAATGTGTGCTTTCAGTAGTGGCGAGTGTCAGGTTACTAGAAATCATCTGGACGTATGCTGTACATGTGATGGAGGAATGAACAGTGAATGCAGGGGGTGTGGTTCCCATAATTATCCATGTATTCCTGTTAATTTTGCAACCCTTGGTGTTCCTAATGAACTGGCTAGAGGAATCTTGTAATCTCAGAGTAGTTTAGAGAACTTTAGCCTCGAACACGACGGATCTGGATCGGGCTGGATGATGCTTGGAGAACACTAACCTCCAACTCTACACCTACACCGGTGCGGAGCGGTGGGCAGCCATCGAGAGGGTGAAGGGCCCCAACAATGGCAGCTTATCGAGCCCGGGTATTGAACCCACTGCCTTTTTATGAGTAGCTCATGCTGTAACCGCTGAGCCACCACTGCACAAAATTAATTTAAATTATTTTAATTTAATTAGTTTAATTAATTTAATAAATATTTTATTACATTTTTTTTTATTCCTTTTTTTCACTTCACTTTAACAATCAAAACACACTTTGATATTCTCACACTCTGTGCATATCACCACCCGTCCCATACCAGTGTTAGTCCTGTCAGATTCCATCTGTCTCCAGGATGTATTTTGCAGACTAAATTCTGTGCATTTACACAATCACGTCACCAATTTGTTTACCTGACACTTTTCGGCCTAAAAAAGAGGCTTAGTGTTCCGTCCCTGAGTGGAATATATATATATATTTTATATATTTGGGGTCAGCGGCAGTGTCTGTCATTCCCAGAGATGATCTTTTTGGAAGATTTGGATGCATTATGTATTTGGGAGGGCTCTGATGCAGGGTGCAGTGGTAGAGCCTTGATAAATAAGGGACGACAGCGATGTGACAGCGATACGCACATGGGTAAGAGGGGGTATTTTGGGAAGTGTGTTGCCGGAGAAGTACCAGACCCAGAGCCTTAATCAAACGCAGGTGAAATGGTAACAAGCTAGCGAGTCGTTCCACTGTTCAGCAGGGCTGCGAAACTCTCCTCCAGCTGCTTGTTGTACCTAAAGTTCCAATTGCTTCTCGTATAGTTTGAACTCTGCCTAGAATAAGCCGGCGGGACCTTTTTTATTTTTTTCGCTGGCTCCAAGGTTCCAGAGTGCACAGATGCCGGCATTATTGGTACACAGTGTTTTCTCCACCCGTGCCGTCAGCCGGGACCAAATTTGGCCCTTTCTTGTAAAGCCACATTTAGCCCCTGTTGATGAGGAAATGTTAGGAGCCATTACAGCATCTTCAAGGGGTGTGTGTGTGTGTGTGTGTGTGTGTGTGTGTGTGTGTGTGTGTGTGTGTGTGTGTGGGCTTTTTTTCCCTTCCTATTTTGGAGCACCTCTCCAGTTTCTGGCGTGAAACTGCCTCTCGTATGGTAATACTTTTTAATGACATCCAGTTTTCTTCCGTTCCGTCTCGCTTCCGTCCTCTCGTCCTCGTTCTCAGCACAAAGCCAAGTGCTCGCTGACAATGCAGGCTCCGATAATACTCCACGTCTGATCAGATCAGTGCACTGTACGCTTTAACAAGTACAAATTGGGCTTGTGGTGCTTGTGGTGGAATGTGTGGCATGCCCCCCCCCCCCCCCCCCCCAGTATCTTGAATCGCTGCTTTGACCAAGGGAACAAAGGAAAGCCGTCCACCCACTTTAAAGGATGTTCCCCGGTCTGGTCATTTGGGTCAGCAGTGTGACCCCACTTCTGGGGACATTCCTCCAGCAGGTTATGTGCTCAGTCTGGGTTTGTAACTAACGGCTGTTGGAGGGATGCTCTCTGGAAGCTCAAGAAGCTGGGCCGGACATTACATAAACTGTGTGGACAAAAGTATTGGGACACCTGCTTGTTTGTATGTTTTTTTTTTTTTTTCCAACATCAGGGTTAAAAAAGTTGGTCCTGAGCATTGCTATGAGGATTTGATTGCGTTCAACGACAAGAGCGTTAGTGAGGTCAGGATGTTGGATGACCACCACCCCACCTCATCATCCCCAACTCATCCCAAAAGTACTAGATGGAGCATCACCATCCATCATTTCAGAGAACACAGTTTTCCCACTGCTCCAGGCTGGATACCCCATTATCCAGTGGCGGTGGTTAGGCAACATGGTGCCGATATGTTCATTTTTATCTGCTCCAGAGAGTCCTATTCTATTGGCAGTCCTTAGTAAGTCAACCCTCAGCAACTTCATCAGTCGCTGAATGCTGCTGTTTTTCTACAGTGGCAGCTTTGAGGATGTCTGATGTTGGGTTGACTTCGGCACATTGAGAGTCTTCAGATGCAGTGCGCTATTAGAGGTGATTGATTGTAGATTAGAAGATGAAGGTTCTACAGTCTACAGGCTTTCATACCAAACATGAGAAGAAGCTGAATATTTAACCATCCTCTCCTTGCTGAAGGTTAGAGCAGCATTTCCTCCACCGCACGGACGTCTGTAGTGACATGGACCGTCCGTTTGGATTCTCTGGCATCGACATGTTGCCTCGTTTCTCAGTTTGGAATGACTGTGCTAACGCTCCTCTGAAGTGGCTCCTAGTCGCCAGAGTTGGGCCATTGTCTGCCCTTCTCTCCGAGCCCAAGGTTATCTCGCTAAAGTGCATCCTAATTACACCGACTGTAATGTTGCATTGATTGGGGCTATTATGGTGCCCTAGCTGCCATTTTAAACGGACTGCTGCCCTCATGGAGGAGTGTGTGTGTGTGAGAGAGGGAGGGAGTGAGTGTATTGCGTGAGAGAGATCTGTATCGTATCTGCGTGACCTTCGTGAATGTTGTGGCCTCCTCGTTATGTGAGTGAGTTTTTGCAGGTGAAGGAGGGCTGCTTTGCGACCAATCACCATTAAAGTTAACTGCTGGTCTTCTCCCCACTCCCAACTGGGTCTTCATGGTCCTGCTTGTTAAGTTCTAAGTGAAAAATGGCTTTGGGTTTATGGAAAGGGGGTCAGATAGCGAAGAGGAACATTTGAGAAGGTCACCAGAGATCATGCTGAGATGATGATGATGATGATGATACTACTAGGACTACCACTAGTGAATCTTCCCTTACATTACTTACATGGCTGTCAATGAACCATGCTCATTGTTAGGATCACACCCAGATGATCCCATTTCCGAATCTGTTGAATTTATACGTAGGATCTGACCATAGATGGTGGACCCGTAATTTCATCATTAAACCCGTAGCAACGCTGCTTTGTTGAGAAGCACCACATGCTCTTACTAGGCATTCACACTTGCCTCACTCCCAGCAGGCATGTCAAAAAGACATTGGACTCTTAACGTCGGACTGACGTTGAATTTTTGTTGAAAATAAAAAGCAAATTCGGGTTGAATGTTGTAGAGTGTTGTAGAGACGTTGGATTTTGGTTGGAGATCCGTCACATTGCCACAAAAATCAAAATTGGGCTGACACCAAACTACAGACATTGAATTTTGATTGCATTGTTGGAGCCTAACGTTGATTTGACTTGCAAAATTCCAAAGTCATTGACTTTTGGTCGGAAATTAAAGTCACGCCAACATTTGAGTTGACCTCAAGCTCCAATGTTCTCTTGACGTTGAATTTTGGTTGCTCAACACCATGAATTGAAATCAATGGCATAATCAACGTCTAACAATGTCACATCTCCGGTTTAGTGGGCATTAATGTTGACAAAACATTGTTATTTTACGGCAAAATGTAAACGCTGGCCTTATGACGCTTGGAAAGCGTTGTATTTTGGTTACTTAACACCACAACTTCAAATGATGTCGTAACTATTCCACATCTAATTGATGCTGGAATTAGACATTGTCCTGACATTGAATTGCAACCAGATAACGTCTGTTGACGTTGGTGGCCGGTGGGACTGGTACACCCGGTCAATGTACACATTGTTTGCTTAGCATCTGCAGTTTGCTGAAGATTCTGACTTTGCATCAAACTGAGCTGAAGCAATAAAGCTGAATGCTGCTGAAATCTGGGCATGCAGCATTCCCAGCATCCGTGCATATGGCCAATATTCTATCCCCGTTTTTCCACCCGAGCACCAAAGCACCCATGCGTATGCTTCACGGTCACTGCTCCCGAGCCGAACCTGCTGAGGACCTGGCTGGCGCTGCGTCACTGCGATGACTGGAAACGGAATTGGACATCCACCCACCCGCAGCATCCCTTTCCTCGTACAGTCTTGAGGGAGGGGGGGAGGTCCCAGGAAGGTGCTGGCCTCCTGTGCCATAATTGATTGTTAGGACAGCTCCTTTTGACTGTGGTTAATAGGATTATCGGGAGCTTATGGGAGACGGGCATGCTATCCTCACATCAAAGAGGAAAGCCTGGTGCAGGCTGGATTAGAACCGGGGCCTTCTGCACTGCAGTGGATGAATAGGCTCTTAGCCTTTTAATTCCTGGGCTGTTTATAGACGTTTACTGCTGTTCAGCCTTGTTGTAGTCCTGCTCCTAATGGCTTTAATTATAAGGACATTAATGGAGATAATTGTGTTTTAATGAAATGACAGAAAGCTTGTGGTCCGTGCATTCATTATGCAACAATGGGTCCAGAGGCTTGATGATGAAGTAATGAGAAAAGAGTGTTGACAAACTCGACTGTTTTTCTTCCCTTTCGCAGAATATTAACTAGGAGTGGAATGGCCTTCAGATGGATGGAGGCTTCAGATCTTCAGACGAGGGCTGCACAGTATATTAATTGTTAATCATTATTACAATGTTGGGTTTTACCATTCTGGTCTGCAATATCTAGCCTGCAATATGCAAATGAACTCTCTAACCAATCACAAGAGCTTCTGTCTGTGGAATTTCCCATGCATTTCAATGAGCTTCGCCGTGACGGGCGTTTTTTTTGCCAGTATGACTTCCATGCGAATGGATTTTGCTAAACTTTAGAAAATGTTGATTAAATTTGCATCCTAGAGTAATAGGCCACAGAACAGCAGCGCTATGACGTGGACTGTGCTGTCTGTGCTCTGCCTGAGCCAACATGGAGGAAGCGCTGATTGCTGTGGTTTCAGAACAGGAGATATTATATTTTCATGGGATTACAAAATGCAGCAGATGTGACAGGAGGCATGGTGAGATTAGATGGTGATGATCTTTTCTTCTGGGTGTGATTTTTATTTCTCTTTAACAGTGGAATCGGGGCACAAATAATAAAACAGATTACTGTTTACAGCTTTATCGTCCCTGTGCTTCAGATGAGCTGCAAAATTCTCCTGTGGGTTTTTTTATTCCCCACAGGAACCAGATCAATGAATTCCAGAGTGAATGTGGATGTGGGGTGAGATGGTAAGGTGTAATGAGACCAAAGCTGCCCTCTGTATCTACAGTCAGTAGTAGGGCTGCACAATATATCATTTCTGCGTTGGCATTGCGATGTCTGTGTGCAGAATAGCCACATCGCAGGATGTGCAATGTCATGTGAGGCAAATTAAATGTAACACATACATATTTGAAAATTTCACACGGTTCTCATATTTCATATCTTCCAGAGGTCTGACCAATGTCATTAAATTTGCTGGAGTGCATTGTTAACCTCTTAAATTGTTTTAACTTGGGAACAAGGATTACGTTGCATGTAGTTAGTGATTAGTAATCCATAGAGTGTCATAAAAGTCACAGAGCATAAGGGGTTAATGTCATGACATGTTGGGTATTCAAAACTTCTGGTGAAATATGATGAAATCTTGTATTTTTTAATATTGCAGTTTAAATTTCAGGGAGGAAAAATAAATAAATAAATGTGTTTATTGTATTTATAAAGCTGTAAAAAATTATAATAAACATATAAAAAAGAAAAAATATTATTATTATTTATTTGCCCTGTATTTTTTTATTTTTTTTATATCAGTTTATATTTCAGGGAGGGAAATAAATAAATAAATACATAAACAAACAAATAAATAAAAATCCAAGTGTCTATAATATTATGCTTGTCAAACATTTCAAAATATTGGAAATGCTGTGAAACACTACAGGAAAATGGGTGAAATAAATGAAGAGATTCTGTACCTGTAGACGGGTACATGGGGGTACACAAAGGGCCTAGCCCATTCCCTTCACCCGTATCCTAATCACCTTTACACTGCAAACTTTTCACAGGGGTCCTCAGGTAGGCACCACCCTTCATCGGTGCTTTGCTGAATTAAGCCCACCTCACCTACTTTTACTTGTTTAACGTTTTAAGACGTGGTTATGACCGGTTATGAGGTTGCTTTGGGCAGAACACAGCAACTGCCGCTGTCCACTACTGTCCTGACATGGCTCCAGAAGCATAACCCTATGTTTATGGTCCATTGTCTCAACCAGCGAATAGTCAGACCTATCTTATGAAGCAGGTACATGTGAAAAAACGCCCATAATTTCTATACGCCCTCAGAAGCTCCGCCCACATCCATGCTAAGCGTTCAGATGTAGTAAGATGGAATAGGTCCTGTCCTTGTGAGGTAAAGAGCACCCATGTGAAAAGATGCTGATGGGTGCAAGTGTACTGAGCGAGGGTTTTCTACGCTGCTTCAGTGCACTCATCCTCCTTGAAGATGATTTTTGCCCTCAAGGTCCTGGAGTTCTACAGCCCTCCTGAGAGGCCGAGGTCCTGAGCAGAAATTCGTACCCAGCTCGTAATGTTCATTTTTGGAAAGCAAGATGTTTCCTCTCTCTCTCTCTCTCTCTCTCGCTCTCTCTCTCTCTCTCTCTCTCTCCCCCTCCCTCCCTCCCTAATTCTGGCTCTACCGGGGTTGTGCAGAGATTCAGCAGAGGGTGCTGATGGATGCAGTGATGGTGCTGATAAATGTGCTTATATCGTCACATCTTCCGAGCCTTGCGTATGTGCGTCTTTCACAGATGGAGAGATAAGATGATGTCACTCTGTAGGTTTAATTTAACTTGGCAGAAAATGAAATCAGGGGGAAATCTGTGGAGCGCTCTCCCAACGCAGTTTAACTTGCTCCTCTGTGTCACTTGAACAGCATCACACCCCATTAGGTAAGTTCTATCGAAGCAATGCATCAGCAGAACTGCTACCGCAGAGCGACCCCTGCAGAATGTCCCCTAGACAGAAAGATGATAATGTGTTTAGCGTAGGAAATGGAAGAAGGAGGGGGGCATTTTTATTTATTTATTTATTATTGAATAAATTATTATTTATTACATTTTTGCTCGTGAATAAAGGAGCTGTGCTTGCCAGTTTCGCTTCATTATCAGGTGGCATCTCCAGGAATTCGCGAGGAACAGCTGCCCTGGGGCTTGACCTTGTGGCCGTTGAACTGCTCAGCTGCGTCAATAAATTAGCTCGGGGGAATTCGGTGTCGTAATCCGTGGCCTGTGGTTGATGCTGAGGGTTGTTGAAGCTCGTTATCGTTGCAGAGCAACTTCATCCCCCAGAGTCTTCGAACAGACTTTGTGAAACATGCCATTGATTACGTACCTGTGATTCACCGGCGCAGACATCTGTTTGTTACCGGACCAGAAGTCCGTTGGGTTTCCTCTCTCAAAGGCAGTAATCTCGGGAGCTGTTGCGTCAGTGGTGGGTCCTTTTTCTGCAGTAAAATGCATCGTATTTCGAGACACACGCTGTGTGCAGTCTGTTGTCTAGACGCTGTGTGTGTGCTGTGCCACTAAAGTGGACTGGCTTTCATCATTTGCTGTGATTTACGGCCTTAAAAGCCTGAGAAGACCTTGTTCTTGAGAGGGTCCGACTACGTGGCAGTTTGGTGCACTTTGGTTGAGGTTGAGCTTGAGCTGAAGTTGTGTGTTCTCTATGGTGTGTGTGTGTGTGTGTGTATGTATTAACAGGCTGCCAGCCTACTGGCCCTAGTCACGCTAAGATGCATTGGCCACTTGGGAGAATACGCTGTGTGTTTTTGATCAGTTTTGGTCAGGCCGTTTTAAAGACGAGCACCAAAATCTGCTAGTTTAAGGGAAACGAGGTGGCTAAGCAAACCAGGCCTTGTGACTGCAGCTTTTCCTGTCCCAGCGTCTGCAGGAGGGTTACCCAAACTCTCTGAGAGATGAAAGGCAAGCTGGGGAAAAAAGGTAAAGGTAAATGTGTCCTCCGCATTTAACCTATCTGGTAGTGAACACACACACACACACACACAATAGTGAACTAGGGGAAGTGAGTACACACACACACACCCAGTATGGTGGGCAGCCAACTCCAGCGCCTGGGGAGCAGAGAGGGTACCCACAAACCTGTTATCGATAACCCGGCACTCTAACCGCTGAGCCACCACTGCCCCGTGAGCGAATATCCGTGCTCGTCTAAATCTGTAGACGATCGACTCTAACCATCTCGTCTCTCCAATGTCCCCACCCCCAAAAACAAGCTGGACTACCTCAGACTAGAGCGAGGAACTCTGCATGAACACAGCTGGCTGATTCCAATTCCAAGAGGACACCAAAAGGACAATACTGCTGTGGGTTGCCCACCATGAAAGAAAGAATGGCTTGTACCTTTCTGAGGCAAAATAACAGGGTGGTAAACAGGCTTGTGAAACTTCATCGGCGCATTTTTCACCCCCAGCCAAAGTCGTAGTATTAGTATTTGTACTTGTCATCAAATAGTCACTTTAATTTGTATTTCCTCCGTTGTCTGTATCCAGTGCGTCATCTGACATTGTGAGCTCTTAAACATTCCCTCCTGCCTGGAGATTGTCAGTCAAACTTCCTATTGCAAGCACAGATAGCTGGCATCAAGGTCAACCGTGGGCCAACCAGGGTCATGAATTTAAATTGCTTGTATGGCTGCAAAAAGTATTTGCCACTGGACTGTCGTTGGAAGAAATGCAACCCGGAGACACTGCGTGCAATTCTGAAGCAGATTGGCGAGAGGAAATGTTAACTGTCATAACTGTCAGTCACCCCAAGCAGCCTGTGCTGTGCTGCTTTTCCAGAACCCCCCCCCCCCCCTCCCCCTAACACGCCCAAACAATTTGTGCATGCTGGTTGGACCCATGAGGCACCTCAGAAATGTGCTTATGCTAATCGGAACCTTAGAGTGGACGGGCAGAAAGGGGCTGACAGCTAATGAAAACTGCCATTTGAATTTACTTCCCAGTTATTTTGCAGAATTTTCTCCCCAACAGCTGAGAGCAGGCCCTGGACTCACATCCACAAAACATTAACATTCAGTACTTCAGTGCTTTTGTTTGTTTGTTTGTTTGTTTTTGTGCTACCAGGTTCGGCTGATGCAGGATGGCATTTGTAAAGTCATGGTCATTTTGAGGCATTAAATGAGGCATTAAATGAAAAGTAAGATGAGAATCTGGGGCCCAAATTGCAAGTGTCTCTTTTTTTTTATTATTATTATTTTTTTTTTTTAATACATTTATTTTCTCTGGGAGTTTGAGCACTGACGTATGTCTCCTGCGGCACATGTGCAACCAGCCACCACCTATTTTCGACACATCTGGGCAACCAACGCGCTCAGTGGAAAGCGCAGAGTATCCAGCTCTGATGCCTTGGCTACCTTCAGCCAACACTGAGATGATGTGGGAAGAGAGAGAGCCATATACCCACCCGGAGAGTCAATTCTGCAAGGTCAATTGTGCTCTCTCAGGCTCCGGTTGCTGATGGCAGACAGCATGACCTCACAAATGTGTATTAAGGCAGAAATTGTTCTTCTAACTTCATGGTTAAAAATAAAAAGATAATCTCTATAAAAAATAACATTTCTGAACTTTTCTTTTAAAAAAAAAATGTAAAAAAAAAATATATATATATATTCCTAACATAGTCTCATACTTGTCTTGGGCTGTAAGAATACAAAGTTAGGCCTTAAAAAAAAAACGAGCAATTAAAGTAGTTTAATTACTTAAATTAAGATCTAATTTTACAAGGGCTGGGCAATATGGTGATACTGTATCATATCGTGACAGGTTTTGTTATTGTAATGCACTTAATGCTTTTCTAAGAATATCGTGGAAATGTGTTTGGATGGTAGTTTTAAAAAATTCTTCTCAATACTCATCGTCACTACTGATGCATTTTGTCTGCAATCACACCTATATGATTAATATTGTGTATTGTGATGAATGAATTTAAAATGCCTTTAAATGTCGTGATACAATATTATTCCCTTCTTGTTCAGTCCTGATTAAATCACAGGGTAGGCTAAAGTATGCTATACTGCTGTGGGTTGCCCACCATGAAAGAAAGAACGGCTTGTACCTTTCTGAGGCAAAATAACAGGGTGGTAAACAGGCTTGTGAAACTTCACTTACTTTTTGAATTTTCTTAAATCGCAGCTCTGCTCTTATAGTGATGGATCTCACTGTCGTTGTAAACTGAACAAATCCCAAATAGGAAAACATTGGTAAATGTTGTGAAAACTTTGTTATGGGGTTTTAAGAGGAAATGGTCAGTAAATAAGACCCTTAAAAGTACTAAAAAAATGGCTTACCGACAACATTCCACTGTATTCAGATTTTCCGAGAATTACTTTTATTCTGTTTTCCTCCGTTTTGCTGTTCTGCATGGATTTAACTAAATAATGTTGCTAAAATGTTGCATAAAATGCTACATTACAAAATGCTACATAAGATTATCCTTTAAGAAAAATCTTAATATCTTGGGAAAATCATATTTTATTTTATTTTTCTAAAATTTAATTTATGTGAACTAATGACTTTTTATCTTAAGTAAATTCTTCGTAAATTTTTCGTAGGAAAGCTTTAGTAAATCCAAGCCCGTGCTGGTAGGCCACACATTGCTGGTCACCAACTGCTCTTTATTGGTAGCTAACATTTAACGGACTAACATCCGATCCTCTTGCAGTTCTCAAATAAATACAGTTCTCAGTATAGCTTCTTTAAATTCCTCAAAATACCCGACTCCCACATTTTTTCCTGACATGTTCCATGTTTATTTTTTTTCCAGTGCCGTACATATTGTGGCATTGTCTGCTTCCCCTGTCAGCGTTACAGGAAAACAAAAGGGATCATCCGAAGTCGTGTCACGTAGGTGTATAATTTGGGCCTGTCAGTCAACATTTTTCCCTCTGTCAGAGATAATGCATTGAAGTGCTGTGGGATTGGGTGGGCCCCGAGGATGTTGCATGACACACTTGCTCCCATTCGTCACGCAGCGCTGGCAGACGTTTGATGGCAGTTTGAATTGCTGGCAACATCCCTTAGGGTCAGAGGCGGGCGGGGTCAGTCGGGACGTCTATCGACGAGTTCTGACACTCAGCGGCAGGGCTTGACTTACTATTCGGTCTGCATCTTTTCTTTTATGCTGTGTATTTTTCTTGTGGGCTGAGCTGTTTTTTTTTTTCGACTGTGTAATTCCTGATTTCTGACAACCGGCGGATCACTTGCGGACGGCGCTGCAATTTCATTAGCTGTGTTTGCAGCATTTCTTTCATCTTCTCTGTGGAGGGGGTTTACTTTTTGAACCTTTTGTGAGTCTGGCTCTGCTAAAATAAATAAATAAATAAATAAATAAATAAAAATTTAACCTCCAGCAACTCGGGGAGAATTCACTCCTCCTAACGAAGCGCTAAGTGTGTTGATGTGGTGAAGTGCTAATCCAGTCTGGGAATTCGAACGAGTGTTGCTTGCTTATTTCCAATTCCAATTCATTTCTGCCCTGATCAGAATGCAGTTTGACCAATCTGTGCCATCTTCACCTCCCCTTGTGTTTGTTTCAGAGGCACACCCCATCTGCTCCGCCTTCCCAGGCTTTTTACAAGATTATCTCTGATCACTGATTGTCAGTGGACAGATCTGGTTGAATTTGGGGGTAATCGTTGGCTTGGTTTGTTGGGCCTGGCACAGGCCTGGGCTTTGTGGCTTTTGCGGCTTTTGCACAAAGGAATGGGTGGGGTCAGCCTTGTCTTTGGATTAACGACCAAAGGAAATCACTTGTGGAGAACTGCCTAAGGCCTAGAGCTCTCCTTGCCTCCTACAAAAAAAGTAGTTGTTCTCCTGTGGCATCTCTCAAAGAACCCTTTGTAGCTGCAAGGCCGTCGATGGGTCCGTCAATCTGATTGACTAAGGATGTTGGACAAGGCCTTGCCTGCACCAAGCAAGCAAAGTGGCCCGGCCTCATACTCCTAACCTCTACTGTCAAAAAGTCAAGTCAGATTTATTTGTATAGCTTTTTTACAACTGTTGTCACAAAGCAGCTTTACATAATTAGTAATTAGTAAAAGACAGAAAAAAAGAAATAACGTAAGACATGAAGGATCCAAGACCCCCAGTGAGGAAGCCAATGGCGACAGTGGCAGGAAAAACTCCCTCAGAGCTGGAGGAAGAAACCTTGGGAGGAACCAAGACTCATAAGGAGGACCTGACCCATGCTCCTGTGGTCAGAACTATTTATTAATTATTGATAAAAGTTACCAAACCACCTAAACTGTTGAACTGCTCTGATCATAATCATAATATAATAATCATGGTGTAGTAGAACTTAATATAGTCATGGCAGTGATGGTCAGAGTAATGATAGTTAATAGTGGTGATATTAATAGTGGCAGATCGTACGTGGACATACAGTAGTAGTAGGAGTAGTGACCAAATGGTCATCGGAGGTCCTCTCCAATTACTGACCTCATGTTCCACTATTGAGGATACTAAATGGTCTTTGTTTTGTACAGGCACCTGAGTGCAAGTATGCTCCTTGAGTCAACCTTCAGGGAGTATTATCCTGCGCTGGGGTTTGTCTGATGGGCAGATCTGATTCGCCAGAGGAGCACTTGAGTCACATCCTTAAGTGGGGTCTGCCTTCCAGCTGTTTAAACAAGCATTCCATTGGGTAAGGAGCACCTCCCGCTTCTTAAATTGACATTTATTGAAATTCCTCCCTTTTAGCCAAACAGACCTGCTGTGTGGTGTGTCAGCAGTGGACTATATTTAGAGCTGAAGGGGGGTGGTGGTCCATACTGTGAAAATCCTGCGAGTGTTTGCCGCCAACACCGATATGTGCATGGAAATCTACACCTGCCTGGATTGCAAATAAGCCTCGGCCGTAAGAGATGTAGCTAGCCGTTCTCAGGAGACCCATCAATTGTTATTGGCTCGTAATATATAATTACTTTGATTGTGGACTCAGGCAGCCATCCATGAAAGGGCACGGAGGAAGGTGCCCTTCCTTTGAGTAAATGATTAAGCATGCATGTTTGTCTGCCACCCCCGCCTCCCTTTCTGAAGAGCTCTCCCGTGGAGGCCGGACCCAGAGAGGCCATCTGTGGAGAAAGAAAGAGGAGAGCAGAACATTCTGCCCAGTGCGTTTTTGGGTTGAGTGAGGGTATGTGACAACCGCATACTCTTTGCTAACATTAACCAACCAGGCGTGAAATGAACAAGAGAGGCTGGGCGAGGGAGACCTGGTGTAAATCTTTGCATGTTTTTCTTCTTTTCTTCCTCTTAGCATCTCTGACTCCAGCGGAATGTCAGTGGTTATCAGTATGTGCATTATTCTTGCATTCGTCTAGTGCCTTTCAGTGCCTCTGCCTTTTAGAGGCACGGAGAAACGCAGCAAACCCCAACACGGTTGGTTAGTTGTGGTCGCTCGTTTTCGTTCTTGCTTCTTCTCCATGTGCTCCTCATTTAGTGTGAAGAACTGGTGACGGGGATATATCTCTATATTGGTCTTATTCAATCGCACCCAGCAATTGATCGACTCTACCAGCATCAATTTCTTTTAAAGAAGCTGTAATCTTATGTATCTGAAATACATAAACTGGCATCTCCAGTGATTCTGCAGCCATCTGATGGCTGTATCGGCCTCGGCCTTTCTGGGTTGGTAGGGTATATCCCTCCGTCTGCCCCAATCACTCATCAGTGTGATGCTAGCCAGTGCATGCATTTGTCAATGCATTTGGCTTTGAGGAAATCACCAGGCCCCCAGCTCCACCACGGCAGCTAACAGACTGGCCTGTGCCGGCCAACATCGCTTAAGAGTAATGACGGAGCACGGCCAATTGTGCTCTCTCAGACTCCGGCCGCTGATGGCAAAGTGGCCATAGTGGCAGCGAATTGGACCGCTGAACCACTTGAAGCCGCTGTATTGACCTCATTCTTTCTGGGTTGGTAGGATATCCCTCCCTCTGCCCAGTCCCTCTGGCCAATGTAGGCATCTGCTAACCGGTGTAACAGCATGACCAGCTAGCTAAAAAAATACACAAAATAAATGGTAGAATTCTGTTCATGACATTTATTAAAGAGGTCATCTGGTACCCTGATGCTTGGAAGCTCAGTTCAGGTCACAAAGGTGGCAGTGGTGGCTCAGCGGTTAGAGCGCCAGGCTATCGATAACAGGGTTGTGGGTTCGATACCCGGGCTCGGTAAGCTGCCACTGTTGGGCCCTTGAGCAAGGCCCTTTACCCTCCCTGCTCCCCGGGTGCTGGAGTTGGCTGCCCCACCGCTCTGGGTGTGTGTGTACTCACTGCCCCTAGTCCACTAGTGTGTGTGTTCACTACCACAGAGGGGTTAAATGCATAGGACACATTTCGCTGTACAGTGACAAATACGTGCACCTTTACCTTTTACCAAAGCAGGTATGGGAGCAGAAGGTTGCTGGTTCGATCCACTGGACCGGCATGAAGTGGTGGCAGGCTGAAGTGAAGGGACAGTGCTTTCTCCTCCATTAGCATTCTGGGCTGAGGTGCCCCTTGAGTAAGGTGCCTCAGCCCTAGTTGCTCCTGTTTTTGAAGTGGCTGCCCACCACCCTGGGTGTCACTGCCCCTATTTACTAGTGTGAAGACTGTGGCTACATTTCAGTGTGACCTTAGTGACCCAACCCATCCTAAAGCACAGATTACCATCTGAAATGGATTGCTCTCCTGTGACTTTTGATGTGGCCTTGTTTTGGGGTGGGTAACCAACTACGGTTCCATCAATAAAACCCTATCCCAGAGAGTCTTTGAATGCCTCCGGTCTTTCCGCTCCAGATTCACCACAACGGAATCAGTCGCTTCAGAGGCACGTTCTAAGACACTGTGGTCATGATGGGGCTTTCTAAACGAGCTTGGCCAGGGATTAGGAGCTTTTTCCATTCCCACTGGACTAATGACTGCGTCGACGCAGTGGTCTTGGAATGTTGAGCACCTTTTTCAGGAGGTCGAAGCCCGACCAGCAAGCCCTTCCATTACCTTCGTCAGCAGTCTGTTTCCAGCAGAACCCCATTCTGCAAGGCTGCTGTTCTTTGTAATAACCAGCCGTCAGGCCTGTCATAATGACGGCTAAATTGAGAAGACTGCGAACGCACGTCAGTCAGGATGATTGACTGACAAACTCCCTCTCACAGAAATGGACAAATTCCACTCATAGGCTTTGTGCTGAGGGAATGGGCGGCAGATCTGTTCCGAGATGTGGGTTTTGGTTTGTTTTTCTAACAGCCCCTAAAAAAAGCTTTGAGGCAAGCAAAGTCCTATGTAGGAATCTTAACTGCCCTGGGTCCAAAATCCTAACTAGTCTTACTGTTTAAAGGTGTCGTGGAATATGTTTTTGATTATTTTAGGACGTCCCTTCATATCTAAATAGTAAGTATGTGACTTTGCTTGGGGTGAAAAATGCTCAGGTGCAGTTTTACAACCCTGTTTACCACCCTGTTATTTTGCCTCGGGATGAAAACACACGTTTCCTTTTGTGGAGGGCTTGTTTTGGCTGCTTTACGTTAGTTACGTCACTGCTGTCCTTTTTGGGTCAGCTAGCTGAAGAGGTTGCAAAGTCTGGTAGGGTTAGCTGTTGGTCCAGGGCCCGCTCACTTCACCAGCTCTCCGCCGGCTCTCGCAGCTCTCTCATGGCGTATTCCCTAGGCCTTCACGGCAGCACGGGCCATTCTTTGAGCGGTGCTTTCAAAGGAGGATGCAGCAGTGTCTGAGGTTCACAATAGGCCACTACCATGTGCCAGACTCTCACTGCTCAACTAGGCCAAGATCAATACATGCAGTTTTTCATTCTAGGGCACCTTTAGCTGTGTCTTGACCAGAGGTGTCAACTAAGGTACCAAAGCATTGGTATTTCGTTACTTAAGTGGAAATGTTGGTTATCTTTACTTCACTGGAGTGTGTACTTTGTGAAGTACTTTACTTCTACTCCTCACATTTTCACACAATTATTTGTACTTTTTGGCTTTGTATCAAAAAATAAACTATCCAGATAAATGGCACCATCCGGAAACTGTGAATTTGATCGTGGTTGGATGAGAAGTATAAACATACACCATTCTGACTCCCTATTGATTTGTAAGCGATCCATCACACCTGCACATGTCCCGTCACTCTCCAGCGAGCTCACAGCAGACGTCTGTAGTCTAGTATGAAGACTGTGTCCGTGGCAGAGACTCAAGAGAACTGCAGTGAAACGTCCCGACTAAGCCCCACATTTACACTCCAATAAAGCTTATTGATCACACGCCTCTGAAGTTTGACTTTTTGCACCATAACAAAACTTCTAGACAACGACTCCTCATATTTTCCTCCATGAAGCTCATGTTAATGCTCAGTAGAGCATAGAGACGCTCCTTTAATAGAGCTGATATTACTAAAATGCTTCATTTTCAATGGGCAGATCTGCAGCTGAAACAGGAGCCTAGTGCAGCCCAACATTTTTAACATCAACATTTTAATTGAACATTCTCCTCATTATGGCTTTTAGAGAAATGTGTTTTTGGGGAGGTGTAGAGGGGTAGTGCACTATAGACCCCTGTGGTGCGGCCTAAGCTTTCGGCTTTTGTTTTCCTTTTCTACTTGAAGTCGTTTTGAAACCAGTACTTTTACACTTTTACTGGAGTAAAAAGCTTAAGCTGATACTTCAGCTTCTATAGACGTCTTTTAAACCCTAGTATCTCCACTCCTACCTGACTAATGAACGTGAATACTTCTGACATCTTTGGTCTCGATATGACTGCAGCCTTTACAGATGTGTCAAAACTGACTGTCTTGACTATTTGCATCAAGTTACATCAGACTTTGCCAGAAACCCTCTACTCCCTCTGGTAGCTGGAAGGACCGACGGGGAAGCTAAATGAATCCTCCGAGAGCACCCAGAGATGTTTGTCTGATTCAAAGAAATCAAATATAGCTGCCAGTCCATGTTCTCTTCTCCTAATCCCCCCCCCCCCCCACACACACACACTCACACTCACACACACACACACACACTCACACAAACAAGCTTACAAACTTCTTGAGTTGGCTGCAAGAAGGAATGTTAAACGGAGGAGAGCTGGAAATGAGAACAGGGCACTTTGTAATGCTTACTAAGAGCCTTGAGAAAGAGAGAGAGAGAGAGAGAGATAGATGGAGAGAGAGAGAGAGAGAGCGCGAGAGCAAGCAGTCGCGCAGGCCGGGAATGAATTAGTAAAGCCAGAGAAGAGCTGTCTTCAGTGCAGAAGAGCACAGAAGCACCAACAAGGACAAAGTCTGTATTAGCGGGAGAGCTTTTGTTTGCTTGCGCAAGGTTTCCAGCGCTTGACTCAGCAGTCCTCTGCATTTTCGGAAAGCCGTCACCTGCCCCGAATATCTGCTTGATGGCATAATGTTCTCCTCCACTGTGGAAATTGACTCGCCTCCGTGCTCTGATGGAGCGCCGTCTTTCGCTGGATGCTGGATTTCATCTTCAGTTGATGGGCTTTTGTTATTCTCTTGTGCAGTCTAGCAAAAAAGGAAGTCGAAGGGAAGACGAAATTTCACCGGCGGCGTTAACACGGCGTGGCAAAGTAGCTCCAACAGATAAGCAGGCTTTGGAAGTTCTCTAGGTAGTGGTTGAATAATGTGGGAAAGCTTTGTCTGCGTTCTCTACCTGCGTTCTCTGCCGCCTGTTCCACGGCACTGTTCCTTTAAGGCGGTCTTTGTTCTAGCGGGTTAAATGACTCAGATGGTGCCTCCGCCGGGACTTTCGCTGCACAACTCGAAATGTAATTCCTGCCAAAGCATGAACATGAAGGCGATATTTTGGGGTTGGTGCTCAGAGTGGTGCAGGGAGCATTGGAGTGAAGAGAGATGGAGAGTGACAAGGAGGAGGAGAGTGCAAAAGAAAACGAGGGGTGGTGGTGGTGGTGATGGGGGGGGTTAGGCGAGTTTGGCAGAAACTCAAGGTTTTAAGCCCGGTCCTACTGCAGTGGTTTATCTCAAACCATCTCCCGAGAGAAGAAGCGTACCTGGAATGGCGCCATGGTTTCCCAAGCACAAGATATTCGCCTTGCGCCGACCTCTCATTTCAACCCTTGGGCCTTTGTCTAAAACCCTGCTTTAGACTCTAGACACATGTCAGTACAGCCTTTGCACCCCGCACAGGGTATCCATGGTGCTCCACGGCGGAGCTGCACAGTTACACAGCCGTGCAGCTGATTGGATTCCCTCCCCGGTTCCCGCAGGCATGCGTGCATGGTAGGCCTTTCTGCTTGTGGAAGTCAGTAGCGGCTCTGTTGAGTGGTTCGATTGCGGCAGGTGACCGACAGATCGGACAAACTCGACCCTTTCTCAACTGGCGGTACTATACAAACTTTTTGAAGGCCGCGCTGTGCACCCTTGTGCACCCTTACGCTTGCCGTAATCTCACAGTGGAAGAGAGTCCCGACTCATGGATGAGAGACTAGATTCAGGGGTTTGAGTTGTCAGACTTGTTCCTCGTTTCACCGTAGTGTCTCTTCTTCTCTGGCAGTTGTTCTTTACATTGTGTCAGAATTTTATGAGGAACGGACCAATAGAAATGCTCCAAAATGACCTGGCATCAAATCGTTCTACACTGACGTCCATTGAAAGCCTGTAAAGTTTCCATTTTCCATTTCATTTATTGAAGACTTATGATAATTGCCCCTCAAATTTAAGGTGGCATTACCATGTTAACACGCTCTGAAGAAAGCCAGGTCCCTAGCACTGCCGCAACAGCTTACAGAGGCCTCTGCCTCACCACTTAAGGGTGATCAGGGGAGAGAGCGCCATCTACCCCCTCAGAGAGAGAGCACGGCTAATTGTGCTATCTCTGACTCTGGCTACTGATGGCGAATCAACATGGCTCAGGATTCGACCCACAGTGGTAGTGCAATAGACCGCAGAGCCACTCAGAGCCCCCTTTATATAGCACTTTTATTTAGGTCTCATGACTTGAGCATTGGACCTTTATGGAATGTGTGTATTAATAAACTCTGCAATGAAATATGTCACACTACATCCCATTTGATAAAATTTTAGTTTTATATAGTTTTTTTTAATCAACACTGCAATTATAGACTACAGTTTGCCTCTAAATGAAGAACTCTAAAGACCCTCTAAAGAAAATGAAGGATTGCCTGGATTACAAGGTGTTCATTTTCCTAGTTTAATAAAGTGGTAATTGTTGCTGCGTGATATTACTCACAACTCAATTATATCATATTATTGTTGCCTATGTTGTCTGTGTTGCCATATGTCCTTGATTTTATTTGAATGTCTCAATCTGCTGGATTAGATGTGATAATCCATGGTGTGTGTGTATGTGTGTGTAAATGGGGTCGGATTAAACTGGCTGCTCAGTTTTCACATGTGCCTCAAAACAGGGAACAAAGAGGGACCACCCCCCTCCCACACCCACCATATATTTGTATATGTCAAAACACTAAGCCCACTCGAACAGGCTCTCTGGAGCAAGCTGGTGGCATGTTCCTGCATGAGGGGATGTGTTTGAGACAGGTTCACTGTCTCCTGCTGTGTTTGGTCTTTGCTGTGAATGCGGGCTAAAATCCCCAACCCCCCGAACACAGACGTCCGGGGTCCTACATTAGTCACAGCTGTTGAAAGAATATTGTAGGTCTCAGGTCAGCAAATGACAAGGTAACAGCCCAAGCTAGTGTTTCAGCTGAGAGATTTGTACCTGCGTTCCAGACCGAGGCGAAAGAAAGGCTTTGGGAAAAGCTCTAAACCGCAAAGCAGGAGCGAAACCGCGAGCAGGAGACCATGCGCCTGCCTGGCTGCCGGCACAGTCCCAGTTCACCGTGTGGGTCACTGTCACGCGCTGCTTGACTGCTGGCAGAAGCTGAGGTGTCATTGGTGGAAATCAGCCCAATTAACACATACTGCTTTGGAACGCTAATGCTATTAGCAGCTCAGCCTGTGTTTGGGGTGGCTGGAGATGGGCTGGAGCTGGGGCTCCTGCTGGTGGGGGGCGCTGTAATGTAACCCCCCTCCTGCTTTTCTTTGTTTGGCAATGCCAAATATTCCAGCACCCACCCACTCCAGCTTCTGTGCTGGAGCACTTCTGAAAATGGGAAAGTCTACACCAGATTCATGATGTTGTTTTTTTCTTTTAAGGCTCAGAATAGTTCGCAGCTCTGCTCTTAAAATGATGGACCCCATTGTCCTCGTAAGTTGAACAAATCCCACATAAGAGAACACTGGCAAATGTCAGAATCTGAAGTGGGCTTAAGTGAGTCATAAGTGGGCTTTAAGAAATTTCTCCAATTTGGTACTGCCAAGTAACCCACCCGTTCGTAGCGCCCCACAGCACTAGCAATGCCCCCAGGGTTAGGAGGGTAAGGCTTTAACACCTCTAGCCCCCACCTCTTTTCCGAACTGCTGCCCCCAGTGCGGCATTGTGATGAGGGAGGAGAGAGAGCGCCGTCTACCCACCCACAGAGTACACAGCGTATTGTGCTCTCTCTGACCCTAACCGCTGATGGCAAAGTGGCATGTTTCTGGACTCGAATCTAAGGTTGCGCTGTTTGCCGTCAGCTGCCGGAGCTCAGTTGGCCTCTCTCCGGGGAGGGGGGTGTGATGCTGGCCGGCACGGGCGCCGATGCATCAGAGCTGGGGAACTCAAGCTGGAGCTCTACTCAGAGTGTTGGCTGCCTGGTGGCGATGCGTCGGCTGGTGGCGGAAATCTAAAAAGAGGCGGTGGCTGGTTGGACACGTGTTGGGAGCATAACATGTGATTAGGAAGGTGAGATCTTTACAAATATCAGGAAATGTCAAGCTGCCTCAGAAGTGTCTGACAGGCAGACTCCAGAGGAAGCTGCCGATCAGAAGAATGCGCTGGTGAATGAATACACTGTTAACAAATCACCTTCAGCAATTCTATTCCCACCATAAATAAGCCATGGCATGTTTCCTTTCTATATCTACAGACACTACAGACACCAAACATGTCTTGACTGATCATCTGCATTTGGGGTAAGTCTTAAAATATTGCGTAAATTCGTTCATCAAAGCATCCTTATAAATTATAGGGCAGCATCTGGAATTTCTCCACCGCACATCTTGAGTAGTCCTCTAACCAAGACACACAGAATACCACCTCGCGTAGTCTCTCCACCTTTTCAGCCCCCTTTACTTTTTGGAAAGGGGGAAGGGTGGCCAGTGAAGTGGCAGTAAAAACCCGCAGCTCAGGAGGGATTCCTCGCCTGGCTGCCGGATCCTTTGAACTTTGTGTCTCGGGCTCCTCCCGCGAAGTAACAAGCAGAGGAGCAATCCGGCCTCGGTCTGTGTACGAGTCCCCACCTCCCTCCCTCTCTCCCCGCTCCCCACACTCCTCCACAATGCGCACGCACACCCTCTTTGGCACTCACACGCACTGACACACACACAATGGACTGCTCAGCAGGCAAAGAGTCTTGAAGGCTGGGCTGGGCAGAGCGAGCCGGGCTGGACTGGGGCTATTCTCTCGGAGGAGACTGCCAGGTCTGCAGGAGCTGATATTTGACCCATTCCCTCTACTCCGGTGGACTGAAAGCCATCGTTCCCCTCCTCCCCCTCTCCCCTCCTCTCTGGCGCTCTCGCTCGCTCTCTCTCTCTCTAGTCAGCTCTTTGTGCAGCGGGATACACTCTCGCGCCGCCGCCGCTGCTGCTGTTGCTGCTGCTGGAGGAGTGCGGTGGTCTTGCGTGTAGATCGGTGGGATGGAACGCTTCCTTGGCTTTGTCAAGCAGATCCGCAGGTCCCGCAGGCGCAAGGGCAAAAAGTACCGGCCCGAGGAGGATTACCACGAGGGCTATGAGGATGTGTATTACTACGCCTCCGAGCACCTGCACAGTAAGTGGTCCTGCTTGGCTGGATGGCTGGCCGGGGACGGGGCAGGGCTCCTGCCCACAGATCTGTTTTATTGTTCTACCATCGGTGCGAATCATTAGCCCTGAGCTGGCACAGAGGCGGGGGGGACAGACTTTGTTTCGGGGGGCAAATCCAGAGGCTTATGCACGGCTCATGAAACCCTATGGAGCGTGGCCAGGTCATGGGGCGGTTGTGATGATGGTGATGATGGTGATGTCTCAAGTTAGTGTGTCTGTGGCTGCAGCTTAGAGAGTCCTGCCAGTCCTGATGAATGCTGCGTATCGGTTACCACTTATTTCTATTGATTTGGAGTGAGCGGTGCGTCGGTCTTAAAGAGTGCACTGTGAGTGGTCAGTCCCGGCCATGTGCAGGCCACTGCACCACCTCAGGTTTGGTTGGTTGTTTTCTTTCTGTGCTCTTATCTCTTGTTAGGTGAGATAGGTAGGTGTGTGTGTGTGTGTATGTGTGTGTTCACCCCTCCCCCGCCATGGCTGACACACCGCTTCGCCCCGGCAGCACGTTGTTCTCAGGTGACGTGTAGAGCCTTGTTTTTAAAAACACCAGCAGCCGTCTGCCCAGCCTCCGTCACCTCGTTTCATTTATTATGAAGCAGCACCTCTTATCTCCTGCATGTCGCTCGCTGTTCTGAGCTCAGTGCTTCCATTACATACAGCTGTGGAACTCTCTGTGCAGCTCTGCAATCAGTAGAAGGTGTCTCTTCTTCCCCAGGCTTCAGTGCCCTCAAGGTTAGGTAAGGGAAATGACGAGGGAAGGCCGAGCAGGGAGGTCTGTCGTCTGCATTCCTTACTTTTGTAGAGGGAAAGATGGGACGAGCAGGAGTCTGCCGGAGCAGGTGTTGTTAGTGTGGTCCCGTAGCCCTCCTGGCATGCTGAGTTAACATTCAGAGCTTGAGTTGAGTTGTTTTCAGGCTCGTCGTCTTTCCAGTCTCCAGAGCGCTCAAGTGAAGGCTTTGACATTCAGGAGGGGAAGGGACGTCTGTAGCGACGGTAATACTCTCAAGATTAAGCAGCTGCTTGAATTCTGATGCTGTGGCTTGTGTGTGTGTGTGTGTGTGTGTGTGTGTGTATGTGTGTGTGTTGAGCCTGGAGACTGTGAGAGTCCTGTGATGTGAGTGGGTAATGAATATCACTCAGGAGGTGGATTTTATTACTCAGCTAAAGTTTCACGCAAGACGTTGCACACTCCTCGCCATCGGCTGCATTGACGTAGCTGTCCCCGTCCATGAGCAAAAGCTCGGATGAAGTGAACAGTGACTCCCACCAAGGACGCAAACCCTTCCAAACCCTCAGAGCCACCATGTTGTTGTTCTCTCGCACCCTTTGTTACTCGCGCAGCCTGAGTTTTGAATGGAGGGTGACTGGCTTAATTGATTGCACAACTCGAGTCATGTTTTATTCTCCAGCACACGCAGTTTAATTTGCACAGAAGTATTAATTAAATAGGAGCTTTTTTCATTAGCGAATGGTTACGACTGTGATTTTTGCCTGACGGCAGAAGCCGGCGCTCTCGGTAGCCTCACTCTTGCATGAATGCATTTAGTCAGAGATTCGCTTTGATGTGCAATCGCAAAAGCTCTGCTCTGCAACATAAAATTAGACACCTAATTGGCCCAGCTGGAGTCCAAGTGAGTCAGACACAGGAAGCAGAGGAATAAATGGCATTGGGAGTATTTTTAGATATGGAGACCTATCCGATATGGAGACATTTGCACTTGGGTCTCCGGAGTTTGCCGGAATGTTGTTGGTATGTGTTCCTGGAAGGGCACAATTAGACTCCGGGATGACTGTGGCACTTTCAAAAAACCCTGAGATACAGCTGTGGCCCAACGCGTCCCAGGGTGCGCAGTGGCAGCTCACGCTAATTAACTTCTGTGACCAAAAAAACCTGGAAATGTCACTCTTGGTCACTGCTCCTACTGTCGCCCGGGCTGCAGGACCCCCCCCCCCCCCCCCCAATCCCCCTCCTCCTCCTCTCTGCATCATTTATATCAACCTCATGCATAATTCATGCTGAGGTTGTAGTCTGCCCATTCCTGTACATTCATCAAACTCTTACTTGTGTGGGACCCTGCTATTTGTTTTCTAATGGGATTCATCCGTCTGCAGTCCCCGTCCTCCCCGGCTTGAGGGACGCGTACACGGCGTTTTTTCGGATTTGAAAAATGAATCACTTCTCCACAACAATAAGGAAGACTCAGACAGGGCATGCTCTGTCATAAATCTAGGAAATGAGGAACAGCAGAGCAGGGAACTGCGTATAAAGAGGAGCTTCGTGACTTTTCATTCTTACCATTTGTTTTTCTGCACCTTACGCCAGGTTCGAGTGCCGTCCTCTTTTGCGGCTTTCCACTCGCAGATGTCTCCATAGTTTCTAGATTGTGGAAGTGAGTCTCTGAGCTCTGAATAGACAGGCAGCTCGCTTTCCAAGCCGGACAGAAAGGCTGTGCCACCATGTCCTCGCTTACAAGTCCTCCTCTTTTAGAACAGCTCTAAAACCAAGACCACCACCCACTGCTTTTTGCACAGCAGAGGTGTTTCTCCACCTTTGAGATCCACAGAAATCCAATAACTACTACTATAACGGTCTTTTCCCATACTTTCCCTGTCCTCACTCTCGCTGTCCCTTCTTGGCTTGCCCAGCCAGAGAATCGAACCCTCTCATGGTCACCCACTACCCTACACCAACCAGAACCTGAGGGGTATACTACAAAGTCCAGTTTGTGGGTTAGCAAGACCACTCTGGGTTTAATGCAACAGATGGCTGGTTTGTTGGTTGGTGTGGCGCATGTGGGAGACCACGGTTCGATTCCTGGTCTGGGTGACTGTGCTGCGCTACACCAATAAGAGTCCTTGGGCAAGACTCCTAACACTACACTGGCCCTCCTCTGTAATACAAGTAACCTTGTAAGAGCTGTGCGTGAGTTTAACTAGTGTGAAGGGAACTGGCTTCTTCTCTAAAGACCTGTGTCATTTATTCCTGAAGGGTTCCTCAAATAATCCTTAAATAAAATATAAAATATATATATACTCATTAAGAACTACACTCAACCCATGTACAACCCACATTGCAAGAAAGGCCTAAGGATGCTCCGAGTGGTCCAGTGGGCTAAGGTGCTGCCACTATGATCTGGGGCTCACTAGTTCCATCAGCAGCCGGAGTCTGAGAGAGCACAATTGGCCTCGCTCTCAGAGGAAGGTTGGTCAGCACAGGCCTCTGTTAGCTGATGGATTGCTTCAGCAGCAATTCGTAAAGAGGCAGTGGCTGGAATCAGAGTTATCTGAGGAGGTGTGCTAGTTTCCACACCCCCCTTTGTGTTGGGGCATGGCTAGTGATAGACTTGGGCAATTGACTTGGTAAAATTACACATAGTTAAAAGGCCAGTGGCCTCATCGGCGGCCCGAATAACCAAAGGATAGTCCCACCAGTTTGTACAGACGTCCCTGTAGTCACTGAGTAATACAGCTTAGTGTGTATTAAGCCTTGGAGTGTTAAGGGCTTAGAATCGGACTAGTTTGTGAGTCTCCGTGACTTACACATCCAACTTTCTACCACATCCCTGAACCCCTTGTATCAGGCAACCACAGTTGAGTTCAGGTCCACAAAATCTGACTTAGATCTTAATCTGTCTGGATCAGATCAGATCTTAAAAGAGGTGTCAGGGTTGTCTCGAGTAAAGAAATAAAGGCTTGAAGCTTGCACTGTGTCACCAAGATAGCTGCCAAGACGTTTTTGCTTGGCAGGACTTTACAGTGTTTGGTTTTCTAAAAGAACGTGGCAGCGTTTCTCTTTTTCTTTCTTCCCCCTCCACACACTCCGACATCTCCGATACACCGAGAGCTACACTACAGACCCGGCGTATCAAAGCTGCAGCTCCACTTCTAAGTTATATAAAGCCCAGCAGGAACGTTTAACCGAATATCAAACAGATCGTCACTGTAGCTCTAAAGAGAGCCGGAGTGGTTTTCTCTGATTACATCAAACGGGCGTTTGTTGTGAGTGGGCGTTGGGAGATGGTGTTCCTGCCTGTGTTGTAAGTGCTAAATAATGGACATAAGCCCTTCTGCTCCAAAACATATTTGGATAAGACTGGTTGACACAGAGATTTCGCAGTCGCCCACCAGCCCTTCCGAACCCGTCGACGCCTGAATAACTGTTTACGGGGCGCAGCGGTAGAGCATTGGCAGCTTTTTGAGCCCTGGGGTTGTTGGAGACGAGTGGGTTTTAATGAGCTGCTTGCAGTTTGTAGGTGATAATGAAGCCCGATGCTTCCTCCTGTTGCCTCACTGGGACACATGAGGCTTCTGGTGTCAGAAATTGTACTAAGAATGGCCCTGTTGGAGGTATCTACCTACCAAGCCTTTGGGTTCTACAACTTGTATTAGAGAGTACCTTAATGCATAGTTAAGGGAGTATTGACTAAAAAAATTATATGATCTAATTATGACCCCATTTACACTTGGTTTACACTTCATGTGACTTGTATCTGGACTGTATCCTGATAAAATTTTAACAACATGTATTTACACTAAGTCAAATGCGTCTCCGGTTAGTTTAACTAAAATCCAATCTTTGCCACTGCAATTCACTGCAATACTACCGGTTGTACTTGATTGTTGAATGTGTCTTGGAGGGATGGATGCGTTTACCCTGCGATAACATGTGGCTCCAATGCGTCTGAGATCAGACCACCTCCTGAAGTGGTTTCAGTGATCGGATTTGATTTGATCGTCTTGGGTGTGTTTACACTGGCACTTTTATGTGGCCTGGCCTTACCCAGATATAATCCCGATACTCGATCGTGTGTCCGCTTGGATTCAAGTCAGGGCTCTGACTGGGCCGCTCAAACACATTTACAGAGTTGCCCCATAGCCACTCCTGTGTGCTTAGGCTCATTGTCTTACTGGAAGGTGAACCTTCAGCCCAGTCTGAAGCCCCATTAAGTACTTTACTCCATTCAGCTTTCCCTCAACCCTGACCACTCTCCCTGTCCCAGCTTCTGAAAAACACTCCACAGCATGCTGCTGCCACCACCATGCTTCTCTATAGGGATGGTATTGAGCAGGTGATGAGCAGTGCCTGGTTTCCTCCAGACATGTCGTTAGAATTGAGGCAAACAGTTCAGTCTGGGTTTCTTCAGACCAGAGAATCTTGCTTCTCGCAGTCTGAGAGTCCTTTAGGGGCTTTCATGTGTCTTTTACTGAGGAGAGGCCTCTGACTGGCAGCTCTGCCATAAAGCCCAGATTGGTGGAGTGCTGCAGTGATGGTTGATCTCCGGGAAGTTTCTCCCATCCGCACTGCACTGGATCTTTGGAGTTCAGCCAGAGTGACCATTGGGTTTTTGGTCACCTTTGGTCTTATGAAGGCCCCAGTTTCTCCTCTGATTACTTAGTTTGGTGGGGTGACCAGCTTGAGGAGGAGTTCTGGTTGTCCTAAACATCTTCAGAATCAGAATCTCTTTATTTCATCAATCTTCCATTTAGGAATTATGGAGGCCACTGTGCTTCTGGGAAGTTTAAGTGCAGCAGATTCTTTTTCGTAGTCTTCTCCAGATATGTGCCTCCACACAATTCTGTCTCTGTGCTCTTATTTATAAATGTGATTAGAGTGACCTTGTTGGAGGCATCTACCTAGTCTTTGGGTTCTAGAGGGAGAGAAACCACTCTGTGGGACTGGTTTGTGTAAATGAAGAGTAAAGTTAAGCATGTATTTATGATGTTCTTACTGATGCCTAAAAGCTGCTTCCCTGCTGAAGCTTTTCATTGGCTTTATCTGCCAGCATAAGCTCCGTTTCCCTCCTTTTTTATTATTTTCTTTGCATGCGGAGCTTCACAAGTACTCATTATCACCCTGAACTAAACCATGCGTTGTGGAGGTAATTGGTTGAAATAAATCATCTACACCGAAAAAGGAATTTGTTCCACACTTTAATTATTCCCAAGAGACGTTCAGCTCTACTGAGTAGAGAACCTCTCTGCAGTGGAGTTCACGTAGAGTCTGATGAAACTGAAGATTTTGCTGAACTTGGACTGATTTTTAAAAATTAAAGTAAACAGGCTCACGTCTCGGCTGTGGCTAAACGTTCTGATCGGTACCATCTAATCAGTTCGTGCTCCTATACTTCTTATGATCAGCTTGACTTGTACTGTGCTAATGAAGGAGAAGACATTAGCACAGTGGATGTGTTGAGTATTGATCGACACACCAGTGGGATCTTCTTGCACTGGAAAGTATGTGATGACTAATCTTCTCAACTGTTCTCAACCGTTCTCAATCTCTCATCTCTGCCTTCCTGTTTGCTTTGTGACGTTCCAGCTAGTCTCTGGGTGTGCTGTACAGTAATCATCTTTCCTTTGCTGCAGGCGTTGTTACAGATGGAGTGCCCTCCCAGTCCCTCCCCCCCCCCAGACAAATCACCCCCCGCCACCGCTGCCATCATCCCTCTCTTTGTGCAATAGAGCCCTCAGCCTCGAAGGAGGGCTTGATGAATTCTGATCATGTTGTGTTTGTGCCATTAAGGAAGGCATCGAACCTTAATCACGGCTGACAACGGTGGCATCCCTTGCAACTGTCCTGCTGCAGGGATGCCAACCCTGTACCAGTAGCTCCTCAGCTTCCACAGTCATGCTTTTCTAAAAGTTTTTCAGCCTCATTTTTTTAGTTTTTATTTTTCCACTTGAGTTGGGCCAGCGAGTGAGAGTGAGGGTTCGGTTTGCTATCAGCGAGGGCATCTCCAGAGCTCAGCTTCCAACTGCTTCCTCAGCAGTGAAGAGAAAGGCTAAGGAGGATACAAACAGGCCACTGTGTCTTAAAAATGTAGCCTTGCATCCTTAAGGCATCGAGGTTTCCATCCTTCCTTCAGTCCTGTGCATTGTGGTTCTATCCCTCTCTAAGTGCACCACTTCACCTCAAGATGGGCTTGTTAACTCGAGGAGGTGTGTAAAGTCACATGTGCAGGATTGGAGGTACTCCATGACCATAGCTGTTTAACCACTGTATGTATGTATGTGTGATTTCAAAGGGCAGTAGAGAAAAGAGCTGTGAATATTGGTTAAGAGGATGCATCTAAAGAGGCGTACAGGTGTTTGCAGCGCAGCACCACAGAGAAAGCAGCTGATACCTTTAGTCTCTTGTGAGAAAACCTTCACGGCTGACTGGAACTGAACTGATCTAGTTTTGGACCCCGTTTACTCCTGATCACTTCATGTGACTAGCATCTGGGTCGTATCCTGATAAGATTTTAGCCACTTGCTAGTCCAATGGGCCTCCGGTCAGTCAGACTGAAATCTGATCACGGTGTGGGACGGAATATGCAAATTCACTCATCGTGTGACACTTACTACTGGTGTGTCTGTTGTACTGGGAGGAGTTTCGGTTGTATTCGGTTGAATGCGTCTTGGACCATCTCCTGAGTGATGGGATTTGTCTCTGGGTTAAATACAGCTTGGGTGTGTTAGTTTACACTTGCATTTTTATGTGTGATATAATCCTAATACTCAAGATACATGAAGTGACCAGGTGTAAACAGCTTTTTTTTGTGTTTCTATAGAAAATACAGCGTCATAATGTAGCTAAGGAGTGTTTCTGATCATTCCTGTCAAGTAAAATCACATAGTTTTTAGCAAACCATGTATATAAACTTAACATTCAGGACTGATTCATTTTGTTTGGAAGAGATTTTCTTTTTTAAACTACCAAGTTTTTATTTTTTATACTGGTTTAAAACCAATTAAAGACATACAGCACTCTCTATGGTAAATGTAAAAAAAAAATAATGATGCGCTAAAACTGCAGATATTTCATTGAATCTTCATCTTTCACTGTAAAATAGTCCCACGCTGGAGACTCTACATGGTTTTGTAAGCTTCTGAGATGCTCCTCACTGCAGGACTGTGAATAAATGTTCGTTAATGGCACCTAGAGGACTCCAGGGGGAGCTCTGCTAGAACACAGTGGTAAAAACAAAGGATCTGAACCATTAAATGAACCTGGAATGGCTCGATACACTTAAATATTTTTTTTAATAGATGTAAAATATTGACAGCAGAGTACCAGTTACAAACTAAAGTATATTATAAACTATATATTTAATATTATATATTATTATTATTAGAACTTTTTTATTAAGAATTTTTAGCCTATTCAAACTGGCTGAGGTTTTTCTTGGGTAAATAGCAAAGCACTTTTGTAAGTCGCTCTGGATAAGAGCATCTGCTGAATGCCGTAAATGTAAATGTAAGTCCTAGTCTTACACTGTTGCGGTGATGACAATTTGCTCATATTCGTTGGAAAATGTTACTAAAAATAGATTTAAATTTAGTTAAATTGTTCAGATTCACTGTTGATCACTTCGTTAGGCCTCCAGAAATAAAGCTCAGTAAAGTTCAGTCCCAGCACTTACCATGTTCATGAGATTAGGCCAGGCTACAGAATGAGAACCCAGACAGCAGATCCCTGCTGCTATAAGACGTGAACTACAAATGGAAAGGAAAGAATAGGATTTTTGACCTTATTGCCTCTTAATTCAGGCCGGTCTGACATTTAGAGGCCCAAGCACAGTTCTGAATGTAAGTGAAAACCTAAGTATGAATGAAGGTGTTTTATACATCGTCTTACGTGGCTATCAAGGGCACCTTGAAATGAGTAACGTTTTCCACTTCTTCCACGCTGAAGAAGCGCAGAAGAAGCCACTGAAATTAACCTTGAGGAGATTTCTCTTGACTTTCAGCACCGGGGACTCCTAATAAGCCTTTCGCCATCAACTAAATCACTGTCATTACGTTTTCAGCAGGCCGTTTCCTGATGACACACTCCTAGTGTTCTTTTAGTGTGCTCTTTGAATCTGACTCCATGAGCACTCACCGAAATGACCCGGCGTCTCCGTGGCTGTCTTTATCACAGCTTTCATCAAGGCCTGGATCTCCTCCCTAATGGCTTCTCTTTGCTGTTGGCCTCACAAGAGCACACAAAGTGCATTGCAAGGACTCTTAACGAACGGCAGTGTCTCGCTTGGCTGAAGAGCCTCTCTCTCTCGCTCTATCTCGCTCTTTCTATTTCTCTCACTACTACTTTCTCTCACCCCCCCTTTCCCCCCTTTCACTTTCCCCTGTCCTCTTCTCTTCCTCGACCTCCTTTCATCAAGCCTTTCCTCTCTCTGCTCTCTTCTCTCCTCTACCTTTCACTCAATTTCCCCTGACTTTACTATCAGTGCGATCCATCAAATGTGATGTGATTAGAGGTTAGCTGCCTTCGCATACACTCCCAGCACTGTAAGCCTTTTTTTTTTTTTGGTCCCTCGTCCCCTTTCCACACCAGCTCACTCCCTTTCTCTGCATCTCGCTCCATCTCCTTCTCTCTCTCTCTCTTCTCTGCTGAATTTCTGTCTATCGCTCGTGCTCCCTGCTGCTGAGGCTTTAAAAGCTACGAGATACCAGGCCAAGGCGTCGCACATGTGACACATGACTGAAAGAAAGAACGGCAGGGGGTAGTGCACACAAAGGTGGCTATAAATACTTTAAGGGGAGGGGGGGGTGGCAAAGTGCACATTTTTAGACAAGAGCTTTTTGAGGGGGAATGTCTCACATTGTCACTAGTGTAAGACTCTGTGCTCCGTGTTGTTCTGGTGCAGAGCTCAGCTGTGATGTAGAAGTCATGCAGAAAGTGTTAATGTGGTAAAACCCTGCTTCAGCTGGACTAGGTGATTTATTTTAATACCCATAAATCAAAGGTACAGCCGGTTTTCTGACCCAGGGTACCTTTATCAATACACCTACAGGGTGTACGGATATGGTAGGTGTTTCTAATATAGTGGCCAGCTGGTGTACACAGTGCATCACCTCACACAAGCCGTTTTCTGATTGTTATTATAGTCGGATTATCACCGGGTTTTTGTCGGCTAACTCTCCCCGCAGTTTTCAAGGAATCCACATCAGTCCCACTCCAGCTTTTTCAGTCAAATACACTAGTAACACCCAACCAATCATATGAGGTACCACAGAAACTGCTTGAAATACCATAGCAACCACCATAGCATCCACACTATTTGGACAAAAGTTTTGGGACACATGCTCGTTCATTCCTTTTTCTGATTTTTTTTTTTTGAGGAACTGTCTCTCCTGTCCAGGGAAGAAGGCTGCTACTAGATTTTAGAGTACTGCATTCCTGTGAGGATTTGGTTGCATTCAGTCCAATGCTCGGGCCGTGAAAAGAGAATAGACGTCCGCTGTGGAGGCCTGTGGACTGTCAATACTTCCAACTTTGTTAAAATCAGCGCTGTATTTGCCTTGTAGGTACTCTACGTTTTTATAGATATATAGAATATATGGACAAAAGTTTGTGGACACCTGCTCTTTCATTGTTTCTTTTGAAATCAAGGTCAGTCCTGCTAATTGTCTCTACTGTCCAGGGAAGAAGGCTTTCGACTTGATTTTGGAGAAACACTGCTGTGAGCATTTGATTGCATTTAGCGACCAAAGCATTAGTGAGGTCAGGATGTTGGATGATCACCACCCCACCTCATCCCCCAACTCTCCAACTCTCAATCATTCCAGAGCACACCAACAGTTCCACTGCTCCACAGCTCAATGCTGGGAGGCTTTATAGCCCTCTAGCCCACTCCTGGCATTAGGCAGCATGGTGCCAACAGGTACTCAACAAGCTGTGTGTTCAGTAGCCCAATGCATTCATTAGAAAGGGTGTCCACAAACATGTGGCCCTTTAGTGTATGTCTGAAGATTGTTTTAATGTCATTTTTTGGACTTTGGGCAGGACGCTTTACAAATGAGGACAAAGCAGATAGCTTGAGCTTATCTGTGTTTATTTGCAGTCATGTACAATTCTTCAACTTCCACACCTTCCAAGCATGGATTTCCGAGCGTTGCCCATCTCTCTCCAACGCTCTCAGTCTTGACTAGTCAGGCCTCAGCCTTCGTGTTTTGGGGATGTGGCTTTCGGTTGGATTTTTGGGATAGCTAGCTTACACTTTACGTACGTTTCTCCGAAATCACCTACTCCAGCTTTAGCTCTGATTGGCAGTAATGGTAATGTCGGTAATGTGTGTGCCGGTGAAATGGGCATGGGACTCTGAGCCCATTGGTTTGCCCACTGGCACTGGGTTTATTTGGATGGCAACTTCAGGCTTGTTAGCTAGCACTTTGTGCTGCATGTAAAATTGATTAGAAAATGCCAGGATGATTGTCTGAAGATTGTATTGTGATTTGCTCTTGGAGTTGGAATTTCAAGCTGGTTTCTAAGCCATCATACCGCTAATAAATCATGATTGCAACACCCACAGTGGGCGTTCGAGTGGGTGCTGGTGAGGCATGAATTCCGTTCATTGATGGAGCACGTTCAGATCGATTGATGGATTTTTGGTATAAAGACAGCAGCCATGTGTTTTCATCAAGCTGGTCGAAACAGTCTTCTCTCCACAGGTTCTGAGTTAAGCTTCTTAATATGCAGATATGCTCCTATCCTATAGGGTGAACACACTGTCTCGTTAAGGAGAACATTTCCTAGGGTTAAGCAGAGCTCACGCTAAGCTCGCGTGATATTTGAGATACAGAGTGAGACGGAGGGATGAGAGAGAGCCATTAGAATTGCTGATGAGTCTTTGCTTGGCTGACCTGAGGGCGTTCATAATAAGGCTAGAAGGTACTGCTGCTGGGAGTCTCGCTCTCCGGGTTTCCGCTGCCCACACGTCGTGCACAGCTACAGCTTTGATCGCTGTAGGTAGGCAAACACCAGAAACATGCCTGTCGAGGGCTTGTGAGCTATCTCACCTGGGTTTGCTTCTTATTAGACTGTTAGTTCGTCCTCCTAGCCAGCACTCCATGGGGCCTTCTCTCGGAGCAGTGGCGGCCAGCTTTGCGTAACCTGGCCACAGCGTGTGAAACATGAGCGCCAGCTGAAGAAACTGATGCTTCTGTTGGTAAATGTGAGGGTTTTAATTGCAGCTACGTTATACTTATACTCGCTGGCCATGTAAGTGCACTTTGTACCGTGTGTGTGTGTGTGTGTGTGTGTGTGTGTGTGTGTGTGTGTGTGTGTGTGCGCGTCCATGTGTATATGTATATGTCTCGACAATCAACCAACCACATGGGATACCACAGAAACCTCTTGAAATACCATAGCGTCCACCATAGCGCCCTTACAATTTGGACAAAAGTATTGGGACACCTTCTTCTGAAATCAAGGGTATAAGAAAAATGTTTGTCCTGCTTTTGTTGGATTAACTCTCTACGGTCCAGGGAAGAAGGCTTTCTACTAGATTTTCGAGCACTGCATTGCTGTGGGGATTTGATTGCATTGGTTGGATGATCACCACCCTACTACTCTACATGCCCGACTCCAACCATCACTCCAGAGAATAGTTCCACTGCTCCACAGCTCAGTGCTGGGGGGCTTCACACCCCTCCAGCTCACACCTGGCATTACGTTCATGTTTATCAGCTCAAAGTAACTTAAAGTAGCTTAGTGCATTCGTTAGAAGGGGTGTCCAGAAACTTTTGGACATATAGTGTATCGACCATCTAGGATACTATAGCAACCACCTAGCAAAGCTGTGCCACCTTTTAGCATTTCCATCAGGAAATATTGGTGATCCCATTACAATGCTGGTCTTCTGGTCAGCAGTGGTGCCTTTCCATTGATGAATGGGGTGGTCGGTGGCTGATAAAATGTGCAGCAGCGGGTGGGCTACACTCTATATAACTATAAGGGGCACTTCGATTGTTGAAATACCTGATAAAAGGACCAAGGAGGGTCAGCACAATGTGAGTGTACTTAATAAACTGGCAACTTGGTAGATACAACACAAGCAGTGCTTCGGCTTGTTCTTCCGAGTGAATCCCGGCCCAGTAACAGGTCCAGGTAGTGTTCCAGGAGGACAGGATCCTCATTGACTTTTAACCTTTGACCACCTCTGCTCCCACTTCAGTTAGTGACCTATAAAGAGCAGCATGTATTAGATGATACATGGCGATAATTATTATGGGTCAAAACCTTGTAATGGGTTAGATTAATGGACGTCTCTTAGCCCTGCGGGGCTGGTAATGCTTTCTGCGAGGTACCGATTGCAGTTTGGCCCCCATTACTCAGGATTACCCCGCTGAGTCTTGGTGAAGGAGGAGCCGAAGGCCGAAGTGGAGCGGCGTTGTAAACAGATCCCCTTCTGAGCTGAGCGTTCGCATAAGGGGAGGAAGCCTCTTGGGAACCCTGTGCTTTTAAAATGACATCATAAGGAAAAACAGTAAAGTGCTGCTGTGATCCATTATGCTAATATCTGTTTGGATGGCCCCCTATTATTTACACACATTACTTACATGTATTCCCCAGGTCTGTTTCTGCGGTACAGTACTCTGCCCTTTGAGAAAAATGTCTGATATCAATGATTTATGTCCGATATCGTCCGATAGCGATCCGATCTGGTGTTTGTGTTTCTATAAATAATACGGGCCCACAGTTCAGGTAAGCTGTGCTAATAAATGCTATTAAACAGCAGGAAATCACTGTATTTTTAGCACCAGTTTCTGTAATCAGACTAAAAAGATTAGAATCTGATCTCAGGAGCAGGTCACTTTTAATTCTAATCTGATCTACTTAGTTTGGAGCAACTCACTTTATAAACGACTGTTTTAAACTCTATAGTGTTTCATATCTTACAGTCCAGTCTGACAGACCTACCTGACCATTCAACTCCTTTATATATTATCTGCAGTCCGATCAAGGAGTGTGTGTGCTTTAGCATTAGCATTAGCATTAGCCTTGGCCTCCTCCTCCTTGGTTCTGAATACACTGTTCAGAGCAGGTTCAGAATCAGGGAAAGCAGTGTGGTTCTAATGCTGGTAGAACACAGCATTTCCACCATAGTCTGGGTTCTAACCAGGCGTAAATCAAGAGTAAAGACGGGATGGGAGGATGATGGAGTGAATTACAGTTCTTTCTGGCAGCACAGAGAAAAACGGCAGAAAATAGACCTGCTGTTAAAATGTATACACAATATAACTGCTGCACTATTTAAGGTGGAATGGAGAGTTAGCATTAGAACCAGCTTTAGCTTCTGTTTGGCTGGTACCTGGTAACATTGCAGCACTTATCAGTGTAAATAAAGCTCTGGTTTGTCTTACTCACAGAAGTACTGTCACAGATGAACTCTGTCTATGGTAGTTTTTGAAAAAATGAGAAGTTCGTCTGCAGCAGCTGAGGATCATGTCTATTAAAGACGCCTAGAGGACGCCAGACAGCGCTGTGCTACATCAAACAAAAGGATCAGAAGTGGAACAGATCAGACAACACCTGATCCATTAAAAATGGCTGGATCAGTCCCCAATCCAATCCAGTGACTTGAGATCGGGGGCTGATCCAGGCAGTTATTAAAGGATCGGCTATGTCTGTTAATGGCGCCTAGAGGACGCCAGATGGTGTTTTGCTATGATGAATAGAAGGATCGGAACCTTAAAAGTCGATACCAGATTTATTAAAAATGCCTGGATCAGCCCCTGATCCTGGATCGGATTGGATTAGAGGCTGATCCAAGGCATTTTTAAAGGATGAGGTATGTCTATTAATTGTGCCAAGATGACGACAGACAGCACTGTTACTTTAAAAGCCAAGACCTGATCCATTATATGAAAGCCTGGATCAGCTCCCGATCCCAAGTCACTGGACTGGATTGGGGTGATCTGTGCCTTTTAAAACGGTAAGGTGTTGGCTCTTGGGACGTTCCCAGTTTCTAGTATCCACAGCTTTGCTTCTAATTATCTCTCTTCTATGATAGTAATGGTTTGGTATGTCTAATCTCCTCATTCCAGGGAATGAAAGGTTCTGAAATGAGAGGTTCTGAGCCTAGATGACGCCAGACAGCACTGTGCTACAACGAGTATAAGGGTCGGAACTTTAAAAAAGCCAAGACCTGAGATCTATTAAATCCATTAAATGCCTGAATAGGCCCTGATCCAATCCAGTGACTTGGGATCAGGGGTTGATCAAGGCAGTTGGATGGGGTATCTCTATCAGTATCGCCTACAGGACGCCAGACAGCACTAAGATACAACGAGCATAAGGGTCGGAAGTGGACCGGAACCTTAAACGTCGATGCCTGGTTTATTAAAAATGCCTGGATCAGCCCCCAATCCCAAGTCACTGGACTGGACGGGGTAATCCGGGCCTTTTTAAACGGTCGGGTATTGGTTCTTAGAGCGTCCCTAGTTTTATCCACAGCTTTGCTTCTAATTATCTCTCCTCTATGATGGTAATGGTTTGGTATGCCTGATTTCCTCATTCCAGGGATTGAAAGGTCCGGAGAGAGAGGAGGGGATTGTTTCTCCTATATTTGCATCACTTGAGTCGCCGTCACTTCACCCTGCAGTAATGGAGCATCCATCTGACCACAACGCAATTACTCTCGTTTATTTCTTCTTCTGTTCTTTTCTCTTTTATTTTTCTGCCTCTCTTGTTGCATGTCCTCCTCTTTTCATCACCTATGAGTTCATTAGAATGAGAATTAGCTTTGAAGCACAGTGGACAGGAGCACTGGGTGTGTTTAATGCCCATTTGTCCCACCTCCTGCTGTGCCAGACTCTCTTCACTGACTCTGACTCACTAGTTTCTATGGTTATTCCATGCAGAGAAGTGGGAGGGGTTTGCCCTCTGCCCTCCTAATGCAGAGGAAGCAGACCTGTTAAGGCAGTTTACAGTTGTTTTTGGCATCAGGTGGGCAGCACCTGAGCACCTGAGCCTAATGGACCTGTGGTTCAAGGCCCAAAATAGGAAGACGGTGTCCTGAGGCTCTGGGCCTTCCTCTTAGCACTGTAGCTACACTGCCCATCTCATGTTTTTAGATTTTTAATATTAAGACTACGCTCCTTATTCAGACACACACACACCCGGAACGGTGGGCAGCCAACTCTGCACCGGAGGAGAAGCCATTAAGGTTTTGGGACCTTGCTAAAGGGCACCTCAGCAGCGAATGCTGGTTCTGGGGATCAAACCTGCGACCTTCCCACCCAAAGCCTGCATATCCAGTCTTTAGACCAGACAGAAATGAAGACCACAGATGGAATTTGGCCTCCACCTTTAACCCATCCGTGCAGCACACATGCCCAGAGCAGCGGGAAGCCATTGCTGTGGCACCAGGGGAGCAGAGAGGGTGAAGTGGCAGCTTGCCGAGCCCGGGTATCGAACCCGCAGCGGTACTCTAACCGCTGAGCCACCACTGCCCACAGAGACGTGCCCGGTAATGTCTAGCTCGTTAGCTTGTGGTTAGTGTGTTCATTTAGCTTGGTGCTAAAGCTGAGGGAGACTGCATTCCTTGGTCATTACATCACTGAAGTCTCTCCAGGTCTCCTGTCTGAGAATCCGAAGGACACTACTAGTGTGTCCTTCCAGATCTTCAGTCATTCACAAGCCTTCATTATTTGTAAATGGCAGAAACAGCCGTGACTTGCCGTGCCACGAGATGATTTTTTTACCGGCATAGTCAATTTACATTTACATTTAAAGCATTTAGCAGACGCTCTTCTCCAGAGCGACTTACAAAGTGCTTTGCTATTTACCCAAGAAAAACCTCAGCTAGTTAGAATAGACTAATAGTTCAAAGGATACCTCTAAGCTTTGGACATTACTAAACACAAGTCAGTAAGGTGACCATAGAACTCTATTCGTCCAAGTACTCTCTGAAGAAGTGGGTCTTCAGTCTGGGTTTGAAGACAGCGAGCGACTCTGCCGTTTGGACACCCAGGGGAAGCACGTTCCACCACTTCGGTGCAGGACAGAAAAAAGCCTGGACGCTTGTCTTCGGCGGATTTTGAGGGATGGCGGGTCGAGCCGAGCCGTACTTGAAGCTTGAAGGGCTCTTGGTGCGGATCGGCTTTTGACCATTGCCATCAAGTACGGAGGGGCTGGTCCAGTCTTGGCTTTGTAGGCCAGCATTAGGGTTTTCAATCTGACTTTAGTTGGATGTTTATTTTATTTTATTTTTTAATGTAAAATTAAAATGTAAGTAAGCCTCAATACGCCTGTACAGTCAGGGCGTCTCGATTGCGTGTAGCTGAGACCATGAAAAGGAGCCCTGGTGTACAAATTCCAATAGGATCTCTCCTCCTCCGGCTGCAGCCTTCATTCTGCAAGGCAAAGCACAGCTTTTGGTTCATATGTTATTCTTTCAGAACGCGGGATGTTGTAATAAGCTGGAAATGGGAATATTAACACATTAAGGCGTGTTTTCAGACGCTGTTTAGTTTTGCTGGATTGAAACATGAATAGAATGGCGGCGCCAGCGTGGAGCGTTGACTCTACTGAGTCATTACACCAATACTGCAAAGCTTCTGCTGGCGTACAGCAGCTGTTTACTAATGCTTTACGGTCAGATCAGCTTGTTTATAGCATTGCTGTGAGGATTTGATTGAATTCTGCGACAAGATTAGCATTAGTGAGGTCAGGATGTTGGATAATGATAATGATGATGCTGTTTTTTTAATTTTATGGTGGGCTTGTGTTTTCAGCATTTTTACAGCTCACAGTAGCCATGTAGCCTAGCCTGGAGTAGCACAGAATGCTAACAATTTTACCGGATGGCTGTCCTCTCTAAGTCCTCTTGACAGAGTGCAGGTAGTTGAGGAGATTGTAGCTGGTCAATTGGTTTAGCTTTTGGCCTAGCACCTGTTGGTTTCACTGGTCCCCCCATCCCCGCCCCCCCACTGTCGAGTTGGCCCTTCTCTAGTCAGCATAGTGTTAGCTTTTAGCCTTCTTAGCCACACTACCATTTTTCAATAAGTACCCGTTGCATTTAGTGCAGAAAGGCTTTTGCTGATGGGCTGGATTTTATACCAAATGGACAAAAGTATTGGGACACCTAATTTAAGGGGCTCAATCAAAGGGATCCAAAAAGAGTTCATCCTGCTTTTGTTGGAGTAACTGTCTCCACCGTCTAGGGAAAAAGGCTTTCTACTAGGTTTTGGAGCATTGCTGTGAGGATTTGATTGAATAAAGCGACAAGAGCCTTTCTGAGGTCAGGATGTTGGATCATAACCACACCACCTCGCCATCCCTAGGAGGGTATTAGACAGCATTGTGCTAATAGGTTCATGTTTATCTGCTCCAGAGAGTCTTATTCTATTCTCTTGGCAATATTTCTCTTCAGTTTGGAGATTTTGGAGAGGCATTTTTTTTGCTTCTCTGTGTTGTAGGTTATGAGATGCCCTGGATCATCCAGGCAGCAGGTTATTGGACTTAAAAGATTCACTGCTGTGTGATACGAGTTGGGAGATCTTTCCTTCCTTAGGCTTCCTCTGTCCAGTGATCGAATATGAACATGTTGAGGATTATTCGGAGATACAAGGGTTCTCTGTAATGTGAACCAAAGTAGATGTTGTCCCTCGGTTTCTACATTTCCATAAAAAGTTCATGTATCAGCATCAGCAGTTACTGTATGAATAGGAACATCATCTCATCTGGGTTGGCTCACTGTTCCCATATCTGTACACACCTAATTGCTGTATGTGTGATCTCCATTGTAGTCATGGAATAAATTAATGTAGCTTTGAACACAAGTGAATTATAATATTGATGAAAGATTTTTTAGATTGTCTTTAAATATTGAAATGAATTTGAGTATTGTGAGTATCGTCTAGCCCTGTATTTCTTGTGGGACACAAGAAATGTCACAATCAGTGATATTAATAATAATATAGAGTGATCTATACATAAAAAAGAACCCCAAACATACTTTACTGGAAAAAGATCAATCAGAAAGCCTTTGTAAATTAAAATAACGCTTAGTTAATGAATATTAATCATGAAAGCTCCAATTTGTTGCAGTATTATGTTTAATATTTGTCCTGAAGGCTGAGTGCTTCTTTTCAAGTCTTTTTCAAGGGTTGGGAGGGAAAGCCTGAGGAGTTCATACTGACCCCAAGAAAATTCCTTTAGCTCGAGTGGAGCTCTTCATGGCCATCACTGTAGAGTGTCCAGGACAAAGGAGACACCGCAGCCATCAGTGCATAGGAGACAATTTTCCCTGCATCTTGTCAATTTCCAGAGCTGAGAGCGAGCGCCTCAGATCCCATAAATTGGACAGCGTTGGGTTATGAGACGCCCTGGCTCAGTCCAGAGAGACGCAGCGAGTTATTGGAATTAGAAGCTTCACTGCTTTGCGATACGAGTTGGGGCATCTTTCCTTCCTCTAGGCTTCCTCCGTCCAGTGACTGAATATTTGATGTGGCAGTGGAGAGACAGCGCTGGAACAGTGAGGGGTTAATGCTGCTGCTGTGAGGTCTCCGTGCACGTTCACACCAGAGCTGGCATAATATATTGATCATGAATCCAGAAAGAGGCAGATTTAGAGAGTAATTATAGCTGGAGATGAAAGCCTGGATGAATCATGGTGCAGTTCAGCAGGGCTGCTTTCCAGGGTGTGTGTTTTTTTTTTTTTTTTTTTTTTTTTTTTTTTAATTTTGATTTATTTACGTTTGCTGCTGGCAGAACTACAACACCCACATTGCACATGGGATGAGCACGTAGGGACCTCTTTGTGAAGGCTGGAATCGGGTGATGTCTGTTCCATTGTCTGTTTCCTGTGGGGACCCTGGAGCTCTAATACAGTCTGGCTACACCTGAATGGAGCTAGTAATACAACTTCCCACAACGGCCGTGTCTAATTACGGAGAGAGTGAGCAAGTGAGCAGCCCTTAATCCAGTTCCAAACTGATCTCTCTATTGTAGAGGGTGGGCGATATGGTGTGTGTGTGTGTGTGTGGGTGGGTGTGTGTACACACATATACACACGCATAATATGATAATACCTATGTAATACACCAACAACTGGATGTCCAAATGTTTGTGGACACCTCTTTGTTGACACTAATGAGTGCATTCTGCTACTTTAAGTGGCACCCATTGCGGACACGCCAGCAACTGCCAGAAGAATAGGACTCCCTGGGGTAGATACACATTAATGTATTGACACTATGCCTAATGATGGGGGGGTGTATTTGAGGGCAACAAAGCATTGAGCTGTGGAGCTGTGGTTCTTTGGAATGAGGGTTTGTGCTCCACCCAGTACTTCAATCAGATCCTCACAGCAACCTTTTCTCCAACACAAGCAGAATAAACTTCTTTTTAACACCCTTGACTTTGGAAGAAACAATGAATGAGCAGGTGTCCCAATAATTTTGTCTATATAGTTGTGTGTGTGTGTGTGTGTTTATATAGTTGTGTGTGTGTGTGTTATTAATATATATATATATATATATATATATATATATATATATATATATATATATATATATATAATGTGTGTGTGTGTGTGTGTGTATACACTGTATGGCCAAAAGTTTTGGGACACCTGCTCATTCATAAGCCTAGATCTTGCTCTGCTCAGCTCCCCATTGGTAATTGCCACAAGTTAAACTTGGCTCGACTTCGCTAAGTCTGCCCACTTTGCCAATGTTCACACTGCCTCTGATTGCTGGAAATCATTGCCGGCTCTCATTGAGTTTAAAAAAAAAAATACTACCAGCCACTTTGTCATGTTGCTGCCGGTGTGAACAGAGGGTTAGTCAGGCTAATATTAAACCTTTGGCGTGTGTGTGTGTGTGTGTGTGTGTGTGTGTGTGTAAACATAGCTACTGAGTTCTGCTCTGGTGCTTTTCAGAGTTCTCCTAATCAGAAGCATTAAACAAACTCTGTGCAGAAAGGACCCAGCGATTGTTCCGACATCAGCCGAGGATGAAGTTTCTTAATAGAATAACATTTCATTTGGAGTTTCAGAGCTGCCTGTCAGCAGTGCCCCAAAGCAGAGGAGCGGTGCCCACTTGCCATGAAATAATTACATCCAGAGACTTTCCACGCGAATGCTCGCTTTTTAATCAACCTATTTATTCTCCTCCTCTGAACGCGTACAAGCGAGCGGCTTCTCTGCTGGCCTGTTATTGTGCTTCTCCGCTGATTGAAAACGTGAGTGGTGTCACCCTCTGTGCTCGATGCAGGGGGAAAAAATTAGCAGTAACGGTCTGAAGCGTCAACGTTTGAGCTCCTGTAATAGCAATACGCACTTCTTTACTGCTCTGTAAAACCGTGACACGGCTCGACAATTGATTTCCTGCTGTGTATCCTTATTTTCAAGTCTGCTAATGCACTCTGCGTGCCGCGTTAAAAGAATGTATCGCCGAGTCGTTCGTGCTTTGCTGGACTGCTTTATGACTGCAGTGTGCTGCCTTGACTTTTATGTTCTAGGACCTGTCCGAAAAGGCCGTGGCTACTGCAGCCTGTCAGGCCATGGGCCATGCTGCCTCTCTTGAGCTGGGCCGGTTATTGGGTCAGTGCAGGTGCGGGAGGGCGAGAGGATTAAGATAGATGCACTCCACGGTGCGGAGCAAAGGGAATACAGCCCTTTACCAGCTTCATAAAGCACGCGTGATGGATGCCAGCTGTGTTTCTGTGGGATTTCCTGCTCCTTCATCACTGTTCTTTTGGCCCTGCTCATTTCTGCCTTGTCGGTTGGCCTGTGTTGTGTGCACGGTAACTCTTCTGGCCACCAAGGACCACTCCATCCTCCATCCTCGGATTCCTCTGCAATGAAGGGGCTGGCTAATGCTTCTTCTCGAGTGCTGTATTGTGTTTGACTGAAAGGACACAAGATACAGCCTAAAGGCTGGGGTTTCTTTAGTGAGGGAATCTCGCTGAGTGCATCCTCACATCAGGGCTGAGCAGATTACTTTTAAATTCTCCCCCTGGTCTCTTACAGTGGTGTGATTGTTTGGGTATGTTTGCCGAACAATGTAATTGTTGAGTACTTGACATTTGGTTTGTGACGTTTTGGGTGAAAAATGCTCAAAAATACAAATAACCCTGTTATTTTGCCTCTGATGTGATGATTTTACATTTAATTATGCCTTGTGGGGAAGAAAAAAAAGCAAAACTATAAGCTATATGTTTTTATTGGTTGGTTTACAGCACTGTGATGGGCTCACAAGCCAGATATTATAGCTTAGTTTTAGCAACACCAATCTATTTACCACCCTGTTATTTGCCTCTCGACCGCTGATGTTCCTTTTAGCAGCAACAACAATAAAAAACAATACAAAAATATATTAAATAAAAATATCTAAAATATCTCAAATAAAATAAAACAGAAAAAAAGATCCCAGTTATGCCTCTGACATGATATATATATATATATATATATATATATATTATATATATATATATATATATATATATATATATATATATATATATACAGTCATGCCCGAAAGTATTCATACCCCTGGCAAAGTTTGACTTAAATTTACTTTTATTTAACCAGAAATTATATTTTTGCCTTGAAACGACACAGGCATCTCCCAGGAGATAACACGATGATGTACAAGAGGCATCATTGTGGGAAAAAATATTCCTCAGCTTTTATACACATTTGAACAAAAAGTGGCATGTCCAAAATTATTCATACCCTTCTCAATAATTAATAGAAAAGCCTTTATTGGCTATTACAGCAATCAAACGCTTCCTGTAATTGCTGACCAGCTTTTTGCATGTCTCCACTGGTATTTTTGCCCATTCATCTTTAGTGATGAGCTCCAACTCTTTGAGGTTCGAGGGTCTCCTTGCCATCACCCTGATCTTTAGCTCCCTCCACAGATTCTCAATTGGATTCAAGTCAGGACTCTGGCTGGGCCACTGCAAAACATTAATGTTTTTGTCTGCTAACCATTTCTTCACCACTTTGGCTGTGTGTTTTGGGTCGTTGTCGTGCTGAAATGTCCACCGGTTCCCAAGGCCAAGTTTCTCTGCAGACTGCCTGATGTTGTTGTTGAGAATCTTGATGTATTGCTCTTTTTTCATGGTGCCATTTACTGCGATCAAGTTCCCTGGTCCATTGGCTGAAAAACACCCCCAAAACATTAGGTTCCCACCACCATGTTTGACAGTGGGGATGGTGTTCTTAGGGTTGAAGGCTTCTCCTTTTTTACGCCAAATGGTGCACACATCATTGTGGCCAAACAATTCAATTTTTGTTTCATCTGACCATAAAACAGAACACCAGAAGTCTTCTTCTTTGTCCAGATGAGCATTTGCAAAGGTCAAGCGGGCTTTTGTGTGCCTTTTCTGGAGAAGTGGTGTCCTCCTTGGCCTGCGTCCGTGGAACCCAGCAGTGTGCAGATTCACTGCTGGGTGCCTTGCGTGCCTTGAGATGTCGCCACCAGCAGAGTCCAGATTCACCAGGATGGCCTTGGTGGTGATCCTTGGATTTTTCTTCACCTCTCTCACTATTCTCCTGGCCAGCACAGGTGTCACTTTTGGCTTCCGACCACATCTTCTGAGATTTTCCACAGTGCGGAACTTCTTGTATTTTTTAATAATACTTTGCACTGTAGCCACTGGAACTTGAAAACATTTTGATATGGCTTTATAGCCCTTTCCTGACTTGTGAGCGGCCACAATGCACAGCCGCAGGTCCTTAGTGAGCTCCTTTGTCTTAGCCATGACTGTCCACAAACCAACTGCAGAGAGCTGCTGTTTTTCTCCTGTTGAGTTGATTAAAACAGCTGTCCCCAATGAATCAGGGTAATTAGGATGCTTTAAAACAGCTTGGACTATTTGGAATGGTATAGAACTTTGGATTTTCTCATATACTGTGACAGTTTTCAAAGGGTATGCATAATTTTGGACATGCCACTTTTTGTTCAAATGTGTATAAAAGCTGAGAAATACTTTTTCCCACAATGATGCCTCTTGTACATCATTGTGTTATCTCCTGGGAGATGCCTGTGTCATTTCAAGGCAAAAATATAACTTCTGGTTAAATAAAAGTAAATTTAAGTCAAACTTTGCCAGGGGTATGAATACTTTCGGGCATGACTGTATATATATATATATATATATATATATATATATATATATATATATATATATATATATATATATATATATATATATATATAAAATGAAAAACACAAAAAAGATCTCAGATGAGCTGCATATTTATTGCATAATTTTAATACTGTAACGATGAAAAAATAGTCCAAAAAAAGTCTTGATTTTACATTTAATTATGGCTTGTGGGGTAGAAAATCTAAACTATAAGCTACATGTTTTATTGGTTGGTTTACAGAAAAAAAACCAACAAAAAAAAGAATATAAAATAAAATAAAACAGAAAAAGATCCCTGATAAGCTCTGTTTTTATTGGCTGGTTTACAGCACCATGATCGTCCCACTAAAGCTGCATATTAAGGCATAGTTTTAACTCACAAGTCTATTTACCACCCTGTTATCTTGCCCTGGTCACACTGATTGTCCTTTTACTTGTGGCTTGTGGGGAAAAAACAAAACAGAAAGCCTGATAATCTTAGCACAGCTTTAACACTGTAACATGAGTCTATTTACCACCCTCTTATTTTGCCTCTCGACCGCTGATGTTCCTTTTACTTAAGACTTGAGCAGCAGCAACAACAAAACAAATAAAGAAAGAAAAACAAACAAACAAACCCCGATAAGCTGTAAGTCCATTTACCACCCTGTTATTTTGCCTCTGATACACTGATTGTCCTTTTATTTAGGGCTGCTGGGAAAATCTGATTAAGCTGTTTGTATTGGCTGGTTTAACGGGCTCACAAGCCGCATATTATAGCACAGGTTTAACGCTGTAACACAAACACTGTAATTATTCCTGAGTCTGACCGGACAGTGCTGCTGTCCTCTCGTTTTGTCCTCTTGGCACAATGTGCTGTTAGCAAACTGTAGAGATTGTAGCTGGCTTTTTTTTGACTGTTAATGTCCAAAAATAAACAAATAAACAAAAATAAGTCTTGTCATTTTTGCATGGAAAGGATTCTGATGTGTGTTTAGCTCTGGGAGAGGTAGTCTAGTTGAGGGAGTGGACAATGGAGAGACGAGCTTAGCTTTTAGCCTAGCATGAATAACGGTGTGCTTCCCCGTGCTTTCCCTTTCTTGCCTTTCCGTGAACGCTAGCACATGAAAAGCCGTGGTCATGAGGCCTGCTTCATGCACCAACCTGTATTCCCACAGCTAGTCTGGAGGTGACGAGCTTCTCTCCAGCATCAGCAATTTCATATTCTCCTGTAGTCACCTTTGGGGTTTACTGTTTGGCCAGCTTTGTGTGGGACAGTTGCGAGTGGGCGGGGTTTGTGTGCATTTTAGGGGTGTAAATATGAGTCTAGACTGATCTGTAACAGTTTGGGACTTTTGGAGTTGGCCAGTTTTGCTGGATTTGAGGGTCATGATGCGTCACTTCCATGTACTGAACTCTCAGTGTTCAGCTATGCCCAGGAAGTCAAGAACAGTCTGATATATTTGGGCCTATTAAGGGTCTTTTTATTGTTGGGCCTAAAAAAATCTGTGGATTATTTTGAATGAATTGATAGCGGCAGCTCTGGTTCATATAGGTGTTATTTAAGCTGTCATATTCTAAAGCTTAAGAATAGACACCTCACTTCCACATCATCCAGTGCATCCTGAACACTGACTAGCTAAACACTGACAAACATGTGGCTTGTCTGATGTACTGTAGTCGTGGCATTGGTGCATGCCACTGTACCACTGCTGTAAAGACCCATTCCCACTGGTACACAGTACCTGCAGCGAGGAGCCGCTGGCAGCTCGGAGAGGGAAAGATTAATTGCCTCTTGTTATTGAGCTGCCCCGAGTCAGAATCAATCAGCTGCTGGCCGAGCAGTAGGAGATGCATTGCGGCGAAGGAGAGTCGCTGGGTAGCTCCACTGTAGAGGCAAGTTGGCACAGGCTGGTACACGTGGCCCCCGTCACTGTACGAATCAGCTGGAGCTTGTGCAATGCTGCTGTTCTCTGACTGCAGTATGAAGGTACTGCTTCTGCTCAGTAAACTCGTGTATGCCACGTTCTCTCTCACCAAGCCCTAAAGAACCAGCTTCCACTTCAACACATCATCAAATTAGTATTCACTGCAGTAGCTGAATCAAGTGGTTTTGAAGCATTGCAGTAGAAGAGTTTGCAGCATACACTGAATGGTATATTGCTCTGCCCTGAGAGTAAAGAAGACCTCTTAGACCAGTAATCCAGCTTGAATTGATAGAACTGAATGCTAACTATTGATGCTGTGTGTGAGCAAAGACCTCGAACAGCCACTTGATGCTTTTGTGCAGCAGGCATTAAGCACGGCGTCTTGAAAAGCACTGGATCCACCAGTTCGAGACGCACTATTCTGAAATGATCAGGCGCCAAGTACAGAGTCTACAGTCGTACTGGATACGGAAGTATATCCAGCTCTTTCCGGAATGAAGAACTCTACTGGAATATTCAGGCATTACGAATAATATCTAGAACAACACTGGATACACCAGTTATTCCAGCTCTCTCCAGAATGAAGAACTCTACTGGAATGATCAGGCCTCAAGTACAGTGTCTAGAACAGCACTGGACACATCAGGTGCTCCAGCTCTCCAAATTGGAAGTGGTTTTCTGGAGTGATCAGGCATCAAGTACAGTGTCTATAGCCATACTGGATACAGCAGTTATTCCAGGTCTCTCCAGAACGAAGTATGCTACTGAAATGATCAGACATGAAGCATGATGTCTAGAACAGCGCTGGATACAGCAGTTGATCTAGCTCTCTCCAGTAAGACATACTATTTTGGAATAATCAGGCATTTTGTAAAATGTCTAGAACAGCTCCAGATCCAGTATGAGGCATGTGATCCAGATCTCTCCAGAATGAAGTACCCTACTGGAATAATCAGGCATCAAGTACAGTGTCTAGAACAGCACTGAGTACACTAATTTCTCCAGCTCTTTCTAGGAAGACGTCTTTTTCTAGAATGATCAGGCGTCAAGGAGAGTCTACAGCCGTACTGGATACAGCAGTTAATCCAGGTCTCTCCAGAATGAAGAACTCTACTGAAATGATCAGGCATTAAGCACTTTGTCTAGAACAGTGCTGGATACAGCAGTTGATCCAGCTCTTTGTAAAATATCTAGAACAGCACTGGATACACTAGTTGATCCAGATCCAGTATGAAGCACTATTCTGGAATGGTCAAGCATTAAGCACCATTTGTAGAATAGCACTAGACACACTAGTTGATCCAGCTCTCTCCAGTTTGAAGAACTCTACTGGAATATTCAGGCATTATGAACAATATCTAGAACAACGCTGGATATACCAGTTATTCCAGCTCTCTCCAGAATGAAGAACTCTACTGGTATGATCAGGCATCAAGTACAGAGTCTACAGATGTACTGGATACGGAAGATGATCCAGCTCTCTCCAGAATGAAGAACTCAACTGGGATGATCAGGCATGAAGCACTGTGTCTAGAATAGCACTGACCACCCGTTGCTCCAGCTCTCCAAATTGGAAGTGGTTTTCTGGAGTAATGAGGCATCAAGTACAGTGTCTATAGCCGTACTGGATGCAGCAGTTGAGCCACCTCTCCAGAATAAAGAACTGCTCTATAGTGATCAACGTTAGAAGCCAAGAAAGTAGGGGAAAAGGTGGCAGTCCTTCACCTGGTCATTTCCGTAGGCCGGACTAGGGTAAGTGCTCCCATTCCAGGGGTGTGAACGTGGAAGTGTGCAGACCTCTTCAGTGAGAATACAACAGGCCAAGAAGCAGGAGGCTAATTGCTGATCTACACACTAAAGCTAATTACCTCAAACATGCTCGATTCCCATTAAAACGCTCGGTTAATCATCATGCGCTGTCCTGCTGATCATATAGATGAACCAGTATGCGGGAGGGGAAATGGTCCAGCTCAAATGCAAAAAAAAATAATAATAATAAAAAAAGAAAAAAGTCCCACGGTGTCCTTGGGGGAGCAGCACTTTCTGTTCAGTGCTGTTTATTGCTCTTCCTCCATTGATTTTCAGAGGGCACATACTCATCACATTGTGCAACGCCTGGTCGGTCGCACAGAGCCTCATCTGAGTCAAGGACAGCACTTTTAGTGTAATCCTACACTTGTGTGTATCCTGTAGGAGTAAAAAAAAAAGCTTTTTGGGGGCTGGTACTGCTGGTAGTCGGTACTGCTTATTAACCCACCCGTTTGTATTTCCTCCTAGCACTAGTAATACTAGTGCTATTGCTGGGCAGCCAACATGCTCTGAGGAAAGCGCCGGGTCCCCAGCAAGAAGTGGAGCCTTGCAGGTTCTGCAAGATGTTGGCAGTGACCTCCCTTTCAGACAGTACCTGGAAGTAGAATATTCAGAGGAATGCAGTCAAGTGCAGTGAGAGTTCAGCTTACTCTCTGAATTCAAACACTTACCCTCTCCATCTCATAATGCAAATTACCTCCACTTGAAAGACCCTGAAGAGCAATCCAGAGCCAGAGTCTTGGAGCCGCGCTCTCAGCATTGTTCCAAAGCCTCCGGCCACTCCGAGCTTCTGACAGGGAGGCGTTCTTCTCTGTTTAGCTCTCCCTCCTGTTTACTTGATGGCACAGGAGATTGCATTTCTCCCCGACTTAATGAAATCTAACCCCTCCTCTCTTCTCACACAGCTAGACTGCCTGTCAGAAGGAAAGCCCTTGTTTGGGAGGACTATCATGCAGGGAATCGTCGTCGGATGCTGCGTTTCCTCTTTATTCCTTGACTTGCCAGAGTGGGTCTCGAGAGGTACACCTCCAGCAGGGATATAATTACACTGTGAATATGAGATGAAAGATCTGCACAGTTAACAGCTTTTATTACTTTTGCAGGGACCTGCGGATTTGTTTGCGTATTGTATTAATATTTGAGAAGCACCTGTGAAACTGGTATGTCAAATTCGGGAGGAGGTTTTTGGAGCTGTTCCGATGCACAAATGAAGGCAGATGGCTCACGCTTAGATAATTGCCCAGTCTAGTCAATCCACAGTAACCAAGACTGCATCCATACAAGGCTCTAAAGCACTTAAAAAATGTGACAGTCTGTTTTGACAGCCTAATCAAGCCTCTCTAATTAATAGATCGGCTTAAAACATGATTGTTGTACAAAGAAGACCCAGAAGACTTGCATCGTCAAACACTTTTCTGTAATTGAGGTCCACATTAACATTGACGTGCTGCTCAGAACCACAGCAAAAGAAAAGCTTAACCAAAGCAGTGACATAATGTTGTGGCAAGCCAACAGGCTGTTCTATAATAATTCATTGTGAGCGTACAACCGCTTGCTTGTCCAGCAGACACTATTTTGAATAGTAGTAGGCCAGTTACCCCGGTCGCAAAGCTAGTGAACCTACATTTCAGTCGTTCTGGTGGGTAGAAGCTTCAGCCTGATGGATGAAGGCCTTACCAGAGTCTTAACATTAAAATTACTGACCGGTGACGTGAACAGCGTTGATGTTCTGGTAGCAGTGGCGTCTATCAGAGGGCTGGATATTAGGCAGCAAGTGAACAGTCAGTTCTTGGAGTTGATATGTTGGAAGCTTTGGCGAGTACCAAGTCGTGATGGGCCAGAGCAGAGCCAGAGCATCTCCAGAACATCTCCAGAACATCAGTCAGGTCGTGTGGGGGTGTTCTGGTATGCAGTGGTCAGTACATACCGAAAGTCCTCCAAGGAAAGACAACCGTTGAACCGTCAACAGGGTCATGGGCACCTAAGGCTCATGGAGACTCTACCTCACAACTACCAGGACTTGGCTCTAGGATCTACTGCTAAAATCTTGGTGGCAGATACCACAGGAGTCCATGCCTTGACTGGTCAGAGCTGTTTTGGTGGCGTGAGGGAGACCTACTCCCAGGCAGGTGGTTTTCCTATGAGTGTGCTTTCTTGGCCTCCAGTGACCTCCAGGTCTTGTTCAGTCTTTTTCCATGGAAGCTCAAGTGCCGCCTGTGGTGCTGGCCTGCAGAACCCATAAACCCGCTGTATATACTGCTGCAGTTCAGGCTACAGCGCCTCAGAATTTCAAAGCCAATTAAAAGTGCTTTCACTACCGTTCTCTCCAGTTCCCCGTTGACTGCTGAGCCAGAGAGCTTCCCTTTGCTTCCTCCATTCCCTTCACTGGTTGTGATCCAGGACCCCCAGGCACTGGCCTCCTTTTCCTCTCCCCCTTTCCCGCCTTCTCTTTGTTCAGTCTTTGGAGAGCTCCACTCCCCCTGAGGAGGCCATGGCTTCTAAATCGATTCACGCTGACTCCGTTCCTCTCTCTATTATCTCTGAATGACTCCGTCAAAGAGATCTGTAATTATTAGCTGTGCTGGTAGGTGAAGTTAGATCCCTGTGTGGTGACTGGGTTGTTTGCCATAGTTTAGTTAATTCTGATATTTAAGAGATTAGTACACAGCTATTCCTGCTGCCGCTGGACTTTCTTAAGGTAAGCTACAGGCAAAGCGAAGAAAGGCCAGGGTCAGGGAGAGTGAAAATACAAACACAGCAGTCCCTGGATCACCTCCCGCTGTGTCGTCATTTGCAGTCTGAGGTAACTTAATCCTGTTCAATGACAAGGGACATAAAAGTGCAAGGAACTGCCAGGGCTGACCTTTAGCCTAGCATGGGCTTCTGGTTGACTTGCTGCGCTTCTGTTTTCTCCTATACCGCATTCGCTGCCACCTCCCTTGGCCGACTGCGCCAGAATCTTTTGCAGTCTAGAGGGCCTGACTCTCTTGCTCTTTGCAGCGAGCTGGAACTCCACAGTTTCTCAGCTGGGATTGATGGCGTAAATGACTTTGTGCTGCAGGAGATGTAGAGATGAGTTCCCTGGATCAAGAACATAACAAATGACCATGTGAGGTTTTAGCACTATTTTTAGCACTATTTATTATGATGAATGGACCAATAGAAATGCTTCAAAATTACATGAATTTTATTATTTTTTCCCCTCCTATAAAAAAAAAAACCTTAACGGAGGCAAGTGAGGCCTGCAGTTCTTTTAGACCCATCTGGGTCTCCTCTTGTAACCTTCCGGATGAGTTGTTGATGCGCTCTTGGTGGAATTTGGGGGGTTTGTCATGGTAACGTGAACGGATTGAGGTTGGGTTACTTGTGTCGTACATGTAAACGAAGAATTTCAGGTAGATCTCAGTAGGATCTAGGCTATTCTATTCCAATTAAGCTATAATAAGCTATAACTGTGCGATCTACCACACTCTCCAAGCTCTACGTCTGCTCTGCATGGTCAATTTCAACCCAAATCTGTAGTAGCTATAATTGAGAGCTTCCTGAAATAGCGAGTCAGAGAATGTGTTAATGAAATGCATGAAAGGGAGGCATAGCTGTTGGTTCAGGACAGCACATGATGGGTCGCCATATGTGAGCCAGTCTGTCAGTACACGGGAAACTGATGGTCTGATTAATTGTGTCTTCCCTTTATGCCGCTGTAGAACCGGCTGCTTCTTCCACTCCACATTAACCCAAATCATCATTCTAACGGACACAACAGAGCTGGTCTGAGGTCAGAGAAATACCAGGGACCTTCTCCAGTTGTCATCTGAATGCAAAGCTTGCTGTGTACCATTCAGCAGCGGAATGACCCAGGGCGGCTCTCCTCTCTCTGCTTCTCTGATGAAATATGCAGCGCCTCCAGTTTGCTCGTGTTACCGGTCAGACACCGCATTGTAATTGGTCTTTTGTTTATCCCACTTCAAAGCCAAGGACAGCGAAGACTCCAGCTATTCAGAAGCAAATGAGAAAATCAGGTTACCCGGAACATGGCCGGGCCGTCTCGCTAACGCTGGCTGGTGTCCTGTAGCCTAGCTGTAGCTTCGGGACGACTCTTTAGCGCTTGAAAAAAAAAAAAAAGTAATGTGCAGATGAAAAATGGGCTCGTTCAAAGCCACTAGCGTCTCTCGTTCCCCCTCCACACAATCCTCATGCATATTTAAAAGCAAATGTGAAATTGACAAACGTTCTGTTGACTAACTATCGCAGCTAATTAGCTTTCATTCATTGCTGCAGCTCCACTTTGCCATGCTCCGTAGCCGGTGGTGCAGGGGAGGGTGGATGGAGGCGTGCGTAAGCACAGAGAGCGCCCGGAGTGATTCATTTTCTGCTCCTTGATGATCACCGTTTCCAGTGGCATTTGCAGGCCTAGGCTCCGGCCCCTGGTTGCGCTGCTGGAGTGCAGAGCGACTGCTTCAGTGGCTTCAGGAATTGATGAGTCACTGTGGAATAAAATGGTCTCCAGCGCAAGTTTGTCTCTCGGCCATTATAGACGGCGATTATTGCGCTTTGCTCGGTCTCTCCATGGTGACCTGGGCTAAATCTTTCTGATATTAGTGCGGAATGGCTGCCTGTGAATGGACGTAACTTGCTGTGTTATTGCTTTGGAGATCTGGCACAGTGCCTGCTCTCTAAAGCTGTGGTCCTCGAGACCTCAGCCTTGGTCCTTGAGACCCATGGTCTAGCTTATCTGAGTGTTTTGCCTGCTCCCAGCACACCTGCCCTAAAGAATGAACTCATTAACCATGGCTCTTCATTATCTACTCACTGTATCGAGCCAGTTATTCTACTGCTGCCTGGTTATCCATTGTGCTCTCCAGTGTCTTGGTTCCTCTTAAGGTTTCTTCCTATTGACCTGAGGGAGGTTTCCTTGCCACTGTTGCCATTGGCTCACTTAAAAGAGGCTCGGAATGAAATCGTTTTACATTGACGTCCATTAAAAGTTCTTTTAGACCCGTCTGGATCTTCTTGTACCCCTCCGGATGAGTTGTTGATGCGCTCTTGGTGGAATTATGGGGGGCCGGTCCTCACTAGGAAGGTTCACCACTGTCCCAAGGTTTCTCCATTTGTGGATGAATGTCATGGTTGTCATGGTAACGAGTGAACGTAGGTTGGGTTACTTGTACCGTATATGTAAACGAAAAATTTCAGGTTTTTGAGAAGAGTGCATGTTAAAACACCTCAGTCTTAACCTGTAATCAGTGAATTTGATCGGATTGGAGGAAATTTGCATGCAAGCGTAGATACTGTGGATCCGAATCATGGTGTGGGCCGAACTGTGACTTTTGTGTACTGTTGCCACCCCCCAAAACCCAAATGTCTTCTGTGTATAGCAAAATAACAGGAATAGGCATTTGCCACATTTACAAGCAGCCTGATAATAAATTAATAATCTGACTAATATCAGGTTTTTGAGAAGAGTGCATGTTAAAACACCTCACTTTTAACCTGTAATCAGTGAATTTGGTCGGATTGAAGGAAATTTGCATGTAAGCATAGACACTGAGGTTCCTACCTGGATCTCTGTAAAGCTACTTTGTGACATTTGTTGGGCAAAAGTCTGCATTAGAGTCCTTCCTGTGTTCAGTAGGTGCATCAAAGCAGTGGAAACACTAAAATGTGTCACAACCAGGGATGCACCGATCCGATGCTAGGATTGGGTATCGGTCCCAATAATAACAAAATTAGCTGGATTGGGTATCGGATAATTAGTCTGAACCAAAGGACCTTCATTAGGGCTTCATAATCCGAGTCAGAGTAGCCTACAGACATCACACACATATAATGGTAAACAGCAGGACTTCCCCTATCTAACCAGCATCAACCATCAGCGAGTAATCCAGCTCGTCTTCCATATAAGGAGAACCGAGAAGGGAGGAGCTGCTCGCTTCTCTTTAGTCTCACAGACTTCCAATTCAGAATAAAAATCCTGAGCCCAGACAACACTGAGCCAAGGTCCAGCACAGTTAATCATTTAGTGACCAATAAACAGAAACTGGGTTTATTTATATAGTTTGTTTTACAAAGTTAGTAAAGTAATGATTACATCAATCCAAATGCCTTAAGTGTCTTCCAGATGGTCAGGGATATGGTTTATTAGTACAGGAATGATATTGGATCTGTATCGGGTATCGGACGATACGCAAAGTTCATGTATCGGTATCTGTATCGGAACAGAAGATGATGGATCGGTGCGTCACTACTCACAACCAGGGCTGAGGACCATATGCGTCTCAGACCGTCTCCTGAAGTGGTTTGAGTGCTGGGAGTTGTCTCTGGTTTAAATGCATCTGGGGTGTGTGCGTTTACAGCTGCGTTTTTATGTGGCCTGGGTAACATGATTCTAATCCAAGTCCGTCTGGATCAGAGCTTCAGCTTCAATTGACTTATTTTCGGATCTTTTATCAGTAGTTTTTTTCCAAGGATGGGTGAAAAAATTTATTTGTGTAAATTATCGGTGTTTGCAACCAGAACCAATCAGCAGCTTTCATCTGAAATTGAAGTAGAACGCACTGTTTTCTATGGACCGTTATAACCACTATAAGAACCAAGCATTCCTAATCAAATTACATAGCAAGTGGCAATCTCCGGGGTCCAAGCACTCACACCATTATGGAGCCAGTGGCGCACAAATGATGGGCAGTGTTTTTTGTTATGGTCTCTAGTTACTATAGATGTAGTGTCTCAGGATGAGATTTAGGGGTATGACCCAGTTAGGCCCTGTTGTTGAGAACAAATATTTCCAAAGCAGTTGGAACCCTCAATTTTAGCCTCAGAGTGCACCAGCACGTACCAAGCGTTTTCTCTTGGGGTGATGTTGCCAGACACCAGTACACAAGTACAAGGGCTGGTTTTGGGACGTGTCATCTTTTTTTTTTGTGGTCTGTCTGAATTTTGTGGGTCGTTGCTCCTATATTGCATTCTTTAAAGTCTTGGTATGTCGTGTGCCCCGCTGGTGCTATTCTAGTGGATGTTCTGTTTAGGCTCTAGTATACAGGGTTTGTGTATATCTCCAAACATAGGCCATGCTGAAACAGCTGCTAATTTAAGGCGCTTGCCGTCAGTGAAATGAGCAAAAATAGAAGAGCTCTGACAGTCATTAAATGATTCACATTGCACCTCATTATTTTTTTAATTCAATTGGATGGAGAAGCAGTGAGGGGGAAAGAAAAAGATAATTACATTGGCTCAGAGTGTGCAGCGCTCCAAACTGTCTGCGTTTAAGTTTAGCGAGGCATTGATTATGCAGAGAGCTGGGCCGATAAGGTGGGAAGTGTACCTGAACTCTGGATAATTTTAAAATGGGATTTTCACTGAGATTCAGCGCTCTATTATCTTTTTCTCTGTGTGTGTGTGTGTGTGTGTGTGTGTGTGTGTGTGTGTGGTTTCAATATGCATACATTTAGTTTATAGCTCACCTGAGTGTGTGTAAGGTGTCTGTGTGTGTGTGCTCATGTGTGTCTCTAAAATCTTCAATGCTACCTTTTCAAGCTTCTGTGCCCAAATGTTGGCGTGGCTAAAAGTTTAGTCTGTCGCCATGGAGATTGACTCATCTCAATCAAAGCTTCACAAAGGCCTGAATAAAAGACTCTGCCTTCTGATCCAGCGAAGCGGCGGGACGTACGATTTGCTTCCCGCATACCCCACTGCCTTCAATCAATCCCACAAAAGCTCTGACTCACCGTGCTTCATATAGAGGCTTTATGCAGGCGAGCCCCCCACGCACAGCACTCTCGGGCGACAGAGGAAGGGGATGGGATTTTCTAAAAACGAGCACGAGACGGCCTTGATCCTCCTGTTGTGTTCACTCACTTTTATTTTCTCCTGCGCTGTTGTTTTTCTAGGTACTCCACTTCTGCTGAAGTCATAAATGACGAAGATGCGGTTGAGTTGGGTTGGATTCGTCTTACTGTGCTGCTCTTTAGTGAGGGAATGGGAGGGGCTATTTAAATATAGGCATATCTGAATCCATCCAAAACGGTAACAGCAAGGAACAGAGGGAACGGTAAAGTAACAATGACAACAGTAGAGATTTTGCATTTATGTATGAAAACATTTAGCAGAGTGGACTCAGCTCTCACTGCAGTCACTGCTGGTGTTCTGCCCAGCTCGGAGCATTGTATTATCCTGCTATTTTTGAGGAGGTTGCTGATTGAGCAATGTAATCTAGAAGCATGGAGACTTTCAGGACCCAAGCAACTAATTTGACATTGAATATTAAGTTGAATTATATAATATCTATGTTAAGCAATATGTCATCGTTGTCACTCAAAAACCTTGTATCTCCATTTTGACTTCATTTGGATCTGACAGTAATTTAAACAAGGTGTCAAAAGTTCGTGATAAATGGGCCCATAGATTTTTTTGCTTTTTCCTTCTCCTCCAAAGGTGTCATTTAAGAGATATGAGGTTTACATATGACCATATAAGATGATCATGATTGGCTTGTAGTGTAAGTTATGAGACTGTTGTTCTGTAGCTCATTTGGTAGTGGGTTCAAATCACATATGAGGAATACAAATAAATATCAGAATAAATTTCAGCTCAGAACAGTGTGAAAAATTTTCTTCTTGCAATATAGAACATATAGATTATATAATATATATATAATATAATCTACTGTTTGTCTAAAAATGTGGATGTTCTGTTAACTAAAGTGATTAAATTGCGCCGTTGATTCGTGCAGCTGGGCTGACTGATAAGCTTTTGGGTCCATAACCGGTATTATGGAAGAAGTCTCTTGTCATTCAAGACTTGACTACTACTGCAACTCCCTTCCTCTGCGCACCATCAGGCCCCTGCAATTTATCCAGAATGCAGCGGCACGGGCCGTCTTCAACGTTTCTTAATTCAGCCATGTTCAGCTCCTCTGCTGCGTTCTCTCTTCAGTGGCTTCCTGTAGCTGCTGTCTGTATCAGATCAAACCCTGACTCTGGTCTACAAAGCCAAGACTGGACCAGCCAGCCCCTCAGTATTTGATGGCAGTGGTCTAAAGCTGATCTGCACCAAGAGCCCTTCCAACTTTAAGTACGGCTCGGTTCGACCCGCCATCCTTTAAGATCCACGGAAGACGAGCGTCCAGGCTTTTTACTGTCCTGCACCGAAGTGGTGGACTGAGCTTTCCCTAGGTGTCTGAACGGCAGTCGGGAGTCCAACGCTCGCTGTCTTCAAACCCAGGTCTCCATACTGACTTTTGTGTTTAGTAGTATCTAAGCTTAGTGGTATCTTTGGATCCTAACCCCAGACGAGCTAATGGTATTTTCTGAGTAAACAGTGAAGCACTTCTGGAAGAGAGCGTCTGCTTAAATGCCTTTAATGTAATGAAAGGAAATGGTGATCAGACTGCAAATCCTGCACAGCAGTACAACAGAATTCAACCTCTGCATTTGACCACACTAGTGATTAGAGCAGTTGGAACACGTATCCGGAGCGGTGGGCCGCCACCGCAACGTCCAGGGAGCAATTCGGGGTTGCTCATGGGCTCCTCCTCTGTGGATTCTGGTTGATTCTGGGGATCAAACCAGTGACCTTCCAGGCCTAAGTCTGCTTTCTCTTACCTTCAGACCATGGCTGATCATTAGGATATGTGCTGAAATCGCTTGGCCTTTATGTACCCATTCCTTTATCCAGTCTATATGTAGTTTCAACAACAACAACAAAAAACTAATACAGTAGAAATCTCTGCTACAGTAGAGGTAGTAGAAGACTAAGGAGAAAAGAAAGTGTAGAGTTGGTGGACATGGAAAGACTGGCTGCGACAAGCTGCTGTGAAATCCCACTGATTGGTGAGGCGAGTGCAGCATGATGAGCATGGAGAGGTGTTCAGTCTTTACCAGCTGACCAACTCTAACAATGCGACAATTGGGTTAGTCATGGCTCTGTGGACAGCACTGTGTGTGTGTGGGAGGGTTTGAGGGCTCTTCTTAGACTATGAAGTTCACAGGTGGATGGAGTACAAGTAAACAAGGCAGGAAGTATACCAGTATAGACTCTAAAGTGTGATGGTTGCACAACCCATAGTTGATAGCTATAGTTGTGTGTGTGTGTGTGTGTGTGTGTGTGTGTGTGTGTGTGTGTGTGTATACACCGGTGAGCCATAACATTAAAACCACCGGCAGGTATAGCGAAGGGCACTGATTATCTGATTACAGTGTCATCTGTCAAGGGGTGGTGAGATACGTATTCGGCAGCACGTGAATGGTCAGTTCTTGGAGTCGGAGGCAGGAAAAATGGACAACTGGAAGGGGCATACCAGGAACACCCCTCCAGAACTGCCATCTGGCCATCACAATCAGGCCTCTGCCTAAGTTTTCCAAAGAAAACTGCAGAAATCCAAAAGATTTAGGCCGAGGTCTGATTGTAATGGCCAGATGGCAGGTCTGGTGGGGGTGTTCCTGGTACTTTTGGGAAACCTGTTCCTGGCCGATGAAGATCTTTCATCCATAGTTGATTCCCCAGTTATCTCCCCTTCCACACTCCAGTGGCTATAGAGTGTACCTCTAGTCTGTAATGCAGCCATGCACTAAACTAATGCAAAACACTGATGGGTGAAACAGAACCCAGGATATTAATCAAAATCGGTTGGAGCGAAAAATGCTCAGATATGGTTGTACAAGCCTATTTACAACCCTGTTATTTACTTTTTTTTGGTGGGATGATGAGTAAACAAATGATGAGCTCTGCTTTTATAGACTTGCTTTGCAGTTGCAGTGACAGGCTCACAGCTTCTACACAGTCTAGTCTAGCTTTAGCCTTAGATTTGGTGTCCAGTCAGCACAGTGTGCGGCCAGCTATCAAAAAACAGAGGTGAACAAAAGTGCATAAGAGTCTAGTAGGGTTAGCTTTTAGCCTAGAACTGGGATAGCACTCGCTTGCTTCACCAGCTCTCCTTGTGGCAATCACAGGGGGCACTCTCACTCCTCTCATGGTTCCCCCACCCTGGCTATCATGCAGATACACTCAGCAGCGCTTGCTCCAAAAGGCCTTTCTCTGAGCGGTGTTTTGCCCAGTCGGCTAGAATTCATTTTTTGACCTTTTAGCCTTGCTTTCTTATTCGCCCCTAAGTAGCAATTATGCTTAGCCTCAAAATGCCCTCATAATTCACCATCTTCACAGTTTCCATACGTCCATGCATCCTAGGTCCAGTCCGGCCTGTTGTAAGGCTCTCGCCAAGTATCCACACATCTTATGCTTTCCTAAGCCTGTCAGAACTGTACACACACCTCGCTGTAGATGGTGCTATTATCCGTGCCTCCTCTTTGCTTCTGGGCAGCAGAAAAGACTTCACCCTGCAGATTTTCATATGCAAAGCCCATCCTTGCCTCCGGCTCTTCTTAAAGCCAGCGAGAAGCTTCGCCTTTGGGAAACTGCTATCTGCCGTGTCCTGGGGCCTGCTCTTAGGCTGGTTGCTCTTATAGAGTCATATCCGTTAGAAGGGGCTGCTATTTTCTTTTCTTTTTTTGCCTTTCCTTTTGGCCTCATTAATATTCACCTCTGTGATCTGAGGAATGGGCTCGGGCCCAGCCTTCTTGGCACTTTCCCCCGCTCTATGTTTACCACATATGAGCACGTACTGAAATTATTCAAAAACACAAGCCCGCCGATTATGTACACGACACCCCGTGTAGCTAGTGAATTCCTTATGCCGCATGACTAATGCATGCATCGCCTAGGAGCTGAATTTGCCTCAAAGTGTTAGACTTGCTTACACCAGCGTTGCTTGAGCCAGCACACCGACTGTAAGTGTCTGCAGTACAGAATAATATACATCTCGCAAAATGAAAGCTGTAGTTCACCGGCCTGTAGTGTCTGGTGGATGCCCAGTGCCTGCCTCAGGCTGGACTGTGAAAGTGCAGAGCCTGTAGCTGTGTGTGCCAATAATACGGCACCCTGCTGAGACCACCAGAGGGCCTAAGGAGGAGGCAGTGTGGGCCTTGTGCTAGGTCACTGACCACCACCACCACACGCACTACTCTGGGGGTTGAAAGGTCTGATGCTGGTCCATGAGGCAGGCCTAATACCATGTTAGGAAGGCGTATTTTTACCAGCGTCATTAAACAGAACCTGAAGGAACTGTGTTGCTGAGGAAACTGTGCTATAGTGCACGATGGTCTGGAATACTAATGTGGGTTCAACACAAACTACAATGACTGCCTTTCACCTGTTCCTCCAGACCTCAGGAACACCACTGTTCCATTCAGTTACGGCAGTCCGTCAAGACCCCCCCCCCCAAGACGTGGCGGTCATTTAAGGTCGTTAACTTTGTCGATTTCTTTTGCATCCCTAAGATAACCGCACTAGCAGCCGCTAGCACCAGCCGCTCTGATCCTTCATGTCTGGATATTTTTATCTTCTCGTCTCCTCTGTCGCTTTCTCTGCCGCGCTTGTTGCCAGGGTTGGCATCAAAGCGTCAGATAACAGCCTGTTGCTTCAACCTTTGCGCCTCTTCAGGGTGAGCTTTTCTCTCTGTGCCGGAATGGGTGCTCTTAATTCAGTTCAACCGTATGTGTAGGGCATCTCTACAGACGCTTCAGACCTTTATTGAGCAAGCTGAGGGTAACAAAGGCAGGAAGAGCTGCTTAAGGAGAAGTAGAAGACGATGACGACACACTGAGAGGAGCTCATTCAGATGTATGGAGTTATGAGCTGAATACAGAGTTATACATAAGAACATGATAGCTGGGAAGCTCTGTATAGCCTCAGGCCTGAATCATGCCTTTGCATCTCTATCTGTGAATGTCCTAACGTCTAGAATAGAATAGGGGTCTACGAACATATTTGCATGTAGCGTTAACACTAGGGGGCAGTGTTGTTCATTAAACCGTAGTACTGTTTGTGCTCCAGTAGCTCTTCTGTGAGATCGGACCAGGCAGTCCACGCTTCTCCATGTTCTCCACGCTCATCAACGAGCTTCAGGTTTCAATAACCCTTTATCGGACCACTTTTGGTAGATGCTGACCTCTGCATACTGGGAACGCCCCACAAGACCTTGCTGATATTTTGGGAGATGTTCTGACCCAGTCATTTGTCTGGTCATCATAATTTGGTTCTTGTCAAAGTGGCTCAGATTCTTACGCCTGACATCCCAAGTACAGGGATAGTCCATTGGCCTTGCCCTGGGCAGTGTTCAGCCCTAAAGCAGAGGGTGCAGACGCCAGAGAAGAACCCTTGACATGGTGCTCTGCTGCTCTGCTTTGAAGCCTGTCCTGCATTACATTGTAGTTGTGCGAGAATGGATAGAAGAAGAGCTGGATGTGTGCCCCAGCTCTAGATATACTTCTCTTCTCAACTACTCAGGGCTGTATGACACAGCCTGGATTTGCCAGCGTGTAGTTGTGATTTTGGAGGGGCGCTCTTCTGTGATTAGCCCTAAACCCCAAAAATGTTCAGAAAGGAATTAGTAGTCCGCTCACACTCCTCATCCTCCTCTTTTCTTATCCCTCACTTCACCAAATCTTATCCGTTTGATCTTTTTTCGTGCTCTATCTGTCTCTGAGCCTACAGGCTTCTGCTCAGCGGCCTGTGGAGATGCGACTCGCTTCCTCTCTGTCTCTCTGTCTCTCCATGGGAGCTAGGGTCCTCCTCCACGGCGCTGTTGATTGTTTACCTCCTCATTCACCTCCTCGAGGACTGCTTGGCTCTTTGTTCTGCAAACACTCGTGGCTGCGCCGTTATCTGCATCCTCACGGCTCTGCCTGTAATTACACCGCCTGCTATTCAGCAGTGGTGATTTGAAGGGTGGCACAAATAACACCCCGGAGGGATCTCCCCCACCGGGCCACAGGAGGGCGTTATGCGCGTTCGCTAGTACAAAGAAGTGGAACGTGGTCTGCGTTCACCTGACCTGCTTTGTTGCTCATTTCTGATTCTGATCCAGTAGTTCTGCCTTGACGTAGTCGTATGTGTAAGTGGCCTAAAATGACCAGCATGAGCCCATTTGACCCTGCCGGTAGTGGGGGGTGATGACGTCGCTATCGAGTCGCTTTGACGGACAGGGGGGTACGTTCTGTCATAATATACTGTTACTCATCATTTACATGAAAAAAAAAAATTTGGGTCAATGCTGATTCTGCATTATCGTGCACCCTCCGAAACCTGCAGTGTCATACCATGGCTAATCTGTTAACTTGCACTAGCCTTTCCGCAGCTGTCGCTGAACATTTTTTAGAATGTTTTGCAAAAAAATTATCCTTTGTGTGTCCTCTGCTGGCCACTAGTGGAATAGGTGTGGGGGGGTGCAGTGATTGGGGGATGCTGACTTTTCCCCCTTTTATATGTTGCAGCTTGATCCTGTGTGTTCAGCTTTGTTTGATGAAATGCCTGAAATACAATGTAGAGATGCAGAGTGGTCTCTTCATTTTTCCGGCGCTGTATATGTCGTTTACATTTACGGCGTTTAGCAGATGCTCTTATCCAGAGCGACTTACCAAAGGGCTTCACTATTTACTCTAGAATAACTTTAGCTAGTTTGAATAGACTAAACATTCAAAGATCTCTCTAAGCTTAGACACTACTAAACACAAGTCAGTAAGGAGACCATAGTACTCTTCTCTTCGCCTGAGGACTTTTGGAAGAGGAGGGTCTTCAGTCTGGGTTTGAAGACAGCGAGCGTTGGACATCCAGGGAAAGTTCGTTCCACCCTTTCGGTGCAGGACAAAAAAAAGCCTGGACGCTCGTCTTCATTCATTCGTTGTTTTTCCATGACTTCTCCATAATCTCTTGATCAGAACGTTCATTTCATTTTACTGCATTTTGTTTCCATCAGAGCCGCCAGACGAGGTCTCTCTGAGCTGCTTGAGAGCTTTCTATTTCGAGTGGCTGGAGCCTTTCCTGGACTTCTCACATCTCCTCATCACGCCAGCGTACCTCTCCACTGCTTTCTCCCTCCCAAACCACACCTTTCTTCCCCTTACTTTTACGTCTCTAACTTAAAGGTGGTGCACTATTGTTATGCACTATTTAGTGTGCTTGGTTTGAGACGCAGCATTTGGACATTTGGACTATGGGATTTTTACCCTGGTTTTTGCTGTGATTCTCAGTCTGGCGGAGTCCAGAGAAAATTGCATAGTGTGTGAGGGGTGGAGACTCAGATTTTTGGTCTCCCGACCGTGATCCCGAATTTTTTTATTTATTATTATTTATTTATTTATTTATTTCCCCCCCAATCAGATTCAGAGCGTAGTCTAGTAGCGTATACTGGTCAGCGATTCCGTCTGAGCGGGTCCTGTGTACAGCCAATGAAAAGTGAGCAGGAGCAGTGCCACCTTAAATAATGCAGCAGCTCCATTCATGTCACTAGTAGCTACATGTCTGATACTGCAGCACAGTTTAAGGTGGAACGGAAATTCATTTACGAAGCCAATATCTGCCCTGTATGAAGGGTAGCCTCCAATGTGTGCTGGGCTACCCCCCTCCATCTCCTTCTGCAGTCTGTACAGACCGTGCTAACCCCCGTCTTCCCACCCATGACCTCACCTAAAGGGGCTTACACGTCTCTTTAGTTTGGGTTCAGCACAAATGGCGGCTCTGCGACTTCTAGGTAACGATGAAGTCAAGTTACACCAGTATTGGAGTGTTGAAGGTTTCAGCGAAGGTGCTTGGACCTGCTGTCAGTGCTGTTGGTGTTCTGCTTCTGTTGGAGGCAGCCAGCGGTTCTGCTAGACAGTATACACTCTACTTCAGGCTAGACTGGCTCTGCTCACATGTGTTTCAGTGAAGCTGTGTTTTTACAGGCCTCTTGGGACATGTAGTGTTGCATCAAGGTTTGGACTCGCATGACGCATCTCCACCGCTGTCGATGTGCTTCTAATGATTTTCCAGATTACTGGTGTCGGGTCTCGCCTGGCTGCCTGTGGCCAAATGCTAATTTGAGTTCTGACTATCACACCAGCATAGACCGTGTCTTTTGCTGCGGTGAGTTTGTGTCTGGTGGGTTTTTGGAGGACTGCAGTCATACCACCTTAAGCTATTTCTCTTCCAGTGGTGTGTATATGTGTGTGTGTTGGGCTTAGAGTATAGCACTCCCTGGCTAGTTTAAAATGAGTCATTTTCTGGCCTGTAAATAGAGGGAGAGTGATGATTTATAGCCCAGGCTCGACGGAGAGAGGAAGCGAGGAGGCGGCTGATGGAGAGAGGGAGTGCTGAGGGAGGTTTGAGAGAGAAAGGGGTCAAGAGGGATGAGTGCCAGGAGGAGAGGATGCAGGTCTTCTGCTCCAGCAGTAGACGGCCTAAAACAAACCGCTCAGCCGCTGCTAATGTGACAGAGCCTTGTTGTGACTAATTATGCATCCGTGATCATTTGGCAGGGTGAGCGCCATTGTGCGGAGGCATTCTCTCTGCTTTTGGCACGCTCGGATTCAGCATGCAGGACAGGGGGCTGGGAGGGCCCTAATGGACCCTAATACGTCCAAACAGTCCAGACAGTGCTGCTCTTTTCCTCCGGAAAAGGAGACGAGGAGGATGCATACAGTGTGTTTGTGATTTCTGGAGGATGGATGTGTACACCATGATATTAAGCTACATGTTTTGTCCTAACTCCACTTAGCAACTCCTTAGCAACGCTATAGCAACTACCTGGCTCCCCTCTAGCAACTACCTGGCATACCATAGCAACCACCTAGCAGCACAGTAATCATCATCTTATGATAACTTGTGAACTCCATAGCTACCACCTGATATACCAACAGTGGCAACCTAGCAACTGACTGAGGGGACTGAGGGGGCTCTTCCTTATAAATAAATCCAAGCAGTTCAGACAGTGCTGTTCGTTTCATCTAAAAGAGAACAAGGAGGATACTAAGCAACACCATAGCAACCACCTAGCAACACCCTCTTGGCAACTGCCATATTTGAACTGTTATATGAGATCTGGTATTTTGTCTTGGGCTCCCCCTACAGGTACAGAGTGTGTTCACTTTTACTCCACTGCAGTCAATACAAATTGCACTATAAGCCAAATTGCACGGATGAAGCTCAGGATAACATTTAGCCCTCTAAGTGAGGAAGAGCAAAAGTGTTGGAAATAGCCATAACTGACCAAAAGTTACTACTCCAATGCCCTTCCCAGCACCCAACATGTGAAGGTTGCTCAAGGCCAATCGTGTGTAAACTTTAATTACTATTTTTTTTACTTGTGGTTGGTGGTTTGGCTTTAAGGGAGAAAACTGTACCCAGGCTGTCTTGCAGATCCTTTCATGTCCTCATTATTTAGCACTGCAGTCCACAAAGGCAGCTGTTCAGTACCACACTGCACACTCCTCCAGAGAGCAGTGAAACTGGCCCAGTGCATCCCTGGGTTACCATTCCCACTTATCTCCAACATCTGTGGGAAATGCAGTGAGGGGAAACTGTGTAGTATCACTAGGGACCGCACACACCCCGGTCAAGACCTCTTCATATTGGTGCCATATGGCAAACGGCACCCGTGCATGTAAAAAGGACCCCGTACCAGCAGTGTTACTGACGATTTGTGACCTCGGGCCATACGGCTGTTCGACCTTTATTCCAGAACTCGGTCAGCTCCCCCTACTGAAGCTCATGAATACATTTCTACATGTTAATCTGCGCCAGGCGATCCCCAGTGACTGTGTAATGTCTATTTGTACAGTTCAATATTTACAGCACTAGCATTTCCATTGCTTGACATTTCTCTGTAATGTTTTTCGCTGCTGTTTTATTTCCCCCGTCACTTGTAACACTGTAACCTAGAGAAACCAGGTTTTACTCACAAGTACTCCAGTACTGTGTTCCAGGTGCCAGTATTGCGTAATTTCTTAGAGAAGGAAGAAAAGGGGTCTTATAAACTTTTGTTTGCTTATTTTTTTCTCCATACTTTCTATTCTAACTTCATCCGTCCACTGGACTCTTTTCCAAAAGGCCTCAGGCTTGTGTAGATGTTCCTTTAAAAACCGCTGAAGTTGAGTTTTGTGATGAGCGGAGGTGTCAAGTAACGAAGTACGATTACTTTGTTTCCTTACTTAAGTAGAAATGTTGGTTATCTACACTTTACTGGAGTAATTATTTAATTATTTAATTATTTTTATATGTTTTAATTATTTATGTTTTAATTATTTGTATATAATTTTTTTTTATTATTATTTTTGCTGGAGTAATTATTTAATTATTTTTATATGTTTTAATTATTTGTATATAATTTAATTATTTAATTATTTGTATATGGTTTAATTATTTAATTATTTTTATATGGTTTAATTGTTTAATTATTTTTATATGGTTTAATTATTTATATGTTTTAATTATTTGTATATAATTTAATTATTTAATTTATTTTTACTGGAGTAATTATTTTAGTTTTTATTTTTTTACTTCATTATTTTCACACAATTATCAGTACTTTCTATTCCTTACATTTAAAAAACAGCCTTTGTGAATGTGACACAGTGTGAATGTGACTGTGATTGGACGAGAAGTATAAACATACACCATTCTGACACCCTATTGGTTTATAAGAGATCCATCACACCTGCACATGTCCCATCACTCTCCAGCGAGCTCACAGCAGACGTCTGTAGTCTAGTATGAATTATAGAGGCTGAAGTGAAACGTCCCGACTAAGCCCCACATTTACATTCCAATAAAGCTTATTGATCACACGCCTCTGAAGTTTGACTTTCTGCACCATTACCAAACTTCTAGACAACGACTCCTCATATTTTCCCTCCATAAAGCACATGTTAATGCTCAGCAGTGCATGTAGATCCTCCTTTAATAGATCTGATATTAAAGCATTAAAGCCTCCTGTTGGCAGCAACGGCAATAGTAGGGATCCATACTCTAGCTTTGAATGCAGCGAGGGAGGGGGCAGTCGGATTTCTCTCTCATCCGTTCTATATCTCTGTTATGTCCACACCAAAGACAGCCCGGGCGCTGCACTTCCACACTTCCGACTTCCATCTTTTACTGAACAACTGAACCAAACATTTACTGAATTGATTCTTGACATTTGTGAATCGATTCAGAATCGCCCACATCCGAAACGAGATGCATCTAAGAATGGACTCCATCCCCCATCCCCAAATGCCATTGTGCGCTTCTGTCTTGCTCCTGGGTAATCCAGCAGACATGCCCTCACCATTTGTCCTCCTGTGATCCTGCTCAGCAGTGATCAGGACCAGTCTCTGCTTTGCATGAAGCCTGCGTGGCGGCTGGTAATGATGCAGTGTGTGCAGCAAGCTCTTTGCTCTGAGTGCAAATGACAGCCTCGCGGCCTCAGGAGATGGATGCTTTGTACTGGTCTGTGGGTTTGTGTGTGGGGACACAGGGGTGGGATAATGATAGGGGGGAGTTGTGGCGTTTAAGGTCACATTCTAGCCATCTTTCTCTTCAAATGAATTTCCTGTACCCTCCTCAGCTACATCCCCCCCCTACATAGACCCCTCTCTCAGCCTCTCTCTGTCTCTTTCACAGTGGGTGTTTGATAGCGGCGCTAGCATGTTTGTCACATCTGTTCCGTCTCTTTCGTGCGTGTGTAGCATGTTGTTGTGGAGGCTGTAGATTGCACTGGCTGGAGGGCTGAAGGGAGACATGGACGAGCCGGTAATGACAGACTCTCGGCCGGATCCTTGTTCCCTCCAGCAACAGCTGCAACTCAGGAGTGCTCGGCATGTGTCAGAGTAAAATTAACCCTTTGCAGTCACGGTTATCACCGGCGATAAGCAGATTGGGGAGATATTTGATGATCTGAACGTGCTTCTGTTGTAGAGACTTGGAGCTGTCATGAATGAATTTTTAATAAAATAGAATATTAAATGAAATCTTTATATTTTAATGAAATATAATCACATTAAAGACTGACATCTCCTCAAACCCACTATGTATAAGTACCAACCAGTGTCATGAAGATCTCAGTGGGGGGGAAATGCATAACAGTGTGTGTTTTTATATTTTTATATGTGTGTATTTTTATAATCACCTGTAGGGGGCGCTAAACTTTTTACATTTTGCAGGAAATTCAGCAAGAATAGACAAGTGCCAACCAGTCTTATGAAGACCAGTCTTATGAAGATCTAGGTGGGGGGGTATATAACAATGTATATTTTTATATTTTATTATATTAAGGGTAAGGTTAGGGTTAGGGTTTAGGGTTCATTCAAGGGTAAGGTTTAGGGTTTAGGGTTAATTTAAGGTTAGGGTTAAAGGTCGGATTTAGGGTTGATTCAAGGGTAAGGTTAGGATTTAGGGTTGATTCAAGGGTAAGGTTAGGATTTAGGGTTAATTTAAGGTTAGGGTTAAAGTTCGGATTTAGGGTTGATTCAAGGGTAAGGTTAGGATTTAGTGTTGATTCAAGGGTAGGGTTAGGGTTTAGGGTTGATTCAAGGGTAAGGTTAGGATTTAGGGTTAATTTAAGGTTAGGGTTAAAGTTCGGATTTAGGGTTGATTCAAGGGTAAGGTTAGGATTTAGGGTTGATTCAAGGGTAAGGTTAGGGTTTAGTGTTGATTCAAGGGTAAGGTTAGGATTTAGGGTTCATTCAAGGGTAAGGTTAGGATTTAGGGTTGATTCAAGGGTAGGGTTAGGGTTCGGATTTAGGATTGATTCAAGGGTTTAAGGTTGGGGTTAAGTGTAGGGTAACATTCAATAGACAGTCCTTTATATTCATCCTAAAGTTCATTTGCATTTAATAGATATTCGGTTGAATCAGGTGAGCATCTATAGGCCTCTATAATGGACCATCCAAGTAAAGTGAAACCTACAATTTAACTAATAAACTGTTTCAATAATCTCCTCCCTGGCTTTGAAACCTCGCCACATTACTTTTCCCTTAAGTAACTGCTTCCAGAGATCAGTTTAGTTTCGCTCCCATTTCTGAGCTGGATTTATTTTTCCTCCTCAGAAGAGCTCGATCACTTCTCCTCTGTTGGTGTAGCTCCTGGGTCGAGGTGAATTCAGAGCGATTCAGCCTGCACAGTGGAGTCAATAAACAGACTGATTGTATCATTAGCTGCATTTGGCAGAGCTGCTCTGTTCTCGGTGATCTGCAGCGAGAGGATAAGCTGGAGTCTGCAGAACGGGGTGTGTTCTGCTGGAGTACTCGGAGCCAGAGGAGAAGGTGCGAGAGAATTGCTTTTGTATTCGAAGGATCAGTGGAAACACTGTGATCCTGACTTTCAACCCTCGCTCAGAAATGGTGTCATACTCTAGGTCCCCCTAAAGGTTCTATGTTGGGGTTGGGGTCGGGGTCTCTTTTCAGGAGCTGAGCTGCAAACTTCAGCAAGCGTCAGTGCATCATTTAGAACAGCCTTAATGGACCCAGTCAAGTTAATGGACACATCCCACAGTCAGAGCCTCTTGGGGACTGTGCTGTGGCTCTGGGATGTTAGGATTTTAATTTCAACTTGTGCGAAATTTCATGGGATTCTGGGTTTCTGAGATGGGAATATTAAAGTCATTACAAGCGATTATGAAACAGTGATCTGTGACCAGGGCCTGGAAGCGATTTAGTGTCAGTAGAAAAATTGAATGTGTGAGAATTCTGGAGTTCATTTAGATTAAAGGCTTTCTGTATTTAAACCAACACACAGTTGGAGGTATTGAAAGAACTGGTGATGTGTAGCACTGCAGTAAATATGAAGAACGCTGCACTCGGAAGCACTTACCTACAGAAAAGAGAGAGCCTACATTGTTCCTTTAAGAGATGAATGCATCAGTGTGTATCACGGTGGTCTGCTTCAGCCAAACGTACAGATCATGGGTCTATGCTGAGGTGCAATTTTTACTAGAGTAGATGATATTTGATATTTCTTTACCCTGGAGTGTAACATCCAGCTCGCCTCTCTTAGCATTAGCCATCAGTGTGATTTTGGCATGCTCCTTTGGGGCTCACATGGGTGGAGTGTGGGCTAGGTGGGTTGCAGATGTTCTTGGGCCACTGTAACAGCACATGTGCAATACCTCTCAGAGCCCTCAGAGTCCAAGAACATCTGGAACCCACCTATCCCACACTCAACCCATGTAAGCCCCAAAGGAACATGCCAAACATGTGTAGTGTACAACCCAGGTGGGGTCCATGCTTAACCAGTCCTGGTCCCATCGCTTAGACTCTGGTGGGCATCCATATGTGAGGCCAACGTGGAACCTGTGGCCAAAACCTTCTGGTTCTCAGTTGGGCTACACACACAGGCTGGGTGCTGGTAACTCTCTTCTTTCTGAAAGGAAAAATGATTTGAACCTGGATAAAATTCCATCAAATAAATGTCAGAACAGTGTTGATAATAGATTTTTCGATGTTTGCTTGTGTCTTTACCACAAGCTTGTTACTATTTATTATCTAATTATTAGTAAATATTATTACTTTTACCAAGTAATCAGAGCTTTCAAAAGAAAGTACTGCAAAATACTGTATATATTTACTTTGGGGTCTTGATTCAGTACATTTCTGCTTATAGCTATAAGGAGTGGCTGAGAATATTAAATAGAGGATATGCATTGACTTGACATTCCTGCTGGAACACACCCCTTTTAGTGGGACTTAGTGCCAGCGGTCCATGGACAGCGATGGGTAGCCAGGAACATGTTTCAGTGCCTGGATTCCAGAATTGCAGCAATTAATTAGTTTTTTCTTTTCTGGAGAGTTCGGCTGTCTGTAAAAGGTACAGTCTGTCACACAACAGCTCTTTCCTATTTTGTGTTTTAGCACAACGCTGCCACTCAGTCTTTTTGCCACTCAGTGGGCATGGCTGCAGAGACATCACATGCATATGTTGATGCTAATTTCTGTCAGAAGTCCATAACTGATGTTCTAATTGGCTTCCTCGGGTGGTGTTAATTAACACTGAAGATTAACCCTTTGGCTAGGTTGTTGTTATTTGGAGCAGCTGGCCTACACAACAACTACCCTAGTACTAAACAGCACTGAGACAGTAACATGATATCAGCATGATTACCTCAGCATTTACATACATGCAAATCAGGCAGATATCCAATTATATTAAAATAAAATGTTGAATTTTTACATCCCTAATATTATACAGTGTGTGGTGTGTGTGTGTGTGTGTGTTTGTGCTGTGTGTGTATATATGTATGTATGTATGTATGTATATCTATATAATCATTGTGGGGGATAGTGTGTATAGATGTGTGTCTGTCAGGCTTCATTCTGTAAGAGAGAACAGTAGGAGCTCTAATGTACATTATTCTTATGTTTATACTGATGTGATTCTCATGTGAGCCGTAACAGATGCCGTGTTCATTATGTAGCACTGAAATGCAGATCAGAGAATGAAATCAGGTTCAGGATGGACAGACATCATGGATATTTGATGGTCATTTATTATGCAGGATCTTTCTGATGGGAATAACCCCCCACTGCTTCAGAAGCTTTTATGTTGGACCCGGCTGGGCTGTTTGGGGGGGGGGGGGGGGGGTGATACTGTTATACGGCGATGCAAAAGCATTTGACAGCTCCCAGCATGCATTTCACCTTTCTGGGGAACAGAGCTCCCCTGACAGATACTAGGAGCAGTGTAGCCTCTATTGTGTGTGATGGTTAATATCAATAGTGTGTAAACAGTTGCCAGAACGGGGTGAGCTGTGTGAGAGAATGTTATCATAATGTGATAAATGATAAATTGCCCGACATTGTTTTTTTATATCAGTGTGACATGGGTCTCCTCTGTACTTCTGGAAAGACTGTGTGTATCATTATAAGACTTAGAAGATCTACAGTGTAACAACAGTGTAATTGTATAAACAGAAATTCTATATATGTGTGTGTGTGTGTGTGTGTGTGTGTGTCTATATAGGTTTTTTTTTAATGTAGGGCATGTAGAATACTGCATATTCTTCATACGTCAAATGTTCATACCACTAATGTACTACTTATATATATATATGAGAGAGCGAGAGAGAGACGGATGGAGGGAGGGAGGGAGAGAGATGTAAAGAGAGAGATTATATGTATGTGTTTGTGTGTGTGTGTGTGTGTGTGTGTATATGTATGTTACTGTTGGAACAAAACCTCATATCTTAACAATTGCCAGATTCCTAACTTATACACTTATACGTTCTTCGTATAAGTTTTTTACAGCATATGTACTTTGCCTGTGCCCAGTGCGACTCTCTGCTCTCAGCTCTTGACCCTTTATTGCGATTTTGCACTATTGAAGAACAACATACTGTAGTGTGCTTTATTTGAGTAAAGGGAGTGAACCCTGTGGAAATTCACCGTTGTTTTTATAATATATATATATATATTATCTGTAATATATATATATTATCTGGCTGGCGCTAGGTCCTAGACACCTCATCCCTGCCCCGTTATTTCTATTATTCATTTACTCTACTGCCTCTCGTATCCATAGCAACTGGCACGGCTCCTCACGGGATGTTTCCGAGGAGTCAAGCCCATTACCATTTGGTTTAAAGATTACCCATTACCCCCAATCAGCATACTTGCGTGCAAAGTGCATGCTATGGCTCGCAATACACTTGAAGTGTTAGTAGCAGACTGCGGCCGGCCTAGCATGCCAGCCTGACTGCCTGTTGTTGTGACATCACGTGCGTGAGCTTTATTTTTTTTCCCACAGGCTGGCGCTTCTGAAGAGGAGACTAGGCGCTCACCTTTAATTAGAATTTAGCCCCCTGCTATTTCTCTTGAGGACCCGTGGGTTCGATAGCTGAGATGCTCCAGCACCTTATTGAGATGCGCTGCCACATGGTAAAAGCTTCGTACGAGTCCCTCGCACGCCCTCTCTCTTTTCCACACATGCATATATATATACACACACACACACAAACACACTTCCTACTGCTGGTGCGTTTCTGCCTTTAGGGACCAATTCGATATGCGTCTCAGTACGCGATCAGCGGCGCGATACATGAAAGATGCATTTTACGCAGGCTGTGATTTAATATGATACAAATTAGCCCTGTTTGGGTGCAATGTGATGCAGCGTGAGCCGACTCCCCTCCTCCGTTGGGGCTGACAGGCTGATTGAAGTATGAAGTGGGAGTAAGGGAGAGAAATGGAGCGAGAGCAGGCTAAAGGCACTGTGCTAACATTTAGTTTGGTACAATTTCTTCTTCTTCTTCTTCTTCTTCTTATTATTATTATTATTATTAATATTATTATTAATGATAAAGAAATCATCTATGTGTCAACCATGTCAAGCTAGCAGATCCGGGTCAGCAGCTTCAGGCAATGTTTACATCAACCATCAACCGTAGATCCATCAATGCAGAATGGTCAGACTGGTTGGCGCTGACCGAAAGGCCACGGTAAAACATCTCAGAATGAGTGTCACGTCCAGCCTTGAGGAGGAGGAGGAGCTACAACAGCAGAAGACCACGTTAAGTTCTGGTCCTGTCAGCCGAGAACAGAAAGCTGAGGCTGCAGTGGCTCAGCACAGGCTCGCCAAAACTGGGAAACGCAGCCTGGTCTGATGAAGCTCCAGGTCTGCTGAAGAACACAGATGTAGGGACAGGATCTGGTGCAAACATGCTTGAATACAGGGACCCAACCTGCCTTATCTCAACAGTCCAGGCTGGTGGAGGAGGTGGTGTACCTTTGGGCCTGTTAATACTAATCATTACTTGGATGCCACGGCCTATTGAAGTATAGTTAGTGACCAGTTTATCTATCTCCTACTGACTTCAGCCATGCACCATAACTAACTCTAACTGGTTTCATGAATATGACCATAAGCTTGGTGTTCCTCAGTGGTTTGAATCCAGTAGCGCTGCTTTGGAGTATGGTAGATCTTTAGGAATCATGCAGTCATGTCAGCATGGGCCAGAATCTCATGCTACGAAGAGCTGAGGCTGCTTTGAGACAAAGGAAGGCTTTACCCTGTGTTAATATACAGCGCTGACACTCGACCGTCAGCTATGGAACCTGTCAGCTATGGTTCTCTATATGTTTTCTCCAACTTCTGTGTGTTTATAGTCCTTGTCTTGCTCGTCATGGAAGCTTTTATTTTCTGCCCCAGGCAAGATGAGCTGCTCCAGTTCCCTCTTGATGCAAACTGGCTCGAAGCAATCGTGCTTTGGACGTTAGGACTGAAAGATGGATACACTTTCCAAACTTCATGTTTTTGTTGCTGTTCTTGTTGTTGTTCGTCCATTCAAATCAGACTCTGTGTGAAAAAACTCATTTCCCTCCTCTTCAGTCGACCTGCTGCTTGAATCAGTGAATCGTAAAGCATTTAGGCCGGTGCTCGGATTCAAATTGCTGAATCTTTACACCCCTACTGCTCCTCTGTTGAAGCGAGTTGTCTCCCACTCAGCCTCTTTGTTCCGGCTGTCACTTGCTCTGCTTAGTGCAGTCTCCGGCTCTTTGGCATTTGGCGTGTTTTTTTTGGGATGATCTGTATGTCCTAGATTTCCTTTCGGAGGCGTGAATCTCTGCGACATTGTTTGTTATTAAGTGTATAACGCTCCCGAGGCGTTCCGCACGACAGCCTCGGCTCCGCGAAGCCAATTTGTTTAACCACCATCAACCAACACCACACTCCCACACTCACCCCAGCCGAGGCACGTTCCCAGTCAACCCTGACAGGAGATGCTGAGAGCTGCTCTCGGACAGGAACTTTTGATTTCCCAGGACAGCCGGGTCATGGGTGTTGGTTTAATCGCTGCCGCTCGCCCGACGGAGAGGCAGGGCTGAGGCGTCCGAGGCGTTCACTCAGGGGGAAAATGGAGTCAAGCCTCCAGCTCCAAAGAGAGAGAGGCACGCCCAGCCTGCACTATCCGGACCCTAATCCCCATGGCCATAAACAGCCTCCATCAAGAACGCTCAGGATGTGACATTTTAACATAGACTGAACATGGAGGAGGATAAAACTGTCGCCGGTCCAGTAAATACCCCAGCCTCCGTTAGTGTAAATCACTCTGCTGCTTTAGCCTGTAAGTAGCACTCAGTGTGTTAGGAGTGGTGGGGTTTTCGGGGGTTAAATGAGCATCTTCTACGGGGCAAGCGTAGATAGAATAGATTAAACCCAAATCTGTTCGGTTATTGGGGTGTTGCTAGGTGGTCGGGGTGTTGCTAGGTGGTTCTCACTCATTCTTTTTGGTCTAAAATAAAAGGGTCAGATGCTGAGCCAGCAGAACAGGATGAGATGTAGAATGAAAGGAATGTGTATTTTCATATCAGTGGAAAGTTCAGAAGTTTGAGTACACGTAGTCATCAGGAAATACTCTAATAGGAGACGTGCGACCCATCTGAACTTTGCTTAAAGCGCCCATAATCTACATTGCTCTTGTATTTGATATTCATTAGGGTCCACTTTTTCATCATTTATATGACTTTATGCTCAAAAAATGCCCATGTGTTCAATTATACATTTTTACATTTTCCTGGATGGTTACTATGGTATCCCATGTGGTTTCTGTGTTGTTGCTAAATAGCGGTTAGGGTGTTTCTAGGTGGTTCCCATTTATTCTTTGGGGAGGGGTGGGGGTCTTTTGCTACATGGAAACTGTATGTCCAATCAAAAAGCTGTATACAACCTCAAATCACACTATCAGACCCGACAATCTGGAGTGTGAACTGGATTGTCCATCTGGAAAACTGTGGGATGAGTATGCTAAAAATAGAAAATATAGAACAAAAAAAGGGGGGGGGGGTGCCAAGATAATGGCAGAATATTTTAAATGACACAAGAACATAGTTATTATAATTCATTAATTACCCATAAAGAGGAGTGCATAAACGAGTATACTGCGTTTGTATTAAATAAATAATAATAATTATTATTATTTTTAGCAAAATGTGCATAATGAAATTGGTGCTGTACAGAGGTGGGAGTTTGGGCTAGAAGGCCCGACCCCCTCTGATCAGTAGATCTAGGAATGAGAGATATTACTGTGATATAACTGAGTTAAAGGAGGTGACGGGGTGGTGGTAGGTTGCGAAAACGTTGTCGTGAACAAGGCCGAGACGGATTTTATAGGATGATGTTTGGGATGGGTTTCATTTCATAACTTCTCTTCATGTGTAATCATTTTCTTGCATAACTGTAAAATCAGGGTGGCTATGTCACAAAAAGTACGAAATAAATTTTAACAAATGAAATAAAAAAAGAGAACTTGGCAATATTGCCTCTTTCAAACGGCGTCTCATTAAAGGGAGATAAATCTGCTTGGTGAGGTTTTTTTTCCTCTCTCTTCAGTTTGAGTGCAACTGGAAGTAAATCACTGTAATAAGGGCAGGATCCCATTTCAGGATATTATTAAATGTTTAATGTCAGTTAAATGAACAGATTCTGGGTTCTTGAGTCATATTTAAAGGACTGTAGTGGAACAGACACAGCTTGGAACCACTGGTGGGAGACTTGGAGTGGAATATCTGGAAGACCAGAGCTCTGCACGTTCCCTTTGGCTCGGGAGCCAGCAGGCAGGAACTCTGGAGCGGCACGAAAGGACGAAGAAGCCAACAAGCTAACTGGGCTTCAGTGCGGAAACGCAATGAGGCCTGATGATGCCAGTTGGCTGAGGGGTCTTTTTCTAGTTTACCGTGCGAGAGGATGTGTTCTCCGTTTTTGAAAAGCTCCTTTTATCTTCCTTTTCCTTCTCTTTAAGGTTCATGTGCTGTTTGAGCTGCAGTTTGATACTCAAGGCACAAGGTTTCTCTGAGATCTTTCGCCAGGAGCAAGTATACGGCCGACGTCGTGATGAAATCTTGCAACTCAGTTTTTGGCATTTGTTTTGTGACACACACACACACACACACACACACACACACACACACACACACACACACTGTATTTTCAATCAGTAAGAGCATAGTGGTCTTCATGGAATAGTCTTTGATCGTTATGTTGCTTAGCAACCTAAACCTACTGTTAATGAGCTACATGGGAAAATATCTGAAAAGTGGCTCGTAATTATCAAACGTCACGGTTTGCTCAATTGTGTTCCAAAAAATGTCTGTTGCTTAGTAACGAGACCCTCAATGCATTTTGGTCCATGTTCAGCCTATACCATAAATTACAAGTGCATTGTGGGGGTTTTTAGTGCCCTCAAAATCATGGCCAGGATCCACTTAACGATTCACAGTCAGAGAGAAATGGCCCACATACTCAATAGTGCCCTAAGAACATAAGTTGGGGGGGGTGGTCCGGGCGAAGAGGGTGGTCCAGCCGACTACAGCACGGTCACCATGATCAGAGGATCACTGGTTTGAATCCTGGTCATGCTGCTAGCATCGGCTCCCCGAGAGAGCACAATTGGCCTTCTCTCTCACCCTATTGGCCGACGCTGGCGTCTGCAGGCTGGTGCGTTGGGGCCAGATGTACGGCGCTTAACTCCAGGCGGTTGGTTTCCCGGTGACATTCGAAAAATGAGGCTTGACTGTTCACGCTAGCCCACCTTCCCATACAGACCTCATCTGGACACCGAGCATGTCTTCGCTCCCCACACTGAAGGACAGGGGGATTGTGAGAGTGTGTGAATGTGGCTTTTTGCTGCTGGTCTCGTAAACTGAATGGGTAGATGACGGCAGGGTTAAACAGAGCTGCTGTGCCATTTAACAGGGTCAGCTTTGGCTTTCTTTTTTCTTTCTTTAAGGGTCGGTTAGAAAAGCAACTTGTCGGTCTAGTCCGTTTGAGGTGGTCGTGAATGGAGGAGTAGTGAGAGAACGGATCCTGCTCTGAGAAACCCTCAGAAAAGAGCTGAGCTCAGTTCAGTGGACGCTCGGTCTGTGGATGGAGCTGACGCACAGTGGGCCATTCTCTGCAGCTGCATTTAGTGTACACACAGCAGCCCCCTCTGTCAATGATTGCAGCGTGTGCTCTCTCTCTCTCTCTCTCTCTCTCTCTCTCTCTCTCTCTCTCTCTCTCTCTCGCTCTCCAAACACATATATATATATATATATATATATATATATATATATATATATATATATATATATATATATATATATATATATATACATATATATTTCTTTTTCTTTTGTGTAATTTAGTCCGAGCACGGTCACGTGGCGTGGTGGACAGTGTAAAAGCAGTTGGGCGCTGACCCAGAGGTAATTTTCTTTTCTGCATGCTGCCTTTAATTTGTTCCTGCCGTGTGCAGCGGAGCTGCGGATTTGATAGTCAGATTGGTAGCTGGGCTGCTTCTCCGCCCGAGGCACTATGAGTTACTGGAGTGGAAAAACACAGTTCTGAAGATTACTACTGTCAATATATTTTTATAAGTATTCAGAGGAGTTGAGTTGAACTTATTTATTTATTTATTTATTTATGAGTTTGAGTTTATGTATTAATTTATTTAAGGGAAAGTATGTTTCATATTTCATGTTGCAGATAAACAAAAAGGACCAAAAGGATATACTTTCCCTTATACTGCACACTTTTTAGACAAAACATCCTTAATATAATAATATTATTTTAATAATAGTATATATTTTTATATATATATATTTAGATATGGGAGCCATATTTACAATAAAGCGTGATGGGGTGATATGTGACAGGGTGGTAAATTTCATCCTAAAATTGTTTCAGGTCTTCTTACGATCACGTAACTCAAATATAATTTAACATTCATAAAAATTAAAATAAAATTTTACAGTTTTTTAAAATAAGAGTGTCAGAACCTGCTGCTTAAAAAGAACTGAATGTTTATAGACAAAGCAAGTTAGTGTGACGGGGTGGTATATCAATGTCATGTAGATAAATGTATTAAATAATGAATTAATTTTTTTACATAAATATATCTAATGTAAACAGGGATACATATCGCTGCTGTCCAATGAAAAACATGCATCTCCATGTTTGTCAGTGTTAAATTTTCTCCATGGTTTGAACCCTGTAGCTGCTTCTGGACACTGTGTAAATAACTCTGGATGAAGAGGACAATAGAGATGCTGTGAATTACGTGGACTCTTATTTTATTGACTTCCATTCAAAGTTAAGAGCATTTTGCTGCCTTCCTGTAATGTTTTTCTTTGTACAGTGATGAGATACTCCTGACAATAATTCAGGCTTGATTGCGCTCTCTCGCTCTCTCTCACTCTCTCTCTCTCTCGCTCTCACATACAGACATCCTGCCATCCTGTTATGGATAGTGATGTTAATTTGGGTGTCACATAACTCCCCATGTTAGTGCTCCACTGTCACATGTCAGCTTGTGTGTGTGTGTGTGTGTGTGTGTGTGTATGCATCACTCTGACAAGGGCTTACCTCATTAATGCTGTTTGTTGTAAATGTGCTCACAAGCTGAATGCTGTAGGGGATATGAACTGACACATCTCCATATATGTCTGTTACAATGTTCCTTCACTAACGTATTGTCTCTCTCTCTCTCTCTCTCTCTCTCTCTCTCTCTCTCTCTCCCCGCCCCCATTGCGGCTGTACCTGACTTGTCCTCCTGTCCGCTCCTTTCTCCCGACCCGCGCAGGTAAGTTCACTTGTCTTTGATTATTCATGGCCAATCGGTCAGTCCCTGCATGCGCTACTCCCAGATCTAAAGGCAGGTACGACGTGACCTGCAGCCACGACCCCCGACAGACTGTTTGCTAGCAGTTACGTTGGTGTGAGCAGCTGGAGCAGCTGTGTGCAGCCGATAGGAAATAGGCTGGAAGCTGGAGCCAGGGTCTAGGCTCAGAGGCCTCTGCTCTAGGCTCGTGGAGATGGTAGAGCAGCAGTGTGCTCTTCCAAGACTGCACTTTGTGAAGTACTGTGTACACACACACACACACACTGAAGCTAGTGGGACTGAAGTGCTGTCGGCTGTCTTTTTAAAAAGTGTACCGTCACTGTCACCCAAAACCCCTCAGATCTCCAAACTGGCAACTTTACAGGAGAAGGAGAAAAAAATATTAAATAATTTTGGAGCATTTCTATTGGTCAATTCATCATCACTGATAAATGCAGTGGTGGCTCAGTGGTTAGAGCTCTGGGCTATTGATGACCGGGTTGTGGGTTCGATACTCCGGCTCGGCGAGCTGCCTCTGTTGGGCCCTTGAGCCAGGCCCTGGGTGTGGGTGTGTTCTCACTATCCCTAGTTTGTGTGTGTGTGTGTGTGTGTGTGTGTGTTTACTACCACAGATAGGTCAATTGTGGAAAACACATTTCTCTGAACACAGTACAGTGACAGACACTTGCACCATTACTTTTACGTTTTACTTTTAACACAATGTAAAGAGCAACTGTCAGATTTACAATATGTAAAATATTGGAGATGCAAGGTTTTTATGTTAACGACCATTTGTTTGTTTATGTTGAGCATTAGAAAGGGAAATTCCACCAAATCTAAATTTCGGCATAATTTAGAGCCATGTATAGTCTGATGTCTGCTTCCTATCACCAGCATTGTGAACAGTGTTGACTGTAATCCTTTAGGGAAAGCATGTCACTCTAAATAATCAAATTATGAAGAAATGTTTACAAAATTGGTGAACCTCCTCTTGAATTGAATTGATCACAGTGTGATTAAATGACATCAATATGTTCAGTATTTGGACGTAATTTTGAGGTCAAAGCTATCCAAACCAAACATGACCTGAACGCCCTTGAACCCCCATAGCCACGACATCCTAACTACAGTGGGGACCCGCATGCCCCCGCATGTGTCCTCATTTCTACTAAAACAAAAATAGGTCATCCTAACATTCGGGTCAAATGCTTTTTCAGATGATTTTTTTTCTTCATCAGCACACATTCAGCAGGTGTGTCCAAACTTTTGACTCGTACTGTATCTCCATTTTTGTCAGTGTTTAGTTTGAACCCTGTAGTTGCTTACAGTACACTGTGTCAATAAGTCAAAATTCAGATGTAATAATTAAATAAAAATAAAACATTTATTAATAATTAAATAAAAATTCAGATGTAATAACTCAAAATTCACATTTTTAAGATGATCTTTGTTTTCCACATTTTATTTATTTATTTATTATTATTATTATTATTATATAAAAATCCAATTATATATATATAATAATATTATATATATATTTTTATAAGCACACATTCAACAGCTGTGTCCAAACCAACTTTTGACTGATACTATACAAATGAAAAAAATCAGGTCCAGTTATTCGGAGTTGCCCTTTCGCACATGTAGCATACAGCCGGAGACTCTGTTCGCCAGACGCCTCGTCAGAAATGACCCGCACTGTTGTGGTACAGGGCCGGCATGTTAGATGTCCAGGTAACGTCCGATCCAGTGGATCCGGATATTTGCATTCACACTTCCAGCTCCTCCGGCTAATGTCCGAAAAAGGTTCTAGATGACCGTGGATGTCTGAAAGGGGCTTGTGTCGCAGCTTTGCTGCCCTTTACATAATTCATGTTGTAAACCGGGATTCTGCCGGACAGTGGACTCTGTTTATTCCATGAGTTCATTGATGACTCTGCTTGTTTTGCTTGTAACGGCACGTCTTTTCCGCCCTGATTTAAAATGTGGAAGTTTAAGTGCTGGGCTGTGGATTTCGGATGAGCCGCTCAGCGGCCGAGTCCCAGATGCTTTATCTGCGGGACTTCGATCGATCCTGGTGTGTCTGCACAGCAGTGTATTGTGTTTCCTCTTGCTGGAAATAGTGCCAGTGTGGCGCGGGATGCACATTCACTTCTCCTTAATGCCACGGAAAACTGCCAGAGCGGTTTCTTGCCCCTCACCTCGTTTGTGTGTGTGTGTGTGTGTGTGTGTGTGTGTGTGTGTGTATGTGACCCGCTTAATTAAAATAAAATCTCAGCTATGTAAACCTAACCTCAGGGACGAGCTCGTATAACTAGTGCTCCTTTAAAAAAAATGATCCGTTTGTTTGCGAGAACCGCTGACACGCTTCAGAAAGCCTGGCCGCAGCAATTCAGAGAGGCTGAGTGAGAGAAACCATTTTGCTGTGAAGTTTGAAATCGTTTAACGGGAAAGGGAAAGGAGGAGGGGGTGGGGCTGAGGAGCGGGCGCGGATTTAATCGGATCAGGGGAGGGAAAGCCAAGGCCTCGGAAAGAAGGGCTTTCTTCGGAGCAGGAAGTGCTTATCGCGGCGCGGCAGGGGGCTGATGGGGGAGGACGGTGGAATTGCATTATTGCCAATCAGCGACTCGCCTGCTTCTTCATCCAGGCCACAGCGAGGAGGGGGAGGAGGGAGGGGGTCCCAGATCCAGATCCAGCTGTAAGGGTGCAGTCAGCTTTGCTTCGTCGTGTGGAGTAAGACCATGTTGACCGGGAGGCCGGCGTTGTTTGGCAAATGTCCAGGAACTAACGGAGAGATTTCTTTTTCCAAGTCAAGTCAAGTGAAACTTTCTCGTCTCAGTGGTCAACAGTTACAGTGCTGCCCCTCGCTCTTGGTCCTGGAGGATCATGGCTTCCTAATGACTGAGAGCAGATGGAAATCCATATATTTGTATGGCCTTGGGTAGATACGCTTATCAAGAGTTGCTCACAGTGTGGCCTTGTAATAGAAATAGGTGACTGTACTGTTAAACCAGCAGTTCTGGGACCTTGAGACCTCCCCCTGAGTGTGATTGGTTCTGCTCACCCAGTCATTTGTTCAGAAACCACCTACTGACCGTGCTCGGCATTTGTGCTGACGCCTCTCCCCGGTGGCGACTGGCCATGTTTACCCTGTTGTTTGTGCTGAAACCACCCCCTGACTGTAATTGGTTCTAATCAGCACCACGTTTCTTCACCCAGACTGTCATTTGTTCTAGTCACAACCTCATTTGTCCAGAGAACTTTCCCTGGCTGTGATTGGTCCTCTTCCCCCCCCATCATTTGTTCTGAGACCTCCCCTCAGACCTGTGATTGATCCTAATCACCTGTTTTTTTGTTCTGAGACCAACCCTAATCATCCTGTTCTGTTTCCTGGGACCTCCCCCAGACTGTGATTGGTTCTAACCAGCCAATCGTTTGTTCTGAGACCACCCCCCAACTGTGATTGGTCCTAATCATCCTTTTCTGTTTCTTGGGACCTCCCCCACACTGTGATTGATCCTAATCACCCACTTGTTTTTTTTTCCTCCACTTGGCTGTGATTGGTCCTAATCACCCTGTTGTTTGTTCCCAGACCTCCCACCAGTCTGTGATTGGTCTGTTCCTCTGACCTACCACACACTATGATTGCCAGATTCCCCCCGGCTGTGATTGGTCCTAATCTCCCTGCTATTTGTTCTGAATCCTCCCCCAGACAGATATTGGTCTTATCAGCCACCTTGTACATGCGGAGGCCTCCGTCCGTGACTGTGACTGGTCCTGAGCACATCGTCACATTTGTTTATTTAAGAACCTTCTTAGATATGATTAACTAATGACCTCTTCGGGTAATTGGCTTCTCTGTAGCGCTAGTTGTGAGTGTGAGGAGCAGGTCGATTTGGGAAACCCCAGAGCCTCAATCAGAGACCAGTTGGACATCATGGGGGACATCATTGAAGAGTGAGTGCTCAGCCTTTCTTCTGAGAGCTCATTTCTGCTCATTCTCACTGTTTTACATGCCTTACGACTGCGGCAGTATTGGTGCTGAAGGATGTGGGGAGCTCTGTTGTACACTTAATTATTCTGTTCCACCCTCTGTCTTGCTCAGAAACACACACACACACACACACACACACACACACACACACACACACACACTGTCTTCTTCACTCCTCTGCCCTGTGGCTGGCCTTGTTGTTGATTAAACGGCAGTTAAGCTGAAAGTACAGCCTTAATGCTCAGTGATAAAGATGAATGGGACCTGTCTGTCATGCGAAACGTGCGTGTGTGTCCCCGCCTCCGGCATCAGGGCTTACCACAGCCTCCCTGGAATTTGCAAACACACTCCCACATGCTCAGACACAGCATATGGAGCGACGCTGGCCTCTCTGCTAATCAGAATAGCAGGTATGAGGAGGCTAATGGTCGTATTACCCTACTGTTCAAAAGTTTGGAGTCACTTAACTTATAAATAATTAGTGTTTTATTCAGTAATAGCTTATGGTGTGGGTTGAGTATTGTAGACTGACTGGACATCAGAAGGTATTTATTGATCTATAGATTCATTATTTTAGGTATTGAAAGTATTTAAAAGGAAATGAATAAATTACAAATCAGTAACTGCCGTTTTTCTTGGTTTATCTGGATTCTCTTGTACGTTGTCCACACATGTCCAAATGTTTTTGGACACATGCATGTTGTGCTTATTGCTGAGACAGATGTGCAAATGCACACATACACACACAGCTTGTCCAATGCCAGTAGAGTAGGACTCTCAGATGAACATTGGCACCTTGAACTGGTTGGCACCTTGCCTAATGCCAGGCGTGGGCTAGAGGGGCATTGAGCTGTAGAACTGTGTTCTCTGGAATGATGGGTGGTGCCCCATTCAGTATGTTTGGGATGAGTTGGGGAGTTGTGGACAAGGTGGGATGGTAATCATTCAACATCCTAACCTCATTATCACTCTTGTCACTGAAAGCAATCAAATCCTCACAGCAATGTTCCTCCTTCTTCCCTGGACAATAGAGACAGTTACTCCAACAAAAGTAGCATTAACTCTTTTTAAAAACCCTTGATTTCAGAAGAAACAATAAATGAGGAGGTGTCCCAATACTTTTGTCCATGTAGTGTACTTGGCGATTTGATCAGTTCTCGTTAAGTAAGAGTTGCTCTGGGTGTTTTATTGTACTGTAACTTCATGAGCTGTTCCACAGCTGTGTTTGTCCTTCCTACAAATTAAATAAAGCTTATAATACGGTACTGAGGGCGGATTTACCGTGTTCTACCACTGTACCTGTAGCTTATTGTGTCTGTTTAGATTATATAGCTGTAAAGTTGTGGGATAGATGTCAGATTGCCTCTATAGACAGCAGGCATCGACTGTGTACGTGTGAACAGCAGTGTGAACAGCTGGATCAGCTCTGCCTCCGTGCTGAAGTGATTATCAGGTTTGAGGGCTGGGGGTGGGGGAGGTTATAATAGAGGTGTATTTTCGGAGTTCGGAGGCCTGAGCGTTACTTTTTTCTTTTTTCTTCTTTTTTCTTTTTTTTTTTTAACCTGGTGAAACAGCTCCACCTGCAGGCTGCTGGGGAGGGGGTCAGCTGTAATCATTCATTACCCATCTCCTCATTCAGGCCATCAGCGGGACGTCCATTTGCTGCAGTGACCTGCACATCATTAAGACCTGCATTGATCAAAGTCAACGTGGGTCTGTTTAATTGCGCCTGACCCGAGCCTCTGACTCTCCCACCCTCCATATCTCTCTAACACTGACCCCAACACTCTCTTTTTCTCTCTCTCTCTCTCTCTCTCTCTCTCTCTCTCTCTCTCCTTTCTGTAGCTATCTTTTTTCTGTCTCTCTCTATCTGTCTTTCTCTCTACTCTCTCTTTCTCATGCTCGCTCTCTCTCTCTCTCTCTCTCACTCTCTCTCTATCTATCTGTTTCTCCCTCTTCGTTCTGTAGCTGTCTCTTTTCTATCTCTTTCTATCTGTCTTTCCCTCCTCTCTCTCCCTATTCTCTTTCTATGCTCTCTCTCTCTCTCTCTCTCTCTCTCTCTCTCTCTCTCTCTCTCTCTCTCTCCTTTCTGTAGCTATCTTTTTTCTATGTCTCTCTATCTGTCTTTCTCTCTGCCCTCTCTCTTTCTCATGCTCTCTCTCTCCCTATTCTCTGCCTCATGCTCTCTCTCTCTCTCTCTCTCTCTCTCTCTCTCTCACTCTCACTCACTCACTCACACACACACACACACACACACACACACACACACACACGCTCTTGGCCAACCTTTAAGCCACTGTTCTGGGGTAAAGAAGGGAGAAATAGGGTCAACTGCGCACACACATAGAAGTGTACACACACACGTGCGCGCCCGCACACACACACACGCGCACACACCCAGGCAGTGCGGAGTGTTAGCAGCTGTGCTCAGGTGTTGCTGAGTCAGTTGATGGTTCTGTGCTGATTCTGTGTTCGGTCGGGCCTCCTCGTTCCAGAGCCGACCCCGTGACTGAAGAGCAGCTGAGCAGTGCTGATTACTGGTCTCTGCTGCAGCTGCACTGTGTATCGCCTCTTAGTAGAGCTGGGCAATATGACGATTTTAATTTTGTTATCGTGATACACAATAAGCTTTTCTTAGAATACGGAAGAGACTGTGTAATTAGACTGGGTTAATTAGATGAAGAGCAGCAGATGTTGAATAATATAAATTTTTAGTCTGTGATCTGTGATATTGTGATGAATATAGTTTATTATTTAAAATATCGTGATATAGTATTTTTACCATATTGCCCAGCCCTACCTCTTATCCAGTATCACAATGTGGGGGTGTTGATTCCCCAGGTTTCAACCTTTATTCAAATGTTTTGGTGATATGAAGATGCATTTATTTACCTATTGCCAAGCCTCTCTTTACAGAAGCCCAGTATGACTTCCAGCTCCTCCAGCAAACAAGGACCTCCTGTTATTTTTACTATGTTAGTGTTTGTTTGGTTCGTGCAGTGATTGTACAAACACAACAAAGGTTTTGTCCAGATTTTAAAAAGTGTCTAAAAGGACATTGGCTCAGTTCTGTATATTTTTGGCTCAATTCTTCCACTTTTGTTTTTATTAAAGCACGATTTTGACTAACTGACTTCTAAATTTAATCAATGATATGGTAACACAAGTAATACATTGTACCTATGGTACAAATACCTACCAGACCATATTCATTACAGTGTTTGTGATGGGACCAGGGTTCTTGATATCTGGAATGTAAAAATAGTCATAATATTATTATATATAATATCAAATAATATATAAAATATTATAATATTTTATTTACTATCCAAAACCATCAACAAGCTTTCACACGTGTTCCAGCTTGTTTAGAAAATAGATTTAAGGCCTAAATAAGAGCTCAAAACTTTCGTAAAACTGTACCTAACCATTTCATCCAGTAATTGAATCGTTCTGATTGGTTCTAATTCCCAGTTAGAATGAATACATTTTTACCTTACTCCGTGCTGCTAACTGTAGCTTGTAACTTGGATGGATCCTGGAAGGACAACACATGTGAACTGCATAACCCGAATTATAAGTTCAATAAATATTGGCCACATGCTTTTTTTCGCATTTAGTGACAGTTTTGTGTCTCTCAGCTTGTCCAGAAATGCACGTGTAAAGCGCTTCCTCCTTTAAGGGGAGGCTCACTGCACAAATTCCACTTCCCGACTGTAGGGGGAGCCCGGGAGCAAGAAATGCCAATTCTCACATAATGCTGCTCTAAGGTCTGGGGAATTCCCCTGCGTAAGTACAGCTCCTCTGTTCTTCCTCCACGTTACAGGAGCTAAAAGCTTCTTTAGGTATCAATTAACTAAACATGTTCAGAAGATCAGGCACTAAACCCCTTCATGCTGGCATGTGTTGGTGTGTGAGCGTGAAGGGGAATCTTACACGCCTGTTTTACAGAAGACAGAGCTGTAAATAACATGCGCCCATGGGGTCCTGGAACGTGCACAGAATAATTAATTGTAAGTGTCATCACCGTTTATGTGCCCTCACAGAGCGCTCAGGAATGCATCATATTTAATGCATGATGACATGAATGCATAGAGATTTGTTTGTTTTTAGAGGCAGCTGCCTCACTTTCATGCCTGTCTGCCTGTTGTTTGATCTAAGTGGTTTACTTTGCAGGTTAAACACTCTCCTCTCACGTTCAATACCCCATAAATACGCCACCACCAACCCCCCCCCCCCCAGTGCCGTGCTTTAGCTGACCGCTCTTCCTATAAGCTGTGCCACGTTGCACGTGCTGGACCCGCCTGCTCCCTCCCTGGGAGGCTGCACGGTTTCCATGACAACGGACCTCTCTAAGACAAAGATAGGCGCAGGAAATTGACACCTGCGTTTGCAGCGTTCGCACTGCTGCGCTGGGGCCTGCTCTGTGCACCGGCTCCCCCTGGTGGTGCAGGGGTGGCAGTGAGCTTTGCGTTAGTTACAGCTCAGGCCTGCGCTGAGAGCCGGTCAATAGAGCTGTGCGGTGCTGAGGGGCCGGTATCTGTCCCGCTTCAGTGTTGCTGTGCGATTCGGAGGGCAAGGGATGCTGTCTGGACTCTCGCTGCCCTGGGCTAGCTGCTGCAGACCTCGGCCAGGGGAAGAGGCACCGGCAGAGGTGGGAGAGGAAGCAGAGGCACAAGGTAGGGGAGCGAGGGGGGGTGCTTCAGAGGAGTTCGGAGGTTTCCTTTGGAGGCTGAAGGGAAGGGAGGGAAAGAAACAGGGTGTAGGATGTCATGATACCGGAATTAGAATTCAGTTCCGATACCAGGTGCACAGTAAACAGTGCACAGTATATATTAAATAACTTATTTTTATATGACTTATAAATAAAATATAGAGTGAAGCATGTCCTATAGTGAGGCCTGGCAGGATATGCTAATTATAACTTTATTATATATATTATATTTATCATATATTTTATATATCTTTTTTATTTGTTATTTATTTAATATCTTAATTGTATTATTTTGTATTTATTTATTTATTTATTTATTTATTTTGTACTTTCAGTTTTTTCTGTCACACAAACCTCACACCTTCTTTTCACAAAAATTGCATTTTTCACTTTTTAACGTAATGTGAATCTAGCAGTTGCTCTTTATGTTATGTTCATGATAAATGGACCACCCGAAATGACTTGGAATAAAATATTTTTACATCGACTTCCATTAAAAGTTAGGACTGTTCCTTTCTGCTGTAAAGTTGTCGTTTTGGAGATGCACATTTTTCTGCGTGGCAGTGACCGTATATATTCCATATTTCTAGCATAGTTAATTACGTCTGGCTTATTTAAAGTTTTAAAGGTAGAGTACTGAATTGTTGGCCAAAAAGTATTAGTATAACTTATATAAATATAAGTTCCTTTGCCTGGAAGAGGCATAAAAGCCTGAACATTAATAATAGTACCGGTTTCAGTACGGAAGAACCAGTAATAGTAATAGCATTAATATAATGAGACCAGTACGGTTAATAATATGCACTACTGACTGTATATTTGCCTGTAAATGTTTAACTATAGCTGGTAGCAGCACTATTAGTGCTGTTAATAATACAGTTCTAGTAATAGCATTATTATTACTATTATTATTACTATTATTATTGTTATCTCCAAAATATCTCACTGTAACCAAAAGGGGTTCTGTATAGTGCTACAAAACAGGATCTTTGACTCTTAACAAGTGCTGTAGGTAGTGTGTGTGTGTGTGTCCTCCAGTCACTGTCTGTGAGGAGTTTGGCTTTGTTCTCCTCGTAATCATGTGGGTTTTCTCCAGAGTTTCCTTTTTCTCCAACCTTCCAAAAGCACACAGACGAATCGGCTGTGCTAAATTGCTCCTAGGTCTGAGAGTGTGTGAATGGGTGCGCATGTGGTACCCTGCGGTAGTGTGGGGCCCAGTCTGCCCAATGATTCTGGGTAGGCTCTGAACAGTGGAACCCTTTTTACGAGTGTGTGTGTGTGTGTGTGTGTGTGGTACCCTCTGTTGGGCTGCTTACCCCTAGGTTGGTGGAGGGAATTCCTGCCTTGCACCAAATGATTCTGGGTGGGCTCTGGACCCATCGTGACCCTGAACAGGAAGAAGGATGAGACAATGAGGATGAGACAATACAATAGTGGAACCCTTTTTTTGGTCTTAAGATTTTTTGATGTTCTATAAAGTACAGGAGATCTCCACTATAGAGAAGAAGCATTTAAACAATAAAATGGTTCTTTTTCATGGTTTTAGGTGGAACCATTGCCATTACTGAAGAAGAAAGACGTCTAGATATTCAGGCAGTTTAAAGGACAGCTGGTGTTTTCTATTGGGGTTAAAACAGAGAAATTAAGAGCACATATCAACAGATTAATAGACCAATCTATGATATTGGCACATTGATATACAAACATTTGCACCTGCCTAATATTGAGTAGGTCCCTGACCATTCGAGTTATGGACTCCACAAGACCTCTGAAGGTGTCCTGCGGTGGCATCCGGCACCAAGCCGTTAGCAGCAGATCCTTTAAGTTCAGTAAGTTGTGAGGTGGGGCCTCCATGAATCGCCCATGACCCTGTCGTCGGTTCATCAGATGTCCTTTCTTGGAGCACTTTCGGTAGGTACTGACCACTTCATACCAGAAAAGCCTGATGTTTTGGTGGAGATGTTCTGATCCAGTCGTCTAGATTCTTACGCTTGCCCATTTCTCCAGAACGGACTGCTCACTTGCTGCTTAATAACAGATGCCACTGCAGATGTAAGATTCACCATGTCCATTCATCGTCACCTATTGACCCATTGTATAGGACAACTGTCAGATTCCAAAAGTGAAATATGTGATATAATAACTAATGCCTAATCATATAAAAAGGTCTAACTAATTATATATTTATATTCTTTGAGTTATTTGAGGTAGAGCTAGACCTAGACCAGTGACAGCCTCTTCCACACCAGCAGCAAATAGGACTGGACAGGCTGTGTATATAGGACACCACAGGAGATCGTCATTCAGAAACAGCCTGATTTATGGTGTTTGCGTTCTACTGCGATTGTTGTGAAAGCGGCTTGGTGTGCGCGAGTGTGTAAACTGCACTACATGACAGCTGCTTCCTTCTACACCGTTGCCCTCTGCGCTACGGGTTCACAAACTTGCATTTTCTGTTTTATCTCAGCACCAAAAAGGATTCAGTGCCGGCAATGTGAATCAGCAGTGGGAGTCGATACACTCTTGTGTTTTCTGCTGTTGTGCCGTTGCTGTGATTGATGCTGTTGTGTTCCTGCCCCTGTCTGCTTCAAATCCTGTGTATAAAGCCACTGATTCCAGCCTCCAGGGCTGTGTGTGTGTGTGTGTGTGTGTGTGTGTGTGTGTGTGTGTGTGCATGCACACACGTGTATGGGTCTCAGCGCTCCCACTCTGTCCTTCTCTGAAGGCTGAAGAATGAACGAGAGAGAGAGAGAGAGAGGGAGGGAGGGAGGGAGGCCTCGGCTGATTTGGGCAAACAGCCGGTGGAAAGCCTGTCTGATGTGACTGCACTTCAAAGCTGTGTGAGTTGTAGTGGCACTCCTGCTGATGCTTTGCTCTAGCGTTTGTTTGGGAAATGTCACTGTCTCGTCGTCTGCCTCGACATGCAACCTGCCTGCAACTTCAGGGTTTCACACAATCAACAAGAGCCTCGGAGTAGCAGGGCTCTGACTGCTGATTAGAATAGTAACGGAGTAGCTGATTATTTTGGCTTTTAAAGCAGCGATATGTGATTTTACCTTTAAAATATTGACTGCAGTCACGTCGATGCTCCACGGAGGGAAAGGAGTCTCGGGGCGTTTGCGCATCTGCACTTTTTAGTCCGGTTAAATCGGACCCTGGTTGGTTTTCATCCTCGGTGTGATTTATTTGGGCGGGTGTGGTTACAGTAATCACGCTCGGATGTGGACTAAACAACTGTCAGCAACGTATATATAAAATAACTTATTTTTATGTAACTTATATTTATATATATATATATCTATATATAAAACTTATAATATATATATATGTAAAATATAGAGTGAAGCATATCCTATAGTGAAGCCTTATCATATTATACATACATATATATATTATTTATTTATTATCATATAAATTGGAAATCATCCGATGTGGACTAAACAACTGCACCAAGACCCTTGAGGATCCAAGAGGTGGTCTTGGTCCAGTCTCTAACGAACTCCGGGATCCGACCTCGACCCGACCCCACTATCAGGTGTACTCTGCAAGTTTGAGACCTCCAGACTCCCAGAGCCAGATGTTAACCTGGTACACTGCTTAGATAATGACTACAGCTATGAACAGATGCCAGCTCTGCCGTTGCTCCATGTTCAACTGCACAGAAATCTGCACTAGTCCAGAACACAGGACCTTCTTCCTGTACTTACTTTCTTGCTCCCGCCCCAGATAGATCTGACCAATAAGCAGAGAGAGCGTTCTCACATGGTTGGATGCGTTTTGGTGCGCTTGGATTTTTTTCCTGTGTGAAAACTAAACCAAGACAAAGGGGAAACGCTCCAAGTTTATGAATTCATTAACTGATTCAGACCTCTCTCCAGACCTGTGCGTAGCGGCGCGTAACCCAGTAAGTCATATTTGTGTAAAATCCTGTAATTTTACACTTCCGCCTCAGTCCACATGCTTCTTTACCCTAAGATGCTGTACATCTGTCCATGAGGGGGCGCTCAAAGCACGATTTGTAGTTTGTGAAGTGGTGTAAAAGGGAATTACACTCTCACCACCTAAATGGGGAGCCATAGAGCCCAAAATACCAATTTTCAGATAATGCACACATAATCAGATGATTATGAACATAACTGGGACAAGATAGCCAGCCAATCATCTCCTTCCCTCCCTGTTGAAGCAGTCAGCGGCGGTGTCTGACAGCTTGAGTGCTGTGTATGCATGTATGTTGCTAACACTTGCACACGTTCACACACATGCTGTTGAGTCGGAGTCCTGCTGGAGGTCTGGTCAGTTCATCTCCCTCTTGGCCGCTGTCCTGAGGAGTAAACGGCACCATCGGCAGATTCGTGTCTGCAGCCAAGTCATTTTCCCCACACTGCCTCCATCCTACCCTGACTGCAAGAGCTTGGCACTGCTCTGCCCACCAGTGCCCAGTCATCCCTGCTTGGGCCAATCCTGCAGTTACTGCGGCATGCAGAGGCACTGTCTGGACCAGAGAAGTCTGGGCGACTGCAGGGCCGATTAAACATGTGCTGCGTGTTTGCAGAAGCGCTCTGGATGCACACTGGGGGAACAGTGGTTTAAGGATGTAGCAGCATGGGTAAGTGGGGCTGGGTTCAGGCCGTTACAGCATGTGGAGACACTTTTTGGGTATTTGCTGCACTAGAGGCTCAGCTATAGGGGTCTTGATTGGTAAATTTGTAGGGAAATGTGGGTCAGTGTTGAAATCCAATATGGTGAAGATAAATACACATTTTTACAATGTAGATATTGGAATAAAATCTGCCTGGATTAGCTTGACTAAGACATATAGCCATAACATTAAAACCAGGTTGAGGTCAAGTGGTTAACCTGATAAGGAGGTGAGTATATCAGGCAGCAAGTGAACAGTCAGGTCTTGAAGGTGATGTGGTAACAGCAGGGAAAATGGTCAAGCATAAGACTCGGTTTGTGATTGTAATGGCTAGCCAACTGGGTCAGAACGTCTCCGAAACATGGTCAGTACCTACCAAAAGTGCTCCAAGAAAAGACAACCGGTGAGCTCCAAGCGCCCAAGGCTCATTGAAGCAATCCATGGAGGTCCCACCTCACAACTTACAGGACTTCTGGGTTCTGTCGCTAACATCTTGGTACCAGATGCCACAGGACACCTTCAGAGGTCTTGTGGAGTCCATGCCTCGAATGCTTGGTCAGATCTGTTGTGGGAGCTACTCAATATTAGGCAGGTGGTTTTAATGTTATGGCTGGTTTGTTCATATATCGTAGGGTTACAAATGCAGTATTATAAGGAATTGTCCAATGCCAGTCATCGTCTGCATTCCTATTGATTTCGTTTTAGGGCTGGAAGTTTATCATATTGACGCTTTCCAACGAAAAACATGTATCTCCGAAATGATGATTTTACAGGAGAAGGCAAAAATAGACATCACTCTGAATGGAAGTGAGTGCAAAATAAAAGCTTATTTCAGATACTTTAGAGCATTTCTATTGGTCCACAGTATATGGAAGCAGCTACAGGGTTCGAACCATGGAGAAAAGTTAAAACGGCTAAAATGGAGATACTTGTTTTTCATTGAACAGCAGGGATATGCAATATGAAATATGCAACTAATTAAGTTGTGTGTTTTTATGATGTGTTTGGTGCTTCCTGGATGACCCTAGACAATCCAAACGAGTTTCTGTGGGTGTTGTGGTGTTAATGTATGATTTTCCTGGAAGACATTTTGCATCACTCCTATTGGTCCCTTCCCCCTGATCCATTCAGTGGAAGATGTTCTGCCCACATTGTGAAGGGAAACAGACATGATAAGCAGCTACAAGCCACGGCATCCATTCCAGTTCCTGGCAACTCCCCAGGTCAATGTAGGGGCAGTTATGAAATCTGAGATCCCATTATGTTGCCTTCATTACAGGATCAGTCAGTCATGTTTTTCTACCGCATAAAATGTGTGTGAGAGCTTCTTTCAGTAGGTCTGCAGTGATTGCAGAACCGTAGGCTCCTCATGCATCTTTAATGATGCTGCTATGAGAACATCTGACGGCAAAACATGATAATGCCGTCCTATCAGTATCTAACAGTTGATTAGACTTGACCTATATTTCAGACCGATATATGATGTGTTGGCTGTACTCCTGTGGAATCGAAGGTAGATGTGGTATCAATTTCTACATCGTATACACCGACTGGCCACTTCATTAAAACCACCTAATTCCAGACTGTAGTCCATCTGTTTCTCCTCAATGGTCAGGACCACCACAGAGCAGACTGTAGTATTTGAGTGATTGGTCATTTTCAGCACTGCAGTGGCACTGACTGACATGGTGGTGGTGTGTTAGTGTGTGCTGCGCTGGTACGAGTGGATTAGAGACAGCAGTGCTGCTGGAGTTTTTAAACATCCCAGTAATGAGAACCGTCCACCAACCAGAAACATCCAGCCAACAGCGTCCTGTGGGCAGCAGCATCCTGGGGGCACTGATGAAGGACTAGAGGATGACCAACACAAACTGTGCAGCAACAGATACAGAGCTTCTGTCCCTGACTTTACATCTACAAGGCAGAAGGTAAAAAAAAAAGTGGACAGTAAGTGGACACAGCGTTTAAACACTCCAGCAGCACTGCTATGTCTGATCTAATCTGAATGCAAGACACACTACTAATACGCCACCACCACATCGATGGCACTGCAGTGCTGAGTATGGACCACCACCATGGAGGCTAACAGGCTAACTAGTGTGCACTGGATGGACTACAGTCTGGGATTATAGAACTCAGTGCTCCTGTGTGCTCAGTGGAACTGCTAAATAGAAAGTGAGTGTAGAAACAAGGAGATGGTTTTAATGAAGTGGCCAGTCACTGTAAATGTTTGTGTATCATCAGCAGCAGATACAGGATATCTGCGTTCACCCGCAATTCCCAGATCTGTGCACCCCTGGCTTTCACGCTGATGATTTTTAGATAAGGGACCATAACAATGTGGCCTTCAGCGGTGCAGACTCTTCACTCCAGAGAGAAAGTGAGTGGAAAGCAACACATTAAGTCAAACACTGAGAGTTTTATTGCTCCCTCACTCGCCCAGAGTCCTTCTCTCTCTCTGTATCTCTTCTGCTCCCCACCACACCCCCTCATTTCTCATTTCGAGTCCGGAAATGTGCAGATTTGCCCAAACTCTAACCTCCACTTAATGCATCTACTTGGAGTTAGCCGTGGGCTGCGTTAACACCAGCTAATTAGATTGTTACAGGGAGATTTGTAATTTGCTGGAGACACTTTGCTTAAAGCATTGTCAGAAAATTCCTCATTTACATGTTGTTGTGAGCCTCGCGTGGCTGGAATGTAATGACCACGGCTGCAATTTGACCCTCTCCATTGTCTTCCATTAGGCAGAATCAATACGCTGCTTTTCCGTACAGCTAAAGTGGTGAAGAGCCACGAGAGCTTCAGGGTTGGGCAGGGTGAGTGGTCACAGTACGTTCTGGTCTTCAGGCCTTGCGTCGCTCTTAACTGGACGTGAGCATCAACCCAGAACGAGCAGTTTTTCCGATAGGGGAGCTGACGCAAGCTAATCACTGCAAATGAAAGTGTTTAGAAAGTTTAGAAAGGCAAGGATTTCAGGCAGGTTCTGGTGGCTCTACTCCTATTCCATCACCGCTCTAAGGGGCTGGGATGTTTAGCTCATTATTTAGGATTAGGATGCACTAATCCTGGCTGTAGTTTGTCCTTGCTGCCACTAGGGGCTGCTGTCATTTCAGCATAGTCCTTCTCGAGCTGCACCATTTCAGCACCGCAGCTGGCGGACAGCGTCCAACACTGCCTTCTGTTTTTTTTTCTTTCTCTGCTCTTTTTTTGCTTTTCTTTTCCGCTGACAGATTAGCCTCCCCGTCTTCTGTCCGTTTCTTTATGGAATTCAGACAGTTTGACCCGGGGCCAAGTCACCGAGGACGGACTATGTGCCTGAAATATTATATTAGACTTCAATTATCTCACTTTGTTTCTAACTGGCGTGTTGGAAAATCCTGCCTGAGGCTCAAACAATACCAGCCTGGTCATCATAGCTGATCCGAGTTCAGATCCACCCTGGAAAAAAAAAATGTCTTCCTGATGTGAAAGATCTTATATCAGCACTACTTTTTTTGGGGGGGGGGGGCTGGATTTAAGCAATCTGCTGCAAAAGGACAGTTCCTCTCGCTCTTGATCTGCGAGGATTTTGTTTGTGTGTGTGTTTGTGTGTATTTGTGTGTGTGTGTGTGTGCATGCCAGCAGCTGGAAGGAGAGAGGTGTCTGTGATGAGCAGATAAGCCGGAACGACTCTGGCAATAGTGGAAATACATATTTACCATCTGTCCATCTGCAGCTCCTGCATAAACAGCATTTAACGACATGGAACCCCCCCCCCCCACCACCACCACCATCAACTCCCACCTTCACAGCCTGTTGTATTTGATAACAGTTTCCTGATCCTCTCCGTCATGTTGATGTGACAGTGAAGCCATACGTCCAACCACTCTCATAAACACCTTAGATTGCATATTTGCAGTTGCACACACTCGCGCCAACGTTTATGGGGTCATAAATAAGCCCCATACATACATATAGTCTACATACATTACACATATGGGATACAGGTGTAAATCTGCCAGGCAGATCACCGTTGAAACCTTGTATTTACATTTTTATTTTTACACTGTTTGTAAATGCCTGCTGTTCTTCCCAGTGTGTGAAAGCTTCCTGATAAATGGACCAATAGAAATGGTCCAAAAGTGCTTACATTAACATACACAGTACAGCCAAAGGTTGTGAACACGTGCTCATCCATTGGTGTTGCTCCAGCTCATCCCAAAGATGGAGATGTCTTATAACTGCAAGGGCATTCGTGAGGTCAGGCTGTTGGATGATCATGCTCAACTCCCAACTCGTCTCAAAAGTATTGTATGGAGAACCATCCATCATTCCAGAGAACACCGTTCCACTGCTCCACAGCTCAATGCTGGGTGAGGGACTTATAGGTGCCAATAGGTTCATGTTTATCTGCTCCAGAGGGTCCTATTCTATTGGCAGTACTTTTCTACAGGGACTAGAAAAGCTGTGTGTTTGGGGCAACTTCAAGTAGCTGAATGCATTCATTACAAGGGGTGTCCATAAATATTTGGACATGAGGTGTATGTTAATTGCAAGGTGGGCATCAGCTAAGCATTTGCAGTAGACTATGAACATGAGGTGTTCCTAGAAGGAGTATTAAAGTGTATCCCTGGATATCTGGGTGCCTTTTTTCACTTTCCCCTTCATTTTTCAGCCACTTTTGAGAGTGGATAGAAGTAACAATTATGGAAATTACACTTGGTGCCACATTTTATATTGCTTGATTGAAAAAAGCTTTGAATTAATATTATATTACATGATATTAGATTTGTCTTTACTCTTGCTTCTTTTCTTAAGCCATTATTTCGAGTCATGTTTATTCAGAGTCCGCCCATTTTGGCACCCAAGCAGGCAGCGAGTGGCAGGCATTAATATGTATTGCTTTATTAACATGTGAATGTGTTGATTGGCTTGTAACAAGAACCTGAACAACAAAAGAGTGGCATGCCGATCATCACCACTATGCCTTCACAAATAGGACCTACGTAGCATGCTGCATGTTTTGATGCTGTAGCAGTGTAACTGTTTTGGGAATTTGTCTCATATGGTTTTATGTGGCAGTGAGGGAAATACTATGTAATAGAACCAAATAGTTTCTAAACCAAACCCTAAACCTGACCCATTTGTTGGTTCCAGTGCTGTTGTTACCCCAGCTACCCTGGTTACTTTGGGCTTCCTGTAAACTCAGGACCAAATCTTCAGCTCAACATTTCCCATGGAAGATGGCTTCTGCTATTAGTGGGTTTTGGGAAAAGGCCACCTGCTGGGTTAAGTGCTCTTGACAACACACGCCTCGCAGGAAGTGGTGTCATCTGCGTATCTTCACCCTTTGAGATGCTCAGCTTTGCATAACCGCTGGAAATGCAGGCTGAGGTGTTTAAAGGATCATGCATGGCAAACCAGGAGGACTCAGGTGGGGTGGAGGTGTGTCCTGCTGCAGGTGCAATTCTCACCCCTTTGTAGAGAAACAGGCAATTACACTCCGGCATGCAGAGGAAGAGATGCCATCTTTGATTTGCCTGAGCTACTTACCGTGTGTCGTTCCTCATGTGTTTGCTGAATTTGAGTTCTGGCTTTCCCACTGTAGGCCTGTAGACATTGTCGTTTCTCATTGGGGAGCTGATGTGGATTTGTAGACGTTCACTGTGCAGGAGTTTATTGATTATATTATGTGTGAAGCTACGGGGGGATCCCTCCAGTGCAACTAGAAGGATGGAGCTGGACTGAAGAAACATGCTGCAACAGAAGAATCCCTGTAAAACGGGGCTGATCAGTGTTTTTAGGGCCGATGCCAATTGTCCCTCAGCAAGATCGAAGTTGGGGCTGGATGCCACTTTCAGGTATTCCAGGTATTAATGGGTAATACATCATCGGAGCTCTTGTCACTTCCCCTGCATAGTCTCTCTAGAGTAAATGTACCTTGCAGTTTGAAATGAAATCATATCTTCATATTTCCTACATAAATTCTGTCAAACTCCATTAGAGAACTGCACTGTGCAGCTCAAACTGTGGTTGGCGTTGCTTGCTAGCTCTGCTGATACTCACTGTACTGGGCTGAGTGATGTTCTCCTGAGAGGGGTATCCAAGTTAGTGGCGTTAATAGTATTTACCCTCCTTCCCCCAGGAGTTTTTTTTTTTACGTTTTGAGCACCTGATATGGAGGTTCTTTACCTGTTTAAGGTTTTTTCACACTCACACATCTCTGTTATGAACATGTTGATTGTTACGGAACCAGAACTAGTTCTTTTTTGGCAGGGGTGCAGAACTGTAGTCTCAGAGGGCCTTGGAGGGTTGCTATACTCAAAAACACCCTCCTTGCCTTATGGAGGGCAACCACCAAATTTTGCTGGAGACCAACCCTACAGGTCCAGAAGTTGTGCAATGACTGAAACATCCACTTTTGAAGTGGTGGGGGGAGAGGGAGGGCCGTCCCAGAAAAAGCAAGGCCCAGTTACGATTTCTCTTGATCTCCTGACCACGGATGACTATAGCATGACTAGAAAAACCATTTGAAAACACCAGCTGCTATATACAGTGTGTGAACCTGCCAGCATCAATAGAGAAAAGCCCCAAATGACTGCTAACCTATAATTGATCAGCATTAGAATCAAGAACAGTGTTTTGCTCCTCTGTGAATCTGCCGTTCTCGTGCACTGGGGTTAGTTAGGACAGCAATGATTAACGACACAATGCAAATGTTGTTCTCAGGGCTCGCTAATAACTAGTCATTTCTGTGTTTTGCCACTGCACGCTATCCTGCACAGCTTGAATTGGCATGAATCAGAGCTGCTACACCATGGCAGTGCGTTGCCATTATGGTCCCTGCTCTGTGGCTTGGTGCCTGAGCTCAGCAGATGCTTCCATCGCACACACTCAGCGCGAATGTCTCCTCCACTCTCCACCTCCTTCTCTCGTCCCCCACTAATGGACTAGAGTCCTTCCCCAGGGTATGTGTCCATTTCCTCAGAGCCAGCCTCTCGGCTCTTCCTCCAAGTTGATTCTTGGAGCCGGTGTGTGAGGAGCAGCTCTGGCAGGGTGAGAGGCTTCAAAGCACAGCATTTCACGCCACATCCCTCTACACCTGGCTGAGCAGCTCCATGCCTCAGCGCGGGGATTTCACATCTGCATGCTGCGACCTACAGTTCACAGCATTGCCTCAAATACAGGACACGAATCCCTTGCGAGCTGATCGAGCATGTGTTGATGTGTGCTGGAGAGATAATGCACAAGCCTATAGCACAAACCACAGTGTTGAGTTGAAGGGATTCGGCTGTAGAGCGTTGTTTTAGTTGGTGCTTGGTGCTGATTTGGACCAATTTGGACAACTTATAAACTGATCATTACATTTACCTTGATGGCATATTTAGCAGATGCTCTTAACCAGGGCATGGCAGTTCAGACAATACACCTAGCTAAAGTGACTCCAAGGAGTCCAAGGATACCTCAAGCTTAGATAATAAGTGCAAGATTAGTGCTGAATTAGGTGCTCTTGAAAGAGAAGGTCCTCAGGTCGGTTTGAAGACAGCAAGTGACTCTGCCGATTGGAAACCCAGAAGAAGTTGGTCTACCACCTTTGTGCCAGGACTAGGAAAAGTCCAGGATCTTTCACCCATTTTGAGGGGTGGTGGGTCAAGGGCTCTGGGTACAGATTGGCCATCTACCCAACCATCTAAATTCAGCCATGTCACTCCACTGCTGAGTTCTCTTCACTGACTTCCTGTAGCTGCTGTCCAGGTCATCAGATTCAAAACCCTAACGCTGGCCGATCTGCACCAAGAGCCCTTCGAGCTTCAAGTACGGCTCGGCTCCACCCGGCATTCCTCAAAATCCACAGAAGACAAGCCTCCAAACTTTTTTTCTGTCCTGGCACCAAAGTGGTGGAGTCACTCGCTGTCCTCAAACGCAGACTGAAGACCCACCTCTTCCGAGAATACTTGGACGAATAACAGAGTGGTCACCTGACTGGCTTGTGTTTAATAGAGTCTAAACTTAGATGTATCTTTAAATTATTAGTCTATTCAAACTAGCTGAGTTTTTTTAGGGTCCCAATTGACCCTAAATGCTGTAAATGTAAACTAGAAAGAGCTTGGCCAATTGTGCCTACTCTGGCTCCAGCTGATGATGGCAAAGCACTCAGAGCCCGTAGTTTGCCTTGATTTTCGGATGCGCACGGTACAAGGCGTCCAACCAGAACAGAGGTTGTTTGCATACAGTATGGACACACCCATTATTATTTTTTTTAATATAAAAAAAGTAATTTTATTATTTCCTCAGTAAATGATTGAGGATTATGGGGAAATCATGCTTATTGTCTGTGCTTTCTGCAGTGAATAGAAGTCTTACAGCTTAATCTCTTAGTGTGGCAGTGATGTCACAGCCGTGTGCGGATGAAGGGGTCTGCTCTGTGATCACACTGGAAGGCCTAATCCTTGTGGCAGACGTTCTGGCCGCTCTTTAAGAGCATTGATCCTCGCTGCTGGATAGTCCCGGCTGTTCGGCCTCCTGAAAAAGGAGATAATAAAAGAAAGCTTGGATGGTTTACTGATATAGTTGCAACGTCACAGACACGTTCACTTTGGCCTGGAGCCCAAGCTCATTCATAAGCCTTGAAATGTATTGCAGAAGGCCTTGACAATGACCTTAATACTGGGGTTTGTCAAAGACTTGTTTAGGCATGTCACACACACACACACACACACACTACTTAATGCCGTAGTTCCACTTCATAACGCAGCCAGATGTGTTTGAATATGGACAGGCAGGCTGTATGGGATTCGAGTGAGTGGCTAAGTACAATGAAAATGTGTGCATGAGAGTGGATGTGTAAGTATGGACTGTGCTGCGCTGCGGAATTAGATTTATTAGATAAATCAGAATCCACTTCACATGAAATTTCCTCTTGAAAGTGCATTAAAGATAATTAGACATCTAATGACTTGATTGAGGGTTTCTGTCTAGCCTGAAATTAAAGTCCTGCTCTTTTCATCTTTCAGAATGGTCATATGGGAAAGTGTGTGGCACAGTGTGTTGGGTCGTTTGGAACAGTGTGCTGGGTCTTAAAGGACTGTGTTGGGCCATAAATGATGGCATGTGGGTCACATGAGACAGTGTGTTTGGTCAAATGAAACAGTGTTTGGGTTATTTGGGACAACACATTGTGTCATGGGGCAGTGTGTATGACACTGTGTTGGGTCATGTGAGACAGTGTGTTGGGTTCATTGGGACAGCTTGGTCATGTGGGACCGTTTTGGGTCATGTGGGACGGTATGGGGCACAGTGTGTTGGGTCAATTGGGACAGCTTGTTGGATCATGTGGAACAGTGTGTATTACTGTGTTGGGTCATGTGGAACAGCGTGTTGGGTCATGTGGGACAGTGTGTGGCACAGTGTGTTGGGTCAATTGGGACAGCTTGTTGGATCACGTGGTACAGTGTGTATTACTGTGTTGAGTCATGTGGGAGAGTGTGTGGCACAGTGTGTTGGGTCAATTGGGACAGCTTGTTGGATCACGTGGTACAGTGTGTATTACTGTGTTGGGTCATGTGGGACAGTGTGTGGCACAGTGTGTTGGGTCATGTGGGACAGCTTGTTGGATCACGTGGTACAGTGTTTATTACTGTGTTGGGTCATGTGGGAGAGTGTGTTGGGTTATGTGGGACAGTGTGTGGCACAGTGTGTTGGGTCATGTGGGACAGCTTGTTGGATCACGTGGTACAGTGTGTATTACTGTGTTGGGTCATGTGGGAGAGTGTGTTGGGTTATGTGGGACAGTGTGTGGCACAGTGTGTTGGGTCAATTGGGACAGCTTGTTGGGTCATGTGGCACAGTGTGTGGCACAGTGTGTTGGGTCATGTGGGACAGCATGTTGAGTTATGTGGGACAGCATGTTGGGTCATGTGGGACAGCGTGTTGGGTCATGTGGGACAGTGTGTTTGGTCAATTGGGACAGCTTGTGGCACTGTGTTGGGTCATGTGGCACAGTGTGCTGGGATAAATTAGGACAGTGTGTTGGGTCATGTGGCGCAGTGTGCTGGGATAAATTAGGACAGTGTGTTGGGTCGTGTGGCACAGTGTGCTGGGATAAATTAGGACAGTGTGTTGGGTCGTGTGGCACAGTGTGCTGGGATAAATTAGGACACTGTGTTGGGTCGTGTGGCACAGTGTGCTGGGATAAATTAGGACAGTGTGTTGGGTCATGTGGCACAGTGTGCTGGGATAAATTAGGACAGTGTGTTGGGTCGTGTGGCACAGTGTGCTGGGATAAATTAGGACAGTGTGTTGGGTCATGTGGCGCAGTGTGCTGGGATAAATTAGGACAGTGTGTTGGGTCATGTGGCACAGTGTGCTGGGATAAATTAGGACAGTGTGTTGGGTCATGTGGCGCAGTGTGCTGGGATAAATTAGGACAGTGTGTTGGGTCATGTGGCACAGTGTGCTGGGATAAATTAGGACAGTGTGTTGGGTCGTGTGGCACAGTGTGCTGGGATAAATTAGGACAGTGTGTTGGGTCATGTGGCACAGTGTGCTGGGATAAATTAGGACAGTGTGTTGGGTCGTGTGGCACAGTGTGCTGGGATAAATTAGGACAGTGTGTTGGGTCGTGTGGCGCAGTGTGTTGTGGGACAAATTAGGAATTGGGACAGGGTGTTGGGCTCTCACATAAACTCTTCGGTTAATTAGAAGGTAAACAGAAACTGCAGAAACAGCAAAAGACACTCTGCACTAAGAAGCCTGGCTGTTTCCTGCAGCAGCCCCTCTTCAGCTCCACAGCCTGCAGAGGTTTCACCATCTGACTGAGAACCTGTGGAGCTTGATGATGCAGACAGTTCTGTACAGTATCCATCTCACAGTTCTATTTAAAACGCACGGCTCCGACACTGATCTCAGCGTGCCGTGTTTGTAGTGGCCCGAGGGCTAAAAAGACAATCAATATACACATACAGAAAGGTAGGCTTGAGAACAGGACCAGCGAGGGCTCTCTTTCTTGGAGCTGTGCGTGTTCTGTAATGCTGACCGGTTACGTTTCTGATCATCAACGTTAGCGATAACCGATCAGGGAAAATCCCAACGTTTTGCAGCTCTGGTCTCCCTCCACTGTTATCTGACGGCCCACAAGAGCTGAGCGTGAGATTAGTTGTGCGTGTGTAAGAGAGTGAAGTGCCAGTGGAGCGCTGGGTTTGAGGGAACGTGGGCTGTGGATTGTGCGCTCGGTTAAATCACAGTGGGCTGCTACGGCGGATTATGACATAGCAATCCCCGGCTGCAGATATGATCATAATGAGCACCCCCACCCCCCCACCCCACCCATCCTCCCTCTCAGAGCTCAGCCCTAATAACAATGAAGTGTGTGCATGGTATCATGTGAGTCCAGCATTCACATTTGTGTGTGGATTTTCTGCATTACATGTGGACACTGACCGGCCATAACATTAGCACCACTAAAGTGAAGTGAATGGGAAAAACAGCGCCACCTGTTGAACGGTGGATCAGGTGCACGTATTTGTCACTGTACAGCGAAATGTGTCCTTCGCATTTAACCCATCTGTGGTAGTAAACACACACACACACACACTAGTGAACTAGGGGAAGTGAGTACACACACACACCCAGAGCGGTGGGCAGCCAACTCCAACGCCCGGGGAGCAGAGAGGGTAAAGGGCCTTGCTCAAGGGTCCAACAGTGGCAGCTTGCCAAGCCTGGGAATCGAACCCACAACCCTGTTATCGATAGCCTGGTGCTCTAACTGCTAAGCCACCACTGCCCCTTTACAGTCCGTTCTTGAAGGTCATAAAGGTGAAAAGCAGGAAAAATGGGCAAGACACTGAGACACTGACAAGAACCAAACGATGGCGATGGCTGGACGACTGGGTCAGAACATCTCCAGAACATCAGGCAGGTCTTGAGCACGTTCCCAGTACACGGTCAGTGGTCAGTACCTACCAAAAGTGCTGCAAAGAAAGGACAACCAGTGCACCGGCGACAGGGTCATGGGCACCTAAGACTCATTGATGCGACCCATGGAGGCCTCACCCACCTCACAGCTTACAGGACTTAGAGGATCTGCTGCTAACGTCTTGGTGTTGGTCTTGGTGCCAGATACCACAGGACACCTTCAGAGCTCTTGTGGAGTCCACGTCTTGGATGCCCGGGTCTGTTGTGGCGGCACGAGGTGGTCCTAATGTTTTGGCTGATTAGTCGGATTGTCGGACAGGTGTCCGTATCAAGTGTGTGTGGGTTTTGCGGGTGTGTGTAACATAAGTGTGTATGCTACATAGGTGTGTGTTGCATGGTGGATGTGTCTTATTTGAGTCGTTATCACGACATAAACGCTGTTTTCTTAGTAAGAAAAAAAAATCTCTAAAATCTCTCAAGAATAATCTTCAAGGATCAGGAGAGCGCTGTGTGTGTGTGTGTGTTTCCGTGATTTCGTGCTGTGTTTTGTGAGTCGACAGCCTTGCACAGGCTGAAACTGCGGTACAGCGTGTCCACACACTTTACACACTGTCCTCCAGTTTCAAACAGGCACCGTTCTGAGGACACTGTGTGTCTCGGTGGGACGTTTAGCCGCTGGGGGCTCTTGCTTGGAGCCTGTTTCAGGAGGCAGTTTGTACCTCATGTCGGAGAGCTTTAATCTAAGGGTCTGTATCGTCAGTAGAGCTGAGGGGGTGGGGGGGGCTGGCTGAGGAGCTGAGCCCCGTGTTTTCTGTGATAACACTCTGCTCTCTGGCAAACAAACTGTGTGAGTGTGTTTGTTCTGGACCTGAAAAGCCATGAAATTTAATTCTCGGTCGCAGACCTTGGTTCGAAAAACTCTTCCTGTAGCAGCTAGCTGTCTTTCGGTTGTGATGGTTGGCAGTGATCCCTGCTCCTCTTTGCAGAAGGCCTCTAGTTCTGAGCCGTCGGCGTCGTCTTGCTGCACAGCTTGTTTAAAATGCGTCCGCTTTCAGAAGAGACATTCAGTTTGTGTCTCTTCAGGTTGTCCTTGATGGAATTTGAGGTTCGTTTTGGATCATTAACCCGTTGCAGAAGCCATCGACCTTTTAGCTTCGGCCTTTTAACGGATACGCTGTATGGACAGAAGTATTTGGACATTTGGACAGTTCATGGTTTCTTCTAGAATCAAGGGTATTAAACAAAGAGAGGATCTGCTTTTGCCGGAGTAACTGTCTCTGCTGTCCGATGAAGAGGCTTTCTACTAGATGGAGGAGCATTGCTGTGAGGATTTGATTTGATGCATTCAGCGACAAGAGCAAACGTTACTGAGGTCACCCCAACTCATCCCAAAGGTATTGGGCAGAGCACCAGCAGTCATCCCAGAGAACACAGCTCCACTGCTCCACAGCTCAGTGCTTTAGACACGGTGCTATTAGGTTCATGTTAATATGTCTGCTCCAGGAGTCCTATTCTATTGGCAGCTTTTTTGTCTCTACAGGGACTAGACAAGCATGCATTCATTAGAAGGGGGTGTCCCCAAACATTTGCATTCAGGGTTTTCTGACATTTTGTGGAATCCATTCGTCTCTATGTCTGTGTGCACTATTGCTAATGCCACTGAAGCATGATAGACGCACCCACCACCATGCTTCACAGTTGGCAAGGTGTTCTTTTCATGAAATGCAGCCATTACCCCCTTACCTCTGCTGATTCTGGCCAAATAGCTGGATTTTGGACTTCATCGGTCCACAGCACTTGTTTCCAAAAGTCACTTGCCTTCTCTAGATGTTCTGTAGCTTTAGGATTTGCTGAGAATATTGGCTTTAAAAAGCCTTTCAGGGGTGCCCAAACTTTTGCATAAGGCTGTATGTGTATGGATTGTGTGTGTGTTGCATATGCATGTGTGTGTATGTGTGTGTGTGTGTGTGAAGCCTTACAGGCTCTTATTCAGTTCTTCTCCTTCTTCTCTCCGGTCAGAGCGCGCGCCCCCTCCCCTCCCCTTCCCTCCCCTCTCCTCTCCTCCCTCCTCTCCTCCTCATGCTTCATCGCGAGCCACGTCTCTCCGCCTGCTCCGCCTGCTCCGTCCGCCGCGCGCTCTCTTCACGCGCGCGCAACAGAGGCGTAGAGAGAGAAAGCGAGCGAGCGCGAGAGCGAGAGCGAGCGTGGATTCTTTCACCCCCCCTCCGTCTCCTCCACCGAAGTCGCGCGCTATGCGCGAGGAGCCCGGCCGGCCGCGTGCCCCGTGCAGCGAGCGGATCTGCGACCGCCTTTAGCGCGAGCAGCGCGGGAGCGCGCGCCCTGCTAGCATGATAGCCGTGTCTTTCAAATGCCGATGTCAGATACTGCGGAGAGTGGACAAAGGTACAGTGCGCGCGCTTTCTTCTTTTCTATCTTCCAGCTGGCTTCATTACAAACACCCCCTCCCCACTCAGACCCCCACCCACCCCCCCTACCCCCCGCGTGCGTCTCTCTGGGAGTGCATTGGGAGCAGCTTTGCTGTTACTGTAATGCAGCCGCTGCCCGTGTGAGCGCGCGCGCGCGTGTATATGTATGCTTGTGTGTGTGTGTGTGTGTGTATGCAGAGTGGAGCGTGCATAATAGAGAGCCCGTGCAGAATGTCATTCATCAGCGCGAGATCTTTCCTTTAGCTGCTTGCACTGCAGATGCACTGTGTGTGTGTGTGTGTGTGTGTGTGTGTGTGTGTGTGTGGTGTTTTCCCCCCCACTGAGATAGAGAGAGTGAGAGGCAGGAATATTCCCATGCACACAGCGACCGACTTTCCCAGCTGTGTGTGTTTAGGAGTGTGTGTTCCATCAAGAGCTTCTCGCCGTTCATCAGCTGATGGTCAGAGCTACAGCGTCCCACTCATCCTCATCTACCTGGAGACCTGCGCACCCCGCTTTGGGAAGTATCGGAAGGAAGGACGACCCTGGTTTCGGGGCAGTTGTCGCTCGTGGACGGTTGTTTTACCCACATGGTTTGCTGGACCCATTGACTCCCATTGTTTTTCCACCACTGAAGAAATCAAGGATGCAGGGATGTGGGAATTATGGGCTGGTGCCAATATCCGATATACTTTTTTTTCCCCTCCCATTTGCATCTCTGCTGATGCCGATACACAAACACTTATGAACTGGGACTAAACCCACCTAGTTTAGTACTAAGGAAAATACAACAAGGGTTCTCCAAGGGTTCTTTAGTAGAGGCAGTGGTTATGTTTAGAACCATGACGACTCTTGAACCATGGGTGTTTGCATGGTTAAATAAAACATCTTGGAAAACATCTTGTATCTTGTATCTATCTGTATCTTGTATCTTGGCTCTAGTACCAAAAAAAAGGTTCCGCTATCGTAATGACATTTGTCTCCATAAAGGAAGCCTGTGACGTTTTTCATCTATATTGACGGTTCCCTTTATATACAACAGGTTATTCTCAGCACAGAACCATTGGGACCCATGCAAAGAACCTGTGTATGTCCATGGTTCTAGGTATGCCTTTACTCTAGTTTGCTTTTCTATATAGCGCAAAGGTTCTGTAAAGAACCATATACAACAGGTTGGGCAATCCAATGAAACCATTGTAAACGTAAACCTTGTAAATGTGATAATTCTGTGTTCTGTTTGTGCCTTTACTCTAGAACCCCTATTTTAGAACTTTGTAGAACAGAGTTTGAATGATTTAGCGGTTCCTTATCTGGTTGAATGATTCTTCCATATGGTGGGAAAGTCCCTTATGTGTATGGTTCCCTAAGAGAACCAAAACAAATGTGTATGTATAGCACCACAAATGATTCCCCTGTTGTTACACTGTAATACTCAAGAGTGGGAGCCTGTTTTGTGCTATCTAGAACCATTTAAAAAGGTTCTTTAAAAAACCTTATACAATATTTTCCTTCATAGAGAGGAGCTGTTTAGCTATGTCAAAGAACCATACTGTATATAACTATTCTCTTTACTCAATGACCAAAGAACCCTTGAAGAACCAATTTTTTTTAAATCACATTTTTATCCCATATTGAGAACCCTCTTCTTTTAGAGTGTATGCAGAACCATGGCAACTCAAAACTGCTTGAATTGTTCTTTTCCTGGTTAAATGGTTCTCTATAGTGCAGCTCTCTCTTATATAAAAGTTATGTAGCACCAAAAAGGGTTCCACTTTTATTATGGAATGGAAAGAACACTTGTAATGGTTTATGAGTGAAAAGAACCCTATTCGTAGTACAGTACAGAACACTTTTTATGAAATGAGTAGAACCACATTCATTAGAACCATCTGAATGCTTTAACAGTTCTTTGCCTGGTTAAATGGTTCTTCTCTATAACAGGCAAAAGCCTTCTTGTATATGGTTCTTTATAGAACCTTTGGGGGTATAAAGGTTCTAGATAGCACCACAGAAGGATTCTGATATTATACTATAGTACTGAAAAAGGGTTGTAACAACAGTGGGAACCTTTATGGTACTATGTAGACCCATTTTCAAACGGTTCTTTAAAGAACTGTTTACAGTAGCTTTTCCTTTATAGAGACAAGCCTTAGAACCTTTTGTGTTTTCTGTATAGAACCACTGCTATTTCTAAATGACTAAAGAACTTTAGAAGAACCCTCTTTCAGAACTATAAAGAACCCTTTTGTCTTCTTGTATAGAGTATATACAGTGAGTCCAAGAAGTATTTGATCCCTTGCTGATTTTCTTTGTTTGCCCACTAATAAAGACACTATCCTTCTGCACTTTTAATGGTAGATATATTCTAACATGGAGAGACAGAATATCAAGACAAAAATCCAGAATATAATTTTAAAGAATATATTTTAATTAATTTGTATTTCAATGAGGAAAATAAGTATTTGATCCCTCTTGCCAAACACACTCAATACTTAGTGGCAAAGCCTTTGTTTGCAAGCACAGCGGTGAGACGTTTGTTGTAGTTAACCACAAGTTTAGCACACACACCAGGGGGAATTTTGGCCCACTCTTCTTTGCAGATCCTCTCTAAATCATGAAGGTTGGTGGGCTGTCGCTTGGCAACTCTGACCTTCAGCTCCCTCCATAGATTTTCGATCGGATTGAGGTCTGGCGACTGGCTGGGCCACTCCATGACCTTAATGTGATTTTTCTTGAGCCAATCCTTTGTTGCCTTTGCTGTATGTTTAGGGTCGTTATCATGTTGGAAGACCCAACCACGGCCCATTTTCAGATCCCTGGCAGAGGGGAGGAGGTTGTCCCTCAGGATTGTGCGGTACATGGCTCCATCCATCTTCCCAGTGATGCGGTGAAGTAGCCCTGTACCCTTGGCAGAGAAACACCCCCAAAACATTATGCTTCCACCTCCATGCTTGACGGTGGGCACAGTGTTCTTGGGGTCATAGGCAGCATTTTTCTTCCTCCACACATGGCGGGTGGAGTTGAGGCCAAAAAGTTCAATTTTGGTCTCGTCTGACCACAAAACCTTCTCCCAATAACTTGGTTCATCTTTCAAATGATCATTGGCATACTTGAGGCGCGCCTCCACATGTGCTCTCTTCAGCAGGGGTACCTTTCGGGCACTGCAGGATGTGAATCCATTGTTGCGCAAAGTGTTGCCAATTGTTTCCTTGCAAACTGTGGTCCCAGCTGCCTTCAGGTCATTTGCTAACTCCTGCCGAGTGGTTGCAGGACGATTTCTGACTGTTCTCAGCATCATTGCCACCCCACGAGGCGAAATCTTCTTTGGAGCACCGGGCCGAGGTCTGTTGATTGTCATGTTATACTCTTTAAACTTTCTGATAATTGCACCAATAGTTGTTACTTTCACATCCAACACCTTACTAATCTTTTTGTAGCCCATTCCAGCTTTGTGAAGGTCAACAATTCTGACTCTGAGGTCCTGTGACAGCTCTTTGGTTTTACCCATGTTGGAGACTTGAAATCTGTGTGATCTGTCTGATTCTGTGGACAGGTGTTTTTCACACAAGTGATTAGTGAGAACAGGTGGCTTCAGGTCAGGTAACAAGTTGATTGGGAGTGTCTAACTGGTCTGTAAAAGCCAGAACTGCTAATGAATACTAAGGGATCAAATACTTATTTCACTCCATGAAATACAAATCAATTAATATATATTCCTTAGATTTATTTTCTGGATTTTCTTTTTAATATTCTGTCTCTCCATGTAAGAATACATCTACCATTAAAAGTATAGAATGATCATGTCTTTATTAGTGGGCCAACGAAGAAAATCAGCAAGGGATCAAATACTTCTTGGACTCACTGTATATATATATATATAGACATATGATACAAGACCTCTTGTAGGAGGTTCTCTAAAGAACCTTTAAGAACAGTTTAAAATATCACCTTAAATGGTTCTGCTATTGTTGCATCACTCTACAAAGGTTCTTTAAAGAACCATGTTCAGCAGGTTTTTCTTAGTAGAAGGACAATTTGACCATGCACGGAACCATATACTGTATATATGTGTTCATGGTTCTACGTATGCATTTACTAAAAAGAAAGTGTGTATGCGTGAAAGGGTACTGTATAGAACACTTTTAGCTAGAACCACACTGGAGCAGATAAACATGAACCTATTTGTGTGGGCTGGAGGGCTATAAAGCCCCCCGCAATGAGCTGTGCTCCGTCCAATTCTTTTGGGATGAGCTGGAGAGTCGAAGATAAGTTGGAGTGGTGATCCTCCAACATCCTGACCTTATTAAAGCTCTTGCTGCTGAATGCAATCAAATCCTCACAGCAATGCTCCTCCAAAATCTAGTAGAAAGCCTTCTTCCCTGGACAGTAGAGACGGTTACTCCAACAAAATACCCTCTGTAATATCCTTGAGTGAGCAGGCGTCCCAATACTTTTGTCCATATAGCGTATAATTTCATCAGGCATTTTACTGGAGCGCTTCATTGTCAGAGAAGCTTGATGAGCCAATTAATTCTTTGTGGACACGAAGCAAACCCCCCCCCCCCCCCCCCAACCACCTCTCCCCCAACCCCTCCTCCGGCTCGGTTGCATGCTCCGGCGAACTTGGCTTTGCTTGAAAGAAGTGGAATGGTGGACTTGTCATAAATAGTGCAAGCTCCCTCCCTCCCTCTCCCTCATGGGAAGCGCTTGACCTCGATATCATTAGTAAACAGCCCCGCTTGTCTGCATGCGGTGCATCTAAGAGCTGAACAAAGATGTGGCGCATGCAGCTGCACGTCTGCCCTGCAGCTGGCTTCCACCGATTCCCAGTCGCAGCTATGACCTCGATTCCGTCTCGTGGAGGCTTGTCTTATCTGCTTTGAAGGATACATGCTTGACTTTTCCAGTCGTGCCTCGTTAAGAACTGTTCGTACTGTTCGGTGTAAACGTTAGGTTTGCGTGATGGGATAATATTCGGACCTCGTTTGACCACGTGTAAACGGAATGCCAGTATTCCATAATCTGGGAATCCACCTTAGTAGAGACGTTATGGTGATCAGGTGGTCATCGGTGAAATCAGACACAGCTCTTTCCCACCAGACTTGATTTATATGTCATGTCCAAAAAGTCCTCTGGACAGTAGTGGTGCTGACCACTGCAGAAATCACACCAGCTGCACAGTGAAGTTTCCTCCTCCGCCCAATGCAGAGGTTCTGTTGGATACGTGGAGTAAACTGGTAGTAGCATGTTTACAGTCTGGTTAAGAAGTATCATGGACATTCTGGACACGTGGTTTTTGCTTGGGGAAGGAAAATCTCCTGTCCTCTGGACACACTGGGGCGAATTTGAAGTGAAAAGTGTGAACGGAACGTGGCCAAAATACGGATCCGGAGTCTGAAGCTCATGTTAGTATAATGTAAACAGCCTCTGTGTGGCGGTGCCCACTCAGTGTGGCCATTGCCTCTGTGATTCACCATATGGTTCTGACGTCCACCATATGTAGCCATATGTAGGCAGAGTGAGTGGAAGAGTCAGTGAGTCACATGACGCAGCCACAGTCATCATTAAAAAGTAGCGCTCGGGAGGAGACGGCCCAAACTTACTGGGAGTTGGTGGAGGTGCTGCTGAAATGTATGCCCCAGCCGTTCGGCGTCGGCAGGGGCTCCAGCTGAAGCTGCGAGGCAATCCTCTCTAAGTCATAGATCATACCCTAATGGATGCCAGCTCATTAGATAACAGCATTACGGGCCTTCCAGCGTCCAAAAACGGCTTAGCTTTGAGAGGATTGACCAAATTGTTTGGCGAGGCACGTTGTAGGGAGTCTGTACTGACAGTGCTGTACGTTGACAGGGCAGCTTTAGGAAAGACAGGACAGGTTTTTTTATGGTGTTTTTTTTTTCCCCTCTTACCTGAGTCCTGTTGCATGTCGTCCTGATGAATGTTCCACTCCATGGAGACCACTCTGCTTTACTCCTGTGGAACATCTGTCACAGTGGTGGCATTTGCTGTTCTGTGCTCTGTCAGCTTTACTCCCATTAGTGAGCATTCACTCAGAAAATGGAAACCAGGAGGAAGGTGTTGCTGCGATCTTCATTTTGTTCAGGGAAGGCTTCAGCTCTGCAGCTCTGCAGCTCTCCAGCTCTGTAGGCCTCTAGGTGGAGAGGGGCCGACTGTCTGGACTGTCTGTCCCGCTTGTTTACGGTTTGTGTGTCTGTCTGTCCTGTCTATGTCTGTTGATGTCTATTTTACAGCTCTCCAGCTCTAGGCCCCTAGAAGGAGGGGTCAGCTGTCTGCTCTGTCTGTCCTGTTTGTCTACAGTCTGTGTGTCTGTCTGTCCTGTCTGTTGCTGTAATTCACTTGTCTACTGCTGCTAGTGCTGGTAGTAGTCCTAAAACTACGGCTACGTCTCCTTTTGGGGGGTTTGGCGGAGGTGTGTGTGTGGGGGGGGGTGTCGATGAGTGAGGGTGTTTCTGGGGGGCAATGGGCGAGTAGGGTATAATGACGACTCTGGTGAGTAGAACCGTCCGTGTCATGACGTCTAGTCTTTCTATGATTTTTCAGTGTTTACGTATCGCTCCAACAAGTGAGTACATGAGCAGTATCTGCATCGACTGTTCCCATATTTATGCAGCCCTAAAATCAGCCCTAAAACGGCCCCGAAAATGTCCTCCTCTGACCTCTGGAGGCTGTAGTCTGTGTGCTTGACCAATTATATGAAGGCCTTTTGAATGCTAAATAAGTGGGCTGAATAGTAGTAGGCTGCTCTCGCTCTCTCTCTCGCGCGCGCGCTCTCTCGCTCCCTCATACACTCACTGCATTTGCCTCCGTGCCGGGGCTCTAGGTGGGCTGCTTCGCCTTATTTATTCTAGGCAGGTCTGAGATGCTGCAGTGGTAGTGTGTTGAGCTCGGATGCGTGTGTGTGTGTGTGTGTGTGTGTGTATGTGGAAGTGTTTACACACTGTGTGAATTTTTTAATGCTTGTGTGAATGTGTGTGTGTGTGTGTGTGTGTGTGCGGTCACATCTGTTTGTGCACCCACACCTGTGTATATGCTTGTGTGTGTATGCTCGTGTGTGTGTGTCTCTCACTGGACTCAGGATGCTGGGTTTGGTAGCTTCACAGTGTACCTTCTGTAGCAATTGGTATGCTAATGGCTCGCTGGTGCTGATTAAAGCAGTGGCCATTTCCATTCCTAGACAGTTGTTGGGTTGCCTGACCCTGCTGCTCTGAGCTCAGCGTCGTGGCGCCTCCCCCGTTTCACTGAAACACAATTCAGAGCAAATATCTGGGGCTTGTTGAGCTGCATTAGCCCAAGCTGCTGATAAATGCTGATCCATACCACCGTACCAGACTGAACGACGGAAGTGTCTTCAAGTAGGAAGGGGTGGGGGGCGGTTGGGGGGCAAAGATGACAGATGATGTGTGTAAGATTTGTGGAAGGAAACCAACAACCACCAGATTTCCCAATAATAAAGTGGGCTATGTTTTGGCTACAATGTTATTTTACCACCCTGTTATTTTGCCTTAGATTGAACTCATTGAACTCATTGAACTCATGACTAGCCTTGACTAGCTTAAAGTTTTACCAGATAGGTTTGCTGTCCTTTGTGGGTCCTCTCAGTGTCCAAGCGGGACGACGTGTGGTTGTAGTGGGGTCTGCTAGGATTAGCTCTTAGCATAGCACCTGCTTTCTTCACCTACCTCCCTGCGGTATGTGCCTGTCACTGTCCCCAGCGCTCATGTTTCCTCCGGTCGGCCCTTTCCTAAGCAGTGCTTCACCTGGTCAGCTAGCTTTTAGACTTTTGTTTTAGCCTCTCTTCCATTTTCTCCTAAAGTAATTAATGCGTTTAGCCTCAAGGCATTCGCTAGTGGGCTGGGTATGTGTACATTTTTGGGGGTGTAAATATATAACGAGTCAAGACTGTTGCATAACAGCTTGGGGGTTTTGGAATTGGCCTGTTTTACAGCTCTTCTACTGCTCGTTTTGATTATGCTGGACTCTCATTATGTAACTGTGCCAAGGACCCTTTAGAGTTGTTCTAAAATGCGTTATATCGGCTAACCCCTTTTTCTCGGCTTTGAATATTCTGTTGCTCTTACTGCTGAACGTATTATAGGCCTGCTCTCACAATTCACATTCAACTGGTTTAGTCATGTTTTGAGAAAACCCAGCTATGTGGATCATCAGCTTTGCTGACATTGCACATTGGTATTGGGGTGATGCTCCATCATACTCCAGGTTAGAATACATAAAATAGTTTGCACTGCTTTAAAATGAGAACGTGTATCACTTAACCCTGTGGAGTCCACGAACGTGACCGTGCATCAAATCTGTGCTTTCTCAGTGTTTCTATTAATATCTTTGTTATAATTCAGCACAGAAATACGGTCTGAATCTGTAGAGTCCACCCTTTCCATTGCGTCTCATTGCCAGATTGTACGTGACTCACATCCGGAGATAAGAGGCTGTGAAGACGGGTATGATGTTTTTTATTCTGACATTCCTCTACTTTTGTGAAGCTAAGACTCTGGTAAACCCACTTCAAGCACCAAAACAGTCCGTCCACATGAGTAAAGGCGTGTTTTTTTCTCAAGAAATATGAAGAAGGTCTAAATTTGGCTTCAATATTTCAGATTTATGGTCAGAGTATCTATTTACACTGTGCTCTAGGTCACATGGGGTCTCATTACATACAGAGCTGAGATTGTTCTGAACAGTTTGATATAAAATGTGTGAGTCTGATCTTATTTGCAAGTGCCTGAAAAGGTGACTTTGAGCAGATATGAAAACTTCGAAAGGGTAAGGTTGGGCATTTAATCGAAAATGAATATTCAAAACATCTAATCATTGTAATTTGCAATTATTTTGATTATTTTTTTATTATTCCTGACTCCGCTCCATCCAGTCTGAGACATGGAAGCAACACTGAGCCAACTGAGCAACTTATATAATCATCCATTAATCGTAATCGAGGTAAAATGTTATTATTCAATAAGTATTAATATTGTGATATTAATTTGAGGTCATATCACCCAGCACTAGTCTCCCTTCTTCAAGCTGCTTTCATGCCTCTTCGCCTCTGGATAAGATGCTTAAACAGTGGGCAGTGGGATCAAAGAGCCTTGGGAAGGAACTGGAGTTTGATCCGGCTTAACACTGTCAATAACAATCCAATAAAATGTGTCCTGATCAGCTCTGATCTCCGATCGTTCAGATCAGATAGGGACATTAACTACTCCGTTGCCCTTTTCCATATATTTATCCACGGCGAGAGCTTAGGCATCCATCAAGCAAACATGCAATTTTTCTCTGTTGTCAGAGAAATGCCAGCATCCCTCTGGGCACCAGCCTGCCACGGCTCCAGCCTGCAGCTTCACCAGCCCGTGGAGTCAGAAGAAAGCTGGTTGGCGGTTTCAGAAGGGATGGAGATGAGGGGGTGGGGATGGGGGGGGAGCGGTAGTACAGCCTCTACTGCACCTCTCTTGCTTTCGTTTTGCTGGCTCGCGGCTGTCCTGGGCTCCTCAGCTCCCTCTGCACTGCCTCATCAATCCTTCACTTCTGCCGGACTGCTGGATGGAGCCCTGCCAGGGGGAGCAGGACCATAGCTAGGAGTCGCAGCATCAACAATCACACTGTAACGTTATCCGTGTGGGCCCAGGAGTTATTGATGCAAAACTGTGTGGCCTTTCACCGGAACGGTGTGACTGCTCACATAAGCTTGATATATTTAATTCATGGGATGGAGGAAAAGTAGACTAGGAGATGAGCAAAAGGGAATCTGCTGAGCGTTCGTGTTGTGTGGATCAGAGAGGAACTTTATCTTACTGTTGTTGTTGGTAGCAGGCCAAACAATCGGCTGGGTTGTGCCCTCAGGTTGTGTGGGCCCTTTGTTGGTATTAGATGTGAAGCACTTCATGGACCTGGCTTGTGAACCTCACACTCTCACTTATGTTTAGCAGGCTGAAGATTCCCCTCAGGGGAGGGATTTTATTGAAAGGAAGAAAGCCTGCGTGGACTCCACCACACCACACCAGTGGGTTTTAGGTATGCACGTATCTTTGCAGTCCCAGATTGTGTGTATATGAAGTAAAAGACTTGAAACACACCTTCTTAGGTCATGAATATATGGTACTTTTAGTTCTGCTGTCACTGCAGTGTGACATGAATTTGTGTAGGCTCAGCCAGGGGAGGGCCAAGCCAGATTGACCGGAGACACACACACACACACACAGACACCAGCGTGAGTCAACCCAAAGTGCTTTATTACGAATCCTGTGCATTAAAGTATGACGCATTCTTTTTGAACTCCGATGTCAGATTTTCTGAGTTCAAAGTAGGACTTTTCAGGGCGCTGGAACGCCCCCACAAGTGGGATATCCTGCTCGGAAAGTCGGGAGAGCCTCACTAACCTTGCATTCAAAACCCAAGATGGCCACACCATACTTTAACAGTAATAATCAGTAGTTGTAATCAGTTTATTAGGGCTGCCACTAATGGCTATTTTCTGTTGATTAATCTGTCTTTTTTTTTTTTTTGGAGTCGATTAATCTAAACTAATTTAATTGAGCAATTCAAATTCTTCAAAAAAAAAAATTAGAAGTTTATATAAAAATGCAGAACTGTAAAATAGTCAGTAGTCAGTCATGTTTTGGTTAGATTTGCCATAAAACACTAGTAAAAGATCAGCCCAGAGTCTTTAGCTAACCATTATTGGAAAGTTTAACTGGTCAGTTCGGGTGTGGCGTCATTCCCAGCTCCAAAATCTGACCCCCAAGGTAAATGGAACACAGCATTAGACTATCATTGTACTTCGGAGTCTTTGTAAGAGTCTTTCTCTCTGTGGCCAGGAGGCACGTGTCCTCTAGAAGTTTATATAAAAGTGCAGAACTGTAAAATAGTCAGTAGTGCAGTGAGGTATTCATACATAGTGGTTGGTGTGGCGCAACAGATAACACCACTACCTGCCACTGAGCCACCACACCACCTGGGCGACTGGGGTTTGATTCCCAGTCTGGGTGCCTATGCTGCGCTACACTAAAAAGAGTCCTTGGGCAAGACTCCTAACACTACCCTGACCCACCTCTGTAATATGAGTAACCTTGTAAGTCGCTCTGGATAAGAGCGTCTGCTAAATGCCATAAATGTAAATGTACCCCTTATCTTAATGCGTATGTGGTCTAGTGTATTGATCTATGCCATTTCCTACATGTGCTTAAAATAATGGCCAAGTAGACTTAACTAGATTTAGCTAATGTCCAGTCAAGCCTAAAGCACACGAACACACGCACTGGCACCGTCTTTGATAGACGTGGCGTAATTGCGGACGAAGCGGTCACACAGAGGCGTGTACACCACTCAATTGAAACAGCACAGCCAGTCCACATAGTGACACCTGTGTGCTTCTGTGGTATGCCTTCCAAACTTTCCTCAGTCTACAAACCGCCTTTTTGTGTCATGCTAATCTCGGGTGATCTCATACTTTCAATGCCGTAGGTCTTTAAAATGCCTAATTTTTAAGCAAGTCGGACTCCGCTGCAACCCCAGTTGGTTTTAACTGTAGCTTTGACTGGACTCTGCTGACTAATCACAGCCGTCCTACAGTTTATTAGCACTTATTCGCATTTCTATATATGTCATTAAATCAGTCATACACACAGCACTGTCTAATATCTGTGTGGACGTGTTTCCATGATGTCTGATTGCGCGAAATACCACATATTACGTTATTACTAGTGTCACTAACAGTGCTAACCAGGGACCGTGCTAACCTGGGACTTACATGATACATGGTGGTAGAGCTGGGAATATGACGATATTTTATTGTTATTGCCTCCATAAGCTTTTCTAAGCATATGGAGGATACGGTTAGTGCTTAATACGCACTGATCAGCTGCAGGTTTCATTACTAACAGTGTAATTAGACTGGGTTAATTAGATGAAGAGCAGCAGATGTTGAATACAAATGACTGAGTATCTGAATAGTAGTTAATAAGAATCTGTCGCTAGTCTGTGATTTATAGGTATTGTGATGAATATCGTGTATCGTGAAAAAATTCTTTAAATATTGTGATCTAGTATTTTTACCATCCAGCCCTTCATGGTGGTACATGTTTTGGTTAGATTTGCCATAAAACACTAGTAAAAGATCAGCCCAGAGTCTTTAGCTAACCATTATTGGAAAGTTTAACTGGTCAGCTCGGGTGTGGCGTCATTCCCAGCTCCAAAATCTGACCCCCAAGGTAAATGGAACACAGCATTAGACTATCATTGTACTTCGGAGTCTTTGTAAGAGTCTTTCTCTCTGTGGCCAGGAGGCACGTGTCCTCTCTCTGTGCCAGCCATCGGCGGCCCTTTACGCTCCGTTAAAAGGAATGCTGTCACTTCAGCAATTACAGAGAAAGAGGTCCAGAAAATGCTGCAGTCTTTCTACATGGAAAGTGCTCAAACAGCTCTATAAGGCTGAGGAATGATCTCTCGTCTAACTACTCTAATGGAGAGAAGTCATCAGCTGGACTCTTGCTTTAATGCATTGCCATGTAGAAGTCTCGTTTATGGATTCTTCCCCTCCTCCAAACCACTGGGGTGACAACTCATGATCATGTGGCTGATAGGTAAGGCCAGCAAAACCCCAAGGCTCCTCCTGAGATGAACTCCATTACGTTTTCAGTCAGTCTTTTGCTCTCATTAGTTTAACGTCTTCTCTGCCTAAGGAGTGACTGCTTGTCTGAGCAGAGCTGAAATGCCACTTATGTTTACCTTCTGCATTCCCCTCCGCCCCCCCCCCCCCCCAATCCCCATGTTGGTGCACACTAGGGGGATTTTTCAAAGGTTAAGAGTGAGTTTGTATTTTTTCTGCCGTCCTACCGATGTACTGTAGATAAACTCAGTTTCACCAAAGGCGCTGTTGGACTCAATATCGGCCTAATCTGAAATGTCATGATTATGAACCCATGCACACTGTGTCTGCGGCATAAAGCCTTTTCTACAGCCGACGATTCTCTCACAGTTGCAATTAAGTCATTGTCATTTTTTCCCCCCACCTGGTATTAGCATCCTTCATGCATCTGCAGCTCTCATTGGCTTTCATTTTCAGCCTTGGTGGAGGGCCCAGTTGCTTTTATGCCTTGTCTGGATTTGGAAGGCCTAGCCCAGTCCAGCGCTTTAGCATAATTCCCTCTGTCTGCAGAGCACAGGGAGCTGCATCTGTCGGCCTGGATTAGGCTCATCCCGCACAAATATCACACCCAATTTAGTAAGGACCTATTCAGCCTCTTGCTAGCCTAGCGCAGGGCCCTTTATCACAACCGCACGCACACATCCCAGCAAGCAGACGGTCTTGGTGGGTGTAGAACATAGGCCTTCGCCAGCTTCATTCGTTGTTGGCATTTGGCTCTAACCACTCAGCTGGCTCTCCAAGGGACCGCTACCAAAATTCGCCAGAATTGATTTTCCCTGTCGTCCCTATTCTCATTCAACAGCAGCACTGCTCACTTTCAGCCTTTGCTGGTGTTGGCCTGCCCGACGTTGCCTTATTGTGCAGCATTGAGGAGATACGGGAGGCCTGAAGTTCTCAGATTTGGCAGCTTGCGCCACATGATTGTCAGGTGGCTACGTGACGGCATCTGATTGGGCTGACCGCTTGAAGAGTGCAATCATCGCCCCTCCACATGTCCATGTTAAAATTGGAGACGGGAGTTGTGAGAACAGAACACAGGCAAGCTGTGAGCAAACCCAAACAGTCGGCTCTCACTTTGCCTCCGTAGGATGGGTGTCGATGGATAAAGGACTCTTTTGGCAAGCGGCGCTATGTAAACATTGGCAGCGCTTGAAACGTCAGATTTAAGTGCACTTGCAGGCATGGAAATACATATGAGCTTTTGACTTTGCAAAGTGGAAAGGAAAGACAAACACATGGAAAGAGTGCTCTCCCATATTCTTGAATGGAACGGGTAGGTCGTAAGTCCAAGGTAAAGATGCCACCTGCCACCAGCCACCAGCCGCCGATTTTTGTGCTTATAAAAAAAAAAAGTATACAATCCCTCCGGCAGTTTAGAAAAACAAACTTTTTTCCGGTGCTTTTTGCCCACTAATCCCTCCATTTCCAGTAGCTGTGTAGGCTTTAAGTTCCCGGGAACAATTTTGATGGAGCGCTGGCCCTCTGGGGAAGAAAGCAGCATCCTGCTGTGGTTGCCTAACACAGCTCTCCTTGGCTTTTGCCAGGGATGGTGGGGGAGGATGTTTCCTGTCATTCTCAATCCTCTGCACTTGTTATCTTCTGGATTCATTGGGAAAGGGTTTGGGAGAGGGTTGGGCAAACGGCAGCCCCCACCCCCACCCCCACCTGAGCTTCCATTTTACATCTTCCCTTTGATATCCCTTTTTCCTTCACTCATACAGTCAGCAAATATTGAAGTCATTTTCGGAAAGCACCGTTAAATATACGGCGTGCCACTCTAAGATAATGTGCCATTAAGCTCATTCCCAGACAGGCAGAGCTTTTGTACGGCATAATGCCACCCATATTTTAGCTCCGAGAGAACTTCAAAGAGCCTCCGGGTTATTAGGGAATGTGTTTCAGGCAATTTCTGATATTTTGCCAACACGCATTGCCTTCTGTTGAAGATTCAGTATAGTCAATATGTCCCCAGCTTCCCAGCTACATCAAGGTCGACGAGTCAGATTCATTAGGATTGTCGAAATGGTTCTTCGTTGAATCAAATCAAAAGTGTCTCGCAAATTGTGCCTCATTTTGGGTTTTTTCCAACACCCCCCACCCCCACACGATCGCCCATCCTAAGCCATTTCTCATAGTCAGATACTCCCGATGATGGTCTGCAGGGGGACCTGGGCCCGCCTCTCATCCTCTGTGTAGATAAGCTTGAAAGAGGGGCATCAGACGCTATTGAGAAACATGAAGGTGGTATCGTCCTGTGAGGAATTAACCGCTTATCCTTTTTTTTTTAGCTTAGCAGGAAGAACGCTGTTGGAGGAGCTGACATTTGAAGCAGCTGACCACTTTTCATGGCAGCTGAGTGAATGAAAGGCTTTCATCGCCCAAATAATGAACATTCTCATTTTCCACTAACGATTTCACTCCCTCCTCGCCCTGCTCTCCCACTGTCTCACTCTCAGTTCACAGTGGATTTCATGCATTGTGGCCTAAAGATGAGATTGCCTTGTTCTTCTTTGGCACCAGCAGTTCAATGCTTCATGACTTCATCAGCATGTGCTACTTAATTACCCAACTTCAGGCAGTTGCACAGAGCATTCGGGTGCTCCACAAGGCTTCATCTTTTCACCATCTGTTTCCATAGACTTTCATCTAGCTGCCTTCCGGTAAAACGGCAACCACCTGATCCCATTAGAAGATCAAGCACCTCTTTGTGGCCGGTGTAGGACAGGGATATTTCTCTTAGATATAGCCCTATTTTTTTTTTTTCGCTCGAGGACATAACTTCTCTCAATTTACTGCTGGGTTCCACTAGACCAGTGTTGTACAAAATGGGGACACAGGCAAAGAAGCAGGTGTTTAAGATAAACAGTTTAACGCCGGTCCGTAAAGTTCGTACAAGGCTGCGATAGATCCATTTCAAAGACCTGTTCCTATGGGTCTTGTGCAGCGGACCACAGTGTTGTTGCATTTGGCAGTAATAATGAAAAACAGCAAAATCACAAACCAAGTAACAACCCCCTAATAGATTGTTTTTCTTTCCACGTTCTCATAAAATAAACCAAACTTTTCTCTTTCAAATCCAGTTCTTGAGTTCTTGGACTCTTCCGAATCGTTGGTGGGTTGATTTATGGATCCCTTTTACTGGTCCTAATTGATGGGTTTGGGTCAGCAAAAGCAATCCAGGAATCAGGGTGGGAATGTGGGACTGGACACATTCGGCGACGGCAGCTGTTGCATGCCTTTTACACCGTGAGACACTGTGTAAAGGTAAAGGTAAAGGTAAAAGTGTACGTATTTGTGTCCAAATGTGTCCTCCGCATTTAACCCATCTGTGGTAGTGAACACACACACACACTAGTGAACTAGGGGCAGTGAGTACACACACACCCAGAGCGGTGGGCAGCCAACTTCAGCACCCTGGGAGCAAAGAGGGTAAAGGGCCTTGCTCAAGGGCCCAACAGTGGCAGCTTGCCAAGCCCGGGAATCAAACCCACAACCCTGTTATCGATAGCCCGGTGCTCTAACCTGCTTTAGTGACACAGCAAATGGGAAAAGAAACCCTGATTGTTTTGACAAGTCTGCACTGCCATGAAACTGTACGATGCTGCCTTGGTACCCATTTGGCCTTCCAGTGGAAACGAGGCCAATGTGTGCAAGGCTGGAATCCATTGCCAGTCCATTGCAGGGTCCCCTCACAGACCCATTCACTTGTAAACTAACACCAGTACCAATTTAGCAGAGTTAGCATAGCTAGTTCACCTAGTTTTCGTGTACTTTGCCTCTTCCCTGTATTCGGTTGTAGACCGTTCGCAGAGCAGCGTGAGACCTCCCATTCAGGAGGATGGTGTCCTACCTTTGTGGGGCTAAGTCGCTTTTTTGTGGTATCGTAAAGACACCTAATGAGTTATGGAAGTATCAGGAGTTCTTTAGCTGTTTGTGTTGCTTCTTTGAAAATAATAATAATCATATTTCCCATGAATTCTGCTTTTTCCTACAACATAGAGCCATCCATCCATTTTCTTACCCGTTTCCTAGCATTTGACTAGCTAGTTAGCATCGCTAGTTCACCTGCCATGTTTGTTGTTTTGTAAGGTGACCATAGCAACCGGAGGAAACCCACATGGATATGGAAAGAACACACCAAACCTCTCATAGGTCGAGACCTAGAATAGCATCCAGAGTTTTCTTAATTACTGCTTGGATAAGCTCTGGGTCCCTGTTACTGCTCCTAATTCATGGGTTTGGGTCAGGATGCGTAGGCAGCACAGTAGAGCGAACCTCAGTGAACCTCCAGGTGCAGCTTCAGCACCAGGTTCTGAAGTGACTCATGCTGTAATCTAGGTCAGAACTGCTCTATCCTCAGTAATGGCCCCAGTGGACTGAGGGCCAGGCGCTGGTCAGAGGATGTCATTCTCTGGTCGCTGTCCGGTTGAGACTGCTCAGCCAGGAGTCTTTGAATCATCCTTGCTGGTGAAACTCAGTTGACCCTCTATATCGTGGTGGTGCTGCTGCATATAATAGATCTCTACACATACACACATCCTGTTGGAGACCTGTTGCTGAAGGCACAAAAGCCCACTTGACTGTGTTAACCTTCCACTTTCTGCTGACATGATTCATAAGAGCTGCCGCAGTGATGTGCTTGCTGAGAAACGGGAGCGGTCCAGCACTTTGCACTTCGCTGAAGTTTTTCGTGTACTGTGCCTTTTCGCTGTATTCAGTTGTAGACCGTTGGCAGAGACCTCACCTTCCTTTTGTGGGGCTAAGTTGCTTTTTTTGGTATCGTAAAACCACACAATGAATAATGGAAGTCTCAGGAGTGCTTTAGCTGTTTGTGTTGCTTCTTTAGAAATATTAATAATCATATTTCCCATGAATTCTGCTTCTTCCTACAAAATAGAGCCATCCATCCATTTTCTTACCCGTTTTCATCCTGGCCATAGTTCTGATGGAATTAGAGCAGTCCCCACCGCAATCAGCTGCCTTTTTTCCGCTGCAGGGCCAAGCGGTTCTGAGCACGGAGGGTATTCGGAAACCGTACTTAAGGCCATAGAATCTGAAGTTCGTGCCTACTTGCTAAACTAATCAGGGCGGGAATGTCACACACTTAGACATTAGACATGGTCCTGATGTATGAACACAGCCAATGGGAATAGACATGACACCCTGGACGGTCTAACAGGTTGCGGCCTTAGTAACTATTTGGCCCTGCAGTGGAAAAGAAAGGAGGCCAATGGATGCAAGGTAGGTATTACCCCTGAACAGGGCGCCAGTCTGTCACAGGCTCCCCCACACACCAGGTTTCCTCCCAAACTCGAACCATTGGCAATTTTGGAGCCAATTTAGCATACCCGACTTGTGTGTTGGTAAATGTGTTGGTGGTGGGAGGAAACTGTAGCAACCGGAGGAAACCTTCATGGATACGGAAAGAACACACCAAGCTTCTCCAGGCCTGGGTCCCTGGTGCGATGCAGCGCAGGACGCACACCACCTGCGGCACCTTACAAAATGTGTACTCTTAAAAAAAACTGTGAATTCAACTTTTGCCGGCGCTCGATGGTAAACTTGCGAGGAGACTGGAGGGAGATTCTTGATTAATTGTCCTCCAGTTCTGCCCACACGTCACAGTCGTCATTATGTGCACTGCCTTCGTTTTGCTGTCTCTGGTTTTTCCTCCTCTCTCACAGCCTTCATTTCACATTTAATCTGACTCTAGGCCTTTTGCTGAGCTATGATCAAAGAGTTCACTGGCGTGCGTAGCCAATTCGATGTCCCAGATATACTGTACAACGATCCAGCTCCCTGCTGAGGTCTGTAAGGCAGCAAACTTTCAGATTCTCTGTCATTATTTGTTCTAGTTTGCTGTCAAGGATGGCAACTTGTAGCTCACGTGCTGCTTTTTACCCTGCATAAACCTTTAGCTCGGGACCTGCCAGACGAATACAGCTTTTCCTCCCACCTGGAGTTTGGTTTAATCTCTCAGCCAGTGCTGGACAGAAGTCGTCAGCGTACAGAAACTGCACTTGGACTTGTTTTACAGCTCCTTAAGGCATGTACATTAAAGGGGCAAAAGTATTTGGACGCTTTAGTATTATTATTTTTTTTGTATCTGATTGACCTTATCTTTCAGTAAGGATGTCAGGATGTTGGGTGATCACCACCCCACCTTCCCCTAAAAGTATTGGATTCCAGATTACACAGTTCCACTGCTCCACAATGCTCAAAGCTTGGGGGCTTTATACCCCTCTTGCCCACTCCTGGCTTTATGCATGGTGCCAATAGGTTCATGTGTATCTCCTCTAGAGAGTCCTACATTATTGGCAGTACTTTTTTTCAGGGACTAGCCAAGCTGTGTATATCTGTGTCAGGATGCTGTGTCATGGGTGCAGCTTAAAGTAGCTGAATGCATTCCTTACCAGGGGTGTCCCCAAACTTTTGGACACGTATATGTGTTGAATTAGCCAATGTCACTGAGGTCATTGTCCAACAGTTGGTCATCGCTTATTCTTACCGCTTTAAAAGCAGAAGAAGCTACGTTGGGCACCGCGTCTCGCTCGAGCCTTAACTACACCCTCAGCTCCATCATGGCCGTGGGTTGAGAATGACTGAAAGTGACTGCCCAAGCTTTTAAAGGCTTTTAATTCCAGGACGTCCCGCCTCACCACTCAAGCACTGGAAGCACATAGATGTTCTGCTGTAGCGCACAGGGAATGCTCTCCTTTCTCTTGTCTCTCATTTGCCTCCATCACAGTGGGCCGGTTTGTGTCGTCAGACTGAGGCAGTACGAAGTCTGAGCTCATTGCTAAAAATAAAGGAGAGCCGTTCGCTCTCCCTCCCCTGGGTGTGCATGGCTGAGCTGCGGCACAGGCAGTCTCTTGCCCCTGCCTCCTTTTAGCGTGACTTTAGAAAACCCTGATAATGCAGTTGTTTGTTAGGAACGCTGCGTCACGGTCACGCTGAGAGCGAAACCTGCAGGGGGGTTAGCATGACAGCGGAGTGAAGAGAGAGGCTTCTTTTCTGATGTGTTTACACTCTCCGGGCCTGTACAGGCGTTGTGTCCCTGGTCACGCAGACGAGCTTGATTTTCTACGGCTTGGCTCACGAAGCTCCTGTAATTAACCCACGGTGAGAAGAAGGGATGTCGTAAGACCTAGCGCCTCGCCCGGGCACCAGTTATAGGTGCCGCTGTTATAAATCTCCCTTAGTAATCAGTCTCGTAAAATTACCTGCTCCTAAAATATTCGAAGTTTTATTGAAATTGATTACTTAACGAGCTTTGTACCAGCAGGACATGCAGTATGGACGGTACGCCCTGCGAGCGAGGCACAGGCTCATTACCGCTTCACCGTGGATGACAGGGAGAGCCCAAAAGCACTCTTTCAGCTCCTTCCTCCAATGTCCTCCGCCTCCCCACATCCCCAAATGCGTGCACCGATATGCATGACTGAGCCTGCTGTGACCTGGCAGGATGACAGCTCTGCTGCTCTCTGTTGTCTCTCTCTCTCTCTTGCTCTCTCTCTCTCTCTCTCTTGCTCTCACGCTCTCACTCATTCCCCTTCTTACCGTCTCTCTCCCTCTCTGAATTATCTGCTCTTTCATACCTCTGTCATCTCCTGCAGTAAGGATGGAATTATATCTCTCTCTCTATCTCTCGGTCTCTCTCTCTCTCTCTCTCTCTCTGTCACGCTCATTGTCTTTCTGTGCCTCTCGCTCTTTAATCTGCTCTTGCAGTCTCCTGTCATCACTTGCTCTAAGAAAGGAATTATTCCTCTGCTTCTTCTTCAGCAACGACTCTCTCCCATCTCTCTCTCTCTCTCTCTCTCTCTATCTCTGTCTCTCCACCCTCCCTTCTCTCCCTCGCTCTCCCTTCATCTCTGTCAACTTCTGATGAGGATGATGATGATGATGATCACATTAATAATATCCCCTCACTTCACTCCTGCTCCTCCTCCTCCTCCTCCGCCTCCAAGCGCAGGACCCTGACCTGGACTTCCCTCTAAACCCCACTGGGGACCCCAGAGAAGACGAGCTGTTCTTCTAAGTTTGTACTTTCCCCCTCTCTTCTCTCGCCGCCGGATTACGTCGTCACTCTGTCTTTCCGGCGCCGACGTCTACCTCGAGCGCCTGAGTGCCTCTGATGTCCCGGCGAGTCTCTCCTCCTGCAGGCTCAGTCAGAAGGACGAAGCCGGTGCTTCTAGAACGGCCGTGGCTTCAGAACTTGCCGGTGCGCTCAGCCGGACGCCTCTCGCTCCGAGCGCAAGTATATGTGTGTACGTATCGTTATGCTGGGAACAGACAGCCGCCCGGCAGTCAAGGGAAAAGCACGGCTCCGGAAGTAGAGGTCTCGCGCACCGTACGGCCGGTCTGCGGTTGTGACCCCGCTCCCGCTGCCCTGCCATGGCGTTCCTGTGCGGAGTGAGCCAGGCTTTCCGTTGTGACGTGGGTGAGTAGTGCCCAAGAGGCACATGCACTGCCGATGTGACAGACTGGATGCTGAAAATAGCACCAGCACCGCGCTGCTTATCTGCGCCCTTTTGTTATTGAAGATCTACAAAACCGAGGTCTTTGAGATCCATGGGAGCATCAGAATTTGAACGTTGTGAATTTAGCCTACTGTTAACAGTTGCATGGACTTTCTCCCTTCCAGGTTTGGTTATATCACTAGAATCGCTCGTGCTTGTCATTGATGACTTTGTGACTTTGAGGATGTCACAGCTGTTCAGGTGGTCCTCTCTGGCGTATGGCCAAGTTGCAGAATGGGAGTTTAATAAGAAGATGAAAAACCTAATATCTAAAAGTAGCACCGAGCAGTAAGTGAAGAGTTGCCTCTACATTCCACCTCTACCTCGGGAGTTCCAGCATCCCGGACCGGTCATGCGTCCGTCACGGAGTCAGGTCATTAAACGCACTCAATCATCCTGTCCTCTCTGTCTTGGACTGTAATAGATGATGGTTTACCCCTTTGCCAGCAGGTGCACATTAGTCAGCTGTTCGATATCTGGAGCTCTCCATGGCCTCCGCAACCAAACCAGCCGTACATCACGCATGACAGTGACTGACTGGGAATTTTTTTAGACCTGCCCGGCTCGACAACCATTCCTGAACTCCAGGAACAGTTCTCATCTGCATCTTCTGAGAGAAAAATGTCTTTTTTACTAGCTGAGTGCTCCGGAGGGCGAGAGCCAGAGATAAATATCGCTGTGTCGATATGAGCGAGCGATTTATCTGCGAGTTTTATGAAGATGTCCTCGCTTGATTTGTGATTGCATTTGGTGCAGCAGTTTTTTTCAGGCTGGGTTCTGGGATGTGCAGAATGCCGTTCCCTCTTATTTATTGTTCTTTCTGTTACTTCCTCCACCTCAGTGCAAATTGAGTGTTTGTTGGTGTAGAGCAAAATGAAAAGCAGCTCGTCTTCATATTTACTCTGCTTGTTTCTCGCTCTGAGGCTCAGACTAAGAGAGCAACTGGAAGCGTGCAGTCACCGTGTGCTGATGTGCTGAGCTCACTCAAAGGACTGTCGAGATGACGTCTTTGCCAGCAGCCCTCCTCTCTCGTTCTTTCTACTTCCTCTCCTCCCTCCCCTCCTGCCCCCTCCTCCTCCGCTCCTTCAGGTAGAGGAAGCGAATGGACGGATCCACAGATGTTCCGAGCGCTTAAGGGCACTTCCTTCTCGTTTTTCTTTCAAGCTGCTGAAATGAAGCCGCAATGGCTCACAGTTGGAGTGTCAGGAATGAGCCAGTTGCTACACATCTGCCTGCTGCCATAAAGATGAGCTTTATGCTGCAGGTCCAGACCTGGGGCTCCATGCTCCATGTCCTTGTGCATTCAAGCCCTCGTCAGCAAGTCAGCAATGGCATGTTCCCTGCTGAGCTGACGGTGCAGATGACGGACTTGGCTCCTTCCGTCCCTTTTGTTGTGGCCCTTCTGACTAAATGACTTGGCTGTTTGACTCGCAGGCCGGAGTCATGTCCCGCAGTTGATGAGATCATGAAGTCCCAGATGGTGAGGCTCCTCCGCCCACTTATTCGGACCCACGCGGATTGATGTCTGGATTAATTTTACATGAGCGGGCATCTGTGCTGGACTGCTGCTGCTGGAGACCAGTTTTCATTAATAATAGGTCACTAGACTGTCCACTTAGGTGTAGTCTATGGCCTGTGTAGGGTTTTGCTCCTCAATGATCTGATTAAAGGAAGAGGGATGAGACTTATTAGGCTTCATTTAGCAAGTAACACCATCTGCCTTATAGCACTTGTTCACTAAGAGAAATTGAACTGGGTTAATGGTTGCATGCTGACCGCTAGGAGTTTTACTAAAAGAGTTAGTAAAAATCGGACTGGTTTGAAACTGCAGGGAATTTCGACCTCATGGCAGCACACTGTCAACTGGCCATGGGAACCAGTGGCAATGAGTGGATTCTCATATCACATGTTTGTTTTTGTTCTGATAATGGTTGCAACGGCATACTGGTTTTAGGAATACCATGGCAACCGTGCAAGATCTGGTAGGCCACTAAAATTTTCCCCATCAGATAAAACAGAGAGAGGAGAAATCAAGCTCCACTTCGCTTGAGATCTGAAAGAAATCCATCCATCCATCTTTTCATCCATGTTTGGGTTCATTCTGCTTTTGTGAGATGAAGACGACTCAGCACGGAGGGTCTGGAAGGTTGTGGAGCTGACAGAGAAGCTCTTACTGAGCAAAAAAGAACAACATTTCTTTGGATCAAACCGCTGAAGCAGCTGCCGTCCTCAGAACAATGGCCTGTCCACCCCAGAGTCCAGACCTCAACATCAGCATGATTAAAAGTGTTTGGGATGACCAGAATGCTCCAGACTGAACATTGGAGTGGTGGAACGATCGCCCTGCAGGATTCTGCAGATACACATACCAGTGGAAGCTGTGATGCAGATAAAAGGTGGAGGCAGTAAATACGGCCTCCACCTTTTGATATACCATTTAGTTGTGGGGGCGTATGTGTACTTTCCCGACTCTGAAAAATATGAATAACTTGATGTTTTGACATGGGAATTAGACACCAACGACTGATGATCTCTGGCTCTTGCACAGTACTTAATACTGTGTGATGTTAACAGGCTTTCGTTGGTGCACCGAAGTGATGTTTGACTATTCAGACACTGGTGAAGTTACTTGTCACTCCTTGAGTACTCAAATCTTAAAAAAAAAAAAAGTTCATCCCAGCTGATTAGAGGTCCATTAGAGGGGGTGCCATGTATACAGTGCATTACCGCAGGCACACAAGACTGAATAAAGCCGTGTGTTCAGCTCCTGTAGATGAATTGGAGCAGTGAGTCAGCACCTCGGTCTCTCTCAGCCTGCTAGGGTAAATAGCGCATATCTAAACCTGCCTGGGATTTTTCTCTGAACTGATCACAGTCGCGTTTGATGAAGGCTGATCCACAGCTTTCGGGAATCTTGAGTTCGCAAAGTGCTGCTGTCGGAAAAAGAGTCTCTCGTGTTGAGTGACTCATCAGAGCGCTGTGCCTCAGTGGAGTTTCAGGAGAGTCAGACTACATTACCCAGCAGCCTTTGCTACAGTGCCTGTTGCGAACAGCAAGAACCCGGTGTGATTATCATTTAAACACCTCCTGCTGCTTATATGGCCTTCAAGCTCATCAGAGAAGAAGCTCTCTGTGTGTGTGTGTGTGTGTGTGTGTGTGTGTTTGGCTTACAACTGTGTTCTTTCCGTTCCGCCTCCGCTAAACCTCATGAATATTTTGAGTGGTGTGTTTTGCTCATGTCTGTTTGTGTTTACATGCTTGTTTGATGCATTCTTAAGTGTGTGTGTGTGTGTGTATGTGTGTGTGTGGTTAGAAGGAGAGGTCTTCAGACATTGTGTTTGGTTTGCTGTTGATGGTTAAGGTGGGTGCTGAACATCACCATGGCCAGACCCAAAGAGCTCTCTGATGTCTTCAGGAAAACAGTTGTAGATGCAGAGGAGTCTGGGAAGGGCTTTAAAAAGGTCTCTGAATACCAGTGGAGATCATTTACTACCACTGCCAACATGGCCATGTCAGGCCTTCCTAGCAAGAATAGAGCTAGGAATAGAGAAGTCTCCAACAATCCTAAAATGATCCACTATGAATGCTTTATTGTTGTATGTGAGGTGCTTGAGGAGAACATGGACCATGCAGCATGACGATGACCCAAAATATATAGGCTGTGCAGCGAGAAATCCCTCAGTCGTCACACAGCTGAAAGAATTCTGCATGGAGGAGTGGGAAATTTTTCTTCCTGTTGATGTCAGAGACTGGTAGACGGTTATAGGAAACATCTGCTTGAGGTTATTTCTGCTAAAGGGGGAAAAACAGCTATTTTCTTCCTTTATTATAACAAGGTCAAATTTCCATTGTTTTTGTGAAGGTGGTGCATTTAATTCATCTTTATCTATAGCTATTTTGTGAATGAAGATTAAATATTAATATGTCTATTCTTCTTAATAAAGACCTAAATGTTCTATATGGACAAAACTATTGAGACGCCTGCTCATTCATTGTTTCCTCTAAACTAAAGGCTATTAAAAAAGAGTTTATCCTGCTTTTGTTGAACTGACTGTCTCTACTGTTCAGGAAAGATTTTTTTATTAGATATTTGGAGCATCGCCTCTAAGGGTTTGATTGCATTCAGCCACAAAAGTGTTGTTGGCTGATCACCACGCCTCCTAATCCCCGACTCCACAACTCATCCCAAACCTGTTGGATGGAGCACCATCCATCATTCCAGAGAAAATACAGGGCTTTATACTCCTCTAGCCCACGCCTGGCATTAGGCAGCATGGTGCCAATAGGTTCATGTTTATCTGCTCCAGGGGGTCCTATTCTATTGGCAATACTTCTTTAAAGGGCCTACTCAAGCTGTGTGTGTGTATTTGCACATCCTTGCCGAATGGCATCATTAGAAGGGCTGTCTACAAACATTTTGACTCAGTTGACTGTACTAGGAAAGCGAGCCTGTCTGCCTGCCTGCCCTTTCCGTTGGATCTTGCTCAAGAGACTTACAGTAGCAACACCTCTGGCTTTGCCACTCTGCGGGTCTGTAATGTGTAAAGTGGACCCTGCTGAGCTGTATCAGTGTAAGTGACGATGCCGGTGCCACAGAGTCACTGGGACCCTAGCATGCTCACTCTACACACTGTGGCTTCTGCACATCCTCCAGCAAGGAGGCCTTCCTGCCTCTGTGAAAGAAGTATGCTAATCATTCCTGGTGTGTGCCTTTGTACAGCACACCCAGAGAGAGTGTGTGTGTGTGTGTGTGTATGTATGTGTGTGTAGCTCCTGGCTCCTTTGATACCAGGAAACACATGGAGGTGTGAAGCAGTAGGAGGTGTAGTGCTTTCCTAGGTCTAATAATTGTGTGTGTTTGTTGAAATAAGTGAAGTGGCCGTGATCTGTGATGTGAAGGAGCATGTGGATATGGCAATTGGTGTCAACATTGATCTTAGAATGGGGTGTGTGTGTGTGTGTGAGATTGTACATGCTTGTTGCTCCATCAACTGACTTGTTTTTCTCTTTGTGTCTTGTAGATGAGGGGCCCTACACAAAGCACTCCAACCCCTCCAGACCACCAGATGGAGCACTGGCCATCAGAAGACAGAGTATTCCAGGTATTTGTGCGTGTGTGCGTGTGTGCGTGTGTGCGTGTGTGTGTGTGTGTGAGTGTGTGTGTGTGGTCTTTAGCTTTGCATTAAAGAACACCCCTGTGTTTTATTCAATTCACTCTAATGCTCTTACCAGGCTTATGTTGCCAAACGACTGTTTCATCACTGTCAGAGTAAAAAAAAACAACTTTACAGAAGAAGTAAAAAAAGAATTTTGGAGCATTTCTATTGGTCCGTTTATCATGATATTTGGACACAATGTAAAGAATAACTTCCGGATTTACCCGATGTCAAAAAGTGAAAAACTTTGACCAAAATGGATATACAAGCTTTTTGCGTAACCGTAAACAGAGGAGTAGCTGAGGAGGAAGTATAGGGCTGATATACCAGCAAAGAAGTTGTGAGATGTCCTACTCCTACAGAAGGTTCTTTCCATTCACAAAGCAAGATTCTTTAGGGAACCACAGGTGGTTATTCTATGGCAGAGGTCACTAATAGGCGGACTGGAGTTCAGGTCCAGACCCAAGCGCTGTCCTGGACCATGAAAAGCGATTAACTATAGACAAGTATGTCATTTTGAAGGAGTGTTTATTTTAACTGGCATAGCTTTTCTAGCAATTACAGTACAGGTTCACTGAGCAAGGAAACTACCGGATCATTCATATGCATTATGGAAATGGTAAAGAGGGATAAGAGACAGCGGTCGGAGAAGAAAGCGAGTCAGAGGAATGTTTAGTCACATGGTGGCTCTGAAAATAACCAGTGAGCCCAATTTTAGCGAACTTTAGCCAAGCCATCGACCGTGCACCGCCCAGCTTGATTTATGACGTGTCGGTGGGTCTTCGCTATCGTAAAAAGTACATCTTTTAGTACAATGCATGTACTAAGTCTCTTAATGAATTATGGGTGTGTTTTGGGCATAACATGCAATAATAAACCAATCAGTGTGTCTCTCGCCTTTCCCTTTAAAAGTCAGGTGTGGTCTGACTTTGGCGGGTTGCTATTTCAGTGGTGTAAAGCGTGGGGGGGTACGAGCGTTGGGCTGCACGTGCCTTTGTTGACAATTCACTGCAAAGATAGCAACGAACGTCTGACTGTTGACGTCTGCCTAAGCTGTTTTCAGTCAGTGGTGCACCTCCTGTGTTTTCTGTTGCAGAGACAGCAACATGAAATTGACCAGAACACCCCTCATTTCGAGACCACCACGCCCATCAGCATAGATATATTCACAAGCACCTGTGGTGATTATGAAATAAGCAGTAATGTCAAGTGGGAGTCTTAGCTTCACAAAAACAGTGAGAACTATGATGAAAATTTTATTAAAATGACGAGTTTCTGAGTGTCCATTGGTCGGTTACATACATATGGATAGACGGATGCACGAATCCACCAATTACAGGTGAGAGGTGGATGACCTACACACAAGGCAGAGACCAGTATCTTGTCCCGTCTTCACAGCCTCATAATTCTGGACGATCTGGCAATGAGATGCAGTCAAAGGGACAGGTTCAGGAAATGTCAGGACCGTACCCCTGTCCTGTATTACGGCAAATATATTAAAAGAAAAATTAAGTAACCTCAAATTTGATGTGCCGGCGTGTTCGTAGACTCAGAGGGTTATAATAATCTCGTAGACTGCTGAAAAAGATCATCCATTGGGATGGAAATCCCTGTTTTCTTTAGTTGATAACAAATTCAGAATGGTCTAATTTCTGGCTGCTTAGAGGGTGGCAAGGAGTGCTTTCCTGTGCAGGACACTCCCCCTGTTTTGCATTTAGACTTGTTTTGTCTGTTTAAGCTGCATTTTTTGGTTTACTGTGACCTCTGTGAACATGCAGATCACGGCAGGATCGTGGCTGCATCGCAGCGTCCGCATTTCCAGGCAGCTGTGAATAGCCCATTCCAGACTCCAAGCTGGACTCATTTATTACAGGCTCATTTATATCAGCTGACTGACAGTTCACTGGCCACACGCTGCCAGAGTGTAGATAACCTCTTCCCCCGGCTTCATGACGAGCCAATAGAGCGTTCACTCTTCCATAACACTGTGTAAACACCCCTCCCCTCCTCCTCCTCCTCCTCCTCCTCCCCCTCCCTTCCACCACCACCATCATCATCGCTTCTGTTTGTAGCAATTGAGACATCATCGCTCTTTTTTTTGAAGCCTCACATGATAGAAAATCATCTTGAAGTGTGCAACAGTACAACTGCCATATAGCCTGCCTTTGAGCCAGCACGGAGCGCTGAGCACATCCAAGCCGGGTAACTTATATCTTGATGACTGTGGGCCTTCCAGCCTCCACCCTGATGTAGCCGTGGGCCTGGGGGGCATCGGGGTACTTTGGAGTAGATCCTCACGCCGACCAATTTAAGGCAGATTAGTCACAGTTTGCGGCGCTGCTGTAAAGTCTTGTTCTGGGTTGTCGTTGCTTGGGCACAGGAGGTGGCATGGGAACATGGTGCTCAATTAGATATTTGGTGTCAGATCAGCAGAGGATCAGGGGACGCTGCCACATGGCGCGAAGCTAGTGTGCTCTGAGCCGTCGAGAAAACTTCACCCATGGCCTTCTGCCTGCAGCATGTTGTAACTGCTGAAAATAGAGGAGAAGTCGTATCTGGTTTGTATGGGGTCTTATTTCATGTGTTTGTCACATTAATCTAAAGTCGCTGTAATTAATACTGAGGCTTTGAGGACTACATTTAGCCACAAAGCTAACAAGCATCTGGGCTGCCGAGAGGGGCTGTAGTCTTAGGTAATAAGAGCTTGGGTCTCCCTTCTCGAAATCTCACTGTAAAAGGAAGTGGTGCAAAGACATAGCAGCGTGCTGGCCGCCGGCCTCATACTTCATTGCTACCTCAGTGTTAGTGGACTGGCCTCTGGCCTCACTCAGCATCGCTACTGTGGCATCACTCCTGTGGAGTTAGCATTGTTACCACGCTGTCTACCGGCCTCGTCCAGCATCGCTTCCGCAGTATTTCCATCACTGCTGGACAAAACTATCTGGACACCTGCTTACAAATGAAATAAGGTATTAAAATGGATCAAAAAATATCACCATTGTTGGAGTAACTGTCTCTACTGTCCAGGGAAGACTTTCTCCAAATTTTTGGAACATAGCTGTGAGGATTTGATTTGCATTTAGCGACAAAAGCATTCGTTGAGGTAAGGATGTAGGATGATCACCCCCCCCCCCCCCCCACCTCATCCATTCCCAATACAACTCCTTAACGCATCCCAAAGGTATTGGATGGAGCACCACCCATCATTCCAGAGAACACAGCTAGTTCCACAGCTCCACAGCTCAATGCTGGGGGGGCTTAGTACCCCTCTAGTCCACGCCTGGCATTAGACACAGTGCCAACAGGTTCATGCTTATCTGCTCCAGAGAGTCCTGTTGTATTGGCTATACTTCTCTACAGGGACTAGAAATGCTGTGCGTGTATGTGTGCGCATTTGCACATCTGTGTCAGCAGTGGGTGCTCCACAAGCATGTGGACCTGTGTTGAGTTTGACTGTGGCCACTTTTGTGCTGTATTTAGTGGTACTGTTCGTGTACATGCTCGTGTTGTTCTCTGGTAAGCATTGGACCTTCAAGATGCCTTTCAGATGATAGCTTATATAAGGAATGTGGATTTTTACCCTTTCAAGCATTTCTGTTGCATAACTGAAATATCCACTGTTCCAGGTACGTTAGCAATTCACTGCGATTTGTGCTGAACTGCACTGAGTGCCGTGTTTTTTGGTCGTGGTCCCGTTTCCGTGTTTGCGCCTGTATGTTCTTCTGCATTGCGCTGCGGAAGCGCGACCATTTTTTAGCTTTTTACGAATCAAATAATGATTCCATTTTCAAGGACTGCCTGCATTAAACATAAGTTATCTGGTTCAGTAAGTGCAGAATGGCTTTGGGGAGGAAAATAGGACTCCCTTTCCTCTTGCTTTAGCTCTCTGAAGGCTTCTAATGCATTCAGCGAGTGTAGCTGTGTTGAATTTTTTAACATGCTGGTTTAAAAGAGGAATGGTGGGAGCGAGGAGCGAGGAGCGAGAAGCGGGCTTCATGGAGCAGCTGACTGAGGATCTCCCGTCCTAGACCTTACCTACTGCAGTGGGGAGTAGAGAGCGAAAAAAGATGTGGCTTTACAGTTCCTAGGTGCTCCTTCCCACGCTCGCTGGAAAATCCTCAGGAAATCCAGCAGCTGGTGGATTGATATAAGAAAGGAGAAGCAGGGAGCGTTCAGCAAGCCTTTCTCCTAGACCAGACCAAGTGTTTATTTATAGTACTGACTTGTAGAATTCATTATATCAGTTGTGAAAGCATTCGGATATTAAAATTCACTGTATTTAATAATCTGACATCAGTTTTCTTGCAGATAAACTCAGATAGTCCAGCTGTAAAAAAAAATAAAAATAAAAAAAAAAGAAGAAAGAAGTGTTTTAGTTGTACCAGGAAGATGTAGAAGCTGTAGATGAGATGAAATGAGAAGAGAATTGGTTGAAATTGAAAACGGGTCTCAAAATGTAAGCAGCTTTTACATTTAGCTTGAGATTGTTTGATGTATTTACTAACAATGAGGACAAATATAAGCACATTAAAAAAAAAAAAAACCTGTTAAACCCAAAAAATAGTTAAAAACGAAGGATTTCCTTGATCAGTTCTTTCAGATTTTTTAAAATTTTATATATATATATATATATATATTTTTTTTTTTATTATTCATTTTTTTTTTATTCTTTTTTTTTTTCATTTTTTTTCAGCGTGAAAGCACTTTGTCAATATGTCTTACTTCTTTCATATTAGTGACTTTTATTTTGACACAGTCTAGCCAGAGCCATAATATTACATTTACATTTATGGCATTTAGCAGACGCTCTCACAAAAGTGCTTCGCTATTTACTCAAGAATAACCTCGGCTAGTTTGAATAGACTACAAATTCAAGGATGCCTCTATTGTTGACCCTCCCTACTCCTCTCACAACGTAGCCAACAAGCTAACTGGCTCATTTTGTTGACTAGCGGGACTTCTCTTTGTCTAACAAGGGTAGAACTTAACTGTAAACAGACGCCTTTTTTAGGCCTAACTAGAATTCCAACCAGTGGCCGGTCTCCTCATTTTGTTCTTTAGAGTTTTTGACTTTTATTATTTATATTTGTGTATATAAACTGCTATATATTTATCTGCTTTTTATAACTGAGTGTCTTGCTATCCCTTTGCTGCTGTGACACTGTAAAATCCCCACTGTGGGACTAATAAAGGATTGTGTCCTCGTATCTGGGTTGACCTACTCGCACCCTCAGCCCGTGTCCATATGAGACTCTCACACCTCACACTAATATAACTCTGCCCTCCACTCACAGACAGCTGCTCAGTCTGTGTGTTTTTACTGCAGCATTACTGTTATGATTGACACTGTATTCCACACTGTTATGATTAAACTCGTCACCAGCCGATCTAAATAATAATTCTATATGAGATAGCTTGTGACATAGGGAGCTGAGCCATATCAGAACTACAGGCTGACTTCCCTGATTTCTCTCCTCAGAGTTCTCTTATTTGACAGTTTGTGGGTTGGTAGAAACTCCAGATACCCAAGTGTACGAACACGCACTGAACAAAAAGTGAGTTATTCATAATATATCCTCTTTATAATAGAAGCCAGAAAGCATGTGTGCTCAGTGTAATGAAAACGCAAACCCAGTTCGCAGACAAAAACCTTCGCAAGTAAACTACACGATGTCAGCGATTTCCAAGAATGCTTCACCCTGGAGAGTGTTTTCAAATACCTCCATTTTCAGTCACCTAAAACGTAGAGTTCCTGCTGACGGGAGGCCAGATTAAAAACTACGTTAAAGAAAGTCGTAGTTGGCAACCCCCAGCTCCTACCCCACCAATACAATGATCACTCTACTCTCTTTGGTTCACCAGAGCTGCACCGCAAACCCCACTGTTCATTTCAGAAGAGTCTAATTTAGCTCTCGCGTCTCCGTTTGAATATGTATGACTGAATTAAAACATTGTTGCCTCGCGCCGAAGTGTTAATCTGTGTAAACGAACCCGCTGTGGGCCACTCCCATTCCCTGTTCTGGCGATACGCGTTCTTGGGAAATTGAAACAGCCGCTTTCAGCAAATGTAAAGCAGAGGTGAGGCGGGCGGGGGTGTCCCAAAGCTTAGCCAGCTTCCTAAACAAAGAAATGAACTCTTCACACATGCGTGAGTAGAGTGGTCTCAGAGCTGTGCTCCATCTTCCCTATCCGCATCCCTGCGGGAAATGCGCGTATTTAAATGCCATGTTAGCATTGACTGAATCTGCAAGCCTGGAAAGTGTGTGTGAGAGAGAGAGAGAGAGAGAGAGAATGTGTGAGTGAAAGGAGGCGAGGGAGAGAGTAGAGGCAGATGAGAGGGCAGTTGAAGGAAAGAGCGCGAGGGTTAGGAAATGGAGGAATTGTTGACTGTAAATGATTCAGCATTCACCTTCACGCAACCTGATGACACGATGTGGTGTGTCTTTGAAACCAGAGCCAGTGCTGCATGAATTGCACCAATATACACCAGTCAGATGTAATGCTAGTAGGTGGAAACATGCATTTTCTTCATCTACAGACATCTGTAGATGCCACATTAGTCAGTGCTTTAAGGTGATGTTGGTGTTAAAAGCAAGGAAAATGGGAAGCATAAGAATCTGAGCCACTTGGGCAAGAACCAGACTGTAGTGGGTAAACGACTGGCTCAGAACATCTCCAAAACATGGTCTACAGTGGTCAGTACCTACCGAAACTGGTCCAAGAAAAGACAACCAGTGACCCAGAGACAGGGTCATGGGCACCTAAGGCTCATTGATGCAATCCATGAAGGCCCCACCTCACAGCATACAGGATTTAAAGGATCTGCTGCTAATGGTCTTGGTGCCACATACCACAGGATGTCTTCAGAGGTCTGGTGGAGTCCATGCAAGACCATGAAGTCATATGGTCAGATCTGTTGTGAAAGCACAAGGAGGAGCTATAAAGGAACCATGTTTACAACAAGTGAAACTTCTTTAGGACCATAACATCGTTCTTCTCCATTACAAACGTAGTTCTTTATTGCTTATAGACCCATGTAGACCCATGTAGAAGGTTCAGAGACTTCTCAGGCCCTGCAGGTTTTCGTGTTTTCCATTCCCTCATCACACCCGGTTCAACGAATCAGCTCATTAACAACAGCCTCATCCACTGCTGAAGTGGATTTGTGGAGTCTGCAGGTCAGGGAGCACTCCAGGACCTGGAGTTGAAACCTGTGATGCGGCCTACACTGGGCTTTCAAAGAACATCAGGCAGCGCCGTATTTAGGTCTTATTCATTGCACGTGACCTCGACAGCAAAGCTAAACCAACATGTCAATGAGCTCATGCATATTAATGACCGGTGCTCGGCGCCTGAGATTAAAAAGAGCAGGACAGCGTTTGGTCAAATACAGCAACAAGCCAGCAATGGAGGGCATAAATGCATAAATAAATGATAATTAAATAATGCAAACAAGACCGACGTAAAGCTTTTTTATTTAATTACATACATAGAAAATAAATATTCTACACACCTGATTTTTGACCTGTTGGAGTAAACACAAACAGCTGAGAATTAGACAATTAGTTAGACAAATATTCAATCTTGTCTAGTGCTTGTAGAGAAGTACTGCCAATAGAATAGGACACTCTGGAGCAGATAAACATGAACCTATTGGCACCATGCTGCCTAATGCCAGGTGTGGGCTAGAAGGGTGTAAAGCCCCCAGCATTGAGCTGTGGAGCAGTGGAAGAACTGTGTCCTCTGGAATGATAGGTGGTGCTCCATTCAATATTTGGTGGTGATCATTCAACATCCTTACCTCACTAACTCTCTTGTTGCTAAATGCAACCAAATCCTCACAGCAGTGCTCCTCCAAAATCTAGTAGAAAGCCTTCTTCCCTGGACAGTAGAGACTATTCCCCCACAAAAACAAAAGCAGGATCAAACCTTCTTTTTTATTACCCTTGATTTCAGAAGAAACAATGAATGAGCAGGTGTCCCAATACTTTTGTCCAAATTGTGGAATCTGTTTTCAGTCTGATGGGCAGAGCCACGAGCCACGTTATGTCATTATTAAAGACTTATTAAAGAAATATGGGTTCGTCAGCTTCTTGCCAGGACATCTACCGTTGGGTTCGTCCCTCTTAACACCTCAACAGGTCTGCAGTGTGCTTTTGGAATCTGGCCAATTGATGACTGGTGTGATGTAGTGCCCCCTATGTCAACTACCATCCCAGGAAAGTAGATGATTCAGGCACTTATGGGTCAGGTGTAGCAATTGCAAGTGTTATTGTGGGCCAAATCTGTCTCGGCTTTAGAAGCTGCTACAGGAAAGGTTTCTGGGCCACATGTGGCCCAGGAGGAACTTACCATGTGAAATGTCTGTACAGCGTTTCTATTTTGGGTAGGAACTGGACCAGCTGTAGATGACTGTGGCTGTGTTCCAGCACCCAGATTTGGACAAAGTCTTCATCGTCCCAAGGCAGTGATAAACACCTTTTACAGGGGAACCCCATGCTCTGCACATTTGTGTTGTGATTTTACTACATTAACACTCAGCAGGTGCGGAGCTTGTTAATGAGTTAAATCAGGTGTGTTAGATGTGCATAATATAGGGGTCTCCAGGGCTGGCATTGGGGGAACCACTGGCTATCCATTTTTTTCAGTCAGATTTCTTTGATATTTTGTGTTTTATAAACAAAAAAACTGATTCTATCAAATGTAATACACAGTATAATGTTTCGACCCTAAATATTAATATTTGCCAGAATATTTCCATTAATAAGCCTTCGAATGAAATAAGCTGCTTATAGCGCAACGTCATTGGACCACACAGTGTGCTTGTAGGAGAACGGCAGCTGCAGATTCTGCTACATCAGATAATAGATTCCCATGATGGCTAGTGTCGCCTTAAGTGGCGAGGGGCGATGGAGGGTCATCCTACTCACCCGCAGAAAGCAAAGCCATGGATGGCTGTGGCATCTTCAAAGTTCTCATCCATCTTATCTTCTCAATGCTTATAACCGTTGTTCCAGTCAGAAGACCCCCCAACCCTAGAATATCTGTGCATGTTCAGGCCAAAACACCAGTCGTTTGAGTGCGGGAACATGCCCGTCCCTATCCCCTCCCATTCTGCTCTGATTGGATAATCCCAGATGACATGGCAATACGATACGTATATTACGCTACGTATCACGATACAGGGGTTACGACTCAGTATAGAGCGATACTGTGAGCAAGTCGATTATATTGCACTTATTTTTAATCAAATTTTAGAAAAACTGTCATAATATAAAAAAACACTATCATTTGCATAAAATCTGAGTAAAATAAACATTTTTATCCAATCAGAACAGGTTTAGGATTGGAAGGCCGAGTACAACACTGCCATCTAGTGGTCGAGGTTTAAACACAAGATCAATTGAACCGCTGTCCCCCACCAATCCTTATATGTAAAATGTTAATTAGAAATCAATACTGTATTTTTGAAAATTGGATACAGAAATATTTCATATTTATATTAAAATTATATTTAATATCGATATTTCCTTACACCCCAAGGATGTGCCACCAATACAACGCAAAATTTTAATAGGTAACGTTTACCTTCTTGGTGCGTAACTAAAACGAACACCCTTAAAAATATGCCTTTACTGAGAACTTTGAGGACCACTAAGCTGTAGTTTGATCCATGGGCCCTTTATTTGCAGCCATTTGTGAAGCTCTTTTGGAGGGACTCTGGGGACGGCGCACCCAGGGACGTCTTGACTTGGTTTTGAATTGAAACGTCCTTGTGCAGAGGACTGATTGGAAGACTCCTCTAGGGGCTGTGGGCTGTCAGTGGTGGGTGAGTGGTGAGGCTGGGCCTGGAGGCTGCTGCGTATGCAACACGGCGCTTCACAGCACTGCCTGTATGCCTGCCTGAAACTTTCATGATAAATGAGGAACCACTTGCTGGAACTTTCTCTTCCAGGCCGCTGTACATGAGTTAGCAGCCGTCCTCTGCTGAAAATAAATCTCCCAGTAGCCTTTGCTCCCTGTAGATACTGACGTCAGTGCTGAAATCTTCATACTGGGCTAATGGTGAAAGGAGGGGATTAATGCAGCTGATGTTTTAGTGTGCCTGCTCAAGCGTTGGGATGTGCGCTGGAGTGCCTCTAAGCAAATGAGTGTTACTGCAAAGATTGCTTGGTTAGTCAGCAGTTGGCAATGCTGATTATGGAAAAACATCACATATTCAGACATATGTCTGTAAAATGTCCTGTATTGTCCATGTAATGCACACAGTCATCCCAATACAGGACAATATGACATTGGTATTCAGTTATTGCTTCATAATATTGTGTTATTAAGCAACCAAGATCAAAAAATCATCACCATATATCACTACTTGCAAGTTTTGTAGGCTATTGTGCTTTTTACGGTGACAGTCATCATTGGGTTAACATTGGGGAACCATGAGGATTCTCATTTTGGAGAATGACTCGGACATGAAATCTCCCAGCCCCCTGATATGCATTTGAGTGAAGGCCCGTTTGGCAGGCAATATGTGCATCTACTAGTGCTGTGAAGTCCATGGTCCTGCTACTTGCCCAAATGTGAAGGAGCTCAGGTTTGCTCTAGCTGGTTTCCAGAGGGAGGCATTGTACCTAAGTAGTCTGGGAAGCACAGCTTTGTGGAATTTTCTCTAAAAGATACATTGATTGACTGATTGCACATCAGATCACGAACGGTTGGTAAGTGCACTTGGTTGGTTGGATCTTCTGTCCGAATGGTGGTGGTTGTGGTGGTGATGGCTGCTGAGGTCAGCTCTGGAGGTCAGGAATGCCTCAGTCGATCTTCTTGACCTTTCAGTCTGCTACAGGACTTCCCGATTGCCAGTCCCCAGGAGAAACCTGCAGTTTTCTCCCATGCAAGCACTCGGAAGCCGCCAGACTTTTGGATGCAGTTGATGATTTCAAGGGTGGCATCTTAATTTTTTTATTTAATAAAAAATAATTGACAGTATTTCCTGGATAGAGCTGGTGAAAGAATGAATGTTACTTAGTTTAACACAGGCTGTGGCTTTACTTAATTTTTTTTGTATGAGGCTGGGGCCAGCCTAATTACTAATCCACTAATTCAGCGGTCAGGCACATACATACTAATGGCCATTTTTCCAATCTGCCGATTCCATTCGGAAGTCACTAAATTTCCAAGAATACAATGTAATTAATCGTAAAATTAGGATTGCAGGGTATCACCAGTGTGCCTGTGTGTGTATGTTCTGTCCACTATAACTCTGGGTCCAGTTCTTGCAGCGGTGCTGCCGTTCTTATTCATAGCTCTAAAATTAGCACATTAACAGGGACAGATAGAGCTGCAATCAAAGCATCACTGTATTCCCAGCGAATGAAGAAAGGGCTGTATAAATTGACTAGAAGACTAGAATGGGAGCTTTGAGATTCAATTTAATAACGTCTAGCCAGTACTTGACAGAGCATCAGCAAAGTGACAATTAATTATTAAATGCAAATATCTGAACTTTCAGACTCCAATGGAAAATTGTCACTTTGAGTTATTAATTTGATGAGTTGCGGGGAGTGAATTCTGCAGGCCTTTGAAGTGGTGATATGTGAATTGTGTAAGAACTCCTGACTTCTCCCACTCGCCTTTTCCTCTCTTCTTTCATGGGTGTGGGATATTTATATTCCTCACAAAGCCTGTGAAGACCTTTATAATGCCAGACTGGGATCACAAATAGATGCCAGTGTTTCTAATATAACACCCAAATTAGAAGAAAGAGGTGATGACGACAATAAGAATATTTTTAGTTGGGCTGTTCATTGGCAAGAACCTGTTGTTATGATGTGTATCACAATTCTGGAGGTTATGATTCGATGTGTTGCCGTATATTGAATTATACTCTAAGTAGACTGTAAGTAGATGTATACAGTGGTATGAAAATGTTTAATAAAGAAATCAGTGGTTTATTCCACTGCATCAAGCAAGGACGAGAAATTGACCTTTTGACGGGACGTCCCGCTTGCCACTGATCCACGGAATATCCGGGAATATCCACAGCAGCGAGCATTGCCATGGTGATGGCATTACAGTGGCAGGCCTTGTTCACAAATATGTATGCCTGCTCTGACCTGTGATAGTCGAAGTGTTTAGCCCTTCCTGTTTAATAAAGAAATCAGTGGTTTATTCCACTGCATCAAGCAAGGACGAGAAATTGACCTTTTGACGGGACGTCCCGCTTGCCACTGATCCACAGAATATCCGTTTTCCACAGCATTAGATGCTTGTCTTGTGCTCCAATTAAAAATAAGATCACTGGTTTTGAAATTGGCCTATGAGATGTATACAGTGGTATGAAAATGGACGGTTATTTGCCTAGGGCTGCACAATATATCATTTTAGTATCACTATCACAATGTGTGCATTCTCAGTAGTCGCTTTGCAGGAAATTAGGCAAATAAAACTAAGCTTTTTTGCTGTTTGATACAATAAATGAAAATTCCCACTGTTTTCTGGGTCAAATCTGGTGAAATCCAGTAAAACGTCCTATATTTTTCACTTTCACAACATATATTACAGAAATAAACTAGATATTCGGGGTGGTTCTCATACCATCTAAGTTCAAAATCTCATACAATAGCAACCTGAACTGTAAGCAATGCGATATGGCCTTTCTTCCACCATTAGTTTTAAAATCATCAGTCTAAAGACTGAATTCTGAGTACTATACTTTAGCAGTTATCTAGCGGTCAGGGCTTAAAGGCAATGCTAATGACCTGCCACATGTAAACTATTAATGAAAAATCAATATAGAGTTTTTGAGAATCAATATATATCAATATATATCGATACAATATTGCAAAACACATCACGATATCGATATTTTCTCACACCCCTATATTTATCAGAGTGCTTATCAGTTTATCTGGGTGCTTCCAGGATTTCAGGTTGCTCGTCAGGCAAAATAAGCCCTGTAAAAAGATCTTTTGTGGCACTGAACTTAATACATTAATATCTGTTGATATTAGTATATTTCATGTAATCCAGTTGGTGTTGATTTTTACAGAGTTTCAGAGAAAAGGTAGTTGTGTAGTTGGTGATTTGTATAGTGCCCTGCTCTGTACTGGGACTCACTATTGATCAGAGACGTCATATTAGTATTGATGGCTATGGGTCGCGGGTCGATATCAGCAGAAAATGCTGGGTTGGATGTTGGAGGAAAAAAGAATGTATTCAATCAAATCCTGTAAAAGAATCTAGCCTGACGTAGCACACACTTTGGTAGTAGTGGACTGGAGGTTGGAGGAGTGTTTGAGTAGTTTGAGCAGTTTGAGCATGATAGCCTACCATTTCTGCTGTGTTTCTTTTGCTGCAATGTTGGAACGTAACCTACAGCAGCGAGCATTGCCATGGTGATGGCATTACGGCGGCAGGCCTTGTTCGCAAATATGTATGCCTGCTCTGACCTGTGATAGTCGAAGTGTTTAGCCCTTCCTGTTTAATAAAGAAATCAGTGGTTTATTCCACTGCATCAAGCAAGGACGAGAAATTGACCTTTTGACAGGACGTCCCGCTTGCCACTGATCCACAGAATATCCGGGAATATCCAGTTTTCCCACAGGCAGTTTTTCACAGCATTAGATGCTTGTCTTGTGCTCCAATTAAAAATAAGATCAGTGGTTTTGAAATTGGCCAGTGCCTAATGTTTCAATATCAGTCTCATTATTGCAAAAGCTAAAATGCCTATGGGATGCCATGCCTATTATTGATTCTGTTATTGATCACCACTTATATGGATTAATGTTTTAAAAGATTACTTTATTAATCTTCCAAATAATGTGTGTGTGTGGTGGTGCATGTTTAAGTGAGATCAGTAGGATGTCAGGATGTCTTACTGTGAGGGTACGAGTGGCTCAGCAGACTAAGACGCTGACACTACAGCCCGAGGATCGCAGGTTCACATCCTGGGTCCTGGGTCATGCTGCTTCGCCATCAGCAGCCGGAGCCTGATGCTCTGTCTGGGAGGGTAGTTGGCTTGCTCTTCCCTCATCACTCCTATTGTGATGCTGGGCAACACAGGCGCCCGTTAGCTGATGATGCATTGACTTCGCATGTATCGGAGGAGGCATTGCTTGTTCTCAGCCTCCTAGTGTCGGGAGCATCGTGAGTGGGTGGGTTACCTGGTTAATTTAATTCTCTTTTTAGGGAAGTAACACCAAAAAAAGGTACGTTTACTAATCAGCATGGTCCGTTCCATAGCAGATCTTTTGCTGTGCTTATTTTAGTATTCACCCCCATCTGAAAGCACTGGTCGGCTTGTCCATTGTGTGAGCAGTTTATTACGAGTGTTCTGATGTGTAATGGAGCCTATGAAAATACAAAAGAATAGCCACAGCACTTTGTGCAGAAGTCCCTGTAGTTACTGAGGAATATGCTGTAGTGTGTAATATGCCTTTCTGTGTTCAGGGGTTCATTTACATTTGCACGTTTGTGTAGTTATGATTGGTACTATATGCTAAACAACCCAGATTCTGTAAGTAATCACAGGTCAGGTTGGAATTAGAGGAGATTAAACTGTATTGTCTGCTGGTGCTGTTCATTCAGCGACATTTGATTGATGTTTGTTAGCGTACTTTCTTGGCTGTACTTGCTCCATCATCCCTGTCTTAGTGCTAGGGCACACGTCAGCAAAGTCATCGCTGGGTTTCACGCTCTTCTTAATTGCTCATAAACAGGGTCATTAATTACACACTTAATTTCTTCTCCTCCTCGTTCTCTCACGATCTCTCTCTCTCTCACGCTCTCTCTCTCTCTCTCTCTGTCTTTCGCTGTCTCTTTCTATCTAATACCCTTAATTTTACAAGAAACAGTGAACGAACAGGTGTCCCAATACCTTTGTCCAAATAGTGTATCTGTCCAGCTCTCTATCTAAGGGGTCCGCAACCATCCTCCCCCCTCTTTTCTGCCTCTGTCCATCATCTCTCATGCCCCAAAAAAAAAAAAAAAAGATCCTTTTGCCTTGAAATATACTCCTCTGGTCACCGTGGCAACGCTGTCAGGCGATTCAGCATTACCTAGAGCATAGGGAGAGGGTGAGAAGGAACGAGGGGGCCGAAATAGAAAAAGGCAGGCCGAGGAACAAGTAATGGAATTAACTTATCATCCTGCACACCTGTCCCACCGGCGCCTGGAGCTCAGCTTCATCTCAGCCCGGCACCGAGGGCCTGTCTCTGGGGCTCCAGCAGCATATTGGGCTAAACCTTTAGTGAACTGAGCGCCACAGTCTCCAGGCAGCCAGCCCTGAGAGCACAACCTAACAATGATCATAATGGAGCAATGACACACAGTCACTCCATATTATCTGGCTGCTGGCACTCAGTGTTGGGATATTGGGTGACCCTCTAGTGGGCCTGCTGGCGCAGCTGCATGACAGGGCCCTGCTGCAGCTGCTGATGGTGGTGGAGTGGTGATGGATGGTACTGATGATGCTGTGGTTTGGGTGTGGTTGGCTTTGGAGAGGGTTAAGAGAGCCATATATACAGCATTTATTTAGTGTAACCTATTTTAGCTGTACTATATTACAGGATTGATAATTAAATAAATAATTATATGAATTCTTTTTTAATTTATATTGTTTTAATAATTTTATTTTTTTTTTATATTTTTTTATAATTTTCTGTATTAACTGTAATTACATATTAATAATCAGACAATACCAATGTAACTGCTGGTGATCTATCTGCTGTTTGTCTTAATAGCTTATGGTTATACATGTGTAATAAAGTGAGGATAATGGTATTTACACGGATCAGCCAAAACATTAGTGCCTCATACTGAGTTTCAGATCTGACCATTCAAGGCATGGACTCCACAAGACCTCTGAAGGTGTCCTGTGGTATCTGGCATCAAGAGGTTAGCAGCAGATCCTTTCGGAAGTCCTGTAAATTGTGAGGTGGGGCCTCCATAGATCACGTTAGTTCACCAGTTGTCCGTTCTTGGAGCTCTTCTCGTAGGTACTGACCACTGCATACCAGAAAAAACCCCATAAGACCTTCCTAATGTTTTGGCAGTCGTCATAATCTGACCCATCATAATCTGACCCTTAAGATTCCCCAAGACTATCATACCGGTCAATGGTGCTAATGTTATGGTTGATACATGTGGACAAAAGTATTGGGACATCTACTCATTCATTATTTCGTCTGAAATCAAGGGTCTTAAAATGAGTTTATCCAGCTTTTTTGTTGGAGTAACTGTCTCTACTGTCCAGGGAAGAAGGTTTTCAACTAGATTTTGGAGAAGCATTGCTGTGGGGATTTGATTACATTCAACGACACAAGCATAAGTGAGGTCAGGGTGTACCATGATCACCACCCCACCTCATGCCCAACCTCCAAACATGGACACCTCTCAATGCTAGCCCTTGCCTGGCATTTGGCATGATGCCAACAGGTTCATGTTTATTTGCTTTAGGAAGTCCTGTTCTTTTAGCAGTACTTTTATTGCAGGCATATCTTGTACAGTATATGTCCAAATGTTTGTGGACACCCCTTCTAATCAATACATTCAGCTCCTTAGGGGTTTAAATGACAAAGCAACAGTACGGCAGTCATTTTGTGTAATGTATATAATGGGGGCTCTTATTTTGGCAGCGGAGGTTTTGTGATTGCGTGTCGTTTGGCTCGGAGAGGGATTCTACTGCACAAGAACAGTTTTATCATGCAGAGCTATTAGGAGAGCAATTTTTTTTACATGTAAAGCTGTAATACAGCAGGCATTTAGTGTAATGTAATGTATCTGCGGTTTGGCTTGCAGTAGAGCAACCTTATCATTCAGTCAGATTAGAGGAAAAACTCCATCATGAAAAACTGGGAGAGTCATTTACTGTAATTTCATTTTGCCGTTTTGTTTTGATAGAGCACATTTTTCTCCATTAAAAGTCAAGGTGGTGTGCGTCGCGTACGGTGGGCTTAATTTAATACCGTCACAGACCCTCCGAAACAGGCCCACAATTTATTCTTCGCCCAAACCAAAAGGGGCGTCGATGACAGTTACATTTGTAATCCGTTCTTCTGTAATTTCGCTGTCTGGTGGATCCTCGGCCGAGGAGAGTTATTTTTAATCAACTTATTAGATGAAGCCACGGCGCAAACTGAAGAAGCTTTTTCCACTATTCATTTTTTGTAAAGGCCGGTCTGAAACGCCGACCACATGATCGATTGAAACGCCTCACTTTAGTATCGAGTCTCATTTTTCCTCAGGATGAGGTGTTTATTTGCTGCTGCTGTTGCTACCACACACACACCACGCACACATACACACACAACGAGGCCTGCCGGTGCTTTATTACAGGCCTCTTAATAGGCTGTATTAATGGCTCCTTTTCAAAGATTCATTTATTATTATTATTGTTATTATTTTATTATTGGATACAACAACAAACCAGAGAACAGTCTGGAGATTCCACGCAGAGCAGGATGTCCATTTCCATGATCCAACTTTCTATTTTCTGCATGTGTTAATTTTGGCTCGGGCCACTGCTTGACCAAATCATGCAAGAGCGACTACAGTGGACATATGATCAGTGGTTATTGATTATGTGAGGAATATGTTTGAAATTATTTGGATGGTTTTGTTTTTTGCACATGCGTGTGTGTTGTCTTGTGGGGTTTTATTTATTTGTTTATTTATATTATTTATTTGCTTCTGTTATATATATATATATAACGGGGAGTGCCCTGTCTCTCTGCATTCAGAAGCATCCTTCACGGTGTGGCCTCAGACCCGGTTCAAGGGCAGGTCAGGAATCGACCAACCCACTGACCCCTGTCTGCCCTGGGGCTCGTTCTGACATCCCTCTCCCACCCCAATCCATATGGCCTTGTTCAGAGCAAGTTTCAGATCTGTCCACTGGAGTGAATCAGTGCAGTTAGGGCGATAGAGGTGTGTGATAGGTCACACAGTAACTCACAGTCTAGCTGGACAAATGTGATTAGTACTACTGGTCCAACTCTTGAATGATGGCTGATAATTAGAATCCATCCCAGTGTGCACTCAGTTGAGATAGCAAAAATGCTAGTAGTGTTGTTTCGCGGGTTCGGGAAATAACTACAGACCTGCAGTCTGCGAAGAAGGTGCAACTGAATTACAGCGATGAACTCACTAAAGACTTCAATTACCGCTATTCTCATTCAGGCTTCTGTATGATCCAAACAAACGAACATGGGGCAGAACACTGAAGTGGTTGGTTACTGGTATCTGTGTTGACCTCTGCAAAGTGCTAGTTCTGGACTTTCTGTATGGGTCCAGAAGTTTCATATTGGTGCATTTTCTATTTGCGGTTCCTTTTCTGTGTATGGATTCGAGTGCAGCAAGAAATGTCTGAAGGACCAGGTTATGGATGTCAGTCCATTATAAACTCCTTCTGCTGAAGTTTATAAAAAGTGACCTAACAGTTAATTGGGCTGGGGCTGTTGCTGGGGCTGTTGCTGGGGCTTTTGCTGGGGCTGGGACTGGGGCTTTTGCTGGGGCTGGGACTGGGGCTTTTGCTGGGGCTGGGGCTGTGGATGGGCTGGGGCTGTGGATGGGCTGGGGCTGGGGCTATGGATGGGCTGGGGCTATGGATGGGCTGGGGCTGTGGATGGGCTGGGGCTGGGGCTGTGGATGGGCTGGGGCTGTGGATGGGCTGGGGCTGGGGCTATAGATGGGCTGGGGCTGTGGATGGGCTAGGGCTGTGGATGGGCTGGGGCTGGGGCTGGGGCTGTGGATGGGCTGGGGCTGTGGATGGGTTAGGGCTGTGGATGGGCTGGGGCTGTGGATGGGCTGGGGCTGTGGCTGTGGATGGGCTGGGGCTGTGTGGATGGGCTGGGGCTGGGGCTGTGGATGGGCTTGGGCCCATGTTGTTGAAACTGCTACTGAGTGTGATATGTCCATATTCAGTTCTCCCTCAAACGGTCATCTAGGGAAGCTTCCGAGGTGAACTTGCTTTTGGACCTTCCCATAGCACTGCTATCTGCACATTTACCCAGATTCAACATGATGGTACCACCTAGTCATCCGTTTTCTCCCACCTGCCTGAGTGAGCCGGGTGCGTAGAGAAGCCAGGACTGGTTTGGGTGTCGTCACATGTCTCCACTTCCTGCGTCCATCGTTTCAAATTAAAAGCCCTCTGCAGACTTCTGTAGTTGCGATTTCATGACATTTCATCATTTTCTGAGCAGCAGCGGGCCGTCGCTGCAAAAGACATGCAGGGGAAGCACTCGGGAAGCATCTAGCCAACGTCCTGTTGCAGCTTTAGGGGTTACCGACTGTCTTGCTGATCTGTCAGCAGCCAAATAACGAAGAATGAGAAAATCTAACTTTACAGTAAAAAAAGAAGGCAGAGGCTGGTTGCACATGCGTTGGAGGATGCATGCGTTGGAGGATGCATGCGTCAGTCCTCACCCTCTCAGTGTCGGGAGCATTACTTGTGATTGGCGGAGAGTAGTAACGAGTGGATTGGGTAATTGGGTAAATCTAAAATTGACCAGGAAACTTGGGTCCCATCTTATTACACATCTTCAACCATAACCTTAATAGACAATAATCTGTTATAGATGTTGATACACTCGTGTAATTACGTGAGTCCAGACCTGCATATTACCACAAGCTAGACTACTGTAATCCATCTGTAGCAGTAAAAAAGCAACATCACCCACAGTTACATGGCTTTGCATAGCTTATTAATGTGCAGATCATACATTGGAGACCTGTTAGAAAATGCAGATATTTTAGTAATATAGAAATAATAGCAAGAACTGAGGGAAGCTGAAGCAGCTGGAGGTTGGGGGTCTGAGTGAGGGGGAAGAGGCCTCCCAGTTTAATGTAGCTTTGATGATCTCGGGGAGGGATTGAATGACAGCACATCGATGAAGGAAAGAGGATGGGGAGGGGTGTGTCTGCCTGACCAGCAATAATTGAGAGGGAGAGAGACCCGTGCTTTCTGACATCCTCCTTTTTTTTTTTTTTTTTTTTTTTGCTTGAGCCGTGCTGCTCTCAGAACTCTGCTCCCCATCTTTATTTTTCCATTTTCTCTGAATTCTCAGAAATCCCCTCTCTCTCTCTCTCTCTGCCTCTCTCTCTCTCTCTCTCTCTCTCTCTCTCTCTCCCTTTCTGCCTCAATCCTCTCGAGTGTTTCTCTAATTACCGGTCAGAGCTGTGAGAGAGGGATATTGCGTACATGTGTATGTGAGAGAGCGTGCGCGCGAGAGAAAGAGAGAGAGAGAGAGAAAGAAAGAGAGAGAGGGGGAAGACCCAGACTCTTCAGAGAGCAGCCAGGAGCAGTATGGCGGCTACTGGCCACTTCTACTGCTGCTGGCCGCTCTGCCTGTCCTGCTCCTGCTCTAACCCCTCCCCTCTCCATCCTGTAGACGAATTCAAGGGCTCCAGCATCGTGGAGCTGATGAAGAAGGAGGGCACCACCCTAGGCCTAACCGTGTCCGGCGGCATCGACAAGGACGGCAAACCCCGCGTCTCCAACCTCCGGCAGGGCGGCATCGCGGCCAGGTGAGCACGGGCTTATCTAGCAAAGATCTCAGTGCACGGTTTCCCCCTTACCCCATATGTAGTGTGTAGTGCATGTGTAGGCTAATGTAGCTAACAAGTAATGCAAGCTTATGTACACCATTTAGCGCATGCATAAAAGTTAATGGACTACTCGGAATAAAATGTCAAGTCAAAGTCATTTCAGTAAAAACGCTTAGTTTGCATGATGCTAATTGGTGTATATTGGTTTTTATTATTTTTAGCCACATTAGCCTTGTGAATCCAGTGCAAAATATAAGAAGTGAACTTCAGAGACCAAACATGTCTGAATTTGGTGTACATTTTGGGTTGAGGGGGGAAAAAGTTTGAGTTTGTGTCAAAGTATCACTTTAATGTGAGTCTGTTTTGGATGATTTGGATGAAAATGATCAGGTTTGAGGTTTACTTGGGGAGTAGAGGAGTGTCTGTGCATGCATGTGTGTATGTGTGTGTGTGTGTATGTGTGTGTGTATGTGTGTTTGTATGCTGCAGAGCAGAGACTCTATAAATCAATGCAGTGAAAAGCTGGACTTCTTTCTTTCCTCCCTGTTGGCTGGCTGTGGGTGTATGTGTGTGTGTGTGTATGTGTGTGTGTGTGTGTGTGTATGTGTGTGTGTGCGCACACGCACGTGCAGGCTGCTCAAAGCACACTCAGGGGTCACCTCCCCACACACACTTACACACACCATCAGCGCTCACTCTCTGAATCACATGCACACATTCCATTTCACTCAAGCCCAACAAAAACACACACCCGGATGCTGACCTTCACCTTCACACATGCCCCTGTGTGTACCTCAGTCAGCCATAACATTAGTACCACGGATAAATGGCCAAGCCATAAAAATCTGAGATACTTTGGTCAAGGGCCAGATTGGGATCGCTGGGCGACTGGGTGACGTCTCCAAAGGTCCTGAGGATACCTAGCAGACGTGCTTCAAGAAAGAACAACCGGTGAACCAGCAACAGGTTTGGGGAGACCCATGGAGACCCACCTCTCCCACCTCACAACTTACAGGACTTAAAGAATCTGCTGCTAATGTATTGGTGCCAGATACCACATGATGCCTTAAGAGGTCTTTTGTTTCCAGGCCTTGACTGGTCAGATCAGTGTGGTGGAGGGACATAGCTAATATTAGGCAGATGGTATTAAAGTTATGGCTGATCAGTGTATATTAGGGATGTATGGGTTCACAAAAACGTCTGCATATGACTGTACATAAAAACAATGAAAGATACTGTCCTGTGCAGAGGTTTTAGAGGTAAAAAGCTCCTTATCTGGGCAGTAAGTGTTAATTTCCTCAGTAAATCACTGAGGACATGTTCAATATTCAATAAATAAATAAACCTCCTACAAAAAGTGGTGTTTTGACATCACTGTTGACATCATCAAATTTCTCCAACGCTCTCCTTGTGGGAGTCTAGTTATTATTTACAGTTATCATCCAACTCCTAGTTTGGTAATCCAGTGTTTAATGCTGTTAAATCAGGTAAACATGTGATGGAGTTTCTACTGTATTTATGTTTACCAGCATCTGTTCTTACCTGGAGTTTTTGCAGGACAGCAGTGATGTTTTATATACCGATCAGCCATGACACTACTACCACCTGTCTAAGATTGACTAGGTCTCCCTTGTGCCGCCACAACAGATCTGACCATTCGAGGCATGAACTCCACAAGACCCTCCTCTGAAAGCGTCCTGTGGTATCTAGGTCCTGCATGTTGTGAGGTGGGGCCTCCATGGATCGCATCAATGAGCCTCAGATGCCCATGACCCTGTCTCTGGTCCACTGGTTGTCCATTCCTCACAGCATACCAGAAGAAAAACCAACAAAACCTGCCTGATGTTTTGGAGATGCTCTGACCCAGTTGTCCTCCAGTTTTGTTCTTGTCAAAGTGGCTCAGATTCTTATGCTTTAACACCTTCATCCCGTTCAGGAACTAGACTCTTCACTCGCCAAAGCCACTGTAGATGAAGATAATCCAAGTTTTTCACTTCACCTGTCAGTGGTGCTAATCTTACGGCTCATCTGTGTACAGTCTAATCCTATATGCTTACTAGGGTTCAGTAATTAAAGATAAACATCATCCCCGGCGTGGACACAACTGCCTGCTTTACTTCTGAGTGTGTTCTGGAGGCTGATTTTCCTGCTTAAGCACACCTGCTTCAGCTCATGTGTGAATTGTCAGGTTTAGTGGGTGTGTATGAGCAGGGGAAGGACTAAACTGTGCCAGACTGCAGCCCTTCAAGACTGGAGTTGAAGAGCTCCGCTGAATGTGGTGTTAATACTTGAAATGGCAATGTCACACCATGTTAGCATGGAGCTTTAGCCATTTGCACTGCAGATTTGACAAACACTGGAAATAGCTGCTCCAAATCACACTTGTTGTTTTTTTCCCCCACATCTGTCAATATTCTGCTGGAAATTGGAGTACTTTTGAAATGTAGGTGTGTGTGTGTGAGAGAGAGAGCGAGAGAGAGAGAGAATACGCTGTGACATCCTCTTCAGTGAATGTTTCCTCAGAACAAAGCCTTCTATTCATCTTCTCAGAGCAGCTATCAAAGCTCAGCGCTTCACCTGACTCTACTCTCATCTCCTCCTCATCTCTCTCTGTTTTCCCCCTCCCCTTCCCCTTTCCCTGATATTGCTTTTCCCCACCCAACCTCCACACCTCTGTCATGTCTCTCGCTCCTCTCTCTTCGCACCCTCCACCCCCCCCTAATTTGTACCCTTTTCCTCCACCGCTTTCCTCTTTCTGTCCCGCCTGAATCATTCCCATCATGCCGCTTTCCGTCTCTTACCGCAGGAGCGACCAGCTGAACGTGGGGGACTACATCAAGTCTGTGAACGGCATCAACCTGACCAAATTCCGTCATGACGAGATCATTAGTTTGTTGAAGAATGTGGGGGAGCGGGTGGTCCTGGAGGTGGAGTACGAGCTGCCACCCGTCTGTAAGTGACCCTGTATTACATCTCTGTGAATGGTTTATGTATATATAAATATATAGATATAGATATACACACACATACATACATACATTATGTGTCCAAATGTTTGTGGACACCCCTTCCACCTGTACGTCTGTCTACAGTCCCTGTAGAGAAGTACAGCCACTAGAATAGGACTCTCTGGTGTAGATAAACATGACAGGTGTGTCAGGTGTGGGCTAGAGCGGTATGAAGCCCCCCCAGCATTGAGCTGTGGAGCTGTGTTCTCTGGATTGATGGATGGTGCTCCATCCAGTATGTGAGGAGGTCCTCGAAAATCTAGTACAAAGCCTTCCTTGGACAGTAGAGTCAGTTACTCCACCCAAATAATGCTGTTGTTGTGTCTCAATACTTTTGTCCATATATAGATATGAGCGTGATCAAATAAAGCGTATGCCTAAATATGAGCCCTGGCAATGAAAGGGTTTATGTAAGATGTTAGATCTTTTGCCAAGCAAACGCAATGATCTGCAGTCTCTCCAACATGTGGCAGGGGTCTGAGGGCGTGGCCAAATATCAGTCATATAATCACGCTGCACTCGGTAGGGTTGGGTGAAGTGGAATGCGAATAGGGAAGGTGTGTTGATTAACGAGAATCTTCTCAGGCAGTCACATTACTCATCTGATACCTCTTAAACAGCTGCGCTAAGCACAAAATGGTGCATCACTGAAATGTGAAAGGGCGCTTCAGGGCAGAGGAGACCGAGGGGCTTGTGCGTGAGGTGCAAGCCTGACTTGAGCAAATATTTGAAGCTGACAAAAAGCCTCTTCCACTTGACGTAGTGAAAAGAGCTCAGGACCAGGTAGCAGCTTGCATTAATGCAGGTTTATCTGGCGATGTGTGAATTGCTGCACAGTGCTGTAAGCTGTTTAGCGATGTCAGGTGGAGAGGGAGGTAAAAGCTTTCCTCAAATTTGCGAGACGTTGAGGTGCCTGGAGGGGGTCCCGTGTGCAGGGTACGCTTCTTTGGACAGGCAGAGGAATGTTTTTCACTGCACCTGCATCTTGTGTTTTTCCTCGTAGTGGTGTAGTACGTAGATGGAGGCAGAGCGTTCGCCAGAGCATTCGCCAGAAATTACTCATAAACAAGTCATAACAACTTACTGGAGTGGTCCCGCAGGCTAAGACGCTTCCGTTAGGACCCGATCGACAGTTCGAATCGCTGGTTCGAATCCCAGGTCATGCTGCCTGTCAACGGCAGCCGGAGTCGGAGAGAGCACAATTGGCCTTGCTTTCTCCGGGTGATTCGATGGCTCTCTTTCTTCCCACATCACTTCAGTGTGATGCTGGTCAACACAAGCATCTGCTAGCTGATTCATCAGAGCTGGGTACCTGGGGTAGGCCGTTGGTGACGTTGCATTGGCAGCAGTTTGAAAAGTGCTGGTGGCTGGTTGTGCATATGTCAGAATCAGAGCATTACGTGATGGGGGGGGGGGGGGGGGGGCTTTGGGGCGCTAACAAGTGGATTGGATAATTTGTGAGGGGGGGATTGAGTAAAAAAAAACCTATAATAATTAAATATTAATAATTAGTAATATTTAAAGACATTTCAAATACTTGGTAGTTTAGCTATTGTATAATGTAAGGTGTAAACCTTATAGACCTCTCTACACTGTTAAAAATATAAGATCCTTGAGGAACATTTAGAGGTTCTTTAGTTTGAAACTGTGGAGAAACCTCTTAAGGTGCTTTGAGGAGCATTCAGGGAACCTTTTTCTAGTAGGTTCCTTTCCTTTAACAGTGTATGTGGATCAGGTGGTGGTGAAGCTAGTTAAGAACATACCCTAAACTACGCTCCCTGGACGCCAGCGTCTTCCACCACCCAATTTCAGACACAGTCGTAAAGTTCATGTGACTGACCATGCTAAAAAAAAAAATGCTGAGAACTCGAACATTAACAGAATTGATGGCCTAAAAATAGTCTTCACCCCACTGGTCAGCAACCGTCAAGCCCTGTTGCTCTGCACTCATAGCTTATGAGCATTTACATTTACAGCATTTGGCAGACACTCTTATCCAGCAGCTTAAATAGGTGCTTTGTTATCCGTTCAGAGAGCATATCCTTAGCTTGTAAAGGTGGGATAGTGTCGAACTGGGCCTCTATGGTAAGATACTACCAGAAACCAAAGTCAGTGCTGATGCCTAAATGTGATATGGCATTGCATGTGACAAGTGCAATTACAAGATATTTTAAAACCTGCTAAATTAAGGTCCTTTTAATTGCCTCATTCTGTGACTCTCTTCACGGACAACAGCCAGTGGATGTTCGTTCCACCATCTTGATGCCAGGACAGAGAGTAGCCTTCATGCCGGTCTTCCATGCTTCTTGATGTGTGGCAGGTAAAGCTGAGGCATACTTGAGGTTTGAAGGGTCTTAGGTACGGATCAGGTTTTTGCAGGTCTGTTTTTTCATCTCTGGCTTTGTAGGCAAACATTAGGGCTTTAAATCGGACAAGGCAGCTGTAGGCAGCGAGTGAATGGATGAAGGAGAGGAGAGACAAAGAGGGAAGATTGAAGACAGGCCATGGTGCTGCCTTCTTGCTTAGTTGCAAGGGTCTGTTGGCACATATAGAAAAACCAGCCAGATGAGAATTGCAATAGTAAAGCCTCAGGACCTGGGAGGCCTCCCTAGAGAGAATGGGGCAAACCCTCTGGATGTTATATGTGCAGGTCAGCTTTGCAGCATGAGCTTGGAATGACAACTGGTCCAGAATTACACCAAGGCCTTTTAAAGATGGGATGACCATGGACAGCCAGGATGCTCTAGGCAAAAAAAAATTACTGATGGTTTTGTAAATGTCCGGAGTTGTCGTGCTTCTATATTGAACCATTGGCTTTACTAAGGAACCCATGAAGAACCTCTTTTTTATTATTTATTAAAAAAAAATAAAACATGACAGGATGTGCAGCAGCTCAGTCTAGCTGGGATTCATCTTCGGCCATCCATTATGAGCTGTGGTAGGAGAAGAGCAAGAGAATAAGATATTACATCGACAAGAGAATGAATAGAACGAAAAGAGAGAGGACCTAGCAGTGTGCCTTGTGGGACGCCAGCGGAACGTCTGCATGGACCAGTGTTGATAACCCTCTATGTTACCTGATAAGAGTACCCCCTCCAAGTTGGATTTGAACTGCTTCCATGCAGAGCTGGTGATTTCAGGAGTGGTGAGGCTAGACAGGATCCTGTGGTCGGTTGCGTCAAAGGCTGTGGAGCTGCTCCGTCACTGCTGTCAGGGCAGTTTCTGTGGAGTCTGCTAGTCTAAAGCCGGAACAGTAAAGATTAACAATGGTGTATGAAGCCAAGAGGCAAAACTGCTGTGAGTTGCTTTGAGTTGTTTGGGGTAAATGTCTCCGGTTTGCTCAATTAATAAAGCTAAGAAGTCTAAGACACATTTTTTCAAAGGTTTGTCATAAATAATACATGTTCTAAAACTGTGGTAATCATATTCATTTACTGCCATACAGTATCATGACTATGATTATCGAAGACTTTATGACCCACTGTAATTGCTGTTTATCTCCGCAGCGCATTTTGTTCAGGCCCTCTTGGTAAAATCACCAGATTATGCTGAAGCGATTATGCTGAAATTAGAAGCAGTCCTTGGGGTTCTTATTGCTTTTCATTTAAAAACAGAAATCGACCTCACCTTGCCCTTACCTCATTTACATGAAACTTTCAGTCAGTTATGCCAGCCTTACCACCCTTGCACAATGCCAAGGTGAGCAGAGCACGAAATGACTAAAACACACATTTCAAGGTCAGGAAGATGGCAGTGTGTTGTAGCGCTGCCTGTGACAGTTGTTGCATCCCCACAAAAATAGAGCCAATTATAAGTATACTGAATATAGTGATTTTTATTTATTATTTTTTTAATGCTAAATTGTTTGCAGTCTCTTTGAATAATGCTGTGTTTCTTGTGTGATGTTGTTGTGTCCCACTATGAGTCATTCTTCTTTTTTTTGGGTTGTTGTTGGTTGAAGTACTGTATAAGATGAGTAATTCATTTTTTTTATTTATGCGCTTGCTTTCTCTGCAGCTGTTCAGGGATCAGGTGTGATGTTTAAAAATGTCGAGGTGACGCTGCATAAAGAAGGCAACACATTTGGATTCGTTATCAGAGGTAAGTATGTACCCACCTGCAGTATTGCTGCTTACTTTATGTTGCTGATTAGTTGATATATAGACTGTTGATATAACTCCCTGTGAAAGTGCTGGAACAGCCTGGCCAGTGCTTTTGTTTTTGCTATACATTGAGAAGATTTAGGTTGGAGATCAACAGATGATCAGAGGTTCTGCTTCTGTTCCCTGATATTTAGATCCGGATTAAACGATTTTGAACACAGGATCTTTAGTTTGAACCCATTGGTAAAATATTGGAACGTGTGACTAACCTCAGTTTTTGCCTAGTTTTTGTTTGAACAGTTAATCTGAATAAAAGTGCCTCTTGGCTCGAGCTCTGGGTTTTGACTTAAGACTGAAGAGAATCACCTATGGGACAAACAGGCTTTGAGCATAGTTAATATTAATAATACAATGGAAGATGAGTGGGTTTGCCCAGCTTTACATATCTTTGTCTAAAAAAGTCAGTGAGACCCCCTTAATTAAATAATTATTAAATAATAAAAAATATTTCAGCCAATTGTTATTGGTATTTTTGGCCCATTGCTGCTTTAACTTGATGTTGGCGGGGGTCCATTTCCATTGGATTAAGGTCTGGACATTGACTGCCATTCCGAAGTGTGAGAACCTCCTGCATTAACCATTTCTTTATAGGTTGCTGCTGTTTCTGAATGAACCACTTATGGTTAAGCTTCAATTCACAGATACAAACCCTGACATTCACCTGTTGATATTGCGGGTACAATCCGCAATTGATAGGTCCATCAGTAGTGTCAACCTGTCCTAGCCGAGAGGGTGCAAAACAGCCCCAAACCATGATGATGCCACCCCCATGCTTAACCGTTGAGATATGGTTCTCATGCTGTTGGATTGTTGGAATGCTGTATTTGGCTTCCACTTGGTTTCCATACTTACCTGTCCACAGCATGTTCTTCCAGTAAGCTTCCCGCATATCCATGTGGTCTGGAGCTCACATTTTTTGTTTTTTTTGGGGGGAGGGGGGTTAGTTTTTGAGAGTAGTGGCTTCTTCCTTGCTGTCCTACCATGCACACTTCTTGGTAAATGTTTTAATGGTTTTGGGAGACTAACAGTGGTGCTGAATGTCCTCAATTTGTATATCATCAACGTTGAAGGGAATTTTTTTGATACCTTCAGCCTCCATTCTGAGGTTCTCTGGAAAATCCATTGTTCAAACCATGGCGTACCATAAACCTGTGTGGTGAAGAGCATACTTAAATAGTGAAGACCCGAGCTTTTGTTCTTGAAACATGGGAGAATCTGCAAAAATCCAACCTGATTGCTGTTCTCTTGATTGAAACAGATAACGTCAATTACCCCTTAAATGAACTCATACTCCTGCAGGTTCACATCCTTTTTCAGGCAAAGCTACTTAATGTTGGATCATTTTCTCAAGAAATAATCTGGAAACGAAGGTTTTTGCATCAGTTAAAAAATGGATGAAGATTTGTTAATTTCAGGTCTAATTTATACAGACCTATGAGAAACTGTAGTTTACTGACGAGTTTTTCCGAACTGTGTTTGTGATTTTTCTCAGTTAAACAAGTCAAAGCTTGACCGCTGCTTTAAGCTTTAAGCAGTTATGATGATGGTTAGATGCAGTCTAGCTACGTGTGGATCAGTGTGTATGCACAGTTGCCTACACATCAGAGTGAGTTAATGTGATGGACGTATTATCAGTGAGGATCTTTTTCCACTTGTGAACTCACAATAGCCGACAGCCGAAACAGAAGCACCTGAATGGTTCTTTTCGCTGCGGAAATGACCCTGTCCTTTTCCATTGACTTCAAAGAGCCTTTCAGAAGAAGTCATTTATTCCAGGTTTCCTTAACGCTGAAACATCTGCATTATCTTTCTGTACCTTAGCTTTACCTTTCTAAAGGAGTACTACTGAAAGATTTAATATTTGTCATTTCACAGTGCCAATATGAGCAAGCCATGAAATGACTAAAAGAATGAATGAATTTTTATTTCAATATTAAATCGTTAGCATATTCATGCTGTTATATCCCACTTTGATGTCCAACCTTGGTTGGTAGAGATCTGCAACCTGTCTTTCTCATAAAAAACAAGCCTCCATTTAACTCTGATGACACTGGACATGACCCTGTACTATTGAAAAAAAAGATTCTTTATGGTACTGAAAGAGGTTCTTTGACTCAGGAATACAGTAAAACCCATGTTGGTGCTGTATAGAATGATTAAGAAGATAAAGAATCATCCACAAAAGGTTTTCCACCAATTTAATGAAAGCTTTAGCCAGGCAAAGAAGCAGTTCAATATTCAAGTGGCTCCTGAAGATATGGCCCTTACGTTCACACTAGCAGGTTTTAATAATGATTTTTAGAAAAAAGAAATTCTGGACTTTGTACAAACCCACACTCGACAATATAAGGGCCCTCTACCACACCAACAAAAGATAACACTGTATGAGTATGAGTGTAGTTAAACAGTTGCCCAGCAGCTGCGGGCAGTTTTTGTTCATTTTCAGGTTCTGCTGTGGGAGCCTTTTGAATACTAATTATTAGTAAGGATAGGCAATATGACAAAAATATCACAAAACAATGCAATTTTCACAATACACACATTGTTTCTGATGTCTGAAGTTGATTGGAGCTGTGCCATTATATATAGTCAGAAACTACATGTCCGCTATATAGTCAGAAACTACATTTCTATTATATATAGTCAGAAACTGCATGGCCATTATATATAGTCAGAAACTGCATGTCCGCGATATAGTCCGAAAATGCATGTCCATTATATATAGTCAGAAACTGCACGTCCACTATATAGGCAGAAACTGCATGTCCATTATATATGGTCAGAAACTGCACGTCCACTATATAGTCAGAAACTGCACGTCCACTATATAGTCAGAAACTGCCTGTCCGCGATATAGGCCGAAAATGCATGTCCATTATATATAGTCAGAAACTGCACGTCCACTATATAGGCAGAAACTGCATGTCCATTATATATGGTCAGAAACTGCACGTCCACTATATAGTCAGAAACTGCACGTCCACTATATAGTCAGAAACTGCCTGTCCGCGATATAGGCCGAAAATGCATGTCCATTATATATAGTCAGAAACTGCATGGCCATTATATATAGTCAGAAACTGCATGGCCATGTCTATTATATATAGTCAGAAACTGCATGGCCATTATATATAGTCAGAAACTGCATGGCCATGTCTATTATGTATAGTCAGAAAATGCCTGTTCGCGATATAGTCCGAAACTGCATGTCCATTATATATGGTCAGAAACTGCACGTCCGTTATATATAGTCAAACACTGCACGTCTATTATATATAGTCAAAAACTGCACATCCATTATATAGTCAGAAATTGCACTTCCACTATATAGGCAGAAACGTTCATAATATTGTAAGAACCAACATATATCCACAATGTAGGCATAAACTATATATCCATGATGTAGGATACTATATATTACAATTTAGTCAGAAACTATATATCCATGGTATAGTCAAAAAGCTATATGGCCACAAAATAGCCAGATTCTTATGGCCACGGTAAAGCCAGAAACAAAATATCTGTGATATAGCCAGAAACTATACGTCTATAATTAATAGTTTTATAAGAGAGACCGTTTCCAACCGACAGTTGGAAAATGTCAAAAGTTAGGTTTTAATTTTTCACCTCATTCACCCTGCAACCCGTAGCTAGGGCAAACACCAAGACCCCTGTGGATCAGCATGTACCCTTTGATTCCTACACATCGAAGTGAGTGCATTCGCTTCATGTCTACATCAAACAGAAAGTATGTTATCATTGAAGATCTATTTCCATTTCCCCAAGCTTCCGGCAGCAGGTGGAGATGACCTCACCAGTGCTCCCAGCTTTCTGCTTACATTTATACATATTTGCTAAACTGCATTTAGGGCTCAATTAACTTTAAATAGGACACATTTTAGCTGTAACCAACGAGGAGAATTCCTCTGATGGTAGAAAGGAGGTTAAACTGTACGGTGGTGTTTAGCCCAGTTTCTGTGTTTCTGCCGAAATATGCATCAAAGAGGTCTTTCTTGAAGATTGAAAATCTATATGACGTTCCACCCTCTGCTGTGTTAACAAGCCACTTCTTCCAAACATGAAGCTGCGTGTCCTTTTAGAAATGAGAATGTGTGGAAATATATTCATCTCGATTTAAGGTAAATAGCCTCTATTCAGCAGCGCTGAGTTATGGGTTGCTCCCAGGGCTGGGAATATGGTATGCAAAAAAAGTATTTGCAGTAAACATTAGTTCCCGAGAGCTCATGTGCAAAATGTTTATCTTTATGGCCACATTTGTCAGAAGTGCTAATGTGCTGCAATGTCCCCACAGGAGGAGCCCATGAAGACAGGAACAAATCTCGTCCTGTTACCATAACAACTATCAGACCCGGCGGCCCTGCTGACAGGTGAGATAGTTCTCCTTATGTCAAAGGCCTCAACGTTCTAATATGAAGCCAAGCTGGCGTTTACACAACACACACACACACACACACAGGTCCAGTTTTCAGTGTATTTAATAGGAATGTGCTTGTTTTGTTTGTCCTTTAATAAATGAATGTACGAAGACTAAGCTGAGGCCCTGTTTACTTTAAAGTAGTATCTTGGAAATAGTGCCATACTCTACACTTTATCCCCTCAGTGTGAGTAAGCTTTGAAAATGTGTCTATTTTTTATTGTATTTATTTAAGTTAGGTTTAAGGCTTCATTAATAGTTTTAGTTTAGTTTTTTGTTTAGTTTTAAATTCCTATATAGAATATATAAAACTACATTTCTAGTGACGTTTATTAACTTCAATACATGAATATTTCTAAAAGTAAATGTTTATAAAAGTCAAAAAGGTATATAAATCACAATGACATGGGCTTGAGATTTAGAAAATTCCAACATTGCCTGCCAGCTTTTCCCCTATTTTAAGTGTAGTGGATTGTGGGTATTGTAGTGAGTACTAGTACTCTATATACTACCTCAAGGCAAGATATTTTCTTTTTCTTGTTTGCTTAAGTTTATTTATTTATTTATAAAGTGCGCTCTCTGCAGTACATGGCAAGTACTTTGCTGTAATGCTCCAAGAAACCTGGGTATTATCGCAGAGTGACTGGGTCTGTCTTGGTTAGGGGTGTAAAAAGTATGTGAATTCATACCGAACTGTCACGGGGCCTGGGCACACGCTAGGGTACATGCTATTAAGGGAATTACAGGAACTTCACAAGCATATCCACACTACCTAGAAACCTGAAACTGTTAGCTCTTGAATTTGAATGGCATTGTGGGAACTGTAGTGGTTTAGGAATATTGCCGTGGCACCTTGTTTGTTATCCTTCTCCTTCTCTGGTCTCTTTACACCCCTAGACTTAACAGAATTTACTAAACTACACAGTGCTCTTTACTGTAAAGCAGTAAAATACTGTAAATCAGATAGCTAATGTAGACGTAATGTAGGATTATTATATAAGAGTGGACAGAAAGAAGAGCTACATACAGTAAATACAGTGTTTAAAACCCATGATGCAGTTTCTATAGCAGATACCTCAGCTGGAACTAGCTAATGTGACTAAGATCAGTCACTATGATCAGAGGATCGCTGGTTCCAATCCCGGTCATGCCGAGGGCCCCAAGAGAACACAATTGGCCTTGATCTTTCCAGGGTGGGTAGATGGCCCTCTCACCCCACATCGCTTCGCTGCTGGTCGTCGTTGGCGTCTGCGAGGTGGTGCATCGAAGCCGGGTATGCGACTCCTCCCTCCGGGCTTGTTGGTTGCCTGGTGATGATGCATCGGCGGCAGTTTGAAAAATGAGCTGCCTGACTCACTGAAGGGGCGTGTGGTGGCCCCCCTTACTAGTGTTCTGGGCATCGTGTACTTGGTGGTTCAAATTGGGGAGAAAATTATTTGTAATAAATAAAAATAAATAAATAAAACGAGGACATGATGCAGTTTGTATAGCAGCCCACAGACACAGACTAGCGCATTGTTTCATGAGGTTTGCTTCTTTATTTTTCAAGCCCTATTAGCTGTGAGTAACGCTTCAGTGTTGTCCTGCGAGGCTCTTTATCTGAGATTTGATCAAATCTGGTGGGCTTTGAGTAGGGGGGTGTACTTCTGAGCGATGTAGTGCCTGCAGCTAATATTGAGACTAAACTCAAAAGAGCTGCTGCAGACGTGAGAGACTGGTTGATATCTTTGTCTCTATGAGCGTGCACCAGTGCATCTCATGTTGGGATACCTCGGTTCATGCACCGCTCGCTATCGAGTCACTGAAAGCTCAGCGGCGCTGTGCTGCGTTTGTTTGCTACACAGTGATTGCGTCAAAGCGCCCTTAGCAGCGCTGTCCTTAAGCACTTCTCCGTTCTCATTTACCATGGCTGCAAACAGATGACCCGTCTGCTTTAGTGGGAAACCAGCTTGTTTCCAGATGAATCCCAAACTGGGCTGTAGTTTAGTTACATGAGCCCTGTAGTGTTAGACATGCTAAATGAGCACAGCAGTAAAGTGAGCTCAGCTCAGCTGCAGCTTTCCTTGAAAACAGCTTGAGACATGGAATGGATCCATGTCCTGAAAATACGAGACGTTTTTTTTTTTTCCTCTGTAGTTTTATTTCAGTTCTTTCTGAATTCTTATTAATAACATTATAATATGAATAAGACAGTTGTGATGTCTGCTTTTGCCACACTTGGGCCATACGATATCAATAAAAAAACAACAACTGCAGAACCAACCAAACATGAGCAGCTTTCAGTGGCTTCTTTTTACATTAATAACCCTACAAGCCTGTTAATAACCTTACAATAAACAATTAAATACAAAATGACACAAAAAGGTTAAAAAGGCAAAAACATGTCCTTTTGACAAATGCAACAGCTAATGTTTCTGTTCATTTTACACATGATTGCCATATTGCCGTTCCTCTGCTTTCTAGATGGAGGCAATATGATGAACTTGCTGTCACGCCAAAAAATCTCATGGCTCCAAAACGGCAACTTTACAGCAGAAGTAAAAAACCTTATAAACTTTTAATAGAAGTCAGTGAAAAAAGATTTTACTCAGAGTAATTTTGGAGCATTTCTATTGGTCCATTCATCATGAAATTATCACAGCAAAAATTGAGATGCAAGGTTTTGTGGATATCAACATACTAAAAGGAAAAAATAAACAAATTGGTATGTCAAATATGTGTTAAAATATCGTGTATCGTGAAAATGTCTTGAATTGTTGAAAGATGATATCGCCCAGCCCTATTCCTGGTATATCTAGATGCCATTGTGGCCTTTGAGAAGCTGAAACATGCTCATACTGGTTTCATACAGGAGTATATTACGAGCCTCTCTGCTCTCCAAGTGCTTCAGCCTTTTGTAGCTGGACAAAAATCATGGGCTTGGTTTCAAACAGCCATAAATTGTCTTCCCTGGGTCTATCTGCCTCCTATATCAAAAATTGGAATAAATTACCCATGTTCTCTAACTTCATCGGCCATCTGAGAATTGCAAATAGACTGCTGCGTTTTTTCTTTTTTTATTTCTTTTTTTTTTGCACCACCCCTTCCACCCCCAGCCCTGTTCACGCTTGCACTCTGCCCCGTTATTATTCTCATCATGCCTCGGCCCATGTCTTTCTTTTCTCTCAAGCTCCATCAATATTAATTTTTCTGTATGGAGATTTCATTCCCCACAGACGGAATACTCCAATTATTGTCTTTCGCTGATGCGATTCCTGTTTCTGGGGGCGAATACAATCTTTTCTGCAGCACAGTAACCCCGCTGCCTGGGGCTGCCTATATCCAATACAATTGGCATTACAGCATTGGTATATCCTATTATGGGTCCAATCAGGTTGTGCCATGGACAGGCTGGACAGTATTGTCTTGCTCTTAAAACTTCTGCGCTCATTTTGTTCTCATTCTGACTCCGAGCCAGCGTAGTGCCCAGCCTCGACCCCCTGCCGTTCCATTAAGACTTCAGCGTCTCCTGCCGATCCTGGAGCGACGATGGTTATGAGTTAAGTGAAGGCTGGTGCAGTGCAGTAGATGAGGCTTAACACAGTCTGTGGTGCTAATAGGCGTGTTGATTTGTGTTGCGGTTAACAAAGTAGGATTCGTTCTGAACCGTCTAAAGGATAATGGCTCGGTCGGGGTGCACGAGAGACTTTGCTGTTACTCCTCAGTGGCCCCATGGCATGCTTAAGTGCAGCAGCGGAACAGGAGCTATCCGGCGTAATGGCGTTCTAAGATGGCAATCAGGGTCTCCTTGTGCCTTGTTAACTTCCTTCAGAGATAAAGTACTCTCTGGGGAATCTTTCTTTATTCATGCTCAAGCACCCATGTATCCCTCTGATTTTTTTTTTATTCTGAAGGGCCATTCAGTGCACAGGATTAAGTTTAAGCTCCTTTAGACTGCCTTGGTGTATTTCTTCCACTTCTTATCTTAACAAAGTTTGTGTGTGTGTGTGTGTGGCATGTATATATTTTCTCCTCCTCCAGGGAAGGCACCATTAAACCAGGAGACCGGCTGCTGAGCATCGATGGCATTCGCCTACACGGCACCTCCCACGCAGAGGCCATGAGCATCCTCAAACAGTGCGGCCAGGAAGCCACTCTCCTCATCGAGTATGATGTGTCCATCATGGGTAAGGCCCTCACTTGACAAATGAGAGAAAGGCTGGACGATATGGCAAGGAGTCTTACGTTACATTCATATAATCAGTATTCATACATCATATAACCAATAACCATTTTTTTAATTAATTAAATTCTTTATTTTAATAAAACTCTAGAGGATGTGTGGCATTGTCCTACCACCACCCCATTTTGTTCTGAGACATTTTGCTCAATTTAAGTTTTATTTATATATATTTTTCCCCCATTATCTCCCAATTCGGTGCTGCCAATTAACCCACTCGTTCGTAACTCACCTTAGCACTAGCAATGCTCCCGACAGTAGGAGGGTAAGGACTTAACACGTCTCATTTGATATACCTGTTTAAGACACCTGTGTCGGCCAACATCACTTAAACGGTTGTGGGGAGAGAGTGCCGTTTACCCACCCGCACAGAACACGTTGCTAGTTGTGCTCTTTCTGACTCTGGACGTTTATGGCAAAACGCCCCCCTTCCCCCCAGTCATGGTGATAGCACTTTAGACCACTGAGCTCCTTGCAGCCCTAAACTCAGTCTTTTCAACATTGGAAAAACTGGCTAGCTGATACTTTCCTGACTGCCGTGCTAAATTGTGCTGTTATAAGTGAATGGCTAGACTTCTTATCTCTCCCTTCAAGAGACAGCGGCCCTAGACCCTCTCCCTAGACCCTAAGACAGCGACCACCCTTTCCCTACTGTCCATGCACGGCTTTCCACAATGTTTGTGGAGCATTGCTGTGAGGATTTGATTGCATTGAGCAACAAAAGAGCATTAGTGAGGACAGGATGTTGGACGACCACCACCCCGCCTCACCTCATCCCCAACTCATCCCAGACGTATTGGATGGGGCACCACTCATCATTCCAGAGAACACAGTTCCACTGCTTCACAGCTCAATGCTTGGGGGGCCTTTATACCCCTCTAGCCCACGCCTGGCATTAGTAGTATAGTGGATTTGTTGCTGAGGCTTCTGTGTAACTTTTATCTCTTTATTTTTGAGACTGGAATATGCGGATCGATGATGAGCGTTTTTGGCAGGAAATTGAATAAACGAGGTGTGATCTCAAAAACACATTACTGTAACAGACAAGTTGAATTTGGGTAATTATTACATTCTCTCTCTGCTCCTCAGTCTTCTCTGGAGTTCTCAATAAGGTGCCCTTAGCGCCTGTATTGACTTCACACCCCAATGGCTGCTGCGCAGCTCTTTCCTGCTGAGTCAATATGTGTTTTGATTGGATCTCCAAATGTCTGGGTAAACACGCAGATAAAAATGACACAGTGTGGACTGTTTTCTCACTGACTTGATAGATGGATAGAGTGGGAATGACTGAGAGAGAGGTTGTAAGGTTTGGAGAAGCCCGTGGCTGAACAGCATCTCGCTGATGTTTTTGTTGTGCTCTGATCCGGAAGCGATAGATTTTCTTCCTGCTGTGCGCGGTGACAGAGGTGTGATGGAAATGGAGACTTTGCTTGGCTGCACTGATCTGACCCTGTCAGGACAGCTGAACAGACAGAGACAGCACTAACTGCTAACAGCCCCAAAGCGGCTATCAGACCCTGTTTTTTGTCCTTATTTCTTTGGACACTTGGGGATAGGATGCTGCTTTTACCATTTAAAGTAGAGGTCATCGATTTTGGTGAAGCTAACTGCCCCTCCGGTCAGTGTTTCCTTTCATAAACTCAGCCTTAAAACACACACACACACACACTCTCGCTGCCTAGGTCAGAGTGCCTAACTGCTGGTGCGAAATGCAGTGTTTGCTTCTTGCCAACTCTCTCCAGAGGGTTAAAGTGTTGGGAAGTCATACCAACATCCAGTTGTCTTTGCTCTCGGGGGCCAGAATTATATACTGGGGAGGGCAGGTGACAGCTTAGAGGGGGTCAGCGAGAAGGCACTATGCCCAAGAGCTATCGCTTTACTGATGTTATAATTAGTGAGTTCGGAAAAAGTTAAATGCAATGGACAAAAGTATTTGGACATTTGCTCATTTATTGTTTCTTCTGAAATAAAGGGCATTAAAAAGAGTTGATCCCGCTTTTGTTGGAGTAACCGTCTCTACTAGATGTTTTTGAGCAGTGCTGTGAAGATTTGATTACAGGCAGTAACAAGAGTGTTTCCCCACCCGACCTCCTCATAATTCCCAACTCATCCCAAAAGTATTGGATGGAGCATCACCATCATTCCAGAGAACGCAGCTAGTTCCACTGCTCCACAGCTCAATGCTGGGGGGCTTAATACACCTCTAGGCATGACTACGCATTAGGCATGGTGCCAACAGGTTCATGTTTATCTGCTTCAGTAAGTCCTATTCTATTGGCAGTGCTTCTCTACAGAGACAGCTAGACAAGCTGTATGCATGCTGAAGTAGCTGAATGCATTCATTAGAAGGGCAGTCCACAAACCTTTGGACACATTGCATTTAGAGTGTGTTTACAACTGCCAGAATATGAGGAAAGAAAGTGGCCTAAAAACGCTGACCTCCCTTTAGTGCCTTTGTGTCGTGTTGAGCCTGAACGCGGATGTCTGTCGATTTTTGCCTGATAGCTTCATTAGGCTTCTGACTAAAGCTCAATGCTTCTAAACTGAAGCCCTTGTCTCCTTGCCTCTAAACCTTTCTTTTTAATCCATTGTCCCTGAAATGCACTGAGGTAACTCCCTAACTGCCTCCCATCCACCCCTCCACCCCTCCATCCCCCTCAGTCCTTTTTTTGTTTTTTGTTTTTTGTTTTTTTTTTTCTTTTTTCTTTTTTTCTTCATCTTCCCTGCAATAAAGAAGCATTGATTAAGAAGGACCACCGGAGACCTGGGTGTGCTGTGTGCATAAATCACAAAAAACAACCACCTTTCTGCAACACACACCTACCTACCTCTCTTCTCCCGGTGCTAGACCCTTCTGGAGGCTGTAACACAGTAATCATAGCAGAGAAAAACATCTCGCAGCACTCAGACACTCCTCATTATGCTGCACTCTACATGCTAAAGGTAGAACGTTCTTGTGATTGAAGCAATCTTCGACCTCCAGACAGCAGATACTCATCGTAAATGGAACTCCTTTCACTGTTCATCAGTTGTCATCAGCGGACTTGAGTGACTGGGCATGAGTGATGAGAGAGGTGGGGGGGGGGGGGGGGGGGGGGTGGTAAGGCAGTGTGGCCAGAAATCATATCAAAATATCTTTCATGTAAAAAAATCTATAAAAAAAACATAAAATTATGACCACCTTCCTAATATATTGAGACATGGGCTCCACTAGACCTCTGAATGTATGCTGTGGTATATGGCACCATGCCATCAGTAAGTTGCAATGTAGGGCCTCCATGGATCCGACCTGGTTGTCCAGCACGTTCCACAGATGCTGGACTGGATTGAGATCTGGAGAAGTTGGAGGCCAGATCAACACCTCAAACATGTGGTTGTGTTCCTCAAACCATTCTTGAACCATTTTTGCACATAAATGAATATTAATCTGTGATCAGCCATATGAAAATGTTTGTGCATAAAGGACCTCCACAGCAAGGTGACTAGATCAGTGTTTCTCAACCCTGCTGCTGGAGGCCCACTGCCCTGCTCATTTCAGTGCTTTTTCTGCTGTAACACACCCACTTAAACTCAGTAATGGGCTGTTAATGAGCTGATTGGTTGGATTAAGTATGTTGGGTGCAGGGACTAAATTGAAAAGTGCAGGGCAGTGGGACTCTAGGACCAGGGTTGAGAAATTCTAGACTATATTAGAGGTCATGGTCTGTCTCGGTCATGGTCAGTATGAGTACCGTGTTGGGGTTGTCTTGATAATGTTAGGGCACTTTCACATCTACCTTACTTGTCTGTCAGGTCTGAACATAATATAGTCCTATTTACAACCCTGTTGTTTTGCCTCTCAGTGACACATGCTGCATTTTCTTTTTACAGAGGGTTAATGGGCAATAGGTTATGAACTCTGCTTTTATTGGCTGGTTTACAGCCACTGCGACAGCCCACAGTTACATATAGGATAGGTTAGCCTTGCCTAGCCTAGTCTAGCATTTAATACTGTAATTTTTTGTAATTATTCAGTACTTCGCTTGGCCGGCAAGTGTTAGCTTTGAACTTTTTTTAAACCTTGTGTCCATATTTCTCTGGGGTAGCCATTGAATTTAGCCTGGAAAGGCTACTTTCGCTACTGGGCTGGTTGTATGTAAACTTTAGGGGCGTGACTATAATGAGTCAAGACGGTTACATAACAGTTAGACTGTTCGACTTATGAAGGGATTTGCCCAATTGCCCAATCCCTGGTCATGTGAACTCCCCCTATCACTAGCAATGCCCCCAACACTAAGAGGGTGAAGACCAGCACATGTCTCTGCCGCTACATGTGAATCCAGCCATCGTCTCTTTTCAAACTGCTGCTGGTGTAGCATGGCTAGGTAGCCAGCAGGCTCGGAGGAGGAAAGTCCGCCCCTTCAGCCAATGACGTGGAGGAGGAAGTGCCATCAGTTCACCCCTGAGAGAGCAAGACCAATTGTGCTCTCCCAGACTCAGGCTGCCGATGTCAAGCAGCATGACCTGGAATTCATAAGCAAGCTATTTAAAATTTTCCATTGGTGGCTTCTGTCACTGTGTACATATTTAGTAGCTTAGAGGTAATGAAATGTAGGCTAAAAAGTAGGCTATGTGAACTTCTAGTGTGTGCTGCATACTGATGTACAGTAAAGTTTGATTATTATTTGGCAGGAAATCAAGAAAGTAAGGCCATGGAAAGTGCCGAGGCCTTTGGGCCTGTAGTGTTCTAGTGTTGGCTTGGTTAAGATGGCGTGGACTGGGACTTGAATTTGAGCAGTCAATCGTCCTCGGCCATCCTGCTTCTCCATCCATCACTAAATCCATCCATCTTGCCACGTTAGCCAGCTCCCCCAGCCACCACTATCAACTGCCAGCCAACCCTCCCAGCTCAGCAGCTCATACACTTAAGACGCTTTCATCAGCACACTTCCACTGCAGACCATGTCCTCTTAAAGATGAAAGTGGTGGCGTTGGCTTCTTTCTTGAGCAGAATGGGTCTTTGTTTTGGCAAATGAGTATTTTTGGAAGGCTGTGTGAATCCCTTTACATTAGACTATTGGATTCAACCATTAAGCTTCCATTTGCACTGGCTGTGTGTGTCCTATGTGTGCGCGTGTGCACAGTGGAGGACAAATGCATTACCCAGCTGAGCTCAGCCTCACACCTTTTCCTTCTAAAGGGCCGCTGCAGTCTGTTGTGAGCCACAGCAGGGGCAGCTCTTCTTCATAATGTGCAGCAACTGTTTCCAGCTTGTGCTGGGAATCAGAGGGGGGTAGTGTATGAGAGAGTGAGTGTGTGTGTGTGTGTGTGTTTTGTTTATTCCCTCCACCTGCTCTAGTTTTAGACGTATGGTGTAATCAGGTGTTTTAGTGGCACATTTAACCAAGCCGTCATGTGGAATTGCTTCTATTAGGCTTTTAGAGGTACTAGCCCATCCACTCGCCCCATTCACGCTAATGAGGAAAGTGAATGAGTGTGTGTACGCGTGTGTGTGTGTGTGTGTGTGTGTGTGTGTGTGCACGCGCATGTGAATGACCTCTCTCACTGATGTCCACTCTCTGTCTCTACTTTTTCTCTCCCTTCCGACAACCCCCCCATCCCCCCAGACTCTATAGCCAGTGCTTCAGGCCCGCTCCTGGTAGAAGTGGCCAAGCCTCTGGGCTCCAGTCTAGGAGTGGCTCTCTCTACCTCCATGTACTGCAACAAGCAGGTCATCATCATCGACAAGGTCAAGCCGGCCAGCATCGCCGACAGGTAATCTCCCTCAGCAGTGACACTACCCATGTGCCATCCTGGGGTGACCGTTTGGAGATATATAGGGTAGCAACTATTTTCAACCAAATCCCTTAAATCACAAGGTGGACCACCCTAACCACATATTATTGTTCAGAAGATGGTCATAGAGAAGCCACTGTTATCCCTTTAGCTTACCTACTGACATACTCACTCACCCATGCTTAGCAGGCTGGAGATTCTCCACTGGGGGGTGCTATTAGTGCTTTACATTAGTGACACCTTCTGTTCTTGTTCAGTAAGTAGCAGAAGCCAATGGTTGGCTGCTGAAGCTGAAATAATGATGGAGTAAAGCTTTAATTGGGACTGAAATTTAGCTCTATACCCGACCAGAAGCCATTGTTATTCCTCCAGCCCTGTATTGTTCTCTGACCCATATCAGTGTGTCGAGGAGGATGAAAAGCAGTGCAGCCGCAGCTTTGAGTCCACCTGTGAATTTTTTATTTTTTTTTGGAAAGTTTAAAGTGTGTAACACTAAGCGACTAATTATAGAAATTCAATAACTCATCTGGCGTGGAGGGCGAGGGAAAGGGCTCAGAAGAATAATGAAGATGGCAGATTGCTGAGCGGGTGAAAGCTGCTCTGTCTGGAGCGACTGAAACGCTGCGCGTGATTCAGGAGTTTGCTCCCGGGAGGAGCATTAAGAAGAGAACAATTAATACTTCATGCACCCACACACACAAGACTCTATTCAGAGCAGGAACCTGCAGATACTGTTACAGTTCTAGAGTATCTAAAACTGAGAGAGATGGCCCGCTTTCATATTCAGTGCACAGTGCTGCATAATTTATAATATCTACATCATTTGTAGTAATTACGGATGAATAGTTCTTAAATAATAAATACCAGTAAATAATACCTAATCTCTGCCCACTGCATCTGCATCAGAATGTTAGTTAGAGATGAAGCACCTCGAAGACCTGACCTAACTCACTCTCATTTGCTCTGATTCGCTCACTCACTCACTCATCCACACTTAGCAGGCCTACAGTTCTCCACAAGGGGTTGCTGTAAGTGCTCAATATGCTGTTTAGTGCTTTTCGTCAATGAAACCACATGTTCTATAATGAGTTTCTCTGCCCTTAATAAAAGTGAACGACTGAAACCGGTTACTTAACACACTAATAGTAAAAGCCAATGAGCAGCTGCTAAAGCTGGTGAGGTGAGAAAAATGGTGGAGTAGAGCTTTCATTGGATCTGAAATTTCACTGAACATAATCCCTAAATAAATTACCATGCTGCAACAATCATAGCTGTCATATGATCACAGATAAATAATAAAATATACAGAATTAAATATCATAAATAATCAGATGTCCAAGACTGTTTAAAGGCACTGTATAAGATTTCTATTTATACGCTTTTAAAAAAAATATTCAGCGAATGATTCCTCGTGGTTCGATAGCTCTCCAACCTGTTTGCGGACTGGAAAATGGTCACAATTGGTTTCCTGATGCTAATCTAGCTAAAGCGAATTACTTGCTCTCTCTGATGTTATGTCATAGTGTTTGTATTTGTCATTTGATAGCATTTGAAAAGGGTTTTATGGTCACAAAGGATCATTTGGATCCATGCGTAGTCGAAATGCTATGCTAGGTAGCATTAGTTAGATGAGGCTGGTAGCCGTTGTGCCTTTACAGAGGTAGCGATGTTTGACGAGGCTGCTAAACCGGTGTGCTGTGACCGAAATTGCAGTGTTGGGAAAATGTTGGGCGATGCAACTCTACAGTCCTCTTGTCAGTCACTGTCATATTATAGAAGAAATATAAGCAAATAACTAGATTTTACTCTGTTGTGTTTTGGAAGCCGTGTTTGTATTTGCTGTCTTTTGTTCCGCAAGGCAATGCGTGCTGATGAATGTTAGGAGGCGGAGCTTCAGAAGAAGCATTGAATGGGATGGGTGTGTTTGTTTAAATATCAACAGTCTCCCTCCAGAATCGAATACAGTGCCTTTAAATTCCACTTAAACAGGTTTATTCATCAGACAGTGCTTTCAAACGACATCCCAGACGTCCCATGCTGCACTGTTCCCACTCTTTGCAGTATATTTAACCCTAAATGTCAACTCCTTCACACAGAGCAAGTATTGAAGATGTAGCATAGCAGAAGATAAACTGGAATCTCTTCTTCCGTGAATTCTATGCTTTTATTTACTTGAATTAAGATCCATTAACCTTTTCCCTTCAAAAGTTAACCATCAAGTGCTGTCATTGTTTGCGCAGGTGCGGAGCACTGCATGCAGGTGACCATATCCTGTCGGTAGACGGCACAAGCATGGAGTATTGCACACTGGCTGAAGCCACACAGCTCTTGGCAAGCGCCTGCGAGCACGTCAAAATGGAGATCCTTCCACACCACCAGACCAGACTGGCTCTTAAGGGTCCAGAGCACGGTAAAACATCCATACACACACACACACACAGCCTGGGGTGTGACTGACCAATACAGCTGTGTTGCGAGCCCAGCAGTTTCTGCCTTATATCTGCAAAATATCACTGAAACAGTACAGGTTTACTGAATGCCATACAATAGCGTGCACTGCCTTCAGACGGTCTGGGGCTACCTTGCCTTCTTTTGTGGGTTTTCTGCCTGTTACTTTTCAAGGAATGAAACAAAACATCCAAAACTGTTGTTTTTTAAGCATATTTCTACAATGGCCAGTTTCCTGTTCACCAAAAATGTCTATCTTAGGATGGAGAAGAGATTTTGCGTTGGTAATCATTTCACAGTTTATTATTTTTTTCTTCAAACTGTTGTTCAAAGCATATATTGAAAATTTTTTACCTGAAAGGCTGTTTCAACTCCTGAATGCTGATGAGTGCTGACATCCCGGAAAAAGGATGAAATGCGTGGGCTGTTATTATCAAGAGATTGCAAGTTTGACCCCTGGCGGTGCCTCAACTGTGGAAAAAATTGGATATGGAAAGGCGGAATGGCATTATTCCCAATGTAGCCATAAATATCGTCCAGAATAGCTCCTCAGCATTAACTTGGTACGTCTTCAAGGTTTGCAAGAAAACATGCTCATTGATATTAAGCCATTTTTAAAACTAGGAGTCTGAGATGTGCTCTAGGCCCTTGCTTCTCTAATAGAACCAATCCTGTCCCAATCTCTTGAGATCCTCAAATCCCTGTCCATTTTAGTCCACTCTTCTTTTAGCTGTGTGTTTTATGTCCAAGCAGAACACCCTACTGGCACTCAGACATTTCACAGTATCCATATCTGTCTGTGACCGTTCAGAAAAATACCTGGAACAGTTTCATTGATCAGCAAAATCACCAGGCATCGAAGTCAGTTAGGAACTTCTAACAGCAGGTGAGGTGCAGAAATAAGAGCACATGTTGAGAACGCTGCTGGAATGTGCACCCATGTGCATCAGTGTGGACAGGTTGGACAAAATGTACAAGAACACTGTTGTGAAAAAGTTTTAGCTGTTTGACATCTGGCAGAGCCACAAATGTGGGGAAAAAATTGGATATGGTGGGGAAAAAGTTGGGATGTAAAAAATATTGTCCAAAATAGATTTACAAAAAACATCAATGGTACTAAACCATTGAGCTAGGAGTTTCCAAAGGTTTGATGAGGGCAATGAGCAGTGAAAGGTAAGCTCTTGTCTTTTACATTGTGCTCAGTTTTTATCATAATGTAATATGAGACGAGCTGAATATGAGGAAACGCAAAGCACCTTTGGTAAGTATACATTTCATTTTGCCACACTGATATCACCTATGTGAAAAGCTTAGTAACTGGTTTACCTCCTTTACCATCACCAGCTGCAATATCCTCCTGTAAACAGTCTCTCACATCTCTATGGAGGACATTTGCCCACTCGCATTTGCGGAATTGGCTTAATTAAGCCTCTTTGAAGGACATTCAAGCCAGAACTGCCAGTTTAAAGGTCCTGTCACAGCATCTCAATGGGTTCAACTCAAGACCTTGCTTAGGCTACTCCAAAACCTAGTCAGAGGTGGGTTGTTGTCTTGCTGCATAACGCCACTGCGCTAGAGCTTCAGAACGTTCTCCTGCAGGTTTTCCTGGTGGTTTTGTCAATTATGGCAACTTGCCGAGGCTCTGAAGCAGCCCAAAGCATGCCCACAAACCAACCAACAAACTACCACCACCATGTTTGACAGGCTGTTTGTTGGTATGATGATTGTCTTATTGTGAGATGCTGTTAGCCTTTTCCTTTTGCAGGAGGATTCACTACTGTTCCAAATGTTTCTCTGTTGGGAGATTATGATTATCCCTGTGGTTTCTCTGTGTAAATCCCAGAGTCTCAGTAAGCTTCTTGATCATCTGCTCCATAAATGAAATGATCACCTAAGAAAACTTGTGTTAACTCAAATTTGGTTGTAGATCTGAACCAAGTCTGTGACAAATATGGAAACAAAATAGCAGAAATCGGGGGGTGGGAAAACTGATCATTAAGGGTGACATTTAGATCATACCCATCTGTAGCTTTTCACATATTCACGCACAGACCCCTCCAGCAGCTTCAGGATGAATCCTGTAAGGGCTTCTTGATGTGCGAGTGCGACGCTTGACTGAATTTATGCGCTGTGTGATGAAGACCCACCCACACCCATTCGGGTTTTGATGTCTCTTCCTGTAGATAGCTGGAGTATGGATACAGCTCTTTTGGGGAGAGCGCGCTTCCTTTGTGTGTCACCTCTCTGCGGGTATTTGCTGTCAAAGCCTTGCTTTGTCAGCCAACAGGCCTTAATTAAGCCATATGCTGCCAAGCAGCGAGATAGCGTTAGTGCTGCAGCGTTTGTCTGAAGTTTACGATGATGAGGATTCTTTTGGAGTGTGTACATTCCCAGGATCTGCAGTGTTTGCCCTGTCATGCCTTATCAGGCATGGAGCACTATCTCAGTGTGGAAGTCAAAGCACCTACATGCCTGCACCTCCAGATAGAACAGGATTTATACGATTAGAGTAGCGGTAGAGCAAGGCAGTATCAGTTTGAGGAGATTAGTCAACAGCAAAGGAACCCAGGAGAAGCTCCTGAAGGTCTAGACTGTTGCAGCTAGACTTTTTTATATATATATATATATATATATTTTTTTTTTTTTGCATTTCTCAGAGCTTTGCAGGTTCCTCGTCAGCCTAGGACAATAAACTGAAGGTGGAAGAGTACTGGCATTATACAGGGAGCCTCATAGAGATCTACTTCCATCTAAATAACGTTCCCTGTACTGGTAGAGGTGCTGCTAGCTCGCAGGCTAGCGTGCAGTGCTGCAGCTCGGTTGCTTTAAACAGGCAAGACTGGAGGGTTAAAAGACCAGCAAGAGACCAATCCTTCATTTCCCTCAATGGCTCATTACTGTCTTGGCCTTGGCCATTCTCCTACATTGTCCAGCTGCTGCCGGCTTGAGTACCGCCCAGCCTGCTGTGCCTCCAGCTACATGCGGACCCTACCAGTTCTGCAGCACAGCTCAAATGATCTCTTGCCTCCTGTGGACGTATTAGAAAACCTTGGTGTAGCTGGCCCACATTGTGTCTCGGACGAATTGCTTACAAGGTCAGCAGCAAACTGTTAACACCTACAATAGTCAATAAGAAATCAAAGATACACAATTCCCCCCTCATCTCGAATTTAACCAGTGGTCCTTCGTCCACACCACTGCCGTTAAATTGTTTACCGTTGCTTGAGCTTTCTGCAGTCGGTCACTGTTGAGCCGATCTGTTATTGCTGCTCTTGCTCAGTTGGCCAATTGGCTATTGCTACCCTGCATCACTGGTTATTTACATAATCTTGGACGTTTGAGAGGACAGCAGCAAGTTCACAAACATTGTGGTCATGAAGTTTTACAGCAACTGAAGCCATTATAAACTATTATACCACAGTTAGCTCCAGCCCTGAGATGTGATTGGCTGAGAGGCGTGTAGGAGTGACTGTATCGAGCGCTAATGGCACTCTGGCCAATGTATTACTCTGCCACATAAATATGCAACCAAAAAAAACATGATATCTAATTTCTCAGGTGATTGTCTCCTACATTACTCTTCAATTAACCAGAAATACCTGGTAGACTAAACAGTTTTGAACGTACTTCAGTGCTAGATTAGAGGAGCATATTCCTCAGAGGAGCATATCCCACATTTATTTATCCACACTATCTGGCTAAATATGTGTGGACACCTGCTCATTCAGTGTATCTTCCAAGGAACCTAATTTAGCTGTAGTCTTTAGTCACTGGAGAAGTCTTTCCACTAGGTTGTCGAATGCTGGTGCAGAGATTTGATTCCATTCAGTCTCAAGACAATAACTGAGTCCAGGGTGTGAAGGTTGGAAGAACAGTTCTGTGTTCCAGATTCATCTCCAGCTTATCTAAAAAGTGTTTGGATGGATAGAGCTCCATCACTCCCAAGACCACAGTTCTACTGCTCCACAGCTCAGTGCTGTGGGCTTTGGACCCCTCTAGCTCATGCCCATTAATAGGCATGTTGTGCTTGTTCGACTCCTCCAGAGCATCCCATTCTAACAGGAGAGCCTTTGTTCTCCAGCGCCTCTCATTTTTGTCAGGTTCTGGTTCTACATAAAAACTCCATTCAGCATAGTAAGCTCAGACCCTGCTGTGCAGGCTGCCAGCTTTTCCTCTATTCTCATGTTAACGCAACAAGAACAAATTGATGGGAATGAAGGTCAGTGCAGCCAGTGTGTTCCAGGGGACCCCTTTTTTTATTGGTTATTGCTGTCCCACATCACTGCTAATTTACATTAGGTGGAGTAGAGCTGAACTTCGGGGCCACACTCTGCTCTGCTTTGCATCTCTCACGGTCGGATCTCTGCTCACCACTCGGGGTCATTGCCTCTCATTGAAAATGAATGACTTCCAGCCGCTTTGTCGCTCTCGTCGCCGCTGGTGGGCACGCACTGCTAGATTGGTGCTGTTCAGTGAGGCGGATGTAGGTAACACATGAAGGAAAGTTGTGCCTCAAATTGGAACACAGTCCAAAATAACATCGCATAAGTTTAAAAAGAGCAGTAGCAGCCATCTCGACGCCTGGCGCTTGTCTATAAGCTCATCCGTAACTGTATGTAGTAGTGTTGTCTGATTGGCTACATTTGGGTAAAATGAACTAGCATTTTGAAGCTTCTGCAGACTGTCCTCTCACGTTCAGTGAGGCTAATGAGTACGTTGTGCGGGTCCAAATGGTCCAGGTTCCTTTCCGGTGAGGGCAGTTTGGGAATTACATGTGAACATATGTTTGAACAGGTATCAGGCAGAAGAGGTTGGGGCTTGCCAGCTGTGAACAGGTGCACATTACTGCTAATGCTAATGCACATATGTGCCCACTCACACTAGCCACCTCTTCACAGCAATAGTGTGGATGTCTGTGTGAATGTGAGCCAGCCATGCAGACTTAAGGAGTGCGCCAACAATGGAGAACGCATACAGTACAGTGTGTGTGTGTGTGTATGTGTGTGTGTACTAATATCATCCATACGAAACTAGTAATTTTACATCACTGTGTTCATCATTAGAACATCTCCAAAGTTCTCTTCATGGAGTCTAGTATTATTTAGAGTTCTCTTCAGATCAACACAAGGTTTGGTGGTAAATCAAGATTAGGTTTTGGGTTGAGGTTAAGGTTAGGACCAGGATGAGGGTTAGGATTAGGTTTTGAGTTGAGGTTAAGGTTAGGACCAGGATGAGGGTTAGGATTAGGTTTTGGGTTGAGGTTAAGGTTAGGACCAGGATGAGGGTTAGGATTAGGTTTTGGGTTGAGGTTAAGGATAGGACCAGGATGAGGGTTAGGATTAGGTTTTGGGTTGAGGTTAAGATTAGGACCAGGATGAGGGTTAGGATTAGGTTTTGAGTTAAGGTTAAGGTTAGGACCAGGATGAGGGTTAGGATTAGGTTTTGAGTTGAGGTTAAAGTTAGGACCAGGATGAGGGCTAGGATTAGGTTTTGAGTTGAGGTTAAGATTAGGACCAGGATGATGGTTAGGATTAGGGCTTAATGATGGTAAATCAGGTGAGCTGCTGCTGCTGCTGCTGGACTGGGGGTCATCGAGGAGAAACTTGGAACCCTTCTTTGTTCTTCAGACTACCTCAAAGATCTTAACTAGTTTCTTCACACTGAGAATTTCTTGCTACTTTTTACTGTACAGCAGCAATTAGCCATAACATTAGTACCATTCATTAGTGCCTCTTGTCGCCACAACAAATCTGACCATTTGAAGCATGGACTCCAAAAGACAGGACATGTCGTATCTGGCTCCAAAATGTTAGCAGCACATCCTTCAGGTCCTGTAAGTTGTGAGGTGGGGCCACTGGTTCACCAGTTGTCCTTTCTTGGAACCTGCCCGATGTTCTGACCCAGTTGTCCAGCTATCACAGCTTGACTCATGTTAAAGTGTCCCAGATTATTATTGTTGGCCAATTGTCCTGCTTTTAACACCTTTACCACCTTTTTCACCTTCAAGAACTGGCTGTTCACTTGCTGCCTAATATGTAGATCCACCCTTTGACAGATGAAGCCAGTGTAGATGAAGATAATTGATGTTTTTCACTTTATGTGCCAGTGGTGCTAATGTTATGGCACACGGTAAAAGCCGAGTAATAGCTCTCAGACGCATTTCTTTAGGCTTGATCATCTTTAGCAGACTCTCCTTTACATGTCCTTTATGCTATATAGCACTGCAGCATTCCCCTGCCCCTCACACACACCTCCTCTTGTACACCTCTTTTACTCATCTCTCTCTCTCTCTCTCTCTCTCTCTCTCTCTCTCTCTCTCTCTCTCTCTCTCTGTACGTGCACACGAGACCAGCGCTACCACTTAAAGCCAAAGCGCTGCTAAAATTAACTCAGGCCTGCAGCAGAGGGGGATCGATGCTGGATGCAGGTGTGTGATGGCGAGAGGTCCTGCGAGGACCCTGCTGTCTGTCTGACAGGAAAATGGAAGTGGGCTCGTGTTTTCTGTAGGTGTTGTAAAGGCTTGGTCGAGTCAATGACAGTCAAATTATAGCATCTAACCCCGCTGCTAAAACTGCTTTGACTGTGATAAGGAGACTGAATTGCATGTTGTTCCACACATGCTCCGACCCAAAATGTGCTTTAAATGTTGTTTTGGGCGCATAAATTTTCACCTCCTATCAGAATGACAGTCTAAACCTAAAACCTAAGCTTAACCTTCAAAACCTGGCTTCAGCTTTGCTCTTTCAGATTTACAGGGTTGTACAGTACAAACAAACACTGTAAGGTTAAGTCTGTGGTGCAGTAACGGATGAAGGACGTGGAACAGTAGTGCAAGGACAATGGACCCTTTTCACACTCCAATGCCAATACGAGGAAGTGGCGAAAAGTGACAAAGCAGGTGAAATCGCATCCATTCAGCCTGCTGGACGTTTTAAAACACGGCAGTAAGGCCATTAGCATTTTTCATGTAATTTTATATACATTTACCAGGATCCAAACAAGCTACCCTGGGGGTGGTGGAGACGTGTAGTCGTGCTCAGATGCTAAAGATACGTTGACTTTCTCAGGGACGCTCTCCTCTTCATCCTGGCTGTGGGTATCTGTTCTTGTGGACGCTCTTGAATAAGCAGAACCTCTAATCTTGGGCTTGTGAAAGTTATTCCAAGAGAAACGGCAGGGTACAGCACCACCTCCGAGCATGGATTTCGGCAAAGTGATGGTATTTGAGTGGTCAGGTAGTGTCACATCAAGGATTACAAGGTCCAGGACTGGAAACTGGACTCAAGGTCCATATAAGAACCACTTTTGGGTCAATAAAAATGAGATATGTGAAGAACTTCAAGGTCATTTACACTAAATAAACTAAAAGTGTTTTTTCACCCAGCTCTCAAAGAAGCTAGGTTAAGCTGAGGTCCAGGATGAGGGTTAGGTTTAGGTTAAGATTAGGACCAGGATGAGGTTTAGGATTAGGTTTTGGGTTTAGGTTAAGATTAGGACCAGGATAAGGGGTAGGAGTAGGTTTTGGGTTGAGGTTAAGATTAGGACCAGGATGAGAGTTAGGATTAGGTTTTGGGTTGAGGTTAAGGTTAGGACCAGGATGAGTGTTAGGATTAGATTTTGAGTTGAGGTTAAAGTTAGGACCAGGATAAGGGTTAGGATTAGGTTTTGGGTTTAGGTTAAGATTAGGACCAGGATGAGTTTTAGGATTAGGTTTTGGATTGAGGTTAAGATTAGGACCAGGATGAGGGTTAGGATTAGGTTTTGGGTTGAGGTTAAGGTTAGGACCAGGATGAGGGTTAGGATTAGGTTTTGGGTTGAGGTTAAGGTTAGGACCAGGATGAGGATTAGCTTTTGGGTTGAGGTTAAGATTAGGACCAGAATGAGGGTTAGGATTAGGTTTTGGGTTGAGGTTAAGGTTAGGACCAGGATGAGGGTTAGGATTAGGTTTTGGGTTGAGGTTAAGATTAGGACCAGGATAAGGGTTAGGATTAGGTTTTGGGTTGAGGTTAAAGTTAGGACCAGGATGAGGGTTAGGATTAGGTTTTGAGTTGAGGTTAAAGTTAGGACCAGGATGAGGGTTAGGATTAGGATTAGGTTTTGAGGTTGAGGGTAAAATAAGGATTAAGGCCTGGATGAGGGTTGGGTTTTGGGTAAGGCTGGGTTAAGTTCAGTGTAATAAAAGGAATGCATTAAGTCTACTTAATGTCAGTAAAACATCACCAGAACATCTTCAGGATGTTTACCTCAGTGTATTCAGATGCTTCACTGCTGATACTGCACTGATATGCTATTGATGTGTCACTGATACTCTGTTAAGAGCTTATTAGTCATCTACAAAGAACCACTCCAAATAAAGTTACTTTTTTCTAGTACTTGTTTCACATTAGAATTATCACAGTAGCTGTGAGCTGGAGTATGAATTAAAATGTCATTAACGCTGAGACAGTTTGTGAATTTTTGGTTTTTAAAGGGACATTTAGTGTATAAACTTTTAATATGTAACAATTAACAATACTCTTCATGCAGCACACAAGGCAAATCCTAAGCAGTACGTTTTTGCTGAAATTTCCCTTTAAAGACAAAATGTAAAATTCACAAACAGCAAACAGCCAGGCAGCCATGTCCCCTGTGTATGTGTTTACTGTGTACTCTCTCTCTCTCTCTCTCTCTCTCTGTGTATGTGTGTGTTTATGCTGTTGTAAGGCGCTGCTCGCTCACCTCCTCTCTCTCTCCTCTCCGTGTGGTCAGTCAAGGTGCAGAGGAGCAACCGGCCACTGCCCTGGGAGTCCGGCACCAACAACAACAGCAACTTCCTCCCCTACCAGCACTATAACACCTACCACCCCGACCAGTCCCGCAGCCAGGCCAAGCAGAAATCCTCTCCGAACAACCCCCGTAATGACCCTTCCCTTTCTCCTACACCCTTCATCTCTCTGCTGCCTCAAGCGCTCTGTTCTTCTCCTCCTGTGTCAAGCTTTGGCCTTCTCGTTTGGCACAGGGTCCTAAGAGCATCACTCTCAGATGTGTCCCAAACACCAGGACTCATCTGCAATTAAAAGGGAATTCCACCCATTTTCCCAAAATCTCTGCATTGTTAAATTGTACACATAAACAAAGTCATTTCGACTTTTAGAAGAACCACTTGGTCACCAAGTCTGAGAGCATTACAGTAGTGGTGATCCTTCAGTACATTTGGGATGAGGTGGGATGGTGATCATTCTGACCTCACTAATGCTCTTGCAGTCGCTGAATGCAGTCAAGTTCTCACAGCAAAGCTCCAAAATCTTGTAGAAAGCCTTCTTCCCTGGACAGCAGAGACAGTTACCCCAACAAAAGCAGGATACACTGATTTTGGGCAGGTGTCCCAGTACTTCTGTCCAGAAATCTCAGTCAGTGAGTTTCTCTACAATGTGCCATTTGATACCAAACCACTGTAAATGACTTTGTTTACATCCTAACAATTGCAGAAATAAATGGAATTCCCCTTTACATTGTGCAGAATCTAACACGCATGTTAAATTATTGCACATTGATTTTAAGGATGCACGGATATAGAATTTCAGAGCTTACATCAATAACCGCTGATTAATACCCTGCTATGACTGATACCAATAACAATGATTGATAATTAATGTGTTTGCTGTTAATACTATTGTCCAAATATGAAGTGCAGCGAGTGTAAGAATTAAAACACTGGGTCCTCCCAGAGTCCAGGTTGGCATGGTGTGCTGTTAGCTTTTAGTCTAGCACGTTGTTTAGTCTAGCACCCACTTGCTTCAGTGGCTTCCCTGCAATGTGCAGCTTAAATCGCCTTGCCATTGCACAGTTACCCACAGCAGCTCTTCTTTCTGACGAGCAGTGATTCACTCGGTTGGCTAGCGTTTTAGCTTTTAGCCTTTTTAGCCTCAATTCTTGTGAAGTAGCCATTGCATTTAGCCTTGAAAGGCTTTTACTAGTGGGTGTAAATTCTGGGGGCGTGAATATAATGTGAATATTATGTAGCTGTTCAGGGTTTTGGAAATTCCCCTGTTTACCTGCTCTGTTTTGGATATGCTGGATTGTCTTTTTTAATGAAGACACAACAGTGTTTAAGGTTCATGGTTTGTCACATCCATGTAACGACCCCTTATTATTCAACTACGCCAAATTAAATACAGTTATCTACTCTATGACGCAAAGAAAAAGTAAAAGAACCTACACCAATCAGCCAGAACATTAATACCACCGGCCTAAAATTGAATAGGTCCCCCTTGTGCCACCACAACAGATCTGAACTTAGTGTGGACTCTACAAGACCGCTGGCACCAAGACCAATGTTAGCAGCAGATCCTTTAAGCCCTGTAAGTTGTGAGGTGGGGCCTCCATGGATTGTATTAATGATCCCTAGGTGCCCATGACCCTGTCGCTGGTGCACCGGTGGTTGCTTTCTTGGACCACATTTGATAGGTACATTTACAGCATTTAGCTGACGCTCTTATCCAGAGCGACTTACTCGTATTGCGGAGGTGGGCCAGCGTAGTGTTAGGCCAGCATAGTCTTGCCCAAGGACTCGTATTAGTGTAGCGCAGCATAGTCACCCAGACTGGGAATTGAATCATGGCTCACTAGCAGGTAGTGGTGTTATCTGTGGCGCCACACCAATATGTATATCCACCTATTGAGAGATGAAGCCACTGTAGATGAAGATAATGAAGTTTTTCACTTCAGCTGTCAGTGGTGCTAATCTTATGGCTGTATAATATCGAACTGCAGGGGAGCTTCTTAGAGGCTCCGGAGTCTGGGCCTGACTAATGCGCTCTTCAAGATGAAGACTGAAGAAGTGTGACTGATCCTAAAGCAGTACAGAAACCATCTCCAGTGTTATGGACAGTAATGTGAAGTACAAATCCACCAAATTACATGTAACAGGTTACTGCCTACTTCAGGTTTGTGTCTGTCAGCTGTCGGCTGTCATTTGAATAGGAATAATTACTAGTGTTTAATTATGCAAAAAATTAAATATAAGTAAATTATGAAGACTCTCAGTTTGTCATTAGACCTTTGTCAGATTTCAATCTGTTCTGCTATGTATCCTTTATCCTGGATAAGTTGTGTGTTTGTGCTGTTGTGTGTGTGTGTGTGTGTATGTGTATGTGTGTGTGTGCGTTTTTCCATTGCTAAGGAGAAAGTAGAGCGGAACTAAACTCCTGGCTCCTACATTGTCCCTGAAATGCACTGAGGCTACTGAATGTTTTCCGTGCTCTCTGTCTCTCTCTCTCTCTCTCTCTCAATCGAGTGCTCGTCCTTTATCCTCTGTCTGTGGGCGTTGCTGAGCTCCCCCCACCCCCCTCCACCCCCCCACCAAAAGCAAGCGCATTAAGGCAAGGTGCAGAGCGGCGATACAATGCGAGACAAGCACGGCGCAATTGAGCTTCTCTCAGGCTACACAGTAGCTTTTTGTGGTGTGATTTAGCACCGCTCTCCAAAATAGACCACTCTGCTCAGAAACACAGGCACAGCGCTTGGCGGAGCTGGAGCTGTGAGAGAGGGATCATACTGCTTCTGTACGGCTGTGATACTGGACTCCACACGGCCTTTTCTTTTTCTGTATGCGGTTAGCTCCTCCTGGATGCCCATTATAGCCTCACACATTTGGGGCTTGTGGGACGTGTAGTCAATGATAATTGATAGCCCAAGCCCCCGGTCTCATCATGTCCTCTAATAGGCTAATAAGGTGGGACGATACCATGCTATCAAGATCATCTATTTTCATAGAAGCCGTTTAGTGGCCCCTGACACTCGCCGCCTCCCACGACAACCCCCTCTCATTTGCTTTCCTCCTAGATTTAGCGCTCCCTCACCTGAAACCCTGCCCCAACGTGATTTTAATCGGCTCATTGCTATAAATTCCAGCCGGCGTGCCCGCATCGATCCTGCCGGCCGGCGCTTTCTGCATTTCAAGGGCAATGTGTGCATGTTCTTAACTGCTCTTAAGCCTCCTCTTGTGGTGTCGTTACGCCGGGCCGAACAGAAGAAGCCACGGCCACTTCGTTGGCCAAGTCGCGTAATTTACTATAAGCTTGTTGTGGGAGACGGTCATGAGCTTCTTTTTTAATTCTTTATTTATTTATTTTATATTCTCCTCTCCCACTTTCATTTGCCGCTTCAGCTCCCAAATTCCATTAGACCTTCCTGTGTGTCTTGTTGATGCCTCCTTCTGTCTTCTTAAGAAATGTGTCCTTGTCTACTTTTCAGCCTGTTTCTCAGGTCTGCTCCCCCTAAGCCTAAGCTAGTCCCTCTTTTTGCTGTAACTTAATAAAACTGCCTCAGATGGTAAACAATGTGTCCACACCTACTGCTGCTGCTGCTGTTAATTCGTTAACGTGTGGATTAGGCTGAGCTCTCCCATTACAGAATGCAGGTGTATCTGCAGGGCTCATTAGCTAGCTGCTAAAACTCTGGCAGCTTTGCGAGGCTTAGCTGTTGTATAGCGGGGGGAAAAAGACGCGTTGCGGTCTGTCTTCCTGTGCCAACAGAGAGCAAGTGCTTCAAACAGTGCTACAAGCATGCGTAATCTGTTCCCCACACGCGCCAAACGCGCTGGCCAAACGAGACGTATATTTGGGCTAGCGTCGCCATGCCAGTTCTGGATTACATGCTTTTTTTTTTAAGGTGGGACGGGAGGGTTTGAAGAGTTTGGTTTGATCAGTTTTAGCTTTTTTTGGGAGTAGATCATGGCAACCGTGGGTCTGTAATAAGGACAGCTTTGAGGCTTTGGGAAGTGTTTATTGATGTGTTTTCTTGATATCATAGCTCCAAGTCATCATTTAATGCAGTATCAAACGGGAGATTGAGGAGTGTGTTGATTAACTCTGAGTTTCTGAGTGCGTCTACAAAGCCCTGTGAGCTGAGGTTCATTATTTTTATGCTGCCGTCAAGCGAAATGTGCTTGTGTGAATGTTCTGACGTTCTGAACGAGCTGTGTGTCTCTCTCTCTCTCTTTCAGCTCTGGGTTCGTCCTTCTCGCCCACCTCCATGAGTGCCTACAGCCTGAGCTCCCTTAACATGAGCACACTGCCCCGCAACATGTATCCCACGAGCCCCCGTGGCACTATGATGAGGCGCAAGCTCAAGAAGAAGGACTACAAGAGCTCCCGTAGGTGTTGCTTCTTCTTTGACATGATTCAGATGTCTGGTGAACTTGGCTCGCTTTGTTTGTTTGTCTCTTTCCTCGCTCTCTGTGTTGAAGGCCTGCTCAAACTTTTTGTCTTGGGGCGCAATATTTGTGGAGGACCAAAAAAAAAGGCTTTATATAGCAGCTAGGAGGATTTCTGTTCTTATTTTAGGAACAGCCACCCACGCCTTCTTGTGGCTCTGTGAAATTCTTGGCTTTGGTTTATTGACTGTCTGAGTCACGTCTGCGCCCAGAATTTGCTCATGTTTTGTGGAATCCAGCCTTCTGTTTATGTTTGCTGGCTTTCCTGTGCCACTGGCTGCAACGCAAATCCAAAGCATAATAGAGTCGCCAACATGCTTAACAGTTGCCAAGGTGTTCTTTTCATCATGCCGTTTTTTTAAGTCTACCTCTACGTCAGTTGTTTCTGACATGCCTCTGGCTTGTCTAGATGTTGTTCAGATATGAAGTAACGGTATATTAACATTCTAACAGTGCTAATATTTGTGATCACAGCACAGCCTTTTTACACTAACACTGGATATCACTCCGCTGATGTGCTGAATTGAAAAGGCTGAGCTGAGCCACAGTTATTTCCAGTCACACAAGATCAGGCTGCAGTCGCTATGAATGTGGAGAGACCAAAATACTGGAAACTGAAGGTCAGCTTATCATTTCAGATTTTAAATCACTGATGAAATCTGACACAAACCTCATGAATACTTTGTAGCGTTCAGCTCAATATCGCACAAAATACGTGATTTGTGCTTACATAGATCTCCACATCGAATAGGGCTTTCCCCACTAGAAGGTCAACCTTCCTCAGGCTGATTGGCTCTTTTTGTTGAAGGGCTGGATTTCATCCGTAAATAGAAGCACATTTATTTTTCGACCAGTGGCCGGTCTCCTCATTTATACCGTCTCTGGCTATCTGTACCACAAAAGATGAGCCTTATAGTATCAGCGGTTATCTTGGACTGCGTACAGGACTCAACAGGTACCCCTCAATCAACCTCCACTTAGTCGATCCTGGTGTTTTGGGATTGTTTGTTTGGGATCTGACAGTATCGAAGCATATTCAGTATGAAATTCAGGGCTTCTTTGTTTTTTTTGTTTCTTTATTTTGTAAAAACAACGATTTTACCATAAAATATGCCTGTTCTCTCTCTCTGAATGAGAAGTTAGGGTTAGAACCTTGTTACCAGAACCTTGTTCTGCGGGAAACACTTCAGGCAGCCCTGCTATATTGCCTGTAGCCTGATTCTTGACCGGATACGTCCTCTAAAGTAGAGTAATTAGAATACACTTTCACACTGTAACAGCTTTAAATTGAGTAGAGAGCGAAGTAATGCACTGACTGACTCAGCGAAGTGCACTTCAGTGATTTTGAGCTATAGCTTAATGAATGTTTCGATATAATTCTCACTTGGCTACTGTGCAGTAAGCCGTAGCTCATGAGCTCATAGTTACCATAGCTCAAAGCCCTTTGCCCAATTCCGACTTCATCCATTTTTAAGACTTTTCCATTTTTCAGAACGGCTGAGGTAAACAAAAATTGCTGTTTGCTATCGATTTCCTTTGGTCCTCCTCTAATGTATCAGGGCCAGGGTGCTGGCATTAGCAGTAGGCTTGTCACAAATGACTTTTAATACTGCTTTTGGGGGTTTTATTGGTTTTCTTGATGCCGCATGCTTTGTGTTAAACACGAGGGCAGCTGGCTTTAGAGCCTGTGTTTAATTAGGGATATGAGAAGGCCTAAATCTGCAGATATGTCTAATTATATTGGAACACTTTTCAGGAAAAGTAAAGTGAAGTATTTTCTGAAGGAAAGTTGCATAAATTAGCAACAGGGAGCCACATTCGTGGTAGCCATTTATGTCATGCAAAATGTGCAGTACAGTCCCATCCACCGTGGCCTAATGGAATACGATCAGAGCAACAGATTCTCAAAAAGTAGTTGGGTCAAATACAGCAGTGAATAAACAACGGTAAAAGAGAATAAACAACAAATACTGACCTCCATCCTCTTTCAAAAGTGGTCGCAAGCCATGATTTAAAAGAAAAAGCACCCAAATATACAGGAAGTGCTAGCGCTACACATGAACTGCATGGTTGCTCTGCGTTGATTACTTTTTGTTTCTAATAATTGTTCTCTTAAATCATGTTTAAAGCAATCGTTTAAAACAGGGTTGATGTTTAATTCCATTTTAATGCACTTTAACGCATGTTGAAATATCTACTTTCTTTTCAGCAGCAGCTGCAATACTTGTCATGCTCTTCAGTCTAAACGCATCCAAAACTGCCTTTTAAAGCAGGAAGAATGGGGATTTTTTGCTCCTGGGCTCCCCCTGCGGTTTAGTTGACACCACTTCTGAAGAATACATTCACCTACTTGTAGTTGCACCCATTTCTGAAACACAGATGTGCAAATGTACACACCCTCACTGTGCCCGCAGAGATGTATTACCAATACTAAAGGACTCCCTGGAGCAGATAAATATCAACCTTTTAGCACCATATCTAATGTGGACCAAAGGGGTATAAATTCCTTTAGGCTTTGAGCTGTGCAGCAGTGGAACTGTGTTCTCTGGAATGATGGATGGTGCTCCAATATTTTTGATATTGATGAGTCGGGATGAGGTGGGGGGATGATCATCCAGTATCCGGACTTCACTAATGGTTTTGTCACCGAACACCGTCAAATAGTCCGAAAAAAGTAGCAGAAAGCCTTCTTCCCTGGACAGTAGAGACAGTTACTTCAATAAAATCAGGAACTCTTTCTTAATATCCTTGATTTCAAAAGCATTAATCAGTGAGCAGTCCCAATACTTTTGTCCATATAGTGTATTTTGAAGCTGTTCTTTTATGCTAATTGCTACACAGTGCTGACTTAATGGTAAGGAAAGAGAATTAAGTGAATTATTTGCTGCTGGGCTGGTTCAGGTGCTGTGTTTTTGCAAGACAGTGTTCTGTCATGAACCTCTAATGACTCAATTATGCAAATAAGGGGAAAGAGAGGTAGCGATTACACATTACCTGAGTAAAACAGTCCACTAATCCTTATTTATGACCTTATTTGCTCTGTATCTAGACATAATCGTCTCCTATCTATTCCTTATAATAACAATCAAGAGAAGTTTAGATCCTGAGAAAAGCTAAATGCCTATCCTCCTCTTAACGCAGCACTTAATCTGCAGTGAAGGCAGGTGTGCCTTAAAGGTGTTAAAAGCAGGAGAAATGAGGAAGAATAAGAATCTGAGACACTTGGACAAAAGCCAAACTGTGATGTCTAGACGCCTGGGTCTGAACATCACTACCAACTCATCAGGCAGGTCTTGTGGGGTATTTTCTGGTATGCAGTGGTCAGCACCTACCAAAAATGGTCCAAGAAGGCCAACCGATGAACCGGCGACAGGGTCATTGATGCTCCTGGAGGCCCCACCTCACAACTTACAGGCCTTAGAGGATCTGCTGCTACCCTGTTGGTGCAAGATACCATAGGACGCCTTTCGAGGTCTTGTGGAGTTCATGCCTCGAATGTCAATGTTGTGGCCCGTGATGCTGAAGGTTCTTCAGGGAACCAAAGGTGGTTTTTCTGTGGCATCTCTCCAAGAACCTTTTGTAGCACCTTTGTTTAAGAGTGTGAAGTTCTGTTTTGTTGCATATGTTGGTAGAGGAAGGGAGAGAGAGAGAGCAGTAAAAAATTGGAGAGCATTTAGTATTCTGCTCTCAGCGCTCATATCCCGTGCTGTGGAGCGAGAGGGGGAAATTACACCACTGGCTACCCCATAATTAGATCCTGTAAGATATTTCACGTTGTAGAGCTGAGCAGTCTGCCTGGCACGACTCACCACCTCTGCAGCAGATAATTACCCCAGCCACACTGCCATGTCTGTCGCGGGGCTTTCTTATCATCAGGGCCTGCAGACCTGCCCAATAAACAAACGCTGGGAGGGGGGTGGGGGGGAAAGCAGCTAATCGGCAGCGCTAATCGCTGCCCCTGCTGGACGCAGCACGCCGTCAGGATTCTGTTCCTCATTTGTTTATTTTTCTCGACTGTTTTCCTTCATTAAGACTGGCTGCGGGTCAGGCCTCTCCAGGCGCCTGGACAGCGGTTAAGATGCCAGTGTTGTGGCGTGCGTGTGACATGCGAGGCTTGCAGTGATTGAGCGGTAATTTGAGCCAGCCGCTGGAGGGATCGGCCTGCTGCTAGTCTCTGAGCACCTCATTAATTGTTGTTTTCGGATGCGGGTTAAAATGAAATTGCTTACGTCAGCCTCTGAGATGGCTCTTCAGTCGGCAGTTCGTTCAGCAGCGATGCATCAGTCTTGACGCATCTTTTCTTTTGGATGCCGTGTACAGTATGGTTGATACATCAGAATTCCATATCAAATTTGAGGTTATTTACAACCATTTTTTTCCATTACTGTATGGACAAAAGCATTGGGACATCTGTGTATTCATTGTTTCTTCTGAAATCAGGGTTATTAAAAAGGAGTCTACCTTGCTTTTATAGAGGTAACTATCTTTACTGTCCAGGTAAAGCTTTCTACTAGGATTTTGGAGCATTGCTGCGTGAACTTGATAGCATTTAGCGACAAGACCGTGTCAGTGAGGACAGGATGCTGAATGATGTAAACCCCTCTATCTACTGGATGGCATTAGGCATGTGCTGCTCCAAAGTGTCCTGTTGTATTGGCAGTTCTTTCCTATGGTGATTAAACATGCTGTACATACACAACTAAATGGCTGTGTGTACTACATTGAGTTAACCGTGAAGTAGCTGAACTCACTCATTAAAAGAAATATCTGGATACTTAAGTATGTAAAGTGTATCAGGCTCTCATATCCTGTATTTGCAGAGGAGATATTCTGGAGTTCACTATTAAAGGTGCAGGTAATGCTACTGATTCTGCGTGTGCCATTTGCGTCCACTGTGTATTGCTGTTGTGCATCGACATGAAAAACAGTAAGGCAGCCTGTCATAAAGTTGAACAGTCAGAGGAAATCAATCAGAAACGCAAATAGATCATTAGGCATATGTTTACACTGCTGCAAATCAATAAAATTGCATTGGTGAGGTTTTGAAATAGCAGATTGCCCAGCAGATCAAGAAAGACTACAGTAGCATAGAAAAGAAAAAAGCCTTTCTAAACAGGGTTCTGCTGTACAGCTGAGAAACACTGTTGTTCTGCAGCCCAAGGACACTTTCAGCGCACACATGTGTGTAACTTTTCATTATAAACATACACGGCTGTGAAGAGATGGATATAGCAGCGTGACCTTGGAGAATTTACTGTAAGACTCAAACCTCTGGTGAACATCAAGCACCACAAAAAAGACCAGGTTGTATAGGTTGTTAAAAAAAAATCATGAGGAACGCTCATGTAGTTTTGTGAGATCAACTGCTCTTGATCAAAAGCAACCAGTCCTCTGCAATTATCTGTAAAATATGGCTGTGTGGAGATGTAAAGATGTCCTTGTTGTCTTTATTGATGTGATTCCAGATGGTAACAGCAGGGTGAATTCTGAAGTGTATATAAACATCTCAGTCCTCTTTAATGATGATTCTCTCATTTCATCACAACCACCTCATCAAAGGTTCTTCTCAGCACATCTGTGGATTTCCTGTTTCATAGACATTACTCATCTAGAACGGTCTAGCGCTTTAATCAACAATCCTAAAGTTACAACCGGTGTAATGGACTACATTATGCGTGAGTAATGTGAACGGGTGTTGGCCTACGTTACAGTGCAGTTGTCATTTTTACACTCAGCTCTAATCAGCTTAATGTTCACTTCTTCCCTAGAATTCCTTTTATTCTTTCTTAAAAACAAATAAAAATACCATATAAATACCAAATAAATACCACTTATTTATATATTTATTTATTTATTTAATTGCTCACTCTTTAAAGTACTTTCACACAGCTGATCTCTGTACAGTTGTGGGAGGCTGTAGAGATCGATAGAGTAGGTGATTTTTAAACATTTTCATTTAGACTGGTAACAGAATCCTCTTAATCAGATAACTGCTTGAAAATGCTTCAATTGAGTTAAGGTTGGGGGTTGCTTGTGTGTCCACTTTAGAGTTAGCTGCTGATGCTTCCAGGAACATCATTGATCATCTGTCCAGACTATACCCGATGCACTCACAAAGGTGGTACTACCACTGCTACTGCTATTATTTCTACTACTGTAACTGCTACTACTGCTATTAGTACTACTATTTTAAATACTGCCACTACTATTAATACAACTACTATAACTACTACTGCTACTACTCTGACTATTTCAAGTAATACTGCTATCAATACTACTTCTATAACTATCACTACTGCTATTACTATTAATACTTTAACTGCTACTACTGCTATTACTACTACTACTATTTTAACCACTGCCTCTACTATTAATACAACTACTATAACTACTACTGCTACTACTACTACTCTGACCATTTCAACTACTACTGTAACTGCTACTACTGCTATTACTACTACTACTATTTTAACCACTGCCTCTACTATTAATACAACTACTACTGCTACTACTCTGTCTATTTCAAGTAATACTGCTATCAATACTACTACTATAACTATCGTTACTGCTATTACTACTACTACTATTTTAACCACTGCCCTACTATTAATACAACTACTACTGCTACTACTCTGACTATTTCAAGTAATACTGCTATCAATACTACTACTATAACTATCGTTACTGCTATTACTACTACTACTATTTTAACCACTGCCCTACTATTAATACAACTACTAAAATTACTAATACTACTACTATAACTATTAATACTTTAACTGCTACTACTGCTATTACTACTACTACTATTTTAACCACTGCCTCTACTATTAATACAACTACTATAACTACTACTGCTACTACTACTACTCTGACCATTTCAACTACTACTATAACTATCGCTACTGCTATTACTACTACTACTATTTTAACCACTGCCTCTACTATTAATACAACTACTATAACTACTACTGCTACTACTCTGTCTATTTCAAGTAATACTGCTATCAATACTACTACTATAACTATCGCTACTGCTATTACTACTACTACTATTTTAACCACTGCCCTACTATTAATACAACTACTAAAATTACTAATACTACTACTATAACTATTTCTACTGCTACTGCTATCAATACTACTACTGCTGCTATTACTACTACTATTTTAACTACTGCCACTACTATTAATAAAACTACTGTAACTACTACTGCTACTACTACTATTGCTACTTCTATTAATACTACCATAACTACAACTGTGATTACTATTAATACTACAATAACTACTTCAACTGCTACTGCTAATAAAATTACTACTAAAATACCACTATTAATAACACTAGTAGTATTACTACTCATTTACATTTATGGCATTTGGCTGACACTCTTATCCAGAGCGACTTACAAGGTTACTCGTATTACAGAGGAGGGCCAATGTAGTGTTAGGAGTCTTGCCCAAGGACTCTTATTGGTGTAGCGCAGCATAGTCACCCAGACTGGGAATCGAACCCCAGTCTCCCACGTTGAGGTAGCTCACTAGCAGGTAGTGGTATTATCTGTTGCGCAACACCAACGAACTAGGGTTGAAAAGAGACCCTTTTTCTCTTTTCTAGATTAATGGGAGCTGAGACGAGGCTTCACTTCAGTTGTGTTTATCCTGTGAAATCTGGCACTGCGGTCTGAGGATGCTCTAAAACATAGTGGTGCAATCACCCAGCACCTACATTCAGTACAGTGTTGGACCAGTTGGTCAAGTCATGGCAATGAGACCCTCAGTCCAGACCCTTACTAAATTGTGACCCTGATTAATCTAAACGCCCCAGTGTAAACTGCCTTCTCCTTTATCAACTTTTGTGGTATGTGCATGGTTGCATTCTACTTGGTTAGGATAACCGCTTAAAACTCGGTTTGGTGTTTCACCTTGCTGCAGGAGACTGGCCTTAGCCGTATAGCCGTACAAGGACTATTTTAAAGACAGGAAATGTTCTTAACTGACCAGGTCAATTACCCAACTTGCAGTAGAAGGAAGCCAAAGAGCTCTCAGGAACCAAAAAAAAAACAGGTGCTTTATTGCGCATTGCACAAAAAGGGTTGAGTGGTTTGCTATTATAAGCATCCTTCAACTGCAGAAAAACAAAATCTGCTCTAAATATGACAAATGCATTTAAGATTGTTCATTTACGCACTTGCTCACTTGCTCCCTAAGAAGGGCTTTAAAAAAGAGCTGTATGTAGATGCAAATAGTTTCCAATTGAAGCTGACATCCTGCTCCGTTTAGCTCGTATTCATTGTTTAGTTTCCAATGTAACAGTACAGAGTACAGAGCTAAAACAATAGAACTGCAGCTGTCCTGTGCTGTGTAAATTATTACCTAGAAAAGTATCATAAAAATAGCATGGTCATGTAAAAAACTTAACAGTGGGCCTCTGCAGCTCTAGCCAATTGCTGAAAAAGTCTCCGAACAAATATGCTGAAACGGAGCCAAGTTCGCCAGAGATCTCGTTCCTCCCACGAAGACAATTACTGATGCAGATGAATAGCTGTTAATCCAAGTGACTCATTAGCAAACAATAACTGCAAATGAACAATTCCCTTTTCTTAAATTTTGTAGTGTGTCCAATGCTGGCTAGGACTCCAGTGCCCGTTAATCCTTTTGTCTGCCAATAATTAGAAAAGTGAGCAAGGCTAACGATGGTATAATACCAGACGCTTCTGAAAGCATATTGTCCCATCTCACTGTAGAGGGCCATTGTAATCGGTCTTAAATGATGCGCTATTATGAATTTCAGGCCTTTATGGTTCAGAAATCAAGCTTTTGAGGTTTCTTCCTCAACCCTCTAACCTCAAACCACAAGCCCGCAGCACGGAGACACATGTCCTCCAGCCTATAGTCTGGATAGGGTCGGTGTACTTTGTGTTAGTCATCCTATGCACAGATACTCTGTCCGGATAAGAGCGAGCCCTGTAACCATGGCAACTGCCATACACACACACACGAGCTGCCGATGACGGCCACTGATAAGCTGGGTAGGAAGAGAGTTAGGGAGAAGGTAAGACAGAGAGTGGGGTAGAGAATGCAGAGCAGCGCAGTCATCATTTTCCAGCTGCGCTTGATTGACACTGCCTTGTAAAGGTTTATGGAGATGCTTTGTTGAACTTCTCTCTAGAGGACCCATTGTCTCCAGCTCGCAGGATGTGAATAAAGCTTACTGACTTGGCTTTTCTTTGGCCCACAAACCCATCCAGACATGAGAGATACAATGTGCCTGAGTACAGCAAAGTCACCGGTCATAGAGCCCTGACGCTTCAGGATCTGATGGCAGTCAGTCGCTCTACAAAGGGAGACAATAGAGAAGGTCACAATACACACACACACACACATACACGCATAGTCAATAGAGCAGAGGCAGGAGAGGAAAAACAGTTTGTCCTTTCCTTTCTCACAGCTTTCCACATAAACACACACATACGGATACCGTCCCTCCGGAGCCTTTGCCTCAAGCTCCTGCCTTCTCTTGCACCGCATTCTGTTTACGTCTCTTTTGGGCCCACTGTCATGCCAGTTCGGCTGAATTTCCCTCTCCCGGTGTCTCTGCGGTCCAGCTCCGACATCTCCGCGCTAAATGTAGCGTGACGAAGGTAGCGGCACATCTCCTCCCTGGGAAACATTAGCATAATGTAATTGTTAGGTAATGCTCAGAGTCCTCTGCGCAATTTCCATAAGATGTCATTTGAGGCATTAATGTGTTCTGCCGAAGCCAAATCCAATTAAATCCAACTGCGTTTAAAAGCTGCGTTGGCTCTGAAGGTCTCCGTCTTTCTCTGATAGGCATGGACTAGGCCTCGCTCGAGGTCATTCCCCTCACTTCAAAGCACTTGACTCCCTCTCGCACCCATTTAATCCTCTTTTAGGCGGGAGCTCCTTGTTTTCCCTGCCTTCCGAGGACGCAGAGGTTTCGCGATCTGTATTTACTGGAGACGAGACTCTTCCAAACTCCTACACATGTTCTCCAGCCTATGACTGACTCATAACTCTGGCTGTGGAGAGCGTCGTTGCCGGAGGAGAGAAGAAAAACCGACTCTGCAGTGATTCATCGACAAAACTCTGCAGCCGACGACCCCTTCAGGTGTTCCAGCTCTCGCGCTCTCTTTGTGAGCTGTCAGAGCTCTTGAAGTGTTCTGCAAATGGAGCGCTCGGCCCAGTCTGCATTCAGCCCAGTCTTCACGTCCAAATGAATGGGCTTTGAAGCAGATCTGCCAATGTGAAGTCTTGTAAGACCGGTTCTGACACTCGAGCAGCCGTTCACGACGGCCTGATTGAGTCAGAAACGGTCAACAGTTCAGTCCTCCTGTTGTTTTTTGTGGTGGTGTTTTTTTTTTTGACTGGCTCCCAAGGTCATGCATGGAAGGCCAAGGTCAGTCCCGGCATTGTCGAAACCATTAAAGCATTCACCTCGTGTACCAAGACAAGTCCTCTTTCCTTCCCTTTCCATTCTACCTTTCAGCCTGTCTTCCTGATAGCAATGGAAAGCTGTGCGCATTTCAAAACAGTAAATGTGTCTGCCGTGATAAATCCAGCCAGTGTGGGTCGGAGCCATCAATAGCGGCGAGAAATACTCCGGAGTCTGGGCAGAGCCATTCTGGGTATATAACAGGTTCCTAAAAGAACGGCAGCCCGGCGCAGGTCGATAGCCTGTGGGCGGATTTCTCTCCACGCCAGCTGTGTTAGCCTCATAGTGGTCAGTTGAGACTGCTCCTGCTGAGAGCGAAAGTTCTTGATACTTACCACAATAGAGTGCAATCCTTGGTGCTGGTAGTGAATGCTGAAAAAAAGTTCCATTGTGTGCTGTCAGGAAAGGCCTTTTTAATAAACCTGCACTACATGTCCGAGTTATGAAGGGCGTGACTTTGACTCAAGGTCATTTGCTTCAAACTCAGATGAGTACGGCTGGCTGTGGTGCTATCACAGACACTGAAGCTATAGTGGTAGGTTCCATTTGCATCGGTGAAATTGCCCTCTTCACTTTTTAATGGATCCTTTTCACATTTCCAGGTAATTTCATTTCTGGTCGAACCAAAACAAATGGCACAGTTCAGCTCTAAGGCGTTTTACTATGTTCCTCAGAGCCACAACTCCAAACAAAAACTGCCATACCTAGATTTTCAGTAATATCTGACCAAACACATGCTAGGATCTACATGGATCTAGGATATCAGAAGGGTAGAGGTTCCAGATTTCCGAGTATATGCTCATATGCTCATGTTCTGTCGAGTTTTGATAAGTTATATATCAATATGTGCTTTTTAGCAGCTCTGTGCATGCTCTCTGGAGACTGGTTGTCATGACTCAGTATGCAGTATAGAAATAATAATTAAGACCATAGTAGGCCACTTTACTACAATTATACTCTATGGCAGCAGAATTCTGCGCGGCATTCTGCACGGTTGGGTTGATTCATGCTCGGTGGTAGTGCTGTACCTTGCTGTTTCTCTTGGAAATACTTTCAAAAGCACAATTTTTAGAGGATCTGTTTATTCAAGAGCATCCGCACAGCTTGGAACAGATGTTCACAGCCAGGAAAAGGTGAATGTCAGTGAGGATGCGAGGATATCTGTAGCATCTGACCAGCAGGCTGATGCTAAAGGGTGTGTTTTTGGCTGCTTTCGCGTATGAGTCCATTACTCATTTGGTTTGTAGTGATTTAGACTGGGTTGGTTTCACTTGATACTTAAAAGAATGGTTCAGCAAAAAGGGCACACAACATTCCTCTTACCCTCACAACCGAACAACATATTGAGATATGTGATCGGACACGACTCGAGTGGCACTTTATTCATGAATTTTCATTCTTACGTTTTTATTAGACTATTTTGATCTTAATCAAGTGTTGAAACGAATAATGGATTATTTGGATTGAATTGTGACTCACTCAAATAACTTATGTAGCTGTCAGCTTTTAAATTTAGCTTGAGGTTGTTTTATATATATGCTCATAAGAGGCGTGGACCTAGATCTCTGTAAAGCACTTTGTGACATTTGTTGTGAAAGGCGCTATATGAATACATTTTAAATTGAATTACTTACATTTACTGGGTAACAATGAAGACAGTAAAGAAGAACAGAGTAAATTAGTTTTAATGAACTCTCCTGCTTATATAAAATATAAATAAAACCAATATATTTTTCCTGTTAGCATTTCAAACCGAGGATGTGCAAATTAATAAAATATAACAAAACTAAATCAGTTTTACTGTACATTTGCAGATCGGGTTTAGCTTTCAGATTGAAAGTATTTTGTGTTGCTGCTCTCTAGAATTTGTAGAGAGGAGAATTACCACTGGAGAATGTCTTCTGGGTTTGTCAGGCACTAGAGGGCGCTCCAGAGTCAGTCCAAAATGAATGGGTTAATGTGGAGCATTTCAGCAAAAATCATAAAGTGTACATTTTGTAGATCTGAATTTGTAGTGTGAAGCCCTTTACGTCAGCTGCCCTTAAGCTGGTCAGGATGTTAACTGTTGGCCATAGTTGCCACCAAACAAAGCTATTGTGTCATACCTGTCCGAAACTCCAGCGTCAGCTCGCCAAACAGTTAGCACCAACCAGTTTTTAGTGAAATATACCTTTTTACTTTCCAAAATTATTGGAAGGCACTGGACAAGAGGTTGCTATTGTAACTTGTAAGTTTTTACCCACTTAGCTCCACACACCCCCATTCATTGAGGACTTGCTTGTAGGCTTCCTCTGGCATTTTACAGTGATTTATTTGATACAACTGGGAATTAGGAACTGGCCAGCCTCTCCAAAAACCGGCTCTGTTACTGTTACATTGGTATTGATGACTTTTATTTTGGCACGGTCTGGCCAGAGCCACAATTTTGGTGACCTCTGCTCCTTGCAAGCTATTTGTTAGTTTGTTTTTTCTTGAAGGGTGGGATTTTATCTGTAAACAGCAAGCTGACTGGCCTTTTTGTTGAAGGGACTGTATCCGTAAAGGGGCACTATATTGAGCGTTACTAGAACTCGAAATGGCTCGAAAATATGCCCAAAACATTTCAGACAGTGGCTGGTCTCCTAATTTTGAGCATCTCTGGGTTGACATACCTGAGGATCATACCTGATTTTTTTTTCTTTTTACACTCGGCTCATGTCCATATGAGATTCTGTGCTCCACTCAAACACCAGAGTAATGTTGCTGTTGATCTGAGGCCACGCTTGTGTCTTTTTACTGCAGCTCTGCGCCCAGATTGTGGGAATTAGTACTGTATAAAGAAACAGCAGCAGTAAATGAATGTGTATTCCACACTAATCTGGTTAAACTTCGGCGATTAATCTGCACTTCACATGCTTCCTGAACGCCTCTTAGTTAGAGAAACATGACTAATTAAGACATTAGATTTAGCCCCAATTTGCACCCCTATTAACATGAATTCACAGCTTAGGAACCACAGCAGTTACAAATAAGAGCTGATAGTTGAAAGCGGCTAACAGCGGCATGTGCAGTTCAAATTCTGCAGGTTTGTTTGCCAGTGACACGCAAAACCCTTGATAATGCCCTGCCTGTCACCTCATATGGTACTCAGACTTGCACTAGCAAAAATGTTATCCAGGCTACAAACACAATGACAGCTTCAAAATCCCTCCCTGAATCATAAAGTTATTTAGATAGTGGAGATCTGTCCATTCCATCACAGAACCCGCAGATAACGCCACTCTCCGAGCTCGCCATAATTCTCCCCACCTAATCTATAGGAGGTTCCCAAAAGACTCAGCTCTTGTGCCATGATAGGATTCTGAGGATGAAGGAGCTCTCTATCAAAAGGCCGGGTGCTATCGCACAGCTTTGGCAGATAGGACTGTACAAACTGACATGTGGAGAGAGGGGCCACAGATCCAATTCGGCATGATCAAGGTCCTGTTCCTCAGGGAGATGTTGAAGCTTGTAGCACAGATACGCAGGGTGTCCCTCGGCCCACCAGGCACTCTTGTGTCACACTATTTATGACCCTTCACTGTGGTCAACATCACATCTATCATGAAGGAACAGTAATCAGTTTTCTGAAGTGAGGACCCGAGGCTGATCTTGCTATCTCTGCTCTCCCCTTTATTCCAGTGTCTCTGGCCTCCAGCACTGTGGGCCTGGCCGGTCAGGTGGTCCACACAGAGACCACTGAGGTGACTCTCGTCAGTGACTCCATCATGGGATTCGGAATCCAACTCCAGGGAGGGGTGTTTGCCACGGAAACGCTCACTTCTCCCCCGCTCATCGCTTACATGGACCCCGACAGCCCGGCCGAGAGGTGAGACCCCAGCACGATTTCTGTTCAGCCGATTAATTTTTTTCTCTCTCATTTCATTTTACCTGATTAAAAGCATAGAGCGAACCTAGTGCCGACGCTTTCCTAATCTGGGAGGCATCTGAAACGTGTAATTGTTTGTGCTATCTGCGACTCTGGATCTGCCCTGGGGGAGGTGAGCATTTCATTTTTAATCTGAAATCTCATTGCTCTTATCTCCAATCCCCATCACACACACGCACATACACATAAGCAAGCACTTATTGCATCAGCCCGCTTATCTCCCCCCCCTCCAGCTTGACTTTTTCTGAGCGGCAACTCTGCGCACAGCTATCTAGCTTCATCATGTAATGTAACTATTCCGCTTGATACATCGCTGCCTGGCCGCGATAAGCGAAGCTCCAGTCAGAATGTGGGCTGATTGAATGCTCCGCTACATGAGAGGCTAAAGCACTTAGCTTTAATTGCCAGAGCGAGCCTGCCTCAGCTGGCATCCAAATGAACTTACACGTGTAGCAGCTGACAGGATTTACGCCCAAACCTCCGAGTAATTACCAGACCCTTGCGACAGCTCTGGCATTAGCTGCTGTAATTGTAATTGTATTGATGGACACGGACCTTTTAATAATAAGAGATCGAGACAGGCCTATTATTTACCATGACAGGGCCTGCAGAAATATAATGCTCTCAATCGGAGCGCGGCATTCTGTAGATTATCGCAACTGGAGAGCCGTCAGCTGTCAGAGACGATTTGGTTGTCCCTGTCCAATGAAGCTAAGATACCAGGGTACAGGATTCTGCGCAACTGAAGCACACAGATCACACGCAGTCATTTCAGCACACTCTGCTGTGCTAGCCGGTATAATGCATCGCCGCTGTCACAGGGCGAATTCTGAAGTTAGTAGGGATGTGCTGATCCGATCCAGTGGATCAGGATAAAGGCCGATCCAGGCATATTTTGATAGGTTGGGTACAGGCTGGTGTTGAGAGCGCCATCTGATGTCCTCAGAGCACCATTTACTTTAATCCAAATAATCCAAACAGGTTCAATGATGTTGAGGTCTGGACTCTGGGATGGTCAGTCCACTGTTTCAAGTTTTTCCACTGTTTCCTTTTCTCAGGTAGAGCTTCTTGATCAGCTCCACATCATTTTAGACCCTTAGTGGATGACCACTCAGATCTGAAGCGAAAGTAGAGCTTGTTTGGGGATAGTTTTGGTGGTCTACCAACTCTTTGACAGTGATTTTGGGTCCTATTTTATCTTATTTTTATCATTTGTTGAACCAGTTTTGGAAAGTACTGTGTTGCTGTTTGTTTGTTTGTTTCTGTTTTTGCTTATTTTCCTTTGACCTTCTCTTTTCTTGGTCAATTGCATTATCTTACCTAATTTCCACAAATGAATAGGTTTCCTTTGGCAGGAAATGAAATAATCGACAGTACTGTAAAAGAAGCAATAGCTTTTTGCAGACCGTGTGATAAGTAGAATGATAGTCAGTAGGTTATTGGATTAGAAATGATAGTCAGTTGCAATCCTAATAAAATGTTATGGCTTTCTGATGATGGTAATGAATACCATTTAAATTCCAGTAAAGAGCCTGAGCTGAGTTTTAGTGCATGGGCTGCTCTACTTCTGCTCTGCCTCCAAGCATAGCCTGGGAAGACTGCAGAAATGTGCCCTCCGTTTCTGCGTGGGATTTCCGGGTAATGAGTTGACTTACTGGCGGTGGTCTGTGTGCAGGTGTGGCATCTTGCAGATCGGGGACCGCATCCTGTCCATCAACGGGATCCCCACCGAGGACAGCACACTGGAGGAAACCAACCAGCTGCTGCGGGACTCCACCATCACCAGTAAAGTCACGCTGGAGATTGAGTTCGATGTAGCAGGTTAGGACCTCCAGACTAAAAATGGACATACGCTGCACAGTAACGGCTTGAGTTCTGTCATGGCCTACAGTCAGTGGAAAAAATCACTGTCACATGGTACAAAAACAAATAAGATGGGGCTGAACTTTCTGCATCTTGCTGGACGTCTTTGATTTATTAGACACGTGTAAGAAGCGAGAATATGGGTCGTGGATAAAGATGGGATTGGGAATATGCAGACGTTATTCCTGTCCTCCATGGCTGTGAGCTACTGCAGGTGCTAAGTGCTTATACGTTGTCTTTTTTCCCACTAACTCGGTCATTAGCTTTTGTCTGTGGAGCAATTACATCATCAGTTCTCCAGTTACATTACAATATTTGGAAGATCTCTATTCATCCTTGATCTCCGGAGCACACTGATCAGACAAACCTGGAAAAGCAGAAAGGTTTGATACCTCTGTTTGTTCTGTCTAAAAACATGTTTGGTTTATTGCAGAATGTTTGACTGTAGCTTATTCTAGAACAGTATTAGCAGGAGAACACAGTTCTAGAACAGTGTAAATGGGGAGAACATTGTAAAAGAATACATATGGGACAGGGTTTTTGCACAATGTGGAACAGATTTTAGAACAGTGTGGAGGTTTTGCACATTTTGTGTGAATGAGGAGAACGTTCTGCAACAGTGTGAATGTGGAGACAATTCTAGAACTGTGTGGATGGTGGAGAACATTTAAGAGCAGTGTAAATAGGAAGAACATTCTGGAGCAATGTGGAAGGGGTGAACATTTGTAAATAGTGTGTAGGGGTGAACAATTCTAGGACCGTGTTATTGGGGTGAACATTTTAGAACAATTTGTAGGGGTGAACATTCTAGGACCGTGTTATTGGGGTGAACATTCTAGAACAATTTGTAGGGGTGAACATTCTAGGACAGTGTTATTGGGGTGAACATTCTAGGACAGTGTTGTTGGGGTGAACATTCTAGAACAATTTGTAGGGCTGAACATTCTAGGACAGTGTTATTGGGCTGAACATTCTAGAACAATTTGTAGGGGTGAACATTCTAGGACAGTGTTATTGGGCTGAACATTCTAGGACAGTGTTATTGGGCTGAACATTCTAGGACAGTGTTATTGGGGTGAACATTCTAGGACAGTGTTGTTGGGGTGAACATTCTAGAACAATTTGTAGGGGTGAACATTCTAGGACAGTGTTATTGGGCTGAACATTCTAGGACAGTGTTATTGGGGTGAACATTCTAGGACAGTGTTATTGGGCTGAACATTCTAGGACAGTGTTATTGGGCTGAACATTCTAGGACAGTGTTATTGGGCTGAACATTCTAGGACAGTGTTATTGGGCTGAACATTCTAGGACAGTGTTATTGGGATGAACATTCTAGGACAGTGTTATTGGGCTGAACATTCTAGGACAGTGTTATTGGGCTGAACATTCTAGGACAGTGTTATTGGGGTGAACATTCTAGGACAGTGTTGTTGGGGTGAACATTCTAGAACAATTTGTAGGGGTGAACATTCTAGGACAGTGTTATTGGGCTGAACATTCTAGGACAGTGTTATTGGGGTGAACATTCTAGGACAGTGTGTAGGGGTGAACATTCTAGGACTGTTGTTGGGGTGAACATTCTAGGACAGTGTTGTTGGGCTGAACATTCTAGGACAGTGTTATTGGGCTGAACATTCTAGGACAGTGTTATTGGGCTGAACATTCTAGGACGGTGTTATTGGGGTGAACATTCTAGGACAGTGTTATTGGGCTGAACATTCTAGGACGGTGTTATTGGGGTGAACATTTTAGGACAGTGTTATTGGGATGAACATTCTAGGACAGTGTTATTGGGCTGAACATTCTAGGACAGTGTTATTGGGCTGAACATTCTAGGACAGTGTTATTGGGCTGAACATTCTAGGACAGTGTTATTGGGGTGAACATTCTAGGACAGTGTTGTTGGGGTGAACATTCTAGGACAGTGTTGTTGGGGTGAACATTCTAGAACAATTTGTAGGGGTGAACATTCTAGGACAGTGTTATTGGGCTGAACATTCTAGGACAGTGTTATTGGGGTGAACATTCTAGGACAGTGTGTAGGGGTGAACATTCTAGGACTGTTGTTGGGGTGAACATTCTAGGACAGTGTTGTTGGGCTGAACATTCTAGGACAGTGTTGTTGGGCTGAACATTCTAGGACAGTGTTATTGGGCTGAACATTCTAGGACAGTGTTATTGGGCTGAACATTCTAGGACAGTGTTATTGGGCTGAACATTCTAGGACAGTGTTATTGGGCTGAACATTCTAGGACGGTGTTATTGGGCTGAACATTCTAGGACGGTGTTATTGGGCTGAACATTCTAGGACAGTGTGTAGGGGTGAACATTCTAGGACGGTGTTATTGGGCTGAACATTCTAGGACGGTGTTATTGGGCTGAACATTCTAGGATAGTGCTGTTGGGGTGAACATTCTAGGACAGTGTTATTGGGCTGAACATTCTAGGACAGTGTTATTGGGCTGAACATTCTAGGACGGTGTTATTGGGCTGAACATTCTAGGACGGTGTTATTGGGCTGAACATTCTAGGACAGTGTTATTGGGCTGAACATTCTAGGACAGTGTTATTGGGCTGAACATTCTAGGACAGTGTTATTGGGCTGAACATTCTAGGACGGTGTTATTGGGCTGAACATTCTAGGACGGTGTTATTGGGCTGAACATTCTAGGACAGTGTGTAGGGGTGAACATTCTAGGACGGTGTTATTGGGCTGAACATTCTAGGACGGTGTTATTGGGGTAAACATTCTAGGACAGTGTTACTGGGGTGAACATTCTAGGACAGTGTGTAGGGGTGAACATTCTAGGACGGTGTTATTGGGGTGAACATTCTAGGACGGTGTTATTGGGCTGAACATTCTAGGACGGTGTTATTGGGGTGAACATTCTAGGACAGTGTGTAGGGGTGAACATTCTAGGACAGTGTTATTGGGGTGAACATTCTAGAAAGATGTGGATGGGTTGATCATTCTAGATTCACACTGTTATAGAACCACTTCTTTCCCCTTGGCAATGAAAGCTAAAAGAGCAGCAAGATGTTCAGTGGGTGTGGGGGTGTGGGAGTGTGGGGGTGTGGGAGTGTGGGGGTGTTGGTATGTGGGAGCACTTTACATTAGCAGATGGGAAGAAACTGCTGAGTGTAAAATGTGTGATGAGAGGTTGGTGTACCACTGAGACACGATACGTTTGATGAATCATCTCAAACATTTAAGAGTTGCAATCGTTGCATCTGAGTATAACTCAATAGACCACACGAAGCACAAAAGTCCGTGCCTCCAATCCACACTGCCTCCGACTCAATTCTGTCATGTTTCAGCTTCGGCCGGCAACACAAGCTCTTTTTATCATCCTGCCTTTTTCTAATGAAACAGTTTACAGCAGGGCTAAAACTTGACTGCACAAACAGCAGATCTGTTTATTGCAATGAAGTCACAGTCACAGGTGTCGGGGGGGGGGGGGGGGGTGGTCTTCTTAAATAAGGCATTTTCTATATAAAGAGTGCAGTAAGATTTTACAGAAAATGCCTTTTAACACAATACATTTAACAATGTATGGAGGAGACCCCCTTTTTATTTTTAATTAATTAGTATTATTATTATTTGATCTTTTAAAATATATATTAAATAAAACTAGAATTTGCTGGTAGCTGGTTTGGGATGGTTTAAACTGGTCTTGATGGTCAAGGTGGTTGAAAAGCTGGTCATTCAGTTGAAAACACCAGCTGGTAAACTAGCTGGTGCATTATGCATCTGATTTTGTTCATGCTCAGTGATGCTGGTCAACCAGCTTGTTCATGTCTGGGTCATACTGGTTGTTTAGCTTTGTCTGGGTGGATCATGCTTGTAGACCAGCTAATCCATCAAACTCAAACAAGAACATACTCTGTGCTGGTCAAGTTATTTTTCATCAGGGATAAATATATATATAAAAAAAATAAAACATAAGTACCAGCCTAAAATATACGGCCTCTGCACGAGGGGATTAGTCCACCAACCAGAAGTATCCAGCCAACAGCATCCTGTGGGTGGTGTCCTGTGAGCACCAATGAAGAACTAGAAGATGACCAGCTCAAACTGTGCTGCAGCATAGAGCGGACATTGTGTGGACACAGTGTTTAAAAACTCCAGCAGCACTGCTGTATCTGATCCACTTGTACCAGCACAGCACAAACCATTACCACCATACACTCAGTGCCACTGCAGTGCTGAGAATGACCCATCACCTAAATAATAGCTGCTCTGTGGTGGTCAGTCCTGTGGGGTCCTGACTATTGAAGAACAGGGTGAAAGGAGGCTAATAACAGAGTATGCAGAGAAACAGATGGATACAGTCTGGGGTCATAGAACCACACAGTGCTCCTATTTGGTCAGTGGAGTTGATTTAATGGGCCGAGTTCATTCCAAGCCAGGGGTGGTCATAATATTCTGGTATGACTGTGTAAATTGGAAGGAAATGTCATTCTCCAGGCCTGTGTTGCAACACACAACAGCTGAAGGTTACACAGAACAGCAGAGTACACATAAAGAACTGGGGAGATGCTTGTTGTTGAGTCGGGTGGTGGTGAAGTGGATGCTCCAGTACCTTTTTTCCGGAGCACATGACACATGAGGGTGAGCAGTCCATGTGCAGGGTGGGAGGTGGTCGCCTGCAATGCTAGCTGCCTTGCGGAAGCAGCATTTCTGTCAGACACATTTCTATATGCTGGTGGTTGTTGACGTGCCTGTTCTGTGTGCTCTGACCTTTAAATTGACTCGGTTCACCATATCAGACCACCAGATTGTCTGCACTGACAGTCAGTTCCAAAAAAACCTCTCCTCGCCTGGAAATTCATTCCGATTTTGATAATATGCTGCAACGAGCATGTCTGGGATAAAATTGTGCTGAAAATCCTGTTCAGCACGCCTGGCCTAAGCCTGTTAGTGTTTGCAGTCTGTCCATCTGGCCACACTGGTACTTCCACACTGGAGCTCCTGGTGACCATTACTCCAAAAAAGATATAAATAAATAAATAAAATAAAATAATAAACTAAACCCCTCTATTATTGGTAGAGCCAAGCTGTCTGCCACCTGTTTGATCTCTACAAATGATCAGCGTGAGCCGACCAGCAGGCTGTGAATTGAAAGCCACAGTTGCTGGCCAGCTATCCTCCCGAAAATGCAAGCTTGGGGCTCTGCAAATGTGTGTTGGTGGAGGTTTGAGAGCACTGCATGGCTCACTTACTCCCCCCTTTCCTTTCTTTCTGCTCCCCCATGCTGAGCTTTGACATTGTGATTAAAGCCCGAACCCTGCCTAAGGCCTTCTGTCCTGTAGCCACATAGTAATTAGTGTGATGTTCGTGTTTTGCTTCCTTTTGCACATTCAGTGCCTTAGTTTGATTAGCAGTTCAGTCACAGCATTTAGATCGAACAGGCAACATATAGAGGAGAAAAAAACAGGTAAAATTAGTTACTTGATATATTTTCCATGACAGGCCACACATTTCCTTGCTGTCAGGTGTTGATATTGCGTTGCCTCGGAGCATCTTTAAATTGTGCACATCAGTTCTGTCAAACAGAAGACTTCGGTTCTGCTTGGGTAATGTGCCTAGTGTTAATTGCCAGTTTTTTTTTTATTGCAGGAGTGACTTGACCTCTTGTTATTAGGACATTATTGGTCCTCTTCATCCGCATACACAGCTGGGTGCCAAGCGTTATACTGTTACACATTCGCAAAAAATAAAGAAACTTAATAAATTCCTGGGACTTCTGGTGTCAGTTTAAACCAGATGGGATAGCCCTTGTTGAAGTTGCACATCCTTTAGCTTTGGGGGCTCTCCACCCTGTCCCTCCTTGGACCACTGTTAGTAGGTACTCTTCACTGCTGACCAGATGCCCTCATAATCCTAGCTGTTTCAGAGATGCTCCACCCCAGACAATAACAATTGGGCCCTTGTCAAAGTCACCATCCAACATGTCCAACATAAGATACTTAAGATACATAAGATATTTATGCTTGCAATAAAAAATACATGGATTTCTGCCTTGATTACTAACAATATGGCTCGATGCACCTTTGAATTCAGTAATGACAAGGTGTCCAGGCCCCAGAGGCAGCAAAGCAGCCCCAAACCCTAATGCCCTATACACAGTAGGGTGCAGTGCACTGTGGTGTTAAGAATTCATCCCATAACCATGTAGACTATAGCCGTTCTGTCACATTAGACCAGATTGGCTAGTCTTTGTTGCCTGTATACATCAATAAGTCTGGGGTGCTCAATCCCCCGGTCACCAGTTTGGGATTTGTCCACTCTTGGTCCATAGCCAGTACTCATCGCTGTTGACCAAAAGCCACCAACAATACCTTGGTGTGTTGGAGATGCTCTGATCCAGTCCACAACAATTTTGGCCCTCAAAGACACCTTTGAGGGCTATTGATGACAGGGTTGTGGGTTCGATACCCAGGTTCGGCAAGCTGCCACTGTTGTGCCCTTGAGCAAGTCCTTGATCCTCTCTGCAACGTTTCTTATTTGTTAGTAAAACATTTTCCTAGAAGCATTGTGGAACATCCAAATGGTCTCGGGCAAACCTGAAAATGGGCTGCATTGTTTCGTTTTGGACTTTGTTCATGGTGTGCCTCCTCCTCTCTCTTCATGTGCCTCTGTTTATTGACAAGGCACCTGTAAAACCCACACTTCCAGTCTTGTAGTAGCTCACTTACTTTTTCTAGCCTTCACTGTGGAGGTTTCCTCAATGACTCAGTAATAGACATGAACAGTATGACTATACAATCTATTGTTGTACTTAATTAATGATTAGACCACATTTTACTGTACAGTATTTACTTTACAGTACAGAATTCCAGGTACTTCCAATCTCCCTACCTGGGATCAATCACCCTACCTGGAAATAAACTTTAAAAGTATGGCGGAAACCACAAGTTTGGGATGAAATTGTGCTGAAAAACCTGTAGACTACTGCTGAACTCTGTTAGAAGCTCACCCTCCTGTAGCTACAGAGTAATTGGTGTGCTGTTTACATTCCTGTCCGTGTTTGATTAGCAGTTTAGTCTTACCTGAAATGATTTTGTACAACAGACGTCAACGTGGAGATCAGCTATAATGAATTACTTACCATGACAGGACCTGTATATTGTTGCTGTCAGCTGTTGATATCGGGCCCTCATGGAGCATCTTGAATTGTGCTCCGAGGCTATTTTCGCCTCGGCAATTGACTGACAATTTTCTGTAAAGTCAGACGGAAATCATTTTCTTCTTCCCCTCTCCGAGCAATAACGTTGTCCTTTGAAAAAGGTAAGCGGGGAGAGAAATAATTTCACAGTGCCTTGGCTGGAAGGCTGTTCCCCATCACTCTGAGGCAGTTCTGCAGAAAGAGAGAGAGAGAGTGAGCGAGCGAGCGAGAGCGCGTGTGCTCCTGAGGGAGGAATGAGCTTCCCTGAATTATTGAGTGATCATTTTAAGAGCAGCAGCCTTTATGCGTAATTGCAGGCCATCGGAGGGCAGTAGATCTTCCACCTTCCGCCGCTTCGACACTTCTGCCATCGGATGACGATCTCCGTAGCTGTTTGCCCGAAGAACGAGGGGGTGGATTTTGTTCTTTAGGTTATTTCAATCTCCCAGATGCTCCCAGGCTTAGCTCTGCAGACAGTCTGATGACTGTCTGATTTGAGAGTGCAACCGGAGCTTTGTTGTCTAACGCTTTTTTATCAGCCAGCTGATTGCATTTCTCCATCTATTGCATTTCATTGTAATGTTTTCCCTGCTGTAACACTCTCACCTCTCCTCAGGAAAGCTTGTTAATTAGCTGATAAGTTGGATCAGGTGTGTTAGAGCATAAAAACACCAGCAGGAGAGTAGCACTCCAGCACCAGGATTAGACTATTCTGGTGTAATCAGCAGCTGAATGTTATTCATGTGTACACAGTCGAAAGATGGGTGTAAGTGTAGAGTTACAAGTTACAGGATTAGCAATTCAGGTCAGTACAATAATACTCAAATAGCACAATGCTATAATCAGGGGGAAATGAGGGGGAGCGGGGAGTGGATGCCCTCTTTAAGAGCACCATAGGAACTCTGTTTATTCTACAGCTAAACCACACCAGTGAGTTTAGCATGCACAAGATGATGAAGCATAAACCTACACATAGTTAAGAGGAAATACAACAATCAAAATAACATGAAAAATATTATAATATAAAATGAGACTGTGATTCCATTTTTTTATTTTAATGAAGCTCGGAAAAATGTGTCAATTTTGTTAATGAACGTCCTCGTTATTATGATTTTAATATAATTATTATTGTTAATAATGTGAATTAATTTAGCATATATATGATATACGCTAAAAAGACAAAAGTTCATCCTGCTTTTGTTGGAGTAACTGTCTCCACTGTCCAGGGAAGAAGGCTTTCTACTAGATTTTGGAGCTTTGCTAAAAGGATTTGATTGAATGCTGCAACAAGAGCGTTAATGAGGTCCCCAACTCATTCCAGATGTGTTGGATGGAGCACCATCATTCCAGAGAACACAGTTCCACTGCTCCAATGCTGGGTGCTTTGTACTCTTCTAGCCCACGCCTGGCATTAGGCATAGTGCCAAGTGCCGGGTAGGTTCATGGTTATCTGCTCCAGAGAGTCCTCTGTTATTGGCAATGCTTCTCTGCAGAAAGTAGACAAGCTATGTGTGTGTGTGTGTGTGTGTGTGTGTGTATGTGCATATCTGTGTCAGCAATGGGTGCAGCTTAAAGTAGCTGAATGTATTTATTGGAAGGGGTGTCCACAAGTATTTGGACATGCTGTGTGTCTATATATATAATATATATAGACACAGCATGTCCAAATACATACAAATATATATATATGTATGTATGTGTGTGTGTATATATATATATGCCAAAAATGCAGCATTTTTCATGAGTGTAATTCATTATAAATGTATATCAATGACTTTGTAAGTCTCACTTTGTTGTCCAATATATTAAATTAAGCCTATTTAATTAAGAGTAATTTTTCATTAAAATGTGCTGAACCGTGTTCTATATACATTGCTACTCTGTAACAACTAAATTCCCCTTTAGGTTTTAGTAGTTTAGTAGAACTAGATGTTTATCTTAGACGTTTTGGAGCGTTTAGCAGAGCTTGTGTCTGACCTTCTTTCTCTCTGCTCTTTCTCCCCTATACAGAGTCTGTCATCCCAAGCAGTGGCACCTTCCACGTGAAGCTACCAAAGAAGCCAGGCGTGGAGTTAGGCATCACCATCAGCTGTGAGTGTTGTGTTCCTCTCGTCCCGCGCACATATCCGGCCAGAGCTTGTCGATACCACATAGAAACGCCTGGGCCAGAGCTTGTCGATACCACATAGAAACGCCTGGGCCCCCTCGATTCCAGAAATGTACATCACGACAAACAGTTAATGTAAGGTTGCGTAAGCGAGGCCGGCGTGGGCAGTTGTAGAAGTGCCATTAGTGGGAGTAAGACTGCTGTAATCTTATTTAAAAATAGAGCGTTCTCTGCTTTCAATTGGACTTGGATCGCAGCATAAGCAGAACGTCTCCATCATTGGCATGTAGCGATAATGGCGGTACTCTCTTGACTCATCACTGGCGCGCAGTCAAGACGTAGATTAGTCTTTTGCCCCAGCTTATTCCGAGCGGCCCGAGATAAAAAGAGAGGCAATAGAGAGCAGCACACTGGCTCTTGTACTGCTCTGCGTGTTCTGAGTTTCACTCAGCCCCTGTGAGGTTTTAATTGATTTTAATTGCTACTTTGCACGTTGCCGTCCTCTGCGGCTTCGGATGAAAAGAGAGCCAATGGAGGCCATTGCTGTAAGCAGGCAGCGCAAAACAAGGCATTTGTCTGCTGCAGTTTCATAGACCCTTCTACACAACCTTGGGCTCTCTCCAGCCTCTAGATCTTACTCTCCCTCTCAGTGCACTTATTTTTTTCTCTCCTGGCAGTGCCAGAACTGACTCACTGATATGGACTGCTACTACAATACGCACCTCATTTCATTAATGAAATTTGCAGGCCACACTTCAGTTCCCCAGTCATAGATGACTATAGCTTTAGGGAGTAAATTAACCTTTAAGACATCTTCTAGACTTTCTGCACTAGATTTGGCTTTAATACGTGGGCTATGTTGTTTTATTGTTTATTATATAAACGCTATCAAATGAAATTAACATCTTAAGCTCTAAGGAACCATCCAGATTCCCTTCTCCACTCTCATCATCATAAATGCACAAACATGGTGTTACTAGTTTATTATCTTGTATCTACACTTATTTAAGGGCATTAAGCTATGAAAGTGTCATTCAGGTGTGCTCTAGGTATAAAATCCTGTCTGTCATCCATCTGTGTTGCTGCAGAATTTATGAGCCACCCTTTACTTCGTCCATTAAAGGAAAAGTACTATCATAGGACCACAAGCACTGGTCCAGAACTTCTGGTGTATTTCTACAATGCGATTAACAACACACACCATCACGAAGCAGCTTTGCAAAAGATCCTGGTCTGAACCAGTACGAGTATGGATGCAGGGATACGGGTACAGGTATTGTGGCAGGAAAAAAGTGCTCAGATGTGGAGAAAGAAACCTTGAGAGGAACCAAGACTCAAATGGGGATTTCAGATAGCACAACAGAGAACAGCAAAGCATCAAATATGGAAATTAACAGAGAGACACTGATGGAAAAGAGGACCGGAGTATGATTGGTTATGTTCGTAGTACGAGTATCTTATCAGGGGAAGGAATAGAGCTCAAGACAAACCTCAGCATTCAGGGGTGCACCAAAATGAAAATATTTGCCCAAACTGATAAAAAATGAACCATGTGGCCAAAAACCAAAGACATTTTTTTTTTTTTACAGTTTTCATTAATTTTGCCAATTTTTCACCATTTCATAAATAAAAGTCTAAATGTATGTTTCTCTTAAAAAACTACAATTTAAAAATATTGAAATATATGAACACTGAACATTTGTACATCTCCCAACAAAGCACAGTATGACCTAAGAAAAAAAATAATTTACCCCTTCAAGATGATTTAAAATAAATACATTAATAAAATGAAATATTTTGTATATAACGTCTATAACACACATAAACATCAGCTGCAGATGGAGTGGCTATGCTGGAGCTGGGAGGAGGAACTTCACTGCTTCCACCCCTGTGTGTTTTTCTCGTACTCTGCACACTGTTTGGGGTGTTTTTGTTTTCATGTGATAAATTAAACTGATGCTCAGAAATTTTTGCAGATGTACCCCCTCCTGACAATTCAGCAGAACAATGTTTGCAATTTCAAATGCTTCCTCACAGCCGTCATGTTTGCTGTGTTTGCGGCTCACTGCACACTGACTGCGATTTGATCTCGTCATCCAGAAAGGTGTTGTTCGGTATAAATGATTCAGACTTTTTATTTTTTAATATTCCTCAACCCAAATTATTCGACCTGAAAATAGCAAAGGAAGCACTTTTGGTAACTGGACGAATTTTAATTTCGGTTGCCAAATATTCGGTGCATTCCTACTCGGTAGCATAGTAGTGGCCTCAGTGTGGGTGGGTCAGATTCAGTAGGCCACAAATATCCAGCCCACAGTGGTCTTGTGCTTGGATACTCCTCACTATTGAAGGTGTTGAACTACAATACAAACAGTGCATGGAAAAAGATGCAGTCTTTCAGTCTGGTACCAGCAGGGTGAGTGTTTAGAATAAAGTGGCCAGTAAGGGTGCACAGTTTCGTAGCATTTACTGAATAAGAATTTATTAATATTTAGTACCTAGAGTTTTAGGGATCAGGCAGTATGCCATCTGTCTTCTCTCAGTATTTTTCTCCCTCCGATGACTATCATTGTACAGCCGGATCAGCCAGATCCCGCACCTGATCGTTGTCTATGCTTATTTGTGTGCCTCTGTTTCCCCTCTGTAGCGCTGGCTGCGTTCGCTGGCTGCTGACTCCCCACGGCTGGTGAAAAGCAGCCCTCATTTGTAGCCATAGATACAGGCTGATTCTCCGCTCCCTCCCTCTCTTTCTCTCTCTCTATCTCTGGAGAGCACACTCCGTCTTCTCCTGCCGGTTCTTATCGTTTGTTTACCATCATTCCGACTTTCCAGAAGGTCGTTAGAGGCAGCGTCGACCCCCTCCTAATGCAATTCGTTTTGTTCCTGTGGCCACGGTCCTGCGTACCAAGCGCTCGTGGCCTCAGCCAACTGCTTCATCTCTGGCACGTCTGCATTGTCAAGCCACAATGATTCATTTCCTCCGCCCAGCACAGTCCCGTCACATTCATCCTCGTCTTCTGTGAAGCGACGCCGCTGTGTTCTCCCTCACAATGGAAGCCTTTTGATACGGCCAAGGTGAGCTCCCGCTCCACTCCCTGGCCTTCTGCTTATCTGTTAGAAGAAGAAAGTTTTCTGATGACCAGGCTGCATCATTTCCAAAGGGGAGGTATTTGTGAAGGTGAAGAGATCTACATTAATGAAAGCAGCTTCTCCTAGGAGGACTGAACTGTTTCCAGCTTCGGGAAGTTTGTTGGTTTAAAAGTTTGAACCTTCTTTAATGAACATCTTGTGTTTTTACTGCGACTCGCTGTAAAGTACGTCTGCAGCAGCTTCTTCAATGCTTTTTGCCCACACCACCCTTTAAGAGACATTGGAAAATCCATTAAGATTCCTTTGAGATCACTAGCTGTAGTTGTTGTGCTGAGCAGGAGCAGCTCTGGAACGAGGAGTTCGGGAGCCCCTGACATTGTGTAAGAAGCGCTAAATGCAGCTGTATCGAAGGAGGCTGTCGCGTCACACGGAGCTCTTTCCTCTCCGCAGATGTACGTCGTGCAGCTGCTGGCTCCCGGCCAGCCGACCGGGCTCCGTATTGTTTGTGTGAGGGGGCGTGTGTAGACGAGACAGCAAAAAGAAAGGAGCGGTCGACTGCACTGATGTTATTACGCGCAACACGCTGAGGACACTACAAACACACTTGCCAGGTCGTGCTCTCGCATTGCTCCAAGTGGCACCTTATTTATGTGGGCTTTGCTCCCTCTTTGTCGTAGCCTTTTGTGAAGTACTTAACGCTTCCCTGGTTTATGCCTGCCCGTGGGCTGTATTTCACCTGAGCCTGTAAAGCCAGACAGGGACGGCTCCCTTGGACCTCTTATTTGCCTCCCCACCAGAATGGCATCAGTCAGGACCCTCTGGATGAAGGAGAGGTAGGAGCTAGGAGAAGTCCGCTGCTTCAACAGATCACCACCGGCATGTAAACAGACCCACAGTAGCAGGCTTTTAGTCATGCAAACAGTGTTATCATGTACGTGGCTCACTGTGGCAAGGTGGCTGTGAAATCTAGTCTTTTTTAACATAATCATGGGAGTTTTATATTATTTTTGTTAAATCTTTTTAACCTTTTAATCCTGCTTATTTTAATCATATTAGCAATAGATACGCTTTCAGACAACAGAGAAAACTACTTTAGTATAGATTAATTACAAACACCCTGGGAGCCTTTTCTTTCTAATGAAGGTCATCTGGCTCCTCAGGGCCCCCAGTGTAAATATACAAAGTATGCCTCATGAAAATCTTCCCAGTCTAATACATTCCTGCTGTATTTCACCAGTATTGCTGCTCCTTGTGGAATAGGCGGCCCTAAAAGGGGTAAGACCTACGTCAGCATACCTCTGACCAATCACAGAGCTAACTTGGCTCCACCCTCTCTATGAGTATGAGCAAGTTGGACAGTAGAGACAGTTACTTGAACAAAAGCAGTATTATTTTTTAATATCCCTGATTTTAGAAGAAACAATGAAGGAGCAGGTGTCCCAAAACTTTTGTCCATATACTGTATAAGACAGTAATGTGACATTGTAGTGACAAATTCAATAATAGTAGAACATCAGTAAGATTTATTGATGTCGAGCAAAAATCTTGCATCTCCATTTTTGCAGTTTTTAAATTTTTGGCATCATTTGAATCTTATAGTTCTTTATATTCTATTGGCCTGTTTCATGATGATTTTCTTTACATTGACTTCTATTGAAATGTTAAGTTGCCATTTTGGAGATATGAGGTTTTTGTGTAGCAACATTGTGTATGTTAAGAAATCACAAAAGACATTTTTTTTCATGGCACAAAGCAAGACTGTAATTTTCAGAGCAGTAATTATCAGCAAAATCCAATAATATAATATTTCCTCCTCTTTCAAACACAATTATAGAGTTGATTAAAGGTTCAGAATCTGCTACAATTTCCTTCTCAGTTTTAGTAGTGTTTGTTTGCCTGATTTTATGGAACATAATTAAACAAAATGCAATAGACAATACAGGATAGAAAACTAATAGAAAACAGCAGAATTTTGCATTTTGTTTTTGTTGAAGCCAAAGTCTGTGTTCCATCATGCTCCCGGCATTGCATTGTCCTCACCTGGAAAGACTCCTATGACTGCAGCATGGGCCACAGATCCAGCAGCAGCCAGGGAAACACCACTATTCATCATGGTTAGGCCAAATAGCAGGTAGAGTGAAAGAAGGAGACTATGACAAATCTGCTTTCCAGTAGGTGCCAGACACTGAACCCCCATCTGGCTTGTTACCGCCCACAAAATGAGAAACGTCCCTGAAGCCAGAATGAGACTCTGCTGCTGTGCTGTAGGTTGCGTGTCGTAATCTAATGAGTAGTGTCTTCTTGCTCTCCATTAGAACTGGGTTTTACCTGTACGTGAAATTTAAAGCCCTGAGATTGGGTTTAGATGCTGTGTTAGATTAGTGCTGCTTGTTTAATAGAGCTGACAGGATGGCCCCAAGTTTCTTTACAGTGGTAAACCTATGATGCGATTTCATTTGCTCCGAATGGCCGGAATTCATCAACCTGGACTTGGGGAGCTGAAAGGATGTGCTTTGATGTGCAGCTTCAGAAGCCAAACACCATTCTGCTTAGTAATAAGCCCATATGGTGGGGTGCCTTCACGGTGGTGATGCACTGCAATGTCCCAACGGGGGTTGGAGGTGAGGGGGGGTGGGGGTGTAAGTGATTATTTCCTCTGTCAGAGTCGCACCACAAACATTTGGAGATTGAATTGTCAGACTTAGGGACCAGTCATACAGAGCTTACACTTCCTTCACCTTGACAATTTGCTCTTGGAGAGTCAGACTTGTTGGAATCTAGCTGTTTCTGATTGACAAACCCGGAGGCAATTTTTCTTCTCCTTGCTCTCTATGGCTTGGCCTACCACTCTAATCTCCTGCATCTAGATTGAATCATCAGCCTTTTTCAATTGAATCCCTCCACCCTCCACTTTTTTCCGGCCTGCCGAGTGACTTTCAATGCCACTGGCTTTCTTTATCACGTCAAGGGGCTTCTTTCAGCACTGAACAGCGCCCCTAATCGAAATCTGCATGTCCCAGCAGTTCAAGTAATGATTCTCCTGCAGTTTCTTCATGCTAGCTTCTTCCTCAGGGACAAAAAATAAGGTTCATTAGCCAGGAGACCTGAGGCGTATTCCTGCTCTCCATCCCTCCCCTTAAACAACCATCTTCCCTGATGCTTGCATGATATTCACCAGAGAGGTCTCCTCAGGAACTGTTCCGACATGGAGCTCCAACTTTACTGCAGTTCCTCCGCAAGGCATTAGGTTTTATACAGTCGGCTTATCGCCAGGAGTCCCTTAATCTTCCGATTGAGGGACGGAAACTAGTCCTTTAGTCCAACACCTCAGCATGTTCAGAACCACAAAAGCGCAGAGCTTGCAGGAAAAGTAAAAGGCAGACTAGCACTCGGTCTCATCATCAGCACTCGGCGGGCACCGGTGGGAGATGGCGATCACATGGCCGTCTTCGCGGGTCTCTTTGTTGATGGAAAGTGGCAGCAGCTGGGGCGCTCGGGTTTGTTTACTGAACAGAAGTAGCACAGCGATCTCCTTCCTCCCCGTCTGTGACTCAATCAGTAAAAAATGACTCACCCTCTCTCTGCGGAGCTCCCCCTGAGTGGAGGACCTGGCGTGTGTCATGGGAATATGTCTGACAAGGCTCCTCTTAATGCTCTCTTTCAGCACTTTCAGTAGTAGTGTGGCTTAGGTACCTCACACATCAAAAGAATGGAAACCCCTAGTGTTCAAAAATGTCTCCTGTAACAACGAGCATGTTCTGTTTTTAGTGTAGGAGCATGTAGCAGATCAGGCCTCGTTGCAGGTTCACATGCCCTCACATGTAGCTACGGCCTTCAGATACGAGAAGGGTCTGACCGCAGAGCCGCACTTGTACACCAGCAGTTTTGCTCCCGCAGCTTCAGGCCAGTGGCGTTTAACACAGGCACAGTTTGACAGAGCAATTGAGGCTGTGAAGACCAGCGAGTCTTTGAAGAAGAGTGTGATTATTATAGACTGTTTGTATGTCATATTACCATTCTGGAAGAAAATCTTACAATATTTAGGCCTGTTTTATTCCTCTAATAAGTGTGTAAGTGTGTACATAAAGCCCACTTTTTAAGGCTAAATTTAAGGCTAACACTGATATTTTGTGCCTATAATTATTCCCTTTTAGGGCTTAGGTTAGACCTACCTATCTCAGATTTTGGGCTGTCTGCATAACCCATTAGCCTGCCCAGGTCACATACTCTAAAGTGAACAGAAGTTTATTTTAGCCTAAAACTTAAAATATTATGCAAATGTATCGCAAATATATCAGAAACACAAGTCTTAGATCAGAAAAATGTATCCAAGCTGGGCCGTAAACTGAACCGAATTGCGTCCCAGAAACCGAGCACTGAACTGAACAGTAAAGGGGTGAACCATTACACCCCTATGAGCTACAGATCTGGCGGAAGTTTCAGTGAGATACTTAGATGCAGCCTCAGACATTCGCACAAGCAGGGGGGTTTATGTTGAATCTGCAGGTCATGTCTGGCTGGGAAGTGGGTTTAAAACACAGGTTTGCAGGTTTTTCCTACTGAGCAAAAACTGGGAGCCACACAGTGCAAAAGAAATACACAATTAGTGCGACTCCAAGTCTTATTTTGTATCTGTACTGTTTTATAATGTATGATCAGTTTGTTCTGAATACTGTATTATTATATTTATTAACATCCCTAGTCTCTGCTCAGGTTTCTCATGGTTCTCGTCTTTCTCTCTCTCTCTCTCTCTCTCTCTCTGCCCTCCCTCAGCTCCATCTAACAGAAAGCCAGGGGACGCGCTCATCATCTCCGACATTAAGAAGGGCAGCGTGGCGCACAGGTAACACACTTACTCTCAGACTTTATTGATGCCAGTGATTTGGGAAGTGAAAACACCACAGCCGGAGAATAAAAGTCGCCATTCAGTTAAATGATGCAGCCTTCATTTCTGCCACTCTGAGATTGGAGTAAATTTGTGCAATTACAGGAATGACCCACATTCTGCAGTGTTGCCTCGCTCTCACGCTGCGCTGCGCACACCCGCGGCCCCAAAATGTCCATACAAATGAGCCGTAGGTTCCGTTTGTAATACATTACAGTACATTACAGTTTCAGTTCAACCACAGCACTCCACAGCTCACACCTGTTGTCCCTAAACCCGGTAGACTTCAGCACTTTCTCTGCAGTGCTGCCCCCACGCAGCCTTTCTTCGCAAAGCCTACAACCTACACTGCTGCCAGCAGTAATCCACTCACTACACCTCCCTGCATGACAGCCTGCGTGATTTATGAAATTTCACTGCCATTCCTATTTTTCCAGCAACGCTAAATCCACAGCATCACCCGGAGCCAGGTCATTTACACCTTTCTGCTTTTACAGATCAATATAAACAGAGGATCACTCGATGGTCGTATTTGTCTAGATGGAGGGCAGAATGTGATGAGAGGCTCGGGGGAACAGGCTGCTCTCAGTGCTGCTCTTAGTGTAAAAAAAAAAACAAGGATCCAGTAAAGTGTCGCTGTTTTTCTATCTGGATTTAGTTTCTTGTGAAACAGGTAGAATCTGTTGGACATTTCAGTGTAATTTTCAGTGTAACTGTACTGTTCTGGAACTGGAGAACTTGGAGCACTGTCCAGTATTGAAAGGAAAGTAGATATTTCATAAGGCTCAATTTGCTGGTTAACAAGATCATCCAAAAGTGGAGCGGAGTTGTTGATTAGCAGTGTTGCTCGTTTTAACACATTTAACATCATTAGCATGTTGTTATGTCCAGAATTATGACTCGCTAGGGTTAGAATTATTAGCATGTCTTAATTTTTTGAGTTGGATTTTATTTTAAGTTGTCACTTTATAGAAACTTAAATCGACACTGTAGTCTTAGTGAATCGCTGAGTAAACCAAGTCATGTTTGTTGTTACTCTACCGCCACAGTCTACATGCTTATTCTCCTTTCAGGGCAGTTCTGTACCTCTCAGCGTGTAAAGTGTGCCCTTTAGTGGTTGCTCAGAGTGCTGTGGTATTTGGCACCAAGCAGTCCTGTAAGTTGTGAGGTGGGGCCTTAAAGGTGCACGTATGTGTCCTCCGCGTTTAACCCATCTGTGGTAGTGAACACACATACATTACAGGTTGTACACACACACACACACTAGTGAACTAGGGGCAGTGAGTACACACACACCCAGAGCGGTGGGCAGCCAACTCCAGCGCCCGGGGAGCAGAGAGGGTAAAGGGCCTTGCAGCTTGCCGAGCCCGGGAATCGAACCCACAACCCTGTTATCGATAGCAATGGTAATGGATGGTGTAATGGATCGCATCAATGGCGCTGGTTCACCGGCTGTCCTTTTTTTGGACCACTTCTGATTGGTACTGACCGCTGCATACCAGGAAAAGCCACACAAGAGCTGCCTGATGTTTTGGAGATGATCTGACCCAGTCGTCTAGCCATCACAGTTCAGCCTTTGTCAGAGTGGCTCAGATTCTTAATGCTTGCCCATTTTCCATACAAGAACTGACTGATCACTCTCTGCCTAATATATCCACCCCTTGATAGATGCCACCGTAGTTTTTCACTTCATCTGTCAAGGAGTCTTTCCATCTTTCCATCCTTGCTGTAAATGGACACATATTGGCACACTGAGTAATGGTGGCACTCTCGGTTTGCCCTGAGCTGTGCTGCTTTGCAGTGTGAGCATGCACTGCTGGACCGTAGCTAGGAGCAGAAGCGAGTGGCTTAGGACTTAGCAGAGTGATTAAATTAAAGGCGCTAAAGTGGAAAACGGGCCACCAAGCTGTTGCATCCAGGCACTTGTTCACCGATCCAGAGGGGTTATTCAACATGCAAATGTTGATTAAAGACCCATGGTGCGAGTCGGTGGTAGCGCAGAACGCGCAGTGGAGCTGGGCTGAACGTGGAGGAGGTTTACCTTTGTGTTGTCTCCCCTCTCCACTCCCCCTCACTCGGTGTGGGGGCACTTGTGAATCCCTGCCAATTGCTCCCCATTCAGCGGAGATGCTCTAATTTGCTGGGCTGTTACATAATGCCACATGTGTTCTCCTGATAATAATGCGTGAACTAGAGGAAACTGGGTTAGGTTCTCATGTGCGGGAAGCATGCTTATTTAATATGACAGAAAGCCAGACATCAGGATGCTGTGCCTGTTTGCGTGCCTTGTTTCTGCAAGATTTACATCATGCCTTTCCGTGGTTTGATAGACCAGCTGAGAGAGCATTAGCGTCTGTCTGAAAGCGATCAGGATTACAAGTTCAAATGCAGCCTGATGTCAAGGCAGGACAGCGGCAACTCACCTGGCTGGTAATAAAGAGAAGCCTTATCACATTCTGAAATCTGCCTCAGTGCCGTAGGCTGCTCCAGACTGCACGCTATGGGCAGTCCTCTGAATAATGGATGTGTTCTCTGGCTGATCGCCTGTTCTGACAAAAAGTGTGCGTGTGTGTGTGTGTTTGTATGTGGGATATAGGAAAGAAATATTCCCTGAGGAACATATTGAACATATAGATGCTAATTGTGACCCAACCGATGTAAAGTCCTATCATAGCTCTTATCATAGCTAGTTTAACAAGAACAAATGTAGGGCAGAACGGCTAATAAATGCAGACCGTCTTATAGCCTGAAGCCTATTATATATGATTGCAGTCATGTAAAAACCTTGTATCTCCAAAATGCATCTTTACAGCAGAAGAAAAAGAAAAACTTTAAATGAAATTCAATGTGAAAATGTTTTTTGGAGCATTTCTATTGGTCCGTTCATCATGACATTTTGCATGACTATGATGATACACTGGTATATTCTGAATGGGATATGGTATAAGATATAAACTAATTTTATTATTATTAATATTATTATTAGGAGTAGTATTAGTAGTAGTAGCTTTTTATTATGATTTATTATTATTATTATCATTATTTAATTCGTTAAAATTAATGTACACTTCCATACATACACATTCATATAAATGTGACAGTTGGCGCAGTGTAGGATAATGTTGCCCTTCCTCTGGACGACTGCAGTTTGATTCCTCATGGCCCTTGGGCAAGACTCCTAACTCTACAGTCATCTACCCCTGTAACTTGATTCAAATAGAAGTCAAATGCATATGAAGACATATTATCCAATGCTTTTGCTTTATTCTACTGATGCAGTGAATAACAACTGGCCAAAATATAGAAAACAGATAACTGAAGGGAAATAATCTCACCACACAATCACATAATTCCATAAATTTTATTAGCATCTTAGCTGGACAGCAGGGGGCGCTTTGAGAACTGTTACTGGAACATGAGCTGCTGAATGCTTTCTTTCTCTTGGCCCACTTGTCGAACCATCTCCCTGAATCAGCACAAGCTTCATGTAAATGAGGCAAAGTGAGACGTTGCACTTATAAGCGACGTTAATGAGTTGTGTCCATGTGTTTCTTTCCATGCAGAGCAATTTGCACGTCTTTCCACGTGCTTCAGTTTGCCCTTGTTTTGATGCAACCTTCATGAATAAGTGTCAATGTCTTTATGCGTCTCATTACCTGTGATACATGTGGTCTTGCTCAGGACGGGAACTCTGGAGCTGGGGGATAAGCTCTTGGCCATAGACAACATCCGCCTGGACAACTGTTCCATGGAGGACGCCGTCCAGATCTTACAGCAGTGCGAGGACTTGGTCAAGCTCAAGATTCGCAAGGACGAGGACAACTCAGGTACCCCTGGGGCTCTCAACACACTCACACACACACACTCTCAACACACACTAGGCAGTCTTGGATTGGAGATGACGACGTGCCTTCAGTGGACAACGCAACACAGTGGACAACGCAACACATTATGATATTCTAGGAAGTGTTCAGTATTTTAAAGGCAAGGTTTTTCTGAGCTATTTTTAGCTTATGCGTGCATTGAAGCACATGTAATCACCATTGTTGGAGAATTTCCCCTCTTATAGACCCCACAGTGGCCTCTGCTGGCAGCTCAGTGTTTCCTGTAACTGTAGCCGCCATCAGCTAGAATTTACTGACATAAACATAAACATAAAATTTTACATATCCTAAAAGATTCATCATCAGCGAATGACGATCTTGGTTGTTGTAGTGAGTCTATTTCATATTACTGTTCTTTATTTTTAGTACTTCTTCTGCTGAGAAAGGCTTTAATTACCTTCTTTAATTAACTCTTCTAATAACATTTAACATCTTACTTAATTTAATTAGTTGAATTTAATTAAAGGAATTAATTAATTCCTTTGAAATGATTGAAAATAAAATGCTCAGTTAGGTGTTGGTGTACAAATGCTTTCAGGCAACAGCTCCCTAAATCCCTCATCTCACGCATATTAGTAAAAGTAACATATTAAGTTTAACCCTTATTAGATATGTTATTACTCCTGTGTTTTGCTATATGATTTACCTGTAATTACAGAATGAAACATTTAGTTACATAGTGCAGGTTCCCCCAACCTTACAGCCCAACCTTATAAACCTCCAAAGATTCTGTACATTTAACTGACCCAGGCCAGACAATTTCTCAAAAGCACCCTAGTGTTTAGATAGGCTTAACTGGTAGAGAGAAAGCGCTCTGTGGGATGCTCTCTCGACCATTTGTGAATCAATTTTTGGGCTAAGATGTTAATGCAGGCAGTCAATGTAATTCATGGAGCTGATCATATTGCCCATATATATATATATATATATATATATATATATATATATATATATATATATATATATATATATATATATATATATAGTTTATCATGTGGGTCCAGACCTTTCTGTATTGGTGCATCTCTAGATTTACATTCAAGGTAGGATGATCAAAATGTAATGCTATTAAAAATATTTGTTTTAATTTTTAAGCAACAAGAAATGAAGTAAAGCAAATAAATATATTTGTTGTAAAATGTATATAAAATAATATTCTGATCTAATGAGCTGCTTCCTGCTGTTCACAGGCCCTTATCTTATTGTGATGCAGGCAGTTGCTCAGTGTTCAAAACTACTGTAGACGCCTGTGATATTCATGCTATCTATGATAATGATCCTATATTACCATATTTACCATATTCACTTTAGTGATACTGTTACACCTCTACGTCCTGAAGGAGAGAAGCAATATCCAAACAAATGTTTCATTGATGGCTGTTTCTAATACCGGCTTGTAGCAGATATGTAGGCACTGAGGCAGCCACTCCAGAGGTGTGTGTTTACAGGTCCGGCTACTGTCCAAGAGCTCCTGCTGTGTTTTTTGGCCCTGGCTTGGCCCCCTGCTCACACTGCCTCTGCTGCACTGCAGCAAGTTCTCTGCCTCCCGCTATTCTTCCCTAATCTCTAATACTGTTACCATTGTGCACACAGAGGAAAATGAGTTTAATCAGTCCAATTAAACGCTTGCTTGCTTCAATTAGCCAATTAGAACTCCCCTGAGTGCTTCCTCTCTGACTGGGACTGGAGGTGCAGTGAGCTCACAGTAGCATTCTGGACTTCTGCTAGTTCATGTATTGATGTACAGACCTCATAGTCAATACAACTATTATTTATAATTTATAAGATTATTAATTACATATATGGCACAGAGTTGGATATTGGCAGGTTAATATAGGTTACAAAGTAAAAGGTGTCATTGAGTGTTATTATTTGATGCATTAAAATTTTATGCAAATCCCGTTTTACAACCCTGTTATTGTACCTCAGAATGAAACTTCTGATTTTCCTTTTGCAGCGGACTTTTGAAAAATGCTGCTTTCATTGGCTGGTTTTAGCTTTTTTAGCTAATAGTTCCATATAACTCAACACTTTACTGGGTTACATTTACATTACATTTCTGGCATTTAGCTGACGCTCTTATCCAGAGCGACTTACAAGGTTACTCGTATTACAGAGGTGGGCCAATGTAGTGTAAGGACTCTTATTGGTGTAGCGCGGCATCCAGACTGGGAATCGAACCCCGGTCTCCCACAAGGTGTGGTAGCTCACTGGCAGGTAGTGGTGTTATCTGTTGCGCCACACCAACCCAGAGCATAGCATCTGTGCGGAGAACCACAGCATAGCATCTGTTCCGATTGGCCCTTCTACCTTCTCTTAGCATTAGCTTTTAGCCTTTGCTTGAGGTTCATAGTATGTCACTGTACTGAAAGTCTTGTTATTCTACTATGCCAAAGGAACTACTGCTTTTCTATTCTAGGGCAAGAACCCTTAGAGCTTGTTAAGCCATAAGATTCACATACACGTGTCACCAGCAACAAGAAAGTATGGTGTAATTTCATAAACTGTTTCACCCTCATAGCTTGTTAAAACAAGCAGAGCATTTCTGTCAGGTACAGATTCTAGACTTTTCAGTACTGCAGCATCACATTTGTGATTGTAGCTCAAAGCACAGAATTTTTATCATGATTAAAATTGACGGTGTTCTCAGTTAAAAGTACATCGTTTTACATGTTTAGACAAAATACATTTAACCTGTCTAGACAAAATCAAAAAAAAAAAAAAAAGTGTCTTTGCTAGTGGTAGTTTTTGGAACAAAATTGCTAGTTTTGGATATTATTGGTGTTGAGTTGTTTTTTTGTTTTTTAACAAAAAAATAATTTTATTTAAATTTATAGACAGACAATTTATTATAGACATTATATTTTGGATTGTATGGGATTCTCTCATCATATATAAGTAGATACAAGCAGAAAAGGTGTAGATATGTTTATGGTGCTTATTACATTGAGGAATTTATACAGTCAAGCATACCTTGATGACTTGTGTTATATGTGTTATATTTCTTTCCATTTTAAGCGATGATTTTACTAAACACCCTCTCTTCCAGTTAAGAGGATACTAATACTAAGACATTTTTGGGAAACTTTTGAGGTTGGTTGTGGGGGCATAAGGTTGAAAGCCCCATACTGTGTAATAAAATATGTAATACTGTCTTCTGTTGAATAGTATAGCTCACTTCTAAGAGTTAAGCTGAATCGTTAACTGACAACATACGGAAGACACTGAGGGTACTTTGATCTTCATGGGATGAGGGCACAGGGGAGCTGCTGCCTGTAAGCATTTCCACCCCTACTGTCAGATCAGGCATCAGTCAATGGTTGTATGCTGTCATTTTCAGAGACAGGCTCTTTAGATGGGAGGAAAGCTAATAGGGGAATAAGGTTCCTTTGCTTATTCTCCTCAGTAAATCATTAATAACTAGCGTGACGTTTGAACATGCAGTCAAATAATTAGATACATGAAGAAAGTGTAAGCTGCACTCCTTAAACTAGTAGGTACTAAATGGCTCTGGTTTGGATGCACAGTTCTAGGATGACCCATTAATTGGTATGGAGAGGTTCTTCACACTTCCTCAAATCTCATTTACAACAGTGGCTCTTTAAAGAAACATCCTTTGAGATTTAGAGAAAGTTCTTCAGAAGAACAGAAAGGGAATCGCTCCAAAAAAAAAGAAACTGTGGAGTTTCTTCTGAGTGTAAGTTATCTCATTATCATCATCATCATCATCACTTCATCAGCAATATACACGTTCTTCTCACCATTATGAGTTAAAGGCACACTTTCCCTGCTGCAGTTTTCCTGAGCAGAGCAGTGGAGCTGGAGTCTTAAGGTGCCGTGAGATTTCCCTACCTCATTAGTATGGTTGAGAAGCGATGAGATGGCTGACCCATGAGGGAATCTACAAACCTGCTTGCTCTCCCTCTCACTCTCTCGCTCTCTCTCCTTAAATTTCCTGTTCCATCTAGACAAGCATAAAATTCACTGGTTGACCTTTGCTATCGACGGAAAGTGTTGTGTGGTTATGAGCTCCTGTGGAAAAAGGTCTCCTCTTACTCCTCTCTGTAATGCCAGCTCATATTGAGCCAACATCCTGGCCTCTGTTGCACCCTTTATAAAGGTTCCTTAAAGAACCATGTTTAAAAGGGAGATTTGTTGATGAACCCTTTTTAAATAGTTATTTAAAAACATATACACATAAAGGCTCTACACCCATTTAAGGGTTTGTCCTAGAACCGTTCCATTATGTTAGAGATCTTCACATGAACACCGCATGTACTTAACCAGCAGTGCCCAATCCTAGTCCTGGAGAGTTCAGATCCAACACACCTGGCTCTAGTGTTAAGATAGGCCCCAGAGGCCATTAAAACATGCACTACTGATTAAAACATGTTTTCGCACTCCAGTGAAAAAGTATTTCTATTGGTCTTTTCCTCCAGAATTATTTACACAGTGTACAGAATCAGCTACAGGGTTCAAACCATGGAGAAAACTATAAATACATAGTTTTCATTTCCTTCATTTTTTAATTTTAGGAAGTATTAACTGGTATTTATTCTGTATTTATTCTGTGTAAATTTACCAATAGTTATGTGGAAATGTTGAATTTTTGGGGTTTTACTTGTTAAAACAAAAACTAACATAAAGCTGATGTTTTTAATATATTTTTAATATATTTTTCAAAATTTTTAAATCAGCTGCTCAGATGCAGAGTGTACTTCCTTGCTGATCTCAGAGTGTCGTTTTAATTGTTTTGATATGTAACAAGTATGATCTGACAGCATAAAATTAAGCTATTTTTCGTTGTGTTTTTGATGAACTGCTGCTGTGGAAAATACAGCAGGTATGCTTCAAACGTCAGTCACGCTGTGTCTTTACTCATCGAAAAGGACAATAATAAGCTCTCACCGATCCAAACCCTATTCTGAACGCAGACACATTCTCACCAACAGAATCCAGGCTCAGCCAACATGAGGCATATTTTATGTCATCGGTTATGTATTCATAGAAAACACATAACTGAATGGAGCTGTGATGTGCTGCTAGTTTGTAAGTTTATAAAGCATTTTAGTAAGGGAAAATGGATGGGGTATAGCATTTGCCCTCAGTAAAATAACGTTACAAATGTAGACGTGTCCAGGGTGTGTGTGGCTGGTTTAACCAGCTGATAATGGCAGCATCACACCCAGAGGAAAAAAAAGCAGTAAAATAACCTGAGTCTTTGATTTGCTCAGATATTGTAAACAAACAGTGAACAGATGCTCATTTGTATGAAAATCTAATCCAAAAAGCCCTTAAATAGAGTTTCAGTATGCAGAAATGACGGTGCCCGCTGCTGACGTTTCTGGGTCTGCGTGAAAGTGGTTGTCATGTCTGAATACTGGTGTTAAGTTGAAGACGTTGGCCTGTACACACATTTCCTTTTCTCCCCGTGTCTGCTCCCTGTCAGGCTACGTAATTATTCCTCCAGTTGACTCTGCCTCTCCACCCCATCCCCTCGTTTTTCTCTCTCCTCTGTCAGGTCCGTGGTGTTAGGCACTATTGCTGCTCCTTTTGAACCCAGTGATGGGCATGCTTTGGAAAAAAGCTGTATTTCCCCACACTTTGTCTTCTGGGAAATATGCCAACATTTTCAAAAGCAGTCTTGTATTTTTGCTCTGTATTTTTTCAGTGAGGTTTTCATTTTCGTCCTTTATATACTGAATGAGTTCCTTTCATTTTTCCAGTATCCAGAATATTCCATATTTTCCCAAATATTTTCTTTTCAAGCCTTTCACTCTCCCTTCTCCATTTAGCTTTTTACCTTGCCTTTTGATTTCCTTTCCTACTCCCTTTTTTACACGTTACCTCCTAAATCCTCTTATCATTTTCCTCTCCATCAACTAGGGATGCTCCAATCATTCGGCTGTTGATTTCCTAAAATCAGCCGTTTTCCGCTTGACTCAGCTGACAGTTTCTAAATTAACACCAAGAAGTTCCAGTATTACATAAGGGAAGATGCCTAAGCCAGATTTCCCTTACGAATGGAAAACAGTACCAAAACATGGAGGTTTTACCCTTTAGAGGTTTCACCATGAGAAGATTAGCTGTTTACTGTTGTAGCATGTCATCAGCTAAAGTATTTAACTCCACACTAGATCTAACTAGACCTTCAAAAGCTCTATACCAACAAGAACATGGAGCGTAGAATGCAGTAGCTCTGGGGGGGGAAATAGCACTGGGTCCAAAAAGCCTGATTGGAGGATCCCTACCATCAACCCCACCTTCCTCTTCATTCCTATACCCCCCCCCCCCCCCTTGCTCTTTCTCTCTGTCCGGTGTTGTGAGGGCTGTCTCCGTTCTGCTCTCTGCCCCTCTGCGAGGTGTCCTGCGTGCAGACCGTGTTGATATGGACGCCCGTGTGCTGTTGGCCTGTGTTGCAGACGAGCAGGAGAGCTCTGGGGCCATCATCTACACAGTGGAGCTGAAGCGCTACGGCGGCCCTCTGGGCATCACCATCTCCGGCACCGAGGAGCCCTTCGACCCCATCATCATCTCCAGCCTCACTAAAGGCGGCCTGGCCGAGAGGTACAGCTGCCTAGCCCCCCAAAACAAGCCCAAAATGGGCACAAACACCGTTTTGTGGCCCCAAACTGTGACCTCACAGTTTGACGATTGCGATTGTTTATGAACCGATTCAGTGCATCGTAGTCTGGCGTTTTACTGCAGTTCAGTCCTTCTGAGTGGCACAATCGTCTAAGTGCACACTGTGAGTTCGGTCCCCTGTTATTCCGTGGCCATCTGTGTCCGGGAGTCCAAAATAGAAACATTACTGTAGATTGTTTGATATAAATTTTAATACCGAATACATAAACATGATCTATTTACACAGTGTAGGATTTATTTGGGGGGAGATATAATATTTTAAATATGATGATTATTATTATTATTTTTGATTATTATTATTGATTATAATTGATTCCTGATTTATTTGGACAGTCTAGAATAGACCTCAGACAACTAGTAGATTATTAAATTTGATTGTTTTGTTGTTTTGTTTATTTGTTTTACCCTCCAAAGGAAATACATGTATCAAGATGTATGCCTAAATTATTAAAATAGCTTTCTAACACATAAATAGTAAATCTGCTTAAATGTGAATTTATTTCCAAAACTAATGGTAACATCCTGCGTCTGGTGTATCAGGATTATAACCTCCCCACACAAAAACATTTAAGGGAGTAGTACCACTTCGGCTCCTGCAGATGGCATTGCACGAGGATGGTCATCAGCTTCTTTCGCCCGTTTTTGGGCACAATTCCTGCCACTGCTGGTAGAGCAGTATGACCGTATGCTTCTATACACCTGCAGGTTAAGCTACTTTCTTCACACTGTGGTCTTTGGCCACGCCCAAAAGCAGTCACTCCTTTTAGCCAATCATTAACATCTGCTTTGCCACCCGTTTTTCACACATCCAACGTCACACACCCAGCGGGTATCATCTTCGTGCAGCGCCATCTGCAGGAGCCTAGCATCACTGCCACCTTAAATACGCAAGGTGACAAAAGGGGGCTATTCTGAAGGATCTTGCGGAAGGTTTAGATTCAACACTCCGTAATGTCATGTCTTCACTGTTATTCCAAAATATGAAAAATGGAAACAATGGCAAACCATTCAGTGAGTAAGCGTGTCTAAGCTGTTGTGCAGGGATTTTGATGAAAGTCTTAGCGTTGGTGCTCTGGAGGGTTTCACGGTGTGAACTGTATGAATGCTGACGGGGCTGTGTGCTGTGAACAGGACGGGTGCGATCCACGTTGGAGACCGCATCCTGGCCATCAACAATAACAGTCTGAAGGGCAAACCTCTGAGTGAGGCTATTCACCTGCTCCAGATGGCTGGAGAGTCCGTCACACTCAAGATCAAAAAGCAGGGAGAGCGTGAGTACCAGAGCTTTCACACCGCCATACTCTCTCTCTCTCTCTCTCTCTCTCTCTCTCTCTCTCTCTCCCTCTCTCTCTCTCCTTTTCTCTCTCACAGTAAGAAATGGTTTACAGTCTTTGTTCTTGTGACAGCAACAATATAAATAACTCTATCAGAGTATGATAATTACACTATATGGACAAAAGTATTGGGACACCTGCTTTATAGTTTTTTCTGAAATCAAAGCTATTACAAAAGATTTTATCCTGCTTTTGTTGGAGTGATTATCTCTACTATCCAAGGAAGAAGGTTTTCTGTTATTATTGCTGTTATTATTTGATTGCATTCAGCGACAAGCGCATTAGTGAGGACAGGATGCTGGATGGTCACCATTCCATCTCATCCCCAACTCCCCAACTCCTCCCAATAGTACTGGATGGAGCACCATCCAGCATTCCAGAGAACACAGCTACCCTCAATGCTGGGTGGCTTTGTGTACCCCTCTAGTCCACACATGGCATCATGTTTATCTGCTCCAGAGAGTCCTTTTCTATTGGCAGTACTTCTCTACAGGCACTAGACAAGCTGTGTGTGTGCATTTGCCAGCGATGGGTGCAGTTTAAAGCCGCTGAATGCATTCATTAGTAGGGGTGTCCACAAACATTTGGACACCTTCATTTAAGTGGCTAAAAAGTAATATATTTGTGCCTTGTTAATAATTGAAGCTGTTCTATTGTGTCCTTGTCCTTGTCAAGACCATTTTGCTGATGCACACGATTGTTTTTTCTGGATTGTTTTGAAAATATAAACATGAACAACAACAAAAATGTGTGTGACAGATTTCAGCTTTTAAGTTTCCTGTGGAGTGTGCGTGAGTCACTGTACAAGGTTAACTAACAGTGCTTTGCTGCTCTAGGGGGGGAAACATGCCTTTTATGATGTGATATTTAAGATGATGTATTAAGAGCAGTACCCCTAGGCTCAGTACCCTTTCTCTCTCTGTGTGTGTGTGTGTGTGTGTGTGTGTGTGTGTGTGTGTGTGTGTGTGTGTGTGTGTGTGCGTGCATGCAGTGGTGAGTCCAAAGCAGCCGTCTGTGTCTGGACGTCTGGGTGAGCTGAGCGATGTGGAGGACGAGAATCAGAGCGGTCAGAAGACAGGCAAACTGTCGGACATTTACTCCACCACCATCCCCAGTGTGGACAGCGCTGTGGAGTCCTGGGATGGCTCTGGAATTGACACCACCTTCAGCACCCAGGGTGAGCGAGCCAGTGTGTGTGTGAGAGAGCGAGAGAGAGATTATGATAGGAGAGCCTGGGTTATTGAAAGCATTCACAGTTGTATTCAATCCTTAGTCTATTCTTATGACTCGTTATTTTTATGAAAACTACTGCATTTGTTAGGCCTAATTATTTAAGCAAATAGGAGTTATAACCGTAGGCCTTATCACCATGGGCAAGCTTCCAGCTCTATTAATTTTAATAAAGAGTGATCAAGTGTCTTTTGTGTAGTGCTCTCGGTTTAGAGAAATCTCATTTTGCCTTCACTGTGGTAAGGCCAGAGCCGTTTAATTGACTTTTTTTGTCAGAATTTATTCATTAGTATCAGTACAGCATGTTAGCAGCAATGATATGAATGACATCACCGCTAGCTAAATATAGCAATTTCAGATAATAAAAATCTGAAGCAAAAGAAAGTTTTCCCTTTTTCACTTTTCCAGGGCACTTTTTCCAGCGCTTGGACTTTTTAATTGACTTTATTTATTTATTTATTTATTTATTTTCCCCTTTCAGAATGTGCTAAAATATATGACATCACTGCCAGCTGGATTTTACTTTTTTAAACAATGACTATGGAAAACATGGACAGGACAGCGTCTCTCAAAAGTGCGGCAACCACAGGTCTAGCGCCTCTGCTGCCTGGTTGCAGTATTATGTGTAGCTCTGCCCATCCCCATATGTTTTAATGATACAACAGCCCATTTTCTATCTCCAGTGTCTCAATCCAGCAGTCTCTCAGCTATATCATAAGACATTCTTATATCACAAGGCACTTGGGAATGCAGTGATTGACAGCCAGGACCTGCATGGTGGTGCCCTTTCTGTTCATTACATGGAGTTGCTGAGTTATAGTGGAACTTATCCGAGCTGCACTCTTACTGTTGAACCATTTGAACCACTTACTGGACAAACTGGGTATCCAGGGGGGAAATCCACTCAGCTTCTGTACTGAAAGCTCAGTGAAGGCGGTCTGAGACACGCTTGGTCTGGGAGAAGGGAGTGGATCTACGAAATGAGTAGGCAGGTCTGGCTCAGACTTTACAGGTCTCCACAGCACAGAATCTGGTTGCAAATTTGACAACATGACGGGCAGTTCTGGCTTCATTTCTGTAGAGCGAAAGTGTGTCCATGTTTTCGACAGTCGTTTGTTTAAGATGATAAAACTGTTCCGCTGTGGAGCTGTTCCCAGCTCTTGCCCAAGGACTTCTACTGCTGCAGTGTAGAGGGCTTGCCATGCTAGGGAATTGAACCGTAGCCTGCCATGACAAGAATAGTGTTGTTACCCACTACACTGCACCAACCGACAATGAACATCATGATTCAGAGGTCCTATGGGTGCAGTGACCATGCAGTGACCTATTGTTCAGCCTTCAAGAGAAAGTAGCCATAATAACAACACTTCGTCTCTGGCTGCTGACCTTTTGTATAAGCTCAAGTCAGAAGACTGTCATTGCTCTCAATGATCCTCTGAATCGTGCACATCTGCAGTCATCTGCTTACATTAAACCGTCAGATTTCCTCTGAAACCTGCACAGATCTAATACAGGCTTTTATTCTGGAGTGTTTTCTCTGTGGATCAGAAGTATTTGACTAACACTAACATCCAAGGGCGTTGTTACTGAGGTGCCTGGGGTGGCCTTGCTTCTCACTTGGAAGCAAGGTCCCAGCAGATTTCAGACTTCTGCAAAATATATAGATGCCAGTGGAAATGTTAACAAAATGGGTTTTGTTTGGTGCTCTTATAATCCCAAAGCTTAAGCCCATTTCACACCAGATGGGAGACACACACACATCGAGTGCTTTGCAAAGGAATACAAGCAACAAATGTCTTTGTTTGTGTATTGCTTAAATAAACAGTATGTAGACAAAAATTGAGCATAGTGTTTTAATTAGCTGTTAGCAGACCATTCACAGTGACAGATGGCAAAAAGCTTATTGGTATTACAGCCAATTCATTAAAACCACCTCCTTCTTTCTACACTCACCGTCCATCATCTCAGCTCCACTTACCAAATAGGAGCACTTTGTAGTTGTATAATTACAGGCTGTATCCATCTGCTTCTCTGCATAATCTGTTATTGGCCTCCTTTCACTCTGTTCTTCAATGGTCAGGACCCCACAGGACCATAGCAGCTTTTATTATTTGGGTGGTGGGTCACTCTCAGCATTGCAGTGGTGGTGGTTGTGTAAGTACTGTGTGCTGATGCTGATACAAGTGAATCAGACACTATATAAACACTGCGTCCACTCACTGTCCACTCTATTAGACACTCCTACCTAGTTGACAGAAGACAGAAGCTCATCTGCTGCTGCACAGTTTGTGTTGGTCATCCTCTAGTCCTTCATCAGGACGCTACTCACAGGACACTGTATATTTCTAGTTGATGGACTGTTCTCAGTCCAGCAGTAACACTGAGGTGTTTAAGAACTCCAGCAGCAGCACCGCTGTGTCTGATCCACTCGTACCAGCAGCACAACACACTAACACACACTAACACACCACCACCACGTTCGTCAGTGTCACTGCAGTGCTGAGAATGACCCATCACTCAAATACTACCTTCTCTCTGGTGGTCAGTCCTGTGGGGTCCTGAGGTTCAAGGAACAGGCTGAAAGGAGGCTAATAACAGATTATGCAGATAAACAGATGGATACAGTCTGTAATTATAGAACTACACACTGCTCCCATGTGGTCAGTGGAGCTGATATAATGGACATTGAGTGTAGAAACAAGGAAGTGGGCAGTCAGTGTAAATAAATACTTACTTACAGCTCCAGTAGCTTCAGACGTAGTTGTTTGTTGTTATGTTTATTGGCCTAGATTGCATGTTTTTCCGAAAACGCTGCTGGAAAGCTGCATGTTGCACGCATTGTGCGCTTCATTATACGTTACCTTCATGTGCTAGCCGTCATTTTTCTCTTCTCTTTCTGGTTGGATGTAGTCTAAGTGGCTAGTTGGTAGTTATCAACCTGACATAGCGATGTCTCTTAATACATAATGCTTCATAACCCCCAAGCTCTTAACAACCCCTGACCCGCAGCCCTTTCCCACACACACACACACAAACAGCACTGGCTAGCACTAATAATTATATACAATCATCTTCATTACAGTACGACAATACATTATTAGTCTCGTCTGCCCTCTGTCTATGTGGGTGAGCATTTTGTTTTGCTAAGTGGTAAGCGACTGCTAATGTGCGACGGGATACGCATGACTATTAGAAGACCTCATATCAGTAATGTGTTTGAATTGCAATTAGTCTTTTCAGCAAGCGAAGGCCTCTCGTGCGAATCTAATCATCCGTCTCGCAGAGAATGGCGAGCAAGCAGAAATGTTGAGGAAGTGTTCATTTTCTATTAACTGATAATGGCTGGCATCATTATCCCCACAAAGGGACAGTGTTATGTTCTATAAACATCTTAAGGCTGTGAAAGACGGCAATTACATGTAGGTTTTGATAGCCCAAAGCCCTTAGCTACTAATTAGTCTGAGATTGTTGTATGAATTTGCATGTTTAGACTCATCACTGACCATCATACGTGAGCTAAACAGAAGGTCTGTAATTGTCTGCCTCATTTATTCTTGCTTATGTCATTCTAAGAGGTATATAATCTAGGCTTCTGCGGCTGATATTATTGACGTTAGGTGTGTGATGTCACCATTTAAGCAGATCTGTTTGAGATTACTTCACCAATTTGAGCTAGCTCCTTTAAACTACACTGAGAGGGCAAATCAAGGACAGATCTCATGACTTGTCATGGAACGTGGTGAGTAGGGATGTCCCTATCAGGTTAGAGAGCCTATTAAAGCTGAATATCTGCCAATAATCAGATTCCATTTTGTGTTTGTATAAATAATAGTCACACTGTTTAGATCAGATGAGCTGCTGGTTAATTTGTTCAGGAAAATCCTTTTATTTTAGTAGTTTAATATTTTATAATCCAGTCTGACTCTCCTCCCAGCTAGCTAATCCTAGATCCTTTACAACACTGCAGTCTAATCACGTCCTGTGTGTGTGTTTGTAGTGGTACACACTCTGGACTGATATCTCTTGTTGGTCTACTGGAGTGTAATAAGTGGTTTATAGTGGGCGAATGTGCTGTAATTAGGGTTTCTATAGCGTGTGGGTGTGCGTTTGTGTTAGCATTAACATTAGCCTCCACTCGGTTGGTTTGAAAACAAATAAAGGTGTGTGGTTCTCCCGCTGGTAAAACAGAGCGTTTCACTGATAGTTTCATAAGGGTTCAGATATTATGGTCTGTTTTCATGTTCCCATGTAAAATAGCTCCACACTGCAGACTCTCAACTCCTTTATTTACCTTCTGAGAACGTCCACACTGCTGCCGGCTCGGCAATAATGTCTGTTAATGGCGGAACAGGATTGGGATTAACATAGCCGAGACCTGATCCATTGGTCCTGATTCATTGGAATAGATTGGGACACCCCTAGTGGTGATACATCCATCATCAGGGCATCATCACTCTCTTATTGGTCCATATCCATGAGCTGTTGAGGCCAAAAGGCTCTATATTGTACCTTAAAAAAGGGTTCTTTGAAGTATAACATATACAATATTAGAGCCTTTTCAGAAGCCACATATAGCTTTTTAAATAAAGTTCTATAAAGAACCATCTACGAGATGTTTTCCATCATGGGGAACATCTGTTAACTACACAAATAACCATTTAAGGATTCGAAAGCTTTGTTGAGTGGACATGGTTCTGTATAGAACCATTGTTTTTAACCAAAGAGCCCTTATATAATTTCTGAATGAATAAAAAATGGACAGATGTCTGATATTAGTAATGTTAGATTTTTAAGAATAGCATTACAATGATCAGCTGTAACATTGAACATATGAGCATTTAAGGCATGGACTCCACAAGATCTCTGAAGGTGTCCTGTGGTATCTGGCACCAAGACATTGTGAGGTGGGGTCTCCACAAATCACATTCATGAGCCTTAAGTGTCTATGACCCTGTCGCCAGTTCATCAATTGTGCTTTCGGTAGGTACTGACCACCGCATACCAGAAAAACCCACAAGACCTGCCTGATGTTTTGGAGATGTTCCGACCCAGTTGTCTAGCGAGTTTGGTTCTTGTCAAAGTGTCTTGGATTCTTATGCATTTCCTGTCTTTTAAGAGCTGACCGTTCACTTGCTGCCTATTATGTCCCACCCCATGACAGATGCCACTGTACTTCTGTACACTTCACCGGTCACTTCACTGGTACTAATGTTATGGCTGATCAGTGTACGTCACATAGTGTTAGAAACCACCTAAGCGAGTCTGTTTGGGATCGCCTCACCACTAAAAAACAGTTCCTTTTAACTACACTGATGGGGGCAAATCAAGGGCAAAACTCATGGAATGTGGTGATATATCATCAGTGCTGCTCCTTGAGCAGCTCTGCTTATTGGTATCCATGAGCCGTTGAGGCCGAAGCCCATCTTTCTGCTCAGCCCACCTCCCACAGAGGCCTTAACCTTCCCCTCTAACGATTGTGTGTCACCTTCAATCAATTCTCACTTAGAGAGATGATAAATCTCACCCGCTGTACCCCTGATATATACCTCCTCAAGGCTGCCCTCTCCCTCTCTATCCGTAAAAAAAAAAAGAGAGAGACAGCCGCCTCATGTTAAGAGGTTTATACAGAGCACACCCCCCCACCCCCTAGGCACTCCTGCCCTACCTGCTTTTTGTATAGATGTCTGAATCACAGATGTTTACACAGGTATTCGAGACACGCACAAGAAATGGCAAAACTGCCTGCTAAATAATGGATGTGGTGTACTTGCCACAAGTCTGACACTATGTAGGACATGGAGGATCTCATAGGAGTCCATAGAAAAGTCCAGTAGAAGCCTAATTTTGAGCTGAAGGAAAAGGTGCAAATTAGAAAAAGTATGTGGACACCCTATCTGAAATAGTGGATTCATCTTTGTGAGACATTGTAACTGTATAGAGATGGCTGTGCATGGCTAGTAGAACTGGATGCTCTGGAGCAGCCACACATGATCTTAAGACAACTATACTTAGTGGTAAGTGTTTGCTGCAGTGGTATAAAGGCCCCCAATGTTGGGTTGAGTTGAAGCTTAGATACTACTAAACACAAAAGTCATTATGGAGACTTATACACTACACTTCCCCAAGTACTCTTGGAAGTCTGCGTTTCTGCCAGGGAAGGATTGTTCCACCACTTCGGTGCCAGGACAGAAAAAAGTCAGGATGCTAGTCTTCTGTCGATCTTAAAGGATGATGGGTCAAGCCAAGCCGTACTTAAATTTCAGAAGAAAGATAGACAGTCAGATGTCTGGAAACTTTTGGACATGGAGTGTACCATGCGGGCTCTCATCAAGGCTTAGTGCAATTACTTATGGTTTGATCATTTTCGTCCAAGCTGTTTTACTAACAGACTGCTTTGAGACGTCTTAGAAGTCTGTACCAATTGGACCTGGATCCTACATCTGGATCCCACATCTGGAAAGAAATATGTCAGTGCACTGAAGTGATCTGAGCCTCATATCTAATCCTAACCAAATCCATAGTCTCCTTTTGCTGTCCATCATCTAATCTCTAGCTTCCCTCAACTAGCAGACCTCAAACTTCCCTCAGCTTCTGTGATGGATCTAGACAGATTCGGAAGTTGGATGGAATCACAAATTTCCTTGTGCCTAGATGTTATCTCCTTTTTCATTCAGGGATTTTGAGATCTGACTTCAAAGAAAGCTTTAAACTGGATTGAGGAGCAGTGGTGTTAGTATGTGAAGCAGGTGATCTAGTCCAGAACATACTGCTTCTGTTCATGGTCATGTTCATGAATACTGATGGATTCTCTTGTGGCCATTTTCAGAGTGATTTACTGGGTGTCTCTAATGCACACCCTTAAAAAATGGTTCTTCAGCGGTTCTTTAGTGTAAGCAGTGGTTCTATGTACAATGGTTACGTGCCTGATGTCTTGTCTGTTCCATAAAGAACCTTTTAAATGGTTCAATATTTGATTAATGGTTCTATATTGCACCAAATAGGGTTCCCTAGTTGCTACAAGTAAAATATAAGAATATAAATAATATATATATATTTTATATATATATATATATATATATATATATATATATATATATATATATATATATATATATATATATATATATATAATTTTTTTTTTTTTTTTTTTTTTTTTTCAATATTATAAGGGGAGCCTTTTGGCTCCTAAAGGGTTCCACTTTGCTTCACACTGATTACACAAGTCACCACCCAAGAATTATTCTGGGCTCGTTCTGGGAAGGGGCTCATCATTGCTGGTTTGCTGTCATGCAGTAGAGTTCCCTATGGACTGTGGATCGGTTGTGCAGTTTGGAACATCACTTTTCTGCACACCTTTTTGCAAAATGCTAGAAGCTACGTTTATCTGGAGCCAATCTGGAAAAGATTTATAGCCATGCAGGTGCCAGGAGCAGATAGCTTCTACACGCGCAGCAGACCACACCTCAGTCTGCTTGACGCAAATGCTGGAGCTATTTCAGGAGGTCCACAGATTGCTCCAGAGCTCCAAAACAGCCTTCACACCTGACCAAACATACCCTCTCTCAGAGCCAGCACTCCTGGGTCCAAGTAAACAAGGTTATGTGAAAACTCCATTAGAAAGAATCTTATATTAATCCTCAAAATGGTATATTTTCAAGGGATTTTAACAACAGCGGAACCCTTTCTGGTGCAACGTAGAACCTTTTCTTTAGAACAAATTAAACTAGAGCTGTCTGAGCATTTAAATAGACTGACATTTACTAATAAACCCTGGGAAAAAGCTTTTTAAGGACTGTGGTATATAACCTTTACGTTATGTGGAGGTTCTGTAGACCTAAAAATGGTTCTACACACTCGTACCTCTCACTTACAAACTATATGAAGCATTTTTAAAGGAGCCAATCATCAAGATCATCTTTAGGGATTTTCTTTTAGCATTGTGTGGTGTGGGGGTGATCGCTAGAGTAACAGTGTTCTCTCTTTCTCTGTGTGTGTATCTCTGTGTGCATGGACCCGTGTTCCAGCCCCTACAGGCTTCCAGGCGTCTGGCTACAGCTTCCACAGCCACGAGTGGAGGAACGCCAAAGCAAGCCGGGGCAGTCTCTCTCCGGTCAGCAGCAGCCGTCAGAGAAACAACATCCTGCAGGACCTGGGCCTCAGTGATGATGAGTGGGACAGACCCACGGCTAGCGGGTAATTTACCACCGGCACAACCGTACACACATGATGCATAAGGTAGAGCAAGGGAACCTTTCAGGACCTGAAGCTCAGTCTGTATGCTGGAACTGTATTTGATGTCAGACTTAGCCTTGTGGTGTTAGTTCATGGGAGCAGGAAGTCCAAGTAATTTTAGCTTATATCCATTGATTCATTTGTTATGACGTTGATTCAATGTAAAGCAAAACTGCTGTTTTCAAATGATGTGAACGAAAAAAGTAATAAAAAGCAAATCGAGTTAGGAGGTTTTGCTATGACAGCAAAGTTAGATTAGCATGTGGGATTGTGCACTGACTGACAAGCTGAGAGCTTTTATAAAGGCTAATAGGCACTTCTAATTCAAGCACATTCAGAATGTCATACAAAGCCTTTCTCAGAAAAATATGTAAGTCATATTTTTCCCTTTTCTTCTCCTTTTTTCTGCCATTATAATAAGTTGAAACATCCCCAAGAACAGATTTCCTCACCGAACTAAACTGCACAGATGGCTAGCTCGTGTTTATCACAGATTTGAAGCTGAAAAGATAATTATCTGTAGTGAAAGAAGCTTGATTGCTGGTTTATGTTAAAATAAAACTGCTGAAGATATTAAAACCAATTTGAGAAGCAGCCAGCTTATGCCTTTCAGAATTCGAAGGCATTTTTTCTGAAGGGATCTTTAACTTGAACAGCATTACAGGAAATAATCTGAGGTGTGTAAATTGATCTTGGCATCTGGGTTTGCTCATAAATCTTCTGACATTCCGCTGAGAGTATCTAACAGCGATCTTTCGAAAGGAAGAATATGAAATGGAGTCAGAACATCACCAGCAGCGTCAGTGGAACAGTGAGGAGTTTGTAATTTACTGTGTTTACAAAATGCAGAGGTTTCACTGATACTTTGTCCAGTAAAGTGAGCAAAATAAATTTCCCACTGTCAGTCTAAATACATGCACCGATCAGCCATAACGTTAGCACCACTGACGGGTTTCCTGGGGAAAACCGTTGACTTGTCTTGTATTCATCCACAGTGGCAGGCAGGTCTTATGAGGTTTTTCTAGTATTAAGTGGAAAAAGTACCACAACCAGTAAACCAGCAACAGGGTCATAGGTACCTAAGACTGATTGATGCACATGGAGGCCCCACCTCACAATTTAAAGGTCACCACACCACAGGATGCCTTCAGAGGTCTTGTGAAGTCCATACCTTGAATGGTCAGATCTGTTGTAGAAGCACAAGGGGGACCTACTCTGTGCAGATGATACTGTGCAACTGTTCTAGATATCTGTGGAAATTAGAATTATATAGCTCTTGGAGAAATATGGAACCAAGCTTTGTTTTTTAAACTACCTCACAAGATCACAACTAATTTCTTAAAAATGAGAAATTCTGAGAAGTTTTTTTTAAATATATATACTGTTTTTATGTTTACCTGCATCTGTTCTAATGGAATCTGGAGTTCTTACAAGCAAAATATTTCAAATGTGCTAAAACATCTATATATCGCCATCACACAAAAGCCTTGCATCTCCAAAATGGCAACTTTACAGGAGAAAGCCTTTTTGTTCTTTACATAAACTTTCAATGGAAGTTATTCCTAGTAATTTTGGAGCATTTCAATAGGTGTATTAGTCATTACATTGACGGAAAGTAAAGAACAACTGCCAGATCCAAACTCTTTGCATGACAGCGACATAATGCTTGCCATCAAAGCTTCTGAATTTGGAAGAAGAGAGAACTTATTGGAGCATCTCTACATGTCAAAGGCTTAATCTGTTCAAAAGCTCTCAAAACTAGGTCAATTTTAGTAGATCCCGACACTTACTATAGTACTAAGCAGCTTCCTTATCTCTCTTTATCCTACTGCAAGAATCCCCATTGAAACATGAATCTAAAAAAGTATCTCAGATGAAGTCCAGGCCATTAACGCTCTTTTTAAAGCAGTGCTAATGGCATTGCTCAGCGGTGAGACACAGAGCACTGAAAACCATTGTGTAGTGTCTGAGTCTGATTCTGGAGACCTACCTTCGTGCAGAGTCTAGCGCCAGCTGTAATCTGCCACACTTGATCCAGCTGATTAATGTCTGCAGTGGTTCTTGATTGGCTGAATCAGGTTCATTAATGTTAGAACTGTAGGTAGAATTATTTGCCATTTGCTTTTCAAAGACTGAGCGAGGCATTAATACCAGTGGAGAACTTGGGAAAGTCGTTGTTATCTGAGTGTGTGAGTTGTGACGTACCACCATTCTTTGGCTACTGTGTGAAGTGTAGCAGAACAAATGGATAACTAATAATGGGCCTATGAGGAGTATAATAAATACCACTGTCCGCTTCAATATCACATGGGCATGAATGATTGGAACATCAATCATACCTGTAGTAAATAGACAGGCCCTATCAGCAAGCGATAATAACTTAATTGTGTTGCAGTAAGTCATTGTTCATTGCGATGTCATTAGTCTGTTGCAGCAGATGTACACACTGTGCATTCATCACATTCATGTACCAGTTGACAAGGACCAGGCAAAGCAAATTACTGGTGGTTATGATTGGATGATCATTAATGAGCACAGAAAGAGAATAAAGAAACAAAATGGTTCAGTCTGTTTTAAGGGCCACATAAAAAAGACATACCATTTATTTATTAATTTATTTTATTCAGATTTGGAACGAATGCAGAGGATTATTACATTACCTTGTGTTATGTTCAACACAAAAAATAGTTTTTTATTTTTATTCCTTTAACTGATTAGAAGTCCTTTTTTAAGAGCCAATGAGGGCTGTCCAAACGGAGCTGACCGATATTTAATATTGGATGGCTGATACTGATTTTAAGGGTTTAAAAACTCTGATAATTAATAATATTCTTAGATATAATTTTCATTATATTATTATATACTGTAATTTTAATATTTTGGTAGGTAAACTGTGTTTCATTAACACACACTGGTCAGCCATAACATTAGCACTACTGATGGTAAAGTCAAACACATTGATGGTCGTCGTCTACAGCGGCATCTGTCAAGGGGTGGATCTACATATTAGGCAGCAAGTGAACAGTCAGATCTTGAAGGTGTTAAAAGCACGCAAAATGGACAAGCATAAGGTTTTGAGCCACTGGACACGAACCAGAATGTAAACATCTCCAAAACATTAGGCAGCTCTTCTAGGGGTTTTCTGGTATGCAGTGGTCAGTACCTACTACCTAAAAGTGGTCTAGGAAAGGACAACTCGTGGAAAAAGTGACAGGGCCATGGTACCCTAAGGCTTGTTAATGCAATCCATGAAGGCCCCACCTCTTAACTTCCAGGACTTGATTATGTCTTGTTGCCAGATACCACAGGACCCTTTCATGGGTCTTCTGGAGACAATGCCTCGAGTGGTCAGATCTGTTGTGGAGGCAGAAGGGGGACCTACTCCAGTATTAGGCAGGTGGTATTAATGTTATGGCTGATTGGTGTATATGACAGTTATATATATGACAGACTCAACTGGGATGTTAAAAATCAGATAAACAGCAGACATGAAATAAAATATTGCATCGCTAGTGGTCCACGTTATCAGCCAGCCGATATATTGGTTGAGCCCAACTCCAAAAAAGTACCTTAAACTTTGCAGCAAAGTAGATCTCCAGTAGAAGGGTTGGTGACCATTGCTCTAAAGCAGATGTGTGTGCGTGACCCTGTTGATTGAAGCTGCCTCTCCATTACCTGCAGAGCCGCCACGCTGCCCACTGGCCTTATCTCAGACAGCAGGTGAGGCTCAGTGCCTTGTGCACCTCCTAGTGTCTGCACCGCTTCCCAAATGGCCCCTCACCCCATGCCACCACTTCCCCGCGGGCATCACCGCCCGGCATAACTTCACCATCTGTGTGTAATCAGCTACACTGGACAGTGTGTCTCTTGTGTGTCTGTTATTTTTCGAGCCCCGCCTCCACTGCCAGTGCCTGCACAGCCCCATTGGTCGTCTTCAGCGCTCATCACTGTGGTGCCTGCCTGCTCATTGGCTGCTGTGGTGAGCGGTGGGCAGAGCTTTAATTGTCCTCTGCTTGTCTTTGGCAGGTTCACCGTAGGCCATGACGGGACGGAGCCAGACCAGGAGGAGAACTTCTGGTCACAGGCGCTGGAGGATCTGGAGACATGCGGCCAGTCTGGGATCCTCCGGGAACTTGAGGTAACATACTCACCAACACACTCTCATAGACCCATAATTCATTCTATCACCTAGCTATGTCCATTCTTGTCCTTTAGCATAAACAGTGATGAGAAGTCATGGCTATCTGTCAGTACAACTCAGTTTACCACTATACCAGTGGTTGCTAATCCTGGTCCTGAAATACTCCTCCAGTTTCCTGCTCTAACACAGCACCTTCAGCTGAAGAAGTAAGCCTACTTTGCATGTGCCCACGGCCCTGACCACTGGGAAACCGTCAAGAGAACCTTCAAAAATCCAGAGAAGCCATCTTAGGGAAGTGTGGAAGAGTGGCCACAATTAAGGAGAGGAACAGCTAATGATATAGGAGTGCCCAATCCTGGTCTGGGTGGTCCATCACCCTGCTAGTTTAGCTCCAATCCTAATGGAAATACATCTGATCCAGGTAATGGATCATCTGAATATTAGAGGCAGCTGTGCTGGATTGAAACTCTCCTGGGTGGTAGCTAGATTTCCTCGACCTGGATTGGACACCTGGAGCCCTGTTTTTCCAGATGTTCAAGCAAGATTCCTGCCAAAAACCCAGGACCACAGGACCAGGGTTGGCAACCAGCACACTATATGCACCCCCAACACCCATCACCACCCACCCCCCGTCCATACACGCATGTCGTCACATCTTTAGTTTTGTGTAACTGCTCCTTCTCTTTCCAGGACAAGCCAGACAGGCTTCTGACTAAGAGAAACCTGGCCATCTTGGTACCCCTTTCCTTTTTTGGGCTTCCTCTCTGCTTGTAGCGCTGTAGCACCCTGGTGCTCTCCCTGTGCTGCTGGGCTCAGTGTTTCACGCTGGGGGCCTGCTGGGGGGGTGGTGTGTGGTGTGGTGTGGTGTTGTGGGAGGGGGGGGCGTTGTCCTTACATACAACCATTACTGGCATCCACTTCACATCCTGGGGGTGCATTCAAAAGATAGAAGCAACTAATGAATGCAACAGAATATGTCTTTGATATATGTCTGTCAAAGTGGGAGAGCAAATCTCAGCTTCTTAAACCTGTGAAGACATTTAGGTCTACCATCAGCTGTCAGAGCTCGTGATTGATGCTGTTTCTTATTCTAGTCAGCCTCTTAGAATATGAGGTGACTCACTTGCTTTTGCTCTCATATCACGTCGAATCAGCATTTGCTGTGATTAATTCTGAGAGCATTTTCCGAATACCAATGGATTTGGCTTAAGATATACACTCACTGAGCAATTTATTAGGAGGACCTTAACACCTACTCATTCATGCAATTATCTAATCGTCCAGTCATGTGGCAGCAGTGCAATGCATAAAATCATGTAGACATGGGCCAGCAGCTTCAGAATCATCCCCATCAGAATGGGGAGAAATGGGATCTTGAGCATGGCATGATTGCTGATAATAAAGAAAAACATCCAGTGAACAGCAGATCTGCAGATGAAAAAAAAGCCCTGTTAACGAGGAGAGATCAACAGAAAATAGTCAGACTAGTTGGAGCTGAAAGAATAGCAGATGTAACCGAGATAACCACCCGCTGATGAGCAGAAAAGCATCTCAGAATGCACCTATTTCCTACCTTGGGCTACAAGGCCATGTCTGGTTCCACTCAGCCAAGTCCAGTAAGCTGAGGCTGCAGTGGTAATAGGCTCACCAAAACTGCTCAGTTGAACGCTGGAAAAAATCATAGCCCGAGTCCCGATTTCTGCTGAGGCACACAAGTTCAGAATTTGGCACCAAGAGGAATGTTTCCAACATCTTCTGGAATCCGTGCCATGAGGAATTAAGGCTGTTTTGAGAGCAAAGGGAGGCACTGTGCTGTATTAGTGTAGAGTTCCTAATAAACTGCTTGGTGAGTGTAATCCCACAGGTATTTCTAACAGGCCGACTGCAACGGCCTGTCTAGGGGTATGTTTGGAGCCACTATAAGAATTTGTTCAGCTCACTATAGGAATTTGATTAGGCTGTTTCTAAAGAGGAATTCCACTGTATAGTTCAATTGATGCGATGTAAATAAAGTTATTCAGAGTGGTTCGATGTGAAATAAGTGATTTTAGAGAAATGCTGATAGACAATATATAGACAAAAGTATTGGGACACCAATATACCTGTTCGTGCATTGGTGTTTTTTTATTAGTTTCAAAATCAGTAGTATCTGGAGTAACTGTGTCTACTGTCCAGGGAAAGCTTTCTACTAGATATTGGAGCATTGGTGTGAGGATTGGATTCCATTCAGCAACAAGAGTGTTAGTGAGGTCAGGATGTTGGATGATCACCACCCAACTCATCCCCACCTTATCCCAAAAATACTGGATGGAGCACCATCCATCATTCCAGAGAACACAGCTAGTTCTGCTGCTCCACAGCTCAATGCTGGGGGCCTAAAAGCCCTTTAGCCCTCGTGTTAGATATGAGGCATTATGACAATAGGTTCATGTCTATCTGCTCCAGACTGTCCTATTCTATTGGCAGTGCTTCTCCACTGGGACTAGACAAGCTGCATGTGTGTGCATTGGCACTGGGTGCAACTTAAAGTAGCTGAATGTATTCGTTAGAAGGGGTGTCCACAAACATTTGGACATATAGTGTAGATATAGAGTAATGTTGATAAAGGGTTAATAGTGGGTGCTATTTTGTCTTACCACACCCATCAATCACCACTGCTGTTCCTGTTGAATGGCGCATTTCCCATCCAACCACTCTGAGTGATTTGGCTTAAATCCGATGACGCTTGGTCAGTGGAATTCCCCGTTAATGTCAGTTGCTCTGTGGAAACAGTGAAATCAGGAGGTCCCAGAGTAAACCGAATGTACCCTTGGGCTCTAATTTGACTTGAGAAAGTGTTTGCCTTTGGTTAATGTCTCTAGTGTGTTACACTGTGTTTACAAAAAAAAAAAGAAGGGCAAAATCAAACACAGGGGTGGGAAGCATTTGTTAGCTGGAGGTGACAGAATAGGTTTTTGTGCAGCGATGCATGACTACATGTTGTCGTTCGTTTTGATCGAAAAAAGAAATGCATCACCTTGGTGAGATGGAGAGTTCAGTTTCCACTGACATCCATCGCTAACCTGGAATACAGTTCAGTACAGTTTGGGTGAGAGCCACTCAGAACTGTCCAGTGATGCAGGTCTGGAGAACTTAGCATGATGTGGGTTCATGCAAAGCATGATGGGAGAGCCACTGCAAGGCTTTTTTTTGTCTCTTTTTTTTTCTTCCTTTCAGTCTTGTGTAACCATCTCTTCCTAAACTGGGCTCTCTAATGTTTGAAGGACTTTCTCGCTTCAAATGACGCCATTAAACACGTCTGTAATGACCGAAATGCATCCGAGTTGTAAACTGTGCGTGTGACTAGTCATTGCCATGGCTTGCCATGGTGGAACTCTCTGGAATTGTTTCGTACTGGGTGTTCATCTCCTGTCTGCTACAGTGCATGATAGCACCAGTGTTTGTGCATCAGTCTTTTAATGAAATGAGGAATGATGTTGATGAAGAAAGCAGGGGGTTTAATCTGTCATTGTTTTTGTTTTTCTTTCTTTTCCTGTCTGTCTTCCCAAAAAAGGGATTTTGTGAAAAGAGAGTTAGATAATGCAGTAGTCCATCATATCTGTCTGTGTGTGTGTGTGTGTGTGTGTGATAACATTTACCTCATATTCTGAATATGCAGACATGCATACTGACCAATCCATGCAAAATCAGGGAGCATGTTCTATTCATTGTGTTGTCTGTAATGAGCCCCTCTGAGCCTGCTCTGTTTCTGTGCTTCCCCCTCTGCTGCACTGTAGGCCACCATCATGTCTGGGAGCACGCTCAGTCTGAACCACGACCCTGCGCCCACGCGGAGCCACCTGGGCAGGCAGGCCAGCTTCCAGGAGCGTGGCAGCAACAGGCCTCAGTACACGCAGGCTAACCGCAGCAACACACTGCCCAGTGATGGTGGCCGCAAGGCCTTTGCCATGAGGAAGATGAAGCAGGAGATCAAGGACATCATGTCGCCGAACCCAGTAGAGCTGCACAAGGTAGCCACATAACACTGAATCACTCACTCACATTTATCAGCCCGAAGATTCTCCATAACAAGGAGGCATTAACACTCAGGTACCTTTGGCAGACATCACTGAAAGGGAGGAAACCTGCAGGAACCCACACTAGCACCACAGTGGACCTCACAAGTGCATGACAATGTTAATCCTATGCTATGCAGGGTATACCCAGTCCTGCTATCAGACCGTGATTATTTCCATGGTAATAATATTTTAGCTAGTTTGTGGAGATGACAAGCAGATGAAAAAGTACAATGAATGATGCTTGGTCTATAAGTAATCAGTACTGATGAATCCAGGTGCTCCCAAAGGCTTTGAATGACCTGAATTTCTGTATTGAAGTCTAATAAACGGTGGTCTGATCAATATCTAAGTCACAATTATAGACAATTATAGACAAACACAATGTATATACAATATATAATTATACAATTATAGACAAACACAACCAAACTAATGACAAATCAGTGTAGCCTTTGTGTGTTATTGATTACATTGAGTAAATGTCTGTGAACCCTTAAATTTATTAGTAATCAATGCTGAAAATCCAGGTACTTCTAATGGGTTCACTTACATTTGTTTTGCAATTGTAAGTTATGTTTTTGTAAACGTGGATCAGTAGTCATGGTCTTAGTTGAGCAAAGCTTAGCATGATGTAAACCCATGACCCAGGTCTATGTTGGCTGGACTATTCAAGGATTTTTCATGATTTAGACATCATATATTCTGAGTGTTTGCTGCATTTTGTGGCTTTTTCAGCTGTACCACAAACATGATGACAGCTTTTTGACGACAAAACAAACATTAAGTGACAAAAGCTGAAAGAGATGCACTTTGCAGAGATGAGATGTGCATAAAAGAATAAAATCAGACAATGCAGGCATGCATGTAAACAGGACTATGACCATTTTTCACTTTTTGACATAATGTGAGTTATTGCGAAGATGTTCTTTACCTTGTTTCAAAATTTCATGAAGAATTGACCAATAGAAATGCTCCAAAATGAATAAAATCTTTTCACATTGACTTCTATTGAAGGTTAAGAACTTGTTTTTCCTACTCCAGAAAAAGTTGCCATTTTAGAGATGGCAGGGTTTTGAGTGACAGCAGCGATATTCAGTTCTTGTTAATGTATGGTTTCTTAGGCTAAAGACGTGGCTGTTGTAAGCGTGCAAATATTGATACAGACACTGATGTTGCATTTCTTTCTTTCATTCAGTTTCTAAAACGAATCTGTACTGATGACCCGGTTAAAAGCTCTGTAACTGTGCATGGCAACAAATGCCTGACCTCCATCTTTATCCTGTAGGTGAGTTTGTTCAAAGAGTCAGAGCTCGAGGACTTTGGCTTCAGTGTGTCTGACGGACTCTTGGAGAAGGGCGTCTATGTCAACAACATCCGTCCAGGGGGGCCTGCAGAGGTGGGCGGGTTGAAGCCCTACGACAGGCTGCTACAGGTAGGCCATGACCTTACACAGTGTTAAGGACCTGATGTGCACCTCTGTGCTTGATCTTACTTGATCTGAGCTCTCATAAAATTCCATAAACATAAAAACAAAACAAAAGAAAACAATTATTGGGAAGAAAACATTGCCAAGAACTTCATCTTGTTTGGATAAGACAGCAAAAGACCAACCAACAGGGGAAATAATGCAGTAGGTCAATGGGCAATGGATCTTCTCATGTAGCTCGAGAAACCAAAGGTCTCATTAGCATAGTGGTCTGATCTCCCTTCCCCTTTCTGTGATTGAAGTGCAATGAATCTTTTGTGTATATGTTAACAGCCTCCAATATTTGCAAATGTTACCATGCGTTTTATAGAGGTTATTGTAGTGCATGCTCATAAATCTTATGATGGATATACCAGCTGTGAACTGTGACTTTTAGACTTTTAGATTTTAGTTCAGGCTACAAATGTCAAAATGCAGTCAAAAGAAGAAAATCAAAGCTGTACAATAATGCAAATCTCTGCTACACCCTCTATGCAATTCTAGTAGTACTGTTAGAGCTAAGCAAACGACAAAGCATTTTTGGGTGTTCTAGTTTATATTAATTCTAGTTTATACACAAACATTCAAAACTTTCCATGTTTTACAGAAGCTTTTAACAGACATCAGTATACAGTATTTTACCTTGTATGTAGCAGTTTAACAGTAACCCTTTTAGTAAACATTCCTGGTACAAAGCTGCCACCACTCATTTCCAAAAAGTTTCAGATTTAAGGTTACACTATCAGCTGCATTCACAGTTAGTGACTTATCGAAAAAAAATATTCTTTCTAATGTATTTGGTTGATTTCTCTGCCAGTTTCTAATTGTGTAGTGGTTAATCTGACACAATGACTGGAGAAAACATGGACAGAAAAACATCTCAAAAGTAAAGCAACCACAGGTTTACTGCGTCTGCTGGTTGGTTGCAATATGATGTGTAGCTCCATCCATCCCCATATGTTTCAGTGCTAAACCATCTCATTTTCCTCCTCTAAACTAATCTAATCTCCAATCTCCAGTGTCTAATTCCAACAGTTAGTTTTTTCCTGTGCTAATATTGGCCCATTTTTTCCCTCCCAGATATCATATCAATAAATCGTTATTCTGCTATATCGGAGGGCGGGTCTATGCTTAGGAATTAAGTGATTGACAGGTAGTACCTGCATCACATCCTTTCTGTTCATAACGTGGAGTATCCGAGTTGTAGTGGAACTTACATGAGCTGGTCTTTACCTTGTGTACTAGCAGTGTCTAGCCTGACCTTACTAAGCATGTTCCTTCAATGTCCCATCACAGATCAACCATGTCCGGACCAGGGACTTTGACTGCTGCTTGGTGGTTCCTCTCATTGCGGAGTCCGGGAACAAACTGGACCTGGTCATCAGTCGGAACCCAGCGTCCATGCCACCCTCTGAACTCAACCAGCTGCCCAACGAGGAGCTGGCAGGCTGGACTGACCCTACCGAGCCCCTCCCACAGTCAGGAGCAGGACAGGAGGCCGCCCAGCAGAACTCCTTGCTGGCAGGGGTGGATGACAGAGACCCCAACAAGACCTTATAGCAGAGCCTCCCCCTCCCCTCCTCCCCTCCTCCGGCGCTGGCAGACGAGTGCTCCTCATGGTGCTAACTGAACCCCTCCCGACCGCTCCCCACCACCTGCCGGGAGTGAGCGGGAGCCTGTCCGTGATATAGCACACCCAGTCTCTTCCCTGAGCCTGAGCCAGAGCATGAGCCACACTGACTGGGAGCGTTTTGACTCATGTGGAAATGACACTTAACTAATGGAGGAAGACCATACTGACCTCTTGAAATACTGAACTGGGAAAAAAAAGTGACGAGAGAATCGGAAAAATCGAAACAGTGCCATCCCTCATTTTTATTGCCAATAAACTGAACTAGTTTTAAGGGAAAAAAAATCATAAAAAAACACAAAGCAAAAGAAGAGAAGAAGGGAAACCTCGAGACGTACGTTTACACATGATGTAGGACTAGACTAGACTGGACTGGCTGGCCTCTCTGTCTGTGTGTGTATGTGTGTGTGTGTATTTGAGAACGCTCCTTATGTGAGCTTTCTCTGTGCGTGTGCGTTCTTATGGACTTTCTTCTATGAGCCTAGACCAGAGCGATGCTCCACGCGCTCTGTTTTTGGAAAAGTCCCTTGTCTGAACCTCAGCTGTGTCCACCTTGTACCCTGGAAACGGTTCCTCTAGCTCCATTCTTTTGTAGCGCTGAATTCCATACGTGTGTACAGTGAACACCCCTGTTAAATCCTCACAAGTGATGCCAAGGTCTGAGTTCCCTGCCTTACTCACTCAGCGGGAAAATAAAAAAAATAATAAAAAAAGAGTTTGGCACGAGCTCAGCACAAGCGAATCCGATAGCCATTTTCCAAAACATGGCAAAAAAAAAAAAAAAAGAAAAAAAAAAAAAGTGAGTCAGCCTGAGTGGGTTGGGTAGCATAATGCATGAGACCTTTTTCTGAACTACTTTGTAACGGTAGACTACGTACTGTTGTACACAAAAAAAGCGAACTTGGCTACATGTAGTTTAAAAAAGAAAACCCTCTGAATAACACAAAGGCCATCGTTTTTATTCCAGGTGTCGCTTGCTGGTATAAACACTACTACGTTTGGACCTTGATTTCACATTGAATTAGGAGGCTGGTTTTACCGTGATACTGAAAGGGTGGTATCTGAGGCACCTTATCTTAGAATTGGACAGATTTCTATTTTTCTTAGTAGAGGAAAGTGATTTTTACGTGAGCAATCGTGAGCAAATGTATGCAATCTGAGTGAGCAGTGCTTGGAGAGAAACACCCATTGTGAAAGAGATGATGTATTTTGGTTGGAAAGAGGCGTTTTGATGTACACAGTAGGTCTAGTTAAACCCCCAGGCATGTGTTCCATTTCGGGAGAAGTCGATTGCTAGCACCACAAAGCAGAGACCAAATATCCGCTCCACGCTGTCCTAAATTGGGCCTCCTACCAGATTTAGCGAACGGAAACATGACACGTCGCTTCTGAGCAGTGGTGGCATCCGGGGAGAGTTGGCCAATAAAGGCTGTAGAATAATACAGAAGTCCTCGTTCTGGAGTTCGTCTTCAGACCACCGCCGATTTGTAGCCGTCAAGATCTTCACTCCTCTTTGACGTACAGTGCGCGGAGGCTGCTCCCATTCTAACATCACTCCGAGGGGGGGAAAAATAGCAGTTTTTTAAAAAGTGTCAAGCATGAGGCTGTCAACACACACGAGGCTCAAAGCAACTTCTAGACTATACTCCAACCCTCCCCACCCACCCCACCCTGGTGTTTAAGTGAATATGAACTTATACTAATCTACTGTATGTGGTAATGGTATGGTTTTGTATGTTTAACTGTTTTATTTTTTTCAGAGGGTGAAAGCCCAAAGGGTGTACAAATCATTTGTAAAGAGAAAAAAAAAATAAGACGACGACAGTGGCACTTGTGTGTTAAATGAAATCATGTGAGAATGGGGTTTGTCAGGTGAGTTGCCCACCTACCATACACGGTAGAACATCACGGAAACATACTTCACACAAAAAAACTGTAGCTCTGTTCATAATAATAATAATGATGATGATGATCATAATAATAAAAAAAAAGTTCACGAATAAAAGAAAAATAACAAAGTGTCCATAAGCGAGACGCCTGTGGCAACACATCTCTTCACCCACCTGTGTGTGTAAAATCGTGGCTTTTGATGAGTGATGTTACCCTTGTCGTCCGTGCTCACACGCCCCGTCTACTCACTATTTGAAATGGCACGTAGCAGTCCAATCTAATTACCGGTCATAATCCCATCAGAGGAACACTCACATAGGGGTATCTTTTACAGAGACTGTTTTCGTTTGTTTTCTATGGTTCCTTCAGGTACGGGTTCATTCCCCAAAAATCTCATGCACTGGATTTGAGATTGCTGGCATTCTGCTGGCATTCTGCTGGCATTCTGCTGGCATGCTGACGTGTCGCACACTGATTTCTGACGAGCGAGGCCTGATTCAAGAGCAGGTTTTCACTGTAAGCGCTGTGTCGTCCGATACGTGGCTTTGTCCGTGACTTACGTTTGACATGACATCACTGTGTTACTGCAGATAATATGGAGTCACATGCAAAAACGGTTTAACTTGGTTTCTTTTTTTCTTCTTTTTTTGTCGGCGTTGTTGTTTCTGATGCAGTTGATCTCATTTTTATGTTCCTTTTGTGGAATCATCGAAGTGGATTTAAGCACTGCCAATTAAAATAGTGGGTATCCATTTTCAGTGTATGATGAATTAATGAATCAATTCCACAGTTATGTCCCTGAAATATTGTATTTTTATTTCTAATGGACAGGTATTATGAGCTGTAAAGTATTTTTGTACAAATTTAATACTTTGTTAGCATGATATTTATCGTCTATGTATAACTTTGGGGATTCCTACAGCTGTAAACCTTTGTATGGCCAACAAAAAGAGAAACAATAAAAAGATATACAGAGTGGGCACATTGTGGTGCATAGTGATTTGTATATGTATACACCCCCCCCCCCCTTCTCTATCTCGATCAGCCATAACATTAGTACCACAGTGGGAAAAACATAGGAGCAGGACAGGTGGACAATGCATACACATGGGCAGGCATAAGAATCTGAGACTCTTTGATCAGAACGAGATGTGTGATGGCTTATCAACTGGACAGATTAAGGAGCTTCCTAGGTCTAATTTTAAAGGCTAATGTTTTTGACCGTACCTCCTATTACACCTTCATTGCCATTCATAGCTCTCCAGCTTGGCCTTTTTTTTTTTTTTGACTATTCAGTTTGGAAGCTGTAGCCTCTGGTACTTCAGCCCTACCTGCAGTTTTAGTATGAGCCCACCCCCTGCTGGTCAGTCTGACCCTTTTCAATAACAGTCCGAGAACAGCCAGAGCCAACGACTGTGTTCCAGCCAGTAGAAACAGCCAGTGCATTGTCCTGCTGGAAAGAAAGATGACAAGAACGGTAGGTAATCAGTACGGTCTCAAGAATCCTGTAAGAACTACGATGCAACAGGCTTATGGGCCTGCTCATGTTCAGGGATCATCCTGACCCCTAGATTTCAAGATTGCTTTTTGAGCCGCACAAAAGGAGAGAGCATTTCAAGGAGACTCGGACGTCTGTAAGCCTGCGGTTGGGAGATCTCTTGACGTGTCTTGACTTCAAGGACCTAAGAACCTCTGCTCTGACAGGTATGGCTGTGTGTGGATCATGGTTGGAAGAAAGGTATGGGACTGTATGAAAGCCACAAGGTGAGGTGATGGGACAGGAGTGGCGTGGAGGAAAACGCACAGCATCAGATTCTGGAACCTAGTTCACTGCAAGCAGGAATTACAGTGGTGTATATTATTCTCTGAAGAGGCGAAAATATAACACGATGTCAGAAAAGCACATCCAATCAACCACTACATGGTAGGACGTTAAGGAGTTGATTGTTCAGCAAAAGCCTGAAGAGACTTGGATGGGTTTTTTGTGAATTCCTGCAGAGCAAGCAAACAATAACAGCTCTGTATTAGAGAAAACCTTAGATGACGGTTTGTAAAGACTATATGTGAAAAATGCGGAGGCACAACAAACAGGTTCAACTTCAAATGAATTTGTGTCACAATTTATAGTCATATGATTCAACAATACAGAAAAGTATGGAAATTATATCTATATATTGATGATAAAATCAACCAGGAATACAAATGTGCATTAATTTACGTCCATTGCATGTACTGCATATTACCATTTGCTGTTAAAAAATTGCACCAATTATAATTTTTCATTTTTGGTTATCATTTTTGGAGACTGAAGCCAGGCCTCATCATGTGACAGTTTTTGTTTGTTTGTTTGTTTGTTTGTTTGTTTTTTGCTGGTAGCTGGTCTCCAGTGGTCAAAGCTGTTTTTTCATAGCTATGGTGGTTGAGAAGCTGGTCATCCTGGGAAATACATCCTCTCTGCTGCTAAAAAAAAAAAGCTGTGTACGTTTACCATCTTACACTATATGTCCAAATATCTGTGGACACCCCATCTACATTGCACTATTACTGACACAGATGTGCAAATGCCCCTATTGCCAATAAAATTAGACTCTCTGGAGCAGATAAGCATGAACCTGTTGGCACCATGCTGCCTAATGCCAGGAATGGTGTAGAGGGGTATATATAAAGCCCCCCAGTATTGAGCTGTGGAGCAGTGGAATGATGGTTGGTGCTCCATCCAGTACTTTTGGCATGAGGTTAGGCGGTGATCATCCAACGTTCTGGCTTTACTTCTTCTCACTAAATGCCCCAGAGTCCAGTAATCTAGAAAGCCTCTGGGCAGTAGAAACGGTGACTCCAACAAAAGCAGAATCAACTCCTTTATGGAAGAAACAATAAATGAGCAGGTGTCCCAATACTTTTGTCCATATAGTGTATCACTAGTGGTCACTAGTTTTCTGGTTTGCTGGTTTGGATGTTATAGTCATGCTGGTTGACCAGCCTGGTGTGGACCCTTTGCTGGTTTGTAGCTGAACTGGTCATCTAGCTTAGATTACCAGTTTGACCACATTAGCATATTTTTTAAGATTGTTAAGTGTGTGTGCACTTAGGTCATCCACTGCCACCATTAGCTATGTAGTTGACTAAACTTTCTGTGTGTGCTGATAGTCTCTCACTGCTTGCAATGAAAAATGCTAGCGCTAATTAAATATGTATTATTATAAACATCAACTCAAAGGTGGCGATCCAGGTCCAGAAAGTAAAAATCCACGCCAGGATTTCCTCCATGCAGTTGCGTTGGAGCTGAGAGGCAGCGCAGCCGCCCAGCCAGTCGCAGCTCACAAAGCCTGGAATGGATTTTAACTCCCTGGACCTGGAGTCCCACCTCCCACCCGCATCAGCGACAGTAGATGGCAGTAGAGGGCTTCATTCCCACACTCTAAACCTCCATAGGAAACCGAAAGCAGGCGGAAGCGGTAGCGGGACCATTAGCTCACACAGCTGACTGTACAGTTCAGCCACCATGAATCCAGAGAAGTATCCCCGTTCATCCATCGAGGATGATTTTAATTATGGCACCAGCGTCGCGACGGCGAGCGTACAGATCCGTATGGGTAGGTGACACTCGCCGTGTTCGCTGGTTTGCGGTGCTGGAGGCAGGTTAGCTGGGTTAGCTAGAGCTAGCTAGCTGTTGGGTTGTTTTTAGCTCGCTGGCTAGCACGGTATAATAAGTCCACGCAGCGAAGTAGCCAGCATAGGACTGCAGATCTCAGTGTTTATAAGCTCAGTGTGGTGGTAGTTGTCTGACAGTGCATTACAGTGGGTAGATGAGGAGGCTCTGGGGGTAATCCAGCCTCTCCTGGTAACGTCAGCTGGTTCCTGTTGGTCTAAGCAGGTCTTTAATGGTCAGTGAGGCTGAAAAGTTGGTCATCCAGGGGGAACATTCACTAAAACAGCTGGATAATCTGGTTGACCAGCATTGACTAGCTTGTCGACCAGCTGGTAGAACAGACAGCACTAGCGAAACCATCAGACATGAGCCTGTCCTGAGCCTGTCCTGAGCCTGTCCTAAACCTGTCCTAAACCTGTCCTGAGCCTGTCCTGAGCCTGTCCTAAACCTGTCCTGAGCCTGTTCTAAACCTGTCCAGGAACTAAGCTGGGTCTCCAGCTTCACCATCTGCAGCTTCACCATCTGCAGCTGCCAGATGTGCTTCTCCTCAGCAGAGCTGAAGCCTTGCCTCCTAATCTAATAAATCATTCTGTCAGTTTAACTAGTGAAGGAACGGGTTGTTAAACTGCAGGAATGAGTTATTAAATTGAGGGAACAATTTATTAACAAATAGAGGAAATGGGTTCTTTTTAAATTGTGGGAACTTTGGATTTAATTGAGGGAATAATTTATAAAATTAAGTGAGCAGATTGTTAATAAGGGAACAATTTATTAAATTGAAGGAGCAAATTATACAATTGAGGGAATGACATTAAATTGAGGGAAGATTTAACAAATGAAAGCATCATTTATACAATTGAGAGAAATCTAGGAATTGTACTTTAGGAATGACTTGTGAAATTGAGGAATGACTTACTTAATTTTATAAATCATTCCCTCAATTTAATAAGTGGATTGTTAAAGGAACAGTTTATTAAATTGAAGGAACAAATGATCAAATTTAGGGAATGACATTAAATTGGGATATTTATTAAGTTAAAGCATAATTAATTAATTTGGAGAACGGGTTGTAAAAAATGAGGAAACAATTTATTCAATTCAGGGAACAGATTGTTAAATTTGAGGGAGTGGATTGTTAATTAAGGGAACAATTTATTAAATTGAAGGAACAAATTATACAATTGAGGGAAGATTTAATAAATGAAAGCATCATTTATACAAATTAGAGTAATTTAGGAATTCTAGAAAATGGAGGGAATGACTTGTGAAATTGAGGAATGACTTATAAAATTAAGTAAGTGGATTGATAATGAAAGTAACAGTTTATTAAATTGAAGGAACAAATTATAAAATTTAGGGAATGACATTAAATTGGGATATTTATTAAGTTAAAGCATAATTAATTAATTTGGAGAACAGGTTGGAAAAATTGAGAACAGGTGGAACAGATTGTTACATTTGAGGGAGTGTTTTGTTAATTAAGGGAACAATTTATTAAACAGAGGGAATGATTTATTAAATTTAGAGAATGGGGTTGTAAAATTAAACAATTTACTAAACTGTCTAGGAAAAATCTATTAAATTGAGGAAACTGCTAAGGAGGAGAGCAGAGTTTAATTGAAAGTCATTTAACAATTTATTTAATCAAGGGGACGAATTGTAAAATTCAGGTGCAATATAATTTGATACTTCAGGAGCTCATAAATAATATCCACTGTTTTTAACTGTGCTGTGAAATCTGTCTGTCTCATGTCTGACTGTCATGTTTGTTCATAGATTTCCTACGGAAAGTGTACACCATCCTGTCCCTGCAGATCATTGTAACCACAGCTGTATCTGCCCTCTTCATGTTCTGTGAGCCCATTAAAAACTTTGTGCATTCAAGGTAAAAGCCCAGTATAACAATTTGTCATCAAGCACTGAGCAAAATGTCTGTGGAAGGATGTGCAGTATAGCCTCTTATCCCTTCTCTTCACAGTCCCTCTGTGGTATTGGTGTCAGCAATCGGCTCCCTGGTTTTCCTCCTAGCCCTGGCTGTCTACCGTCACCAGCACCCTGTCAACCTCTATTTACTGTTTGGATTTGTAAGTATGCTTTTCATTTGGTTTGAATTCCTGTTTGTTTCGTAGTTGTTTTTAGTCCGAGAAGACAGTTAACCAGTTTTCAGATATCGTACACACCACTACGGTCATGGTAATCGTTACTGTGTTGTTGCAGACTCTGTTGGAGGCGGTGTCTGTGGCCACAGCTGGTAAGTTGAGCCTCATTATCCTTTAGGCTAAATTCCAGCCCTTGTCAATTGGGTGGTAAATATACTCTTATAAAAACAAAAATGACATTCTGCAGATTATACAAACACCCTGTTTTGAAACACTCCGCCCCTTACAACTCAGGAACTTAAGATCAAGTAATTAAGAGCTTTATAGTCATCCCAATCATTTACTACAACTACACAGGCCTCAGTGCAACACACACACATTTCTTGCACTTACAGCAGTGGTCCCCAACCCTGGTGCTGGAGGCACACAGCCCTGCACGTTTGTTTCTCCCCTGCTTTTACCTATTCACTTTAAGTCCGTAAGGGCTTTTTAACCTCTGAGACCAGAGTTGGGGATTACTGGTTTACAGGGCCCCACAGTGTCCGAATCAGAAAGGCATAAGTGCAGTAAACTACAGTGCAGTACAGAGCCACATACATCACTATTAATGCGGCTACACCAGGGCACAAGTTGATCAACAGTAAAACTGTAAGGTGTATGAGAATGTGAATTATGCAAAGACTGCAGTCGACTGCGGTAAATGATGAGAAAAGTATGATATTGTGTAAGAGAAGCATCATTATGAATAGCAGCATAGAATTCATGGGATGTAATAAATAGTTCATGAGTGGTAGATTGACAGCCGTGTATTAAAATGGCTAATGCGAGGGAGGAAGCAGCACAGTGTTCATTAACCCTTTACACAGTAGATTTATTATTATTATTATTATTATTATTATTATTAATCTTAGTACAGAAGCTTTTGTGAATTATTTAGTAACCTTTTTGGTTTGGCAAATTCTGTGGTGTCCCACAGGGTTCTATTTTGGGGCCTACAGAACTGGGGTTATTTATGACAGTCATGTATTTATGAGAGTGGGCTTAAATCCAGGGTCTAAGGGGTTAAGTGAAAGTGGGCTTCTGGTTGAGGATCCTGACTAGGGGTGTAAGAATGAAATATTTCGCTATCACTGAATTATCTGATGCCGAATACCAATGCAAACCCAGTCTCGTGAATGAACCCAAATTGTGGACTGAGTGCATCATTGCACCCCTAATCCTGACAGCCTTGGGTGGGAAGAGGCTACTGCAGAGTCTGGTGGGACTGAGCGTTTTTGGGAGGGCTGTTGGAGGGTCCTACGTTGATAGCTAAAGCCGTTTCTCTTCCTTCTCAGTGACGTTTTATGAATACTCAGTGGTGCTCCAGGCCTGCATCCTCACTTCTGCTGTGTTTGCTGGCCTGACTACCTACACCTTCCAGTCCAAACGGGACTTCAGCAAACTCGGAGCTGGGTAACTCTCTACTTATGTACTATATGTCCAAATGTTTGTGGACACCCCTTCTAATGATTGCGTTCAGCTAATTTAAGCTGCACCTATTGCTGAGAGAGATGTACAAATGCACACACACGCACTTGTCTAGCCCCTGTAGAGAAGAACTGCCAATAGCATGGGACTCTCTACATGTAGGCACCAAGTCTAATGCCAGATGTGGGCTAGATGGGTATTTTGTCCTTATATTGTATATCTCATGTTTTTTTTCTGCAGTTGTCAAATATTCATAATGACTGTTCATATCAATTTCTAATTTTCTAGGCTGTTTGCTGCCCTTTGGATCTTGATCATTGCAAGCTTTATGAGGGTGAGTGCAGATTCTGTGGTTGCTTTTGTGAAAAGAAATGCATGCACACTGAAGAATCTTAAGTCTAGCATTAGTTTGTGCAAATGCACTTCAGCAACATTTACAGATAAGCACAGTCCTGTTTACCATAAGAAGAAATGTAGCATATTTAATAGAATACAGCAATGTCTGAAATGTCTCACAGCTCAAGCTACATTAGTTTTACCTTGGGAGGCAATTACTGAGTGATAACAGATGAGATTTTTACCCAGTATGAATATGGATGTATGTATATGGATGGAAGTATGATTACATGGATGTAAACGTACAAGCAATAATTCAGAAGCAAATGACCTTCTGTAATTCACAGAATGTAATTCTGTGAATTACTGAGAATTCTTTCATTACTGAGAATTCTGTAATTCTCAGTAATGAAAGCCAAGCAAAACCTGGTACTAGATCATGTGTTGTATAGTTGTTATTGACTGTGGCACCTTTTATAAACATACGCTGTGTCCAAATGTTTGTGGACACTCCTTCTAATGAATATATTTTTTTTTAGCTAGATTGGGTTGAAAACAAATATTGAATGTTGTCTTTTGATGGAAACACATTTGCCAACTAAACCATTATATTGCAAATTAAACAATTAAAGAAAATAAGAGATTTTTTTGTTTGTTTTTTTGCTCAACCATGACTAAAAATGACAGAAGGAAACGTTGATATTAAGGGTTAAAAGCATAGTGTTGTAGCTGATTAATAGATTAGATATGTCTTGAGTTTTTGGCAACCGTCACACAGCAGGTAAAATTCGATTTAGGACACTTTTCATATCCGGTACACGGCAATGCGACTCAGTCAACTCAATTTTCGCTGAGAAGGGAAGTGGTTCACAGCAGTGAGGGAGGTTTTTAGTGGCGGGTGGTGAGGTAACAGACCTCATAAATATGTAGGGTGATGGATGGGTCTTGGTTTGAACTAAATTAGAAGGCATCCCAACCACTCCGGTTGAAGGAATTTCTAAAAAAAAAAAAAAAAAAAAAATGCAGCCAAAAGATGGCGCTGCTGCTTTCTCATTTTTTTATGGAAAATAAAAAGCTTAAAAGTGAAATTTAAAGAAGCCAAAGTGTCTTATTTATTTATTTAAACAGTGAGCTTGAATGCATTCTCTGTGATTAGCACAGCTGTTAGCCACTGGAACCAGAACCTCACCTGAAGCTTTGCTATTTTGCTCATGTGCATCAATTTAGAAGTATGAACTGTTCAGACAATAAACCATAAACCTCGGCAAAACCACAATAAGCAGCGTCTCTACATTTAAAGTTTACTCTATAAATTCTCTATTTTTCAGGAGTTTTCTTGTTGGTCTGTAGTAATGTTTAATCCTAGATGAATCTACCAGCTCACACTATTTACACCTTACATTACAGACCCTTCCCAGCTTATATTGTGCTTTGCTTGACTGAGTTTTCCCCCTGTGTGTAGCTGTTCTTCCAGAATGACACCGTGGAGCTGATGTTTGCTGGGGCTGGTGCGCTGCTCTTCTGTGGCTTCATCATCTACGACACACACCTGCTGATGCACAAGTTGTCACCTGAGGAGCACGTTCTGGCCTCCATCAACCTCTACCTGGACATCGTCAACCTCTTCCTTCACATCCTGCGTATCCTTGACTCCCTGAAGAAAAACTGAGAGCCTCTGCATGTCCGTCCACTTGGCCTGACCGTCTGCATCTCCACAGGTGAACTCAGAGTATTGCCATGTTGTTGCTAAAGTAGATCAGATAAGTAGCCACAGATTCTGTAATTGAGTATTCCAGTCATGTGTCCTGGAGCAACACTTCTTGGACCTTCTTAAAAGAATAATAATAATTATTATTTGATTAAGGTATAAGAGGTTGTTTCTAGGACAACCGCGTTTTCTCTTTTACGAGTGCCCATTCTAATTTGGTTGTAATTATACACAAGTGAAAGTGATTCTCGAGCTAGATTTAGTCATCAGTGTTGAAGCCGAGTGCCACTGCTCTTATACACGATAATGCATTCCACTCGAGTGCTACAGTGTCATTAGAAATGGTTATTTTTCTACTAAGATATACTCATAATAATGCAGTACTTTGATCTCACCTTGTAAAGCATGATTAGTCCATCAGATCTGGATCCTGCAGGTCAGTTATGACTGTCCATGAGAACTCCTATACATGATTCCTTGCTTCTGTTTTCAGGTCTTTGTAATGTAGAGGTGCTTATAATAAGTAATAGGTCGGTGTGACTGCTTATTGTTTTAGTGTTGGTAAATGGGGAACACTCTTAACTTCACTGATTAACTGCTAGACTTTGGTTGACAGTGTGACATTGTAATGTGCATTAATTTCCAGTATTTTTGTTAGTTTAAGAGGTAAGAAATCATTAATTAGTGTATGATTTATTATTATTATTTTTTTAATCATGTTCAGAAAAGCTACAACCCAAGCAAAACACTTGACAGTTGGGTATTTCATAAATGTGAAAGTGTCTCATAATGTATAATGACTTGAGTAGCAGTAAACCTATACTGGCATCCTTTACAGCAGTCTGATTTGCAGAGTAAAGTAGAATGAAGGGGCTTTTCATGTTATTGCTGTATTAAAATTCGTCATCACATCCTCTGTTTCTTCAGGACTAGGCTGTTTAGTGTCCTGTAAGGTACACAGGACAGGAAACTGCAGACAGATAACATTGAAAGTAGTAGTACATCATGTGTATGCTATGTTTTTAATATTGTATTGTGATAATTCTTTAAAAGGAACCTCTTTATCCATCTGATTTTCACTTTAATTTATTTACCAAGACCGCAAGTGCAATATTTATTGTAATGGGGAATTGCATCTCAGTGGGGAAAATGTTAAAAAGTTAAATGTTTAAAAGTGAAATGACTTAATGTGTTGTAATCAACTGGAATGTACAAAATGCTGATTAAAATGATATACATATATCTGAAAATATTTGCCCTGTCATGCATCAACTCTTTGCCCACTAATGTAACAGCCTATTATAAGCAACTACATGTGCAATATTTGTCCAAGTATTTAAGGGGGGCCCTCCTCAAGTGTGCACACAGCTTGTATAATCTCTGTAGAGAAATGCTGCTAGTATGAGTAGCCGGTAGTATCCTTTGAATGACCCATTTAAATCCAGAGATTTCTCTCCATGAAATATTTCCACCCACACAGAGATGAAAACGCTTGCATGAGCATGCTAGCCCTGTTTGGGAGGGCCGTACCTCATAAAGTAAGACATCAAAACACCCAATCCCTTAATCCCAGATTGCACACCACTCCCAATGCAGTGTACTATGCAAGATAGCTAGTAGAATGGGGCACTCTGGAGCAGCCATACATGACCCTAAGGTCACTATGGCCAATGCCAAGTGTTGGCTAGAGGGGTATAAAGCAGCATGGGGCCGTGGAGCAGATGAGTGATGAAGCTCTATGCAGTACCTTTTAGAAAGAGTTACAGAGGCAGTGTTGTTTCAGAACTAATCATCCAATATCAATAGCTGACCTCAATAAAGCTTTTCTGGCTAAATGCAGTCAAATACACGAGTACCCTTTATTTTTTGCATTCTTTCGAGCAGGGATCACAGCAACCCTCTTTCAGGCTTTCACTCTTACCCTAATCAATCCCACCTCATCCATCTGATTGTCTTCATAAGACACAGACATATTGACACTGTGTGCTGTAATATTTTTTTTCATGCTGCATGTTGTTGGATCATTTGAAATAGAACAAAAACCCTACATAGATGTCTGCTTTCTGTGGCTTTTCTTGTTCTTATTTTTGAGCTCTTTTTAAAAAAAAGTTTTATGGCTTCATAGTTGTGGGACGTCCTTTCCTACCGCAGTGGTTTAGTGACCCACTAAATAGTCACAATAGATTTTTTTTCATGTGATGCTTTTAAAGTGGGACACTTTTACTGATACAGTGGGACAGTGCTTACTACTGATAATTGTACATATATAATAACTGACACATATATATAAATAAATAAATAATTAACACAACAGTATTCAGCCATAAGGCCTCCTTCAAGTGACTTGGGTGACTGTTCCAGGCTACGTCCACACATATTATTTACCTCCAATCAGTTTTTCCCCCAATTTAGATCCTCGCATGCAATGCCCCTGACGCATGGAGGGTGAAGACTGGCACACGCCCCCTCTAGGACTTGCTCAGCCAGCTACTGTCTCTTTTTTTGAACTGCTGCCGATGCAACAGGGACCTTAATGCATGGAGGAAAGGGTCGTGTACCCGGCTCTGAGACGGCTCTGGAGTGTTTGAGGAGAAAGGGCTGTCTACCCACCCTAAGGAAAGAGCAAGGACAATTGTGCGCTCTCTAGAGAACTACATCTCTAGGAGGAGACAGTGGTGAACCCTGCAGTAAACAGTCTAGCTGTGGTCTATTAGAGACTGGTGACTGGTGCTAATTTTCTTTTTCCATCCAATACCAGGAAATACCAAGGCTGAGGAGGCCTGCTGCACACATGGATGGTGTGACTTATGAGGTAAACACTGGAATAATGTGGGTGTTTATTGTTTGTTTTATATTAAATAAACATTAACTCGACTGATAGTGAAATTATTCCCAATCATCTTCTCTTATAGAGCATCGTCCTGTTCACGCTGAGCACTGTGAAGCACCTCAGCAGGAGTCTGTGCTGTGTGTCCTAGGCCTCCTCATTTTTACTGCAAACATTTAGAGTCTTATACACCCACGAGCCAAAACATTAGGACCAACTAATGCCTAATATGCTGTTAGGATGCACATCCAATGCCCTCAGAGGAATGGATTCACAGATTCTGATTCTGTGGTATCTAGCAGCAGATCCTGGAAGACAGAGAGGTGGAGCCACCACAGACTTGTTGAACTTGTTGTTCCTGCACATTCAACAGCGGTTGGATTGGTTTGAGATCTATGAAATATGAACTCTTCACGCTCCTCACACTGCCGAAATAAACGCTTGCTGCCCTCTTGGAACGCTATTGCCATGAAGTGTTGTACCTGGTACTGGTCCATGATGTTTAGGGAGGTGGTAGGTGGTCTAGGAGAACGCACTGACTAAGGGTTTTCCCCCATATGAGAAAAGGAGGACAGCGCCACAGTGCCAAGCACAGGAAAAGCCATGATAATGAATCTGTCAGGACAATCTGAAAACAAGGGATTTTAATCTGCAGTCCCATCATGTGTGTTTCACTCGCTGATTCTGTCTTTCTTGGGGATGCCAAAGTTTATTTTGACCTCATAAAGACTATTTCAATTATGTCAGAACTTCTAACTTCTAGTGGGCAGTGGTGGCTCAGCGGTTAGAGCGCCGGGCTATCGATAACAGGGTTGTGGGTTCGATTCCCGGGCTCGGCAAGCCACTGTTGGGCCCTTGAGCAAGGCCCTTTACCCTCTCTGCTCCCCGGACACTGTAGTTGGCTGCCCACCGCTCTGGGTGTGTGTGTACTCACTGCCCCTAGTTCACTAGTGTGTGTTCACTACCACAGATCGGTCTAATGCGGAGGACACATTTCGCTGTACCATGTACACTGTACAGTGACAAATACGTCCTTTATAAAAATATGTGCACCTTTACCTTTAAAAATGTGCAATTAATTTAATCCTCTTCCTGATTTTCCCTTATAACATTACGGAGCTGGCAGCAGGGCGGAGTGTGGGCGTTCTCCTCATCACTTGGTTTTTCTGGGAGGTTCTGAGCTTTATTGAGGGGTACTGAAGTAAAACCAGTGCTTTTGGAGTAAATACACACAGACTGGAAAACAAAGGCAACCTGTCCCACCTGAACCTGAACTAACATGCACCCTGTTCAGCGGATGGTTCGTCACTGTATGAGCTATAATAAATGCAACATGTCGCCACAGTCAGAAACCTTGTATCTCCAAAACGGCAACTTTGCAGGAGAAGGAAAAACTTTCAATTTTGTTGTAAAAGAATTATGGAGCACTTCTATTGGTCCATGTATCAAACCAGATTCAGGTTACTCCAAAATAGTCAAATAGGTTGCATGACCATCGTAACATAAGAAACCTTGTATCTCCAATTGTACTGTTTTTTGACCTCATTTAATTCTGCCAGTTGTTCATTATATTATGATATAATAAATCATAATATTATATTATAATAAAATCTTTTTACCCCCCCTTCTAACCTCTATTGACCCAAATGAGGTGTGTCAGAGTTTGGCTGGAGGTAAAACCTGGGAGGAGGGCCCGGTTTCCCAGTTAATGGTAAAGTGGGACTTTTTAGAAATCATTTTCTGGGGCTTCTGCTATACTTTAAGGTTAGTTTAGTAAGTCAGTCTGGACGCAGCCTGTGGTAAGCCATATGAGGTGTGTCAGAGTTTGGCTGGAGGTAAAACCTGCAGAGAACTATATCTGTAGGAGGAGACAGTGGTGAACCCTGCAGTAAACAGTCTAGCTGTGGTCTATTAGAGACTGGTGACTGGTGCTAATTTTCTTTTTCCATCCAATACCAAGGAATACCAAGGCTGAGGAGGCCTGCTGCACACATGGACGGTGTGACTTATGAGAAAAACACTGGAATAATGTGGGTGTTTATTGTTTTTTAAATATATATATATACACATATAAATAAACAAGCACATTAACTCGACTGTTAGTGAAATTATTCCCAATCATCTTCTCTTATAGAGCATCGTCCTGTTCACGCTGCGCACTGTGAAGCACCTCAGCAGGAGTCTGTGCTGTCTGTCCTAGGCCTCCTTATTTTTACTGCAAACATTTAGAGTCAAGCCAAAACATTAGGACCAAATAATACCTAATATGCTGTTGGGATCCACATCCAATGCCCTTTGAGGCTTTTTCCCTTCTCCTGTAATTTTGCCTTTGGTTGGAGGTTTTCGGGTTATAATGTGCTTTTGTTGAAAAGGAGATTAAGCGAGACCATCAGTGAGGAACCACATTATTAATAAAGGAGATTAAATGAACTGATTAATGGCAGAAACTGTGATCACTCAACCCCTTAGTGTCCGTTTTTCCAGGTGAGCATCAATCCTCAATAAAGACACGTCAGTATCAGAGACATCCAGTCCACACTCAGCTCTTCAGTCTCAGGGCTCCCAGGGCCTGAATGTCTCTCAGGAGGTCAGGAGAGCGGTGGAGGTCCTTCTTCAGGAAGCCAGGAATCTCCAGTTTGTCAATGTCTTCTTCTCGCACCAGTTTCCGGATCAGTTTTGAGCAGTATTCCTGCAAACTGTAGACTGTGGGGAGGACAAGACAGGAAGAGGAAGAGGAGGAGGAAGATGGAGGAGGGTTAAACTGGACCTGAGAGCAGATGACAGTGAGGCAGGATGAGGGGCTGACCGAGAGTACCTGGCCTAGTGACAACAACAGTGCGGTACAGCGGGTCTCCATCCTCTCCGTACTCCGCCTCTGTGGGGAAGTAGACCTCACGGAAGTCTGCGAGAAGTTTCGATCCGTCTAGTGCCCTAAAAATCCACGGATGTGCTGAGGGCAAAACACACACACACACACACATATATACCTTAGCTGTAGCCTACACAGCCTGGGCACCATGCTAATGCCGTGGCTTCATCTGCACTGCTCTGCAGGTGTGTTTAGTGGTCTGGGCTCTCGGTCTTCTCGGTCTACTCACTCTGATAGGTGTTCATTTTGAGGGCCCGGCCTGGTCTGATGTCGCCGTAGGAGACCGGAGCTCCTGAGAAGTCGAGCCACCATGCCTCCGCCTGGCCGCTGGATTTGTTGAGAAAGTCGATAAAGGTGGGATGTAAAGAATGGAGGGATCTGAGAGGTTGGAGCTCTTCCTGCTCGGCCATTTGTGTCGGACTGAGATCACACGATGCGAAAGAGAAAGTTGTGAATCACACATGCGTCGTTTTCTTTTGGCCACCAGGGGGAGCCACGTGACCAGCGCCACCTCTCCTCTGGCCCTGAGGTCCGCTCTGAGCTGCCCGGAGCGCGAATATCAAGACTGTCCAAAACATTAGGACTAAAAAGTGAGATTTGTAGTTTAATTGAACCCAAATTCATCTGTGTTCACTTGTTTCTTTCTGTGTCCAATTGTGTCTTTAGTAAAGGAAATGGTTATATATATATATACATTACACATATTATTATCATACATTATATAATCAACTGTTATAATGATCAGCTTTTAAATATATATATATATACATACACACATACATACATATAATTATAATGTATATATATATATATACATATATAATACACATACATTACACATTATATATAATACATATTATAATCATACATTATATAATCAATTGTCGTAATGATCAGCTTTTAAATATATATATATATATATATATATATATATATATATATATATATATATATACACTTACATATATAATTCTAATAAAGGATATATCTATATACATTATACATACATTACACATTATATATAATACATATTATAATCATACATTATATAATCAATTGTTGTAATGATCAGCTTTTAAATATATATATATATATATATATATATATACACTTACATATATAATTCTAATAAAGGATATATCTATACACATACATACATTACACATTATATATAATACATATTATAATCATACATTATATAATCAACTGTTTTAATGATGAGGTTTTAAATATATATATATATATATATATATATATATATATATATATATACATACACACACATATATATACATATATATAATTATAATGGATATATATATATATATATATATATATATATATATATATATATATATATATATATATATATAAATAATTATAATGAAGGACAGAGGCTTGACTGTTCATAATACTATGAGTGATTATATATAATATATGATACACATATATAAATACAGTGCTTAGGTGCAGACTTTGTTAGATGTATACCCTTGAGAAAGTGTATATGAAGTTTTGAGTAGTCGTATATATATATATATATTTTTTTTTTTCCACGACTACTTAAATGGTTCATTGCCTGATAAATGGCTTCATATAGACTTTCTCAAGGGTATACATCTAACAGAGTCTGCACCTAAGCACTGTATTTAAAACCTGCTCATTACAACAGTTCATCTCATAATGAAGGACAGAGGCTTGACTGTTCATAATACTATGACTAAATATACACTACTGCTCGAAAGTTTTAGAACACCCTCCATTTTTTCCAGTAGTCCACGGTCAGTGTTGATAGCCTGCTTTCAGTCAAACCTGCAGTCAGAAATCCATTCGCAGTCAAACCTGCAGCTCCAAGTCTTCTCTTCACAGCTGAAACTGAGACCTGGTCCTGGTCCTGAGTCTGTCTGACCTCTTTCTGTACCAGACCTCTTAAAATATTTATAAAAATTTTCCATGTTTCCAGATCTCCCCTTCTACCCCCCTTAGCTATTCACTGGAATTATTAGGAATTAACTTGAAGATATAAGAGAAACCACGTCTGTTCAAATTAGAAAGAGTTCTGGGTGTAAGTGTGATACCAATGTGATACCAAGCCCACAGTGAGCTCCCAAAAGACAGGAAATGCTGCATGTAGTAATGATGAAAGCATGTTGGTGATGAGTGTGATGCCAGTGCGTTAAAGGCTTTGCTTAGTAGCTTCATCAAATGAGGTACACACCCAAAGGCCCAGTGAATTGCAGAGGTAAGCTGGGGGCCGTTGTCTGTTGTCTGTTGTCTGCTTCTGAATTCTGCCTTCAGAGCACTGAGTCAGTCTTATGTGAATTATCTAACAGCATGTTAAAGACTAGACAGTATTACTGATGTGTTACTCATCAGTATTTCACTCCCCTGCACAGGCATATCCACACTGTTACACTGAAGATCAGCCTTCTGTGTAAGAGTTTACTTGGGACAGATGAGAGAAACCTCATATCTGTTAAAATTGGAGGGAACGAGGTAGTGTGTGTGTGTGTGTGTGTGTGTGTGTGTGTGTGTGTGCGCACATGTCAGTGAAAGCTTTGAGATGAGCCTGAGTGTGGTCCCAGTTTGTTTAAAGGGTCACAATGAGCCATCCGTTCTCCTCGAAAACCCCATTCTCAAAGCTTCCAAAAGATGGTAAAATCCACTTAAAATTCCAGGCTGCTTGGTGTTCTCGAGGAGGGATGGGGGCACTTAGACATTCTTGTAGGATGACAGCGAGACTTTGATGTTAGTGTGCTTTTTGTTTTGTGAGAGGCAGGACAGTCTGGGAGGAGGAGGGGTTGGAGAGTGCCCGTCCTGTGGAGACCCACATTCACCAGTGCTCACAAACTAAAGTGTTTACCTCTACACAGAGCACTCTGCAGGACCAGTCACAAAGCATAACACACACTGTAGCACTCTGCAGGACCAGTCACAAAGCATAACACACACTGTAGCACTCTGCAGGACCAGTCACAAAGCATAAAACACACTGTAGCACTCTGCAGGACCAGCCACAAAGCATAACACACACTGTAGCACTCTGCAGGACCAGTCACAAAGCATAACACACACTGTAGCACTCTGCAGGATCAGTCACAAAGCATAACACACACTGTAGCCCTGTACAGTCCAGCCACACAGCATAAAACACACTGTAGCACTCTACAGTGCAGCCACACAGCATAGAACACACTGTAGCACTCTGCAGGACCAGTCACAAAGCATAACACACACTGTAGCACTCTGCAGTCCAGCCACACAGCATAGAACACACTGTAGCACTCTACAGTCCAGCCACACAACATAAAACACACTCTACCACTCTACAGTCCAGCCACACAGCATAGAACACACTGTAGCACTCTGCAGGATCAGTCACAAAGCATAACACACACTGTAGCACTCTGCAGGACCAGTCACAAAGCATAACACACACTGTAGCACTCTGCAGTCCAGCCACACAGCATATAACACACTGTACCACTCTACAGTCCAGCCACACAGCATAGAACACACTGTTGCACTCTACAGTCCAGCCACACAGCATAGAACACACTGTAGCACTCTGCAGGGCCAGTCACAAAGCATAACACACACTGTAGCCCTGTACAGTGCAGCCACACAGCGTAACACACACTGTAGCACTCTGCAGGACCAGTCACAAAGCATAACACACACTGTAGCACTCTGCAGGATCAGTCACAAAGCATAACACACACTGTAGCCCTGTACAGTCCAGCCACACAGCATAAAACACACTGTAGCACTCTGCAGGACCAGCCACAAAGCATAACACACACTGTAGCACTCTGCAGGACCAGTCACAAAGCATAACACACACTGTAGCACTCTGCAGGACCAGTCACAAAGCATAACACACACTGTAGCACTCTGCAGGATCAGTCACAAAGCATAACACACACTGTAGCACTCTGCAGGACCAGTCACAAAGCATAACACACACTGTAGCACTCTGCAGGACCAGTCACACAGCATAACACACACTGTAGCACTCTGCAGGACCAGTCACAAAGCATAACACACACTGTATCCCTGTACAGTCCAGCCACACAGCATATACACACTGTAGCACTCTACAGTCCAGCCACACAGCATAGAACACACTGTAGCACTCTACAGTCCAGCCACACAGCATAGAACACACTGTAGCACTCTGCAGGACCAGTCACACAGCATAACACACACTGTAGCACTCTGCAGGACCAGTCACAAAGCATAACACACACTGTAGCACTCTGCAGGACCAGTCACAAAGCATAACACACACTGTAGCACTCTACAATCCAGCCACACAGCATAAAACACACTGTAGCACTCTACAGTCCAGCCACACAGCATAAAACACACTGTAGCACTCTGCAGGACCAGTCACAGAGCATAACACACACTGTAGCCCTGTACAGTCCAGCCACACAGCATAAAACACACTGTAGCACTCTGCAGGACCAGTCACACAGCATAACACACACTGTAGCACTCTGCAGGACCAGTCACAAAGCATAACACACACTGTAGCACTCTGCAGGACCAGCCACAAAGCATAACACACACTGTAGCACTCTGCAGGACCAGTCACACAGCATAACACACACTGTAGCACTCTGCAGGACCAGTCACAAAGCATAACACACACTGTAGCACTCTGCAAGACCAGTCACACAGCATAACACACACTGTAGAAAACACACTGTGGCACTCTATAGTCCAGCATAAAACACACTGTAGCACTCTACAGTCCAGCCACACAGGCAGAATAGAGCCAATTTATCATATATATATATATGTCTTAAAGGAGCAGTTCCAAAAGCAGCCTAACAGTAAAAAAAATATATGGAACATTGTGAAATGGTTAAGCTGCAAGTTGCAAAACAAAAAAGTATGGCCCCAGGTGAAATACTTTAGGTAAGCTGCTAGTTCTGAATAATAGTTTTTAAATAAAGTATGTTCATTAAAATAAATAAATTAAATAAATAAATAAATATTCTTTTTTATAGGGTTGTATCCATCATTCCAGAGAACAGTAATTCCACTGCTCCACAGCTCAATGCTGGGGGGCTTTATACCCCTCTTGCCTGGCATTAGGGAGCATGGTGCCAATAGGTTCATATTTATCTGCTCCAGAGGTACTAGACAAGCTGTGTGTGTGTGTGTGTGTGTGTGTGTGCATTTGCAAATCCGTGTCAGCAGTGGGTGTAAGTTAAAGTAGCTAAATGCATTCATTAGAAGGGGTGTCCAAAAACTTTCGGACAAATGTTGTAATAACTTCCTTTAGAAGCAGCATTGCTGAGATCACAGCTATGCCGGTCTTTGCACAGTTGCTGTTTGCTGTGTCCAACAATCTGGATGCACTTTCTTGTTGCTCTTTGCTTTTGATTGGTTTCACGTCCCCCTCCTTGCTTTTTTTTTTTTTTTGGTCCTTATACTCTTTCTAATTTGCCCCACTTTTAATCTGAAGCATATTTTCCATTGTGTGTGAGTGTGTGTTGTGTGATGACGGCTCAGCAGGTTTCTCTCTGATCTTGCTTGGCAGGTCTGTGGCGATGCTGTGGGAGCTTTGGCTTTCTCTTCAGAAAGCTGCAGAGTGTTGCATTTAGCCCTTTCTGTGCTCTGTTTTGGGGAAGCCAAGCATTAAACGCAGCCCCCCACCCCCACACCCCACCTCACCTCACACACACACACACACACACACACACACACACGCATACAGACTTGTCTGCTTGTGCTCCATTTCCCCTGACATGCTGCCACTGTTATGATCATTAACAGATTTAAAGCCTCACCACACAAACACTCATAAACACACCCTGTCATTTACACATTATTAACCACTGACATCAGGAACATGTGAAGGCCTCGCTAAAGCCATGAAGGTCTTCTCATTTTAACGTGAGGGTGTGTGAGATTATGTGAAAATACTGTATACACACATCATTGATGTTTGTGTAGATTTATGTACCACAAATAATAGGCAAAATTCAACGTACATGACCAGTTCCAAACCCCTCCACCCTTCCAGGCAGGATTTGCTACTGTACATTTAAGGCCTCATTTTTTATTTTTCCCAGTTTTCTCCCAAATTGGTACTGCCAATTAACCCCTTATCCCTTAATAGCTCCCCATAGCACTAGCAACACTAGGATGCTAATGACAACACACATCTCCTGCAATACACGCAGCCACCAAGGCAGCAACCGCCTCTTTGCAAACTGTCGCCAACGCAGTGAATCTAGTCCATTAGGGATGTGGCAGAACAGGAACTCTCGAGGAACTCATGCTACAAGGAATTGTGGCTGTTTTGAGAGCAAAAAGGGAAACCCTACCTAGGATTAGTGAGTGTAATTAGCCATAACATTAGTACCACATCTGTCTAACATCGAGTAGACCCTCCTTGTGCAGACACTACAGACCTGACCATTCAAGGCACTGCCTCCACAAGACCACTTTTGCAGGTGTGCTGTGGTATCTCTCACCAAGACATTAACAGTAGATTCTTTACATCCTGTAAGTTGTGAGGTGAGGCCTCCATGGATCAAATGAATGACCCCTAATGTGCAAATGACCCTTGGTAGGTACTGACCACTGCATACCAGAAAACCCCACAAAACCTGCCGGATATGAAGAAACTTTAAATCTTGATTTGAAACCTAAACTCGTTACGTTTTTTAAAAGGTATCTTTTCAAGAGTTCTCCAGTGAAGTCAGTGGGTGTATGTCCAGTCTCCACAAAAAAAGGTGACGTGAATATGGAGCCAATTAGCGGAGCTATTAAGGCCTACCACTGAACGGTTCTGTGGTCCCAAGTACAGTTATCTAAACACCGGAACGGTTACACTTCATGCCCAGAAGTGTTCAGCCCTGCATATAATTGATCATTCACAGAACTTTTTGATGGTGAAATGATTTTTCAACTGCAAGAAGAATTTCCCTGTGATGGTACGGTTTTTCACAACCACTGTATCACTCCGCTGAGTGCCATCGCTATCATATAATGAACCAGGACGTAACGTAAACGCCTGAGCAAAAGAAAACAAAGATGACCTAAATCTCAATGCAGGATTAGAACAAGAGTACACACTTTAAACAAAACACAAAACTGAAACAGAGTTTAATTAGTTGGTCTGTGCAAGGAGCTGGAGAAGGAACATGCAGGGAAATTAGCTGGGACTATATCTTATTTGGCAGGAGGAAATATTTACTTCTTACTTTATTTATTTTCCGAACTGTTGTATAAAAACAGTAGGACACTCGTGGTCGTGTGTTATTGTGAAATATCAGCACGCATGCGTTAAAATTCAGTTAGTTCTGGCCACGCAAGCTGATTGGTTGAGAGGCGTTTTATCGGACAGAAATTTCGCAATAACGCCACAGTTTTCCACACTGTATCACTACGCTGAACGCTGTAAATCCAAGAAGTAGCGTAAAAGCCCGAAGCAAAAGAAAAGACGAACGACCTAAAAGGAAACTAAAAGGCAATTAATTAAAACAATAATTTTCAATTAAAAAAACACAAGAAAAAAACCCTTTCTGTGTGAGGAGCTGGAGAAGGAATGAGTGAAGTCCTTAACAAGGAACTATAATTTGGCGGAAATGAAGGCTAAACATATGAAATGGTTTTACTCTGTTAAACAAACTGTTTGTTTGTTTATTTATTTATTTATTTATTTTCCAAAACACTCAAGGTCATATGTTATTGTGAAACAACAGGAGGGGTTGTCTCTGTTTCTTCACACCCTTGCAGGGTTACACACTCCCTCCCTCCTCTCTTCTATTGCTGTAGTTGGCACTTCTATTGTGGACGGCTCTTAGTCCAATGTTTCCACTGTTGGGTCACTACAAAGCACTGCATGTTGACCCTAAGAAGTATGGGCATCTTTATTCTAACATGTGAATCTCTGTAGTCTGTGTTTGTTTTATTTCTACTTATAATGAATAGTTCTATAAATGAATTAAACTATATATAAGGACACTGTATTGCAACAAATAACAGAATTGAATTTTTGGGGCTTTCTAGAAGTACCTTATTTTATTCGCTCCAGATACGCCATCAACACACTTGCCATTCTCCTTGTTCATGCCATGCTACCTGGTTTCCACCTTTAAGCTTACTGTATTTTTCCACAGGGTGGTTATGAATGGGGACACACTGCTGATCCAGGCTCCTGGCTCAAACAGCCATTCAACCGCATGGCCTTTGATGTCTTGCTCTCTTGCTGGGACTCTAATAGGAGCCTTGCACCGCAGTGGGCAATGATGAACCCACTGCTTTTGTTGCTTCTGCTTCTTTCCTCTGTGCCAAGAGGGGGGATTTAAGTGACTGGCACAGTCGCGTATACAAGCTCCCCCTTCCCCATCAGGCTTAGGGTTGAGCTTCTCTGCCTTGGCCAGGGCCCTTACCCCTGCCACCAGCCCCCACCCAGGCTCCCCCCTTTCACTTTGATTAGATGAGCAGAAAATGTGTTTGCACTTGCCCTGGCTGTTCCTCCTCCTCTGGGCCTTCCAGAAAATGCTATGCTCTGAAATGTGTTGCATATGCTGTACAGTGCTGTGGAAAGAATCCTCAGGACATCCAAGAAAGGTTTAAATAATGTTTCTGGTTGTTAAACCATTATTATAATAAATTGTAATGATATACATTATTACAGCAGAACATAGCAAGAAAGGCCTTCCCAAAATCTGTCATATCATAATATTATGACCACTTTTGGTTTGGAAGGACTTCGGCCCATTACATCAGCTCCACTTACCAACCCTCTGTTTCTCTACATACTGTGTTAGCCTTCTTTTAGCCTGTTGTGAATGACCCTCCACTCAAATACTACCTCCTCTGCCCATCTGGTGTAATGGACTGAGGCTTCTACACTCTCTGCCACCAATTAGAAGTAGAGTCAGGGCGATTACACCTGGCATTAAGTGTTTTTGGTGATCAGATCACGTTCAGATTCCTGTGATAGGACTACCAACACTCAAACCACATCTGGAGGTGGTCAGAGATTGATCTCATCCACATTACATTATGTGGATCTTGGCAGTTTTGATGAGAAGCTGTTGTTTGCAGAAAGTAAAGGAGAAATGATGTACGTGTTGGTGTGCTTTTTACACAGGAGCGTAAAATCGGATCTCGTCTGATCACACTGGAGACGCATTTTAGTGACAAGTGTAAACAGAATCCGGTCAAAGTAGATCCAGATACCACCCGAATACATTAATGCCAGGTGTAAACAGGCCCCATGGCTTTAAATTCACACTGTGAGTCAACTGGAGGCTGGAGTTTATAGCCCTATAGCTGCCCAGCCTGTCGTTGCAGTAGCACACCTGACCATCTGCAGACTGCACCTGCCTCTCGGAGGCTCCCCAGATGTGAGGAGAAACTTCAGAAGTAATATTGAACCATAAAGACGTGAGCACGTGGAGTCTTTAGCCGAGGTTACTGCCATTCCATTTGGTCAGTGCATTTTTCAGATTCCACTGCCTGTTTTTGTTATTGTTTGATTTCCCCCATGAAGGGTGAGCCGGCGGGTCGGCTGGAGGGGGCGGGTGCTGCTCCTGTCCGTGCGGGATGGTGCTGCAGTGGGTTGAGACGCTACGTGCCACCGAGAAGCTCAAATAATCAGCCAACCGACTGTTTATTTTCCCCCGTCGTCTCTGACCACCTCACTGCCTTCCTCTGGCTTTGGGGAGACATGGCTGATTGACCAGCGCCACACACACACACATACCCCCCACAGTGGTTAAGCCAGGGTTAATTGGTGTAATGTGTGAGAGTAAGTGTTTGGAGGAAGAAGGAGGTTAGTGATTCACCTCGGTGAGATAGTGCTGAAGAATGTGGCGGGCAGAAACAGCGTTTCACTTTTAAACACTGTGAGTCATCAGTGACCTCCGCAGCACAAATACACCCCGGTACAGCTCAACCCTTTTACATGACTTTTTAGTAATTGTTGTTATTTTATTGGATTTCTTTTATTATTTTATTACATTTTTATTTGTAACATTTTATTTATTTATTTGTTTATTATTTTAGTAAATAATACACCACAGCTATGTATTTATCTATAGTTTTTTTTTTTTTTGTGCATAATTCTTTTTATTTTTACTTAGATTTTACTCTATAGTGTTATTATGGGTTATAATTCAGGATACAAAAAATGTCTAATGTATAAAAAATCTTAGCTTTCTACATGATTGGAAATAAATAAAGCTACAGCATATTAGCATAATTAAAAAAATATATATATCTTGTATCTTATATATATATATATATATATATATATATATATATATATATATATTACTCTTCTATAGTACAGTTGAACAGTGGTGTATTTGCTTAAAGACTGGATTTCTGTTAACTAAAAACCTGTAAGTTAAGTTCAGGCTGGAATAAAACAATGACTTTTTGAAAAAAAGAAAATAGTCCAGTCAGAATTTGGTGCTCGGTGGTATCCAGGTAGATTTAGCCAAGTGAGCTCTTCTCTTAGTTAGAACATCAGGAGCTGGACTCAATGCCAAATGGATCGGACTAACCTACAACATAATTAGGAAGTGAGAAAAAAATGTGGCAGTTGTTCTTTATATTATGTCAACATTTCATGATGAATGGACCAATAAAAAAGCTCCAAAATGAAATGGACTCTTTCAAAAGTCCTGTAAAGTTACCAAAGTTATGAGGTTTTTGTCCAACAGCCACCAGACATTAATATCAGATACAAGCTTCAACTAAAGATACTGAATGTATATTACAAGCTAATTAAAGCAGCATTGTGGAGAACTGATATTATTGACTCCTGGGCTCCCCCTATAGTCAGGAAATGGAGTTTTTTGCACTTTGAGCCACTCCTAAAGAACATACATTACACATGCATTTCTGGACAAGCTGAGAGATACAGCACCATCACTGAAAGTGAAAGAATCATGAGGAATATTACATGATTGTATATGAATATGACTCGGGTTACGCATTGTTATGCCGTGTCCTGCCGCTTCACCAGAGTTACATAGTGCAGTTAACAGCACACTGAGCCCAGAGTTGCAGTGTTAGATACGCTATTCTCCCTATTGCAGGTTAGTGGAGCATCACAATGATTCTGAAGCGGCTATCTAAATAAGCATGGCCAGACATGTTACCTTAGCTTCAACAGAAATTTGCATTACTGTAGAGTTTTCATTTCTTTTTTATTTTAGTTTGACATTTATGGCCCAGATTGAAGCTCGATCTCTAATTTTCAGTTATTAAAATACACTATATGGACAAAAGTATTGGGACACCTGAAATCAAGGGTATAAAAAAATTTATCCTGCTTTTGTTGGAGTAACTGTCTCTACTTTCCAGACAAGGCTTTCTATTATATTGGGGAGCATTGCTGTGAGAATTTGGTTGCATCCAGTGACAATAGTGTTAGTAAGATCAGGATGTTGGGTAATCACCACCAATCATCCAAAACCTTCCACCTCATCCCAAAAGTATGGGGGGGCTGGGGGGCTTTATACCCCTCTAGCTCATACCTGGCATTAGGCATGGTGCCAGTAGGTTCCCGTTCATCTGCACCAGAGTTTCCTATTCTACTGGCAGTACCTCTCTGCAGGGACTAGACATTTGTATAGCTGTGGGTGCAACCTAAAGTAGCTGCATGTCTTCATTAGTTCAGGTTCTGGGTAAGCGACTGTATGCACATATACAGCAAAAAGGCATGAAGAACCATCCACCATCTTTAAGAGTGTAGGTGTGTGTCCTGAGGTAACCGTAAGTTTTGGCTGGAGGAGAGTGTGCTGCAGACTGAATCAGAGCTCTGGACTGGTGAGTGTGTGTGTGTGTGATCTGTGGGTGGACCAGCACTGAGGCATCTACTCATTAACAATAGCAGGTGGTTGGAGCAAACCACTTTATAGGGCCGATAATTAAACGTGAACATTCTTTTCAGGTGACGCGGCCTTTCACCAAGACAGAGCAGAGAAGCAAAATAGGCCAGAATAGCACTCCACACTGAGGCTGGTGGACGCAATGCATATCTGATCAGCGGCCGTTTTTTAACGTTCCAGTTCCCAGAGGAATATTTGTGAGATAATATTCCCTCCCTCTTTCTGAAATGGAAGCTTTATAAATGTTTAAAACTCCTGGCAACTTCTCTGCTCACTCTCTCGCTCTCGTGCTCATCAGTCCATCGCCAATGTGTGATTAGCAGTGGTTTCACAATGTGTCAATCAGAGCATGGCGCAAAGCCTGCCATTGTAAAGTATAAGCATCCTAAAATCTGACTGGCTGGAGACAGACCCACCACAGTGCATTCATGCCTCTGAGCTGTGAGGGGCTTGCCAGTAAAACTGCACCCATCATCTCCACTTCCCCACCCTCTCTCACACACATACACACTCCAGTAAGTGGAAGAAATGACTGGCTAACGTTGAATGGAAATAATACTGCTCATAATGGGACTGAGAATGACTCATGAGATCAGCGCTTGCAGCATTAGGAGGCATAAGAGGGCTGATATGATTAAAATAATAAAAACTTAAATAATAAAATAATAAGTTTGACATAGAATATAAACACTGTTAAACTTTTAAATGTAACAAAGCCAAAATATCATCACAGAAAAAACTTGTATCTCCAAAACGTCAACTTTTCAGGAGAAGGAAAAACTTCCAAGTTAATTTAGAGAATTTCTATTGGTCCGTTTATCATAAAACATGGTTAAGAACAGCTGTCAGGTTCAAATTATGTCAAGAAGTGAAAATGGCAAAAATGGACACCCAACATTTAGCTAGCCTTACCCCTTTATGTTGAAAGAGTAACTCAGTCTTAAAGTCTTCTAGTAATAGTAATAAGTTACTTTAAGGCAATTGCAGAATCAGGTACTAGGGGTGCTAGGGAGCGTGTGTCACCCAGAAATCTTAAGATGTAAGCTGCTGGATGTGCATGGTATTGTGGGAACTGTAGTGGTTTAGGAGTATTGCTATGGTAACTGTACTGGAGTTAAATGTTATACATCCTGCAACACCTGAGGTTTGCCATGGACCTGAGTGACCTGAGGTATCTTCGCCATGTATGGCAAAACTAAATGCATCCTCGAACGCCTCCGTACTTAAGAAAGTACTCAAAAAAATATTTTCGACAGGATATGATGGATTATTTACCTTCATGCTGGGCTTCGCACAGGATTTATACAACTTGGTTATTTTTAGGGCTTATTTTACAGAAGTTAAAAGGTACCAGATTCTTTACTGACTGATTGACTGAAGTCACTGAGAAATTCTGGTAATAATTTCCATTACAGCATCTCCCTATGTACAATGATGAATGAATAGGGCTTCAGTCTTGTACCGAACCATGAGGTCCAAACCACAGTGCGAACCTAACCATGACTTTTGTGTACCAAATACTTTTTTGTGTCTGTTAAGTACAAATAATTCATAGATACTCAATCAGGTACAAATACAAGAAGAACGTGTGATATGACACCTTTAATATGTGACTTCCTGTTAAACTTTTTATGTAAAGCAAAGGAGGCAGTATTTCTTAACTCTACTTCCGAGACTACGGCTGATATTAACTCTGCAAGAAAAGTCAAAGCAACCTCACATGAATGAGATGGTTTTATTTGAGTGGTATAATCACCCGGATGAAAATAACAGTCCATTAATTCCTTATGATGCAATAAGCAGCTTATCTGCATTGTTATAGCTTTACCAACTAAGTATCAAAACTTTGAGTAAATAAAGTACACATGAACTACCCTACTTTATCATAACAACTAAAAATATATATATATATATATAAATCCATTTTCCATGGTGTGTATGCTACCGTTTAAATGCTCTAGAGTCTCAATGGTATTTATTCAGAGGCCTTCAGCCATCGAGTCGCTGTCCCTGCGTAGAGAAGAAAGCGAATGTTGATGAAACCATCCGGACCGGCGAGCCAACCCAAGAACATGAGCTGAAGACAGTAATTACCATCCTCAGTCAGGTCATGCCCACACAAAAGAGCCTCTGGACTGTAATGTACTCCCTGTGATTCATGTCCACATTTACAGCTGAGCTTCAGGACTGCTCACAAACATCACAGGCTGAATTCCAGCCAAATCTGGATTACAAAACAGCCTGTGACTCCCTCACCCCCTCCCTGCCTCCCTCCCTCCATCCCTCCCAGCATCTGCAGGGCAGGGGAAGAAGCCTGACAGAGCTGAGAGCTGGGCGATACTCTATCAAAGGAGTTTACACTGTGAAAGGGGATACGGAGAATGGACTGTGAAAATAAAAGTCCATGGAGGGAGGATCCCAGGGAGGATGATGAGGATCAGAAGGGGGAGGATGAGAAGCGGTCCCCGGGGAGGCTGGGTCGGGAGGGGGCAGAGAGTGCCAGGAGGGTGAGCATAAGGCTTAAACGACGTAGTTGGTCTCAGAGGGCCGGTTAATATCCGAGGCCTCCTTGGTTTCCTTCGCTGATGTGGTTTGGGTCTTGGGTCTGGAGATGGTGGGGCGGTGGATAAAAGGGAATCCACCACGGTACCCTGGGAGAATAAAGGAAGAGACGGAGGGGGGAATTAGACAGTGAACTTACACACTTATGTTAAAACACTTGTACATGTACATGAGCATTTAACAAGCTTAGAGAAACAGAAAGTAAAGGAAGCATGGGGTGGAGTAATCGTACAGGATTTCACTCAAATATGACCCGGGTTACGCAGAGATATGCAGTTCTTGCCTGCTTTATTAGAGTTACAGAGCCTGAAGTGGCAATGACAGAGACGCCATTCTACAGTCAGTTAATAGGGTGAGGAGAATTAAAGCAAGTGCCGCTTACCAATTCCATGAAGACATGGAAGCGACATGTAACATGAAGCGCTTGCTTCACTGCTGAAAAAGTGAATGAAATACTTGCTGCAGGGAGGAGGCGGCCCTGCCCAACATCCTGCTCTTATTTTTCACCCAAACCTCCGGAAGGAACTGTGCCGGCTCTAGGGTTACAGTGGATTACATGTGCTCATCTGTTTACAGGTTGCAATTAGTAGCCAGGGCTTGGGAAAACGGCTGTTGGGGATTGCAGAGGAGTGTGTGTGTGTATATGTGTGTTGGACCGGTCGCTTTGTGGTGTGATCGGGTTGCTCACTCACTCTTATTACAGTGGCGTCCGTGCCAGCCGTCCCGGCAGTGGCACCTGTTGGGCTCTACGCAGGTCCCGTGTGCTCCACAGCTAGGCTCGCAGACAGCTGCTCACACACACACATACAGCCATACACAGTGACACACTGTTTAGCCTTTAGATTTAAATAGGATCTTGTACAGGAAGGTCCTAAACCACAGTTTTAATATCTATTATAAGTACATTGACCACCAGCTGTTCACTAAACTGCAAGCTGTGTGTTGTGTTTGTGTGTGTGTGTACATCGGTCTGTATTAGGAGAGTAATCCCTGACCTAATTTAGCTAAATTCAATGATGTTTTTTTAGAAAATGATTTAGAGTATTCTGTGTATTTAAATAATGCACAGCTGTTTTAATGTATAAACATATTATAATAAATCTTGTACAATTTACCAAATTTCAAACGATCGGTATGATACGGAGCCCCACAGGGGTTGTTTTTAATAAGGCTTTGCCACAAGATAATATATTGAGGCCATGTTATAATATATTCAGACCACAAAATAATATATTGAGGCCACAAATAATAAACTAAGGCCAAAAAAATAATATTGATAATTATGTAATAATACATAATATTGAGGCCATTCAATAACATAAGCCATGTATAAGTATATATATATATATATATACAATGAAATGTTAAAGCTACAAACATATATTTTGAGGCCATTCATTAATATATCACATCACAAAATAATTATATCACGAAATAATATGTTTATGCCACAAAATAATACATTGAGGTCATAAAAGGCCTCATAAGGGGCCTCTCTGTGGTATAACACTATAAATAAAAAGCAATAATACAATGAATATGTGGAATTTATTGAGTTGAAAAGAGAAGATCAACTTCACAAATATATGAACGTAAATTGAGAATTATTGTACATTATTTTATTTCCTCCTTACAGAGTTCTTGAAATATATAATAAAACATCTAAAAATAGTATTTGGCCAGTTCATAATAGTTTATAATAGTTAATTAAATATAATAACTTGTTTGTATGGATGTACAGTAAGTTCAAATGGCTGAAGAATTTACAAATTATAAGGCCAGAGATCAACAAGCTCCACCTGAGAGTTGTGTGAACATGAGCTTCGGTGGAAGAAAGACTAAAAAAACATTTGACCCCCAAACATTTTTTACACAAAGGTGGGAACACGATCTGTGTCCAAATTCGGCTGCACAAATCTTTCATATTTCATCTAAATTCAGTATTCAGTATATGTCTGTACACAGCAGAGATCAGAATGCTCACAGACAATAAATTATTTACTTGCATAGTATATTACATATTCAAAGATGCATGTGTGTGAAAGCAGTAGAGGAATAGCAAGTTACAGTCTCACCTTTGGAGCACAGATCTCCATGGTAACCCTTACTGCACTTGCATTTGTTCTTCCCCATGCATTTGCCTCCATTTCTGCATGGCTGGCGGCATTTACCTACAGCAAAAACACAGGCGTCATGCACACAAAAACACACACACACACCCAACTACATCACAACCTATCCAGCACACCTACACCTTGATAAACTGGTGGAAATAGTGAAGGAATGGGGTTTAGCCTTTAACATGACTAATATCCACATTCTAATATTTACGCAGCAATGCATGGATACAGCATTGCATATTCATTGAGTTTTTAATAGCGATGCATTGGTCCACCTCTTTTTCTCTCTTGATTCAGATTCTATTAGTCTGATTACATTAGTTATTTAATAGCCAAAACCTAAAGCGGAGACCCTATAACCTTGTTTTAGGTGTAAATCTAACATGCTATAAATGCTATATTTGGTGTAGAAGTCCAGTTTTCATGAAAAAATGCAAACTTGTGTATACAGTACCAGTCAAAAGTTGAATATGTGCTGATCAGCGTCTGAAAAAACATCATCTGATCCAAATGCTAGGGTGACCATATTTGGGAACTGGGAACACGCGGGTATCCCTGTAGTTAGGATGTTGGGGCTAGGGGGCAGGTCTTCAGGCAGATCTAAGTTGCAGGACCGTGGCAGTCTGTGTGTGTGTGAGGGTGGAAATACCTCTCAAATCGTGCAGCTACAGCATTTTAATGTACTTTAATACACACACATTTACTCATTTACGAGACCAATAAATAGCCTATCTGACCAAAACATCTCCTTTCAGTTCAACCTACAACTACCAACCCCTACTTGAATCCCGCTAGCCACGACATCCTAACTATGGTGGATACCCATGTGTCCTCAGTGTCCTCTTTTTTGTGGTGCTAACTCTGCTGATATTCATCCTTGTGCTTTTTTGTTTTTAAATACCAACATTTTTAAATTGTGCAATTTTTAATAACATTATCCAATAAGGTTTACAGCACAGCGGTCCTCTGACATAAGAACAATATCACATTGGGACAGGGTCATTTCTGAATATGATAGGTTGTTACTTATGTCCCTAAAATGATCTGAATGACCTTTCCATGTTAATTACCATTCTTTAGACATGCTGATAATAATACTGCTCTGTTACAGTGACTAAAGAATAATGAATAATGAATAATAATGCATAATATCTCAACTCGCTGCACTTTTTCTACAAATGATACGATATTGGGCACATGTTACCAGCTACAGTTCATACTTGAGGCCTTTTAGCCCTAAATGTGGCTCTGGCTGACTTGATATGATATCATGTTTGCTGAATCGTGCTAGGAACAGAAATCTAGATCTCTGTCGGCAGGTCTGTGAAAGTTAAGGGGTTAACAAATTCCATACAAATCTGGTACGCAGTGGAAACTATGCATCATGCAGCTTGAAAAGAAAATAATTGCACCTATTTAGCTTTAAAAGCCTCAGGTAATTAACAGCCAACAAAGCGATATAAAAGTGAAAAGTAATGGAAACGAGGTGAGGGGAAATTGAATGCTTTCAGAAGAAAAAAAAAATCACATGGGTGTGGATGGATGCTTGCGGATCTCTACTGATGATCGAAACCTGCTCAATTTCAATAGGCCCTTTGTGCCCTGACGCATGAAATCCATCTCCGTGGACAGACAATAGGCGATATCTTTATAAAAACACATCCTCACATTTATCAAAGCAGGCTTGTGCGGAGAGCATGATACCTGATCCGAGCGAGAGTGAGAGAGCAAGAGAGAAAGACAAGAACAGAGGGAATCCATGAGCTCCATGCTGCTGAAATGCTGCAGAGCAGCTTTTTCCAGACGTCGCAGAACGCTGGGAAATAACTCTGTCACTCTCGACTCCATGGAAACGGCTGTGCACTTCAGGACTAGGCTCAGTCTGCGTCTACAGATATATGGCTTTAATGTCCTGATAGTCTTTCCTCTCACAGATCAGGTAGGGAGAGTTGCATGAAGTTGCCTTTGAAGGGAAATGATTCATTCTGCCTCTGAGGCAGGGTGTTGAGACTCGCCGACAACAGAGGATGAAATGCAGGGGTGAGGCGGAGTGTACAGACAAGAGCCAGACTAAACATATATATATATATATATATATATATATATATATATATATATATATATATATATAAAAGAGGCCTACAAGCAATGCAGTTTAACATCGCACATCAACGGTCCTCTTTCTAGCCAAAATAACCAACTTTTACATTAACTGAAATTATCACCCATATCTTAAATGTTTTAATTGCAGTTTCTTTTGATGTTTATTTGGATTTCTGTTTTATAAATGATATTTAATTTACATGCCCATTTTCAACCTGTCTTTAACACTACAACAAGGCTGTTGGTGTTACTGTGCCTTTAAGACTGGTATATGTTAATGTAAACTAGTGCTCTAATTGGCTGTCTTATTTTGTCACGCAAAACATCTCTGTCATCTCTATTTTTGGCACTTTTTACTTTTTGACATAATGTGAATCTGGCAGTTGTTTGGTGCATCGTGTCATAATATCACACAGAAATAGACTAATAGAAATGCTCCAAAATATTTTAACACTGACTTCCATAGAAAGTTTGAAATTTTTTTTGTTGTTGTAAAGTTGCAGTTTTTGATTTAAAGGGTTCTTTTGCACGACAGTACCGATATACTGAATGGAAATGGGTTGTTTTTCATCAAGAAAGCAATTCAATACATGCCAGTTCTGCAACTTCCATACCTGCACTGAAAGGCTTGGGAAGTGAACAGTACACAGTGTTTACACACCACTTCTAGCTCTTTCCTTTTCTATAAAAGTGAGGGAAATTTGGTTGCCTGTTATATGAGCCCTTTAAAGTCAATATAATGTATTAGCTGTGTTACAATTACCCGTGAAGCATCCAGGTGTAACTGCCTAATGGCACTACTAATGGCGTAATGCCTGGAGCTCATGAGCTGGAGGTTACAGCCGGTGGTTGTCATTAAACTGCTTTATGTCACGTTTGCCCACGGAGGTGCTGGCCCATTTGCCATCAGTGTGAGAACACACTTCAGATAGGAAGTTTATTCAGGGAATTGCTCTGAAGACAAAGGGGTGGGAATGTGGCCCTCATGGTTAAGTGTCAAAGACAAGGCCTTTGTCCTTTTCTTTAAAATCAGTTGCTGGAAGTTGAGGATGCAAAAAGGGCTTCTGAACAGCTTCTGATCTGACTGGTATTTTCAGTGTTTACTCTTTTATGTTATTCATAAGTGAGTTCTTTGGTATTCTTCATCGATGTAAGTTTGGAATGATAGTCTGAAAGAAACTGGCAGGTCTGTGGGCAGGAGTTTAAGAGGCAACATTTGTTAAAGTGAGCTTATGGGGTATTATATAAATAAAGGCGCTACATATGCTATCTACCCAGTCACCAGGTAATTCACTATCTACATTTATTACAGTGTAATGAAAGGAAATAATAATGATGAATAAGAGTTTCATATTAGGAATTATGTTTAAGCTTTTAAATTGAATAAAACTACTACTATATACCACATAAACGACTATACTACTATATCATTGCTGTCTCGCAAAAAACTTGTCTCGATTTGCATTTTTGACACTTATCTAAATCTGGCAGCTGTTCTTTACAGTCTGACGAAAAGTCTGGATGAACAACAGAAATACTCCAAAATGACCAGGGAGAAAATATTTTTACATTGACTTCCATTGACAGTTAGCAAGGGTTTTTCCTTGTCCTGTAAAGTCGCTATTTTAGAGATACAAGGTTCGTTTGACAGCGACACTACACTATTATATACTACATTTATATATAAGGCAGTGGGTACTACACTGTAAAACAAATGAGGTTGTTTGAATAAAATCGTTGAATAATCGTTAACTTGTGTTAACTCGTTAAAATGTTAATCTGATTGTATTTTTACAGTTTTACAGTGTTATTAAATACAATTAAAAAAAATATTTATAGTATTGCACTTATAATGGGCTCCATTTGGCCACCTTGTTTATATCTTAGATCTCCGTAGTCTGTATTAATACACCGCTCAGCCATAACATTAACATGACCTGCCTAATACTGAGTAGATCCCCCTTGTGCCACCACAACGGATCTGACCATTCGAGGCATGGACTCCAAAAGACCTCTGAAGGTGTCCTGTGGTGCCTTAGGTGCTCACAACCCTGTTGTGGGTTCTCTGGTGGTTCCTTTCTATATCCACGCCTTGACAGATGCTACTGTAGATAATCAAAGTTTTTCACTTCACCTGTCAGTGGTCCTAATGTTATGGCTGATTACAGTACTTCTTTTTGTTCCATTACATGTTCTGGAATGACAGTATATCATTTCAGGATGGTCAGAAGGCTGATATGATAAAGGCCTCGAGCAGGCTGATGCTGATGGATTTGGATTTATAAGAACTCCACTGTTTGTACTCACTTATTTCACAGCGGCTGCCCTCAAAGCCGGCGAGGCAAATACATTTACCAGGATGGAAACAGGTTCCTCCATTCAAACATGTAGTGCTGCAGTTAGCTGCGGACAAACAAGACAACTGCTGTTAATGTCACTGAAGGTTGTAGGGTCATAAGAATGATCACTTACAGCACTTAAGGCACTCAAATAGGGTGAAACTGTCCCATACCTTTCTCACAGCCAGCTCCAAAGTAGCCAGGAGGACAAATACAAACTCCCGGACTCATACACAGACCACCGTTCAGGCATCTTGGTGAACACAGGGCTGAAAGAAGAAATAGGATATATGAAAATAGAGCACTAAACTGACTGAACTGATGAGGGCAGTGATTGCTGAGGTTGAGCAACCATAGTCAAAGCATGGGAAATCCAATCCAGTGTACAAGTTATAATGGGCTCTTTTCCCAAACGAGGATTTAGCCTGGTCTTGGACCAGCTATGCTTTTCTTACAATGGGACTAGGCCTATCCTTGTCTGGGAAACTGTCCTGATATATATTACAGTTAAGGTGATCTTCAGATGTTTTGCAGATGTTGCTAACACCACTATCTCTGGGGATCTCTGAGGGCAGTTCAAATCCTGAGCCATGCCGCTTTGCCATCAGTGGCTGGAGTCTGAGAGAGCCCAATTGGCCGTGATCTCTCCAGGTGGGTAGATGGCGCTCTCTCTATGCCAGCACAGGACTCTGCGCTTTCCTCCAAGTGTGTTGGCTGCCTGGCGATGCCGCATGGTGGTGGCTGGCATTGCATGTATCAGAAGGGACATGTGGTAAGTCCTTACCCTCCTAGTGTTGGGAGCATTGCTAGTGCTAGGGGCAGCTATGGAGGGTTGGGTTAACTGGCAGTGCCAAATGCTGGTTCTCCACAGCTGCAAACTGATGAAAAAAACTTTTTCTTTGCCACCCAACCTGTCGTGTAATTATGATTTTGCTCAGACTGCCTAAAGTCTGACTTCATATATGTGCCCTTCCATCTACCCTGCTAACATGGAGCAGGCTTTAGTGTGCTTTATAATTTGCACAAGATGTTTTGGAAAGTGCTGTGCATTGGCAAGGCATAATCACTCTAATCATCAGTTAGATTTATTTGTTAATAAAGAAGACTTAACCTTCCACCTTCCAGCAGAATAGCGTTTCCATAAATTTTGTACCTCAGCTGGTTTCTGACTTATATTGCTTGAAAGCTTTATGTCTGCTGAACGCACCCCCTGTGGTCATAACGTCGAGGAAAAGGCTTTGATTTTGTGAAGAAATCTACGGTGAAAATCTAGGCTGATTTCCACACTTGGACATTGGCCAGCTATAACAGTGCTCCAGGATGCATTCCCACATGACATACAACAACATGCTGGTTCTCCAAATGTGCTGTGTATAAGTTACAGACACTGTAACATGTATGCATATGCTATATGGACAAAAGTATTGGGACACCTGCTTGTTTATTGTGTCTTCTGAAATCAAGGGCATTAAAAAAGAGCTTATCCTGCTTTTGTTGGAGTAACTGTCGCTACTGTCCAGGGAAGAAGGCGTTCTACTAGATTTTGGAGAACCATTGCTGTGAGGATCTGATTGCATTCAGTGACAAGAGCGTTAGTGAGGCCAGGATGCTGGATGCTCACCACCCCACCTCATCATCCCCAACTCCCTAACTTAACCCAAAAGTATTGGATGGAGCATCTTCCATCGTTCCAGAGCACAATGCTGAGGGCCTTTATATGTGTGTGTGTGTGTGTGCATTTGCACATCTGTGTCAGCAATGGATACAACTTTAAGTAGATTAGATTAGAAGGGGTGTCCACAAACATTTAGACATATAGTGTAGATAAAAGCACATAACCTGAATAAATGAGCGCACCACTTTGTAATATAGGGGCATTTACGGCCAGCGGACAGATTCTTGTATGGGCCATGACTGAAAGGCCCATTTTTCCCCACAACGGGCGCCTGCATGGCAGGCGGGGTTACCTTTTTCACAGTGTGTGCCATAGAAGCCGTCCTGACACTCGCAGACTTGTCTCTCATTGCAGTATCCTCCATTCCTGCAGCCACCAGGACACTTTGCTTCAGAGGGAGAGAACAAAGAAGAGAAGACAAAAGACACGATGAGGGTTCCTCTCCTGTTCTCCAGCCACTTCACTCCCAACTTCCTCCCAACAACCACTTCAAGGCTTGCCGCATTCCTATACAGTGTGGCAGAAGGCGACCGAATTCAATCATAGACTTGCCTTCAAAAGAACCGGATGACAGCATTTGCAAAAACGCGAAGGCTTTGAGGTGAAGCCACAATGTCATCAAGTCTGTCAAACACGTCACGTCCCATACGGCCCTTTCAATTTAGACGCCCGTGGTCTAGCAGAGGTTTTATTCATATTCGTCCGCTCCTCTCCGAAGGCCATGTGGTCCGGTCACATTAAAGGCTTATTCCATGGAAACAAGTGTAGCTTCCAGACGTGTTTTAAAAACAATTTCCTCCCTGTCTACAAGCAATAGCGGTGTCTGGAATATTCGCAACAGTTGACCAGCTGCCCTAAGGGGAACCTGGCACCAGCTCTTGGCCTCCTGCTACAGAAACGAAGCGGACATGGAACGAGCCGGCGTATTTGTCTCATCTTCTTCAGAAACAAATCCTGTCTGAGTCCTCCATGAGTTCTTTTCCACACGACATTTACTCAGTCTCCAGTCACAGCCAAGACACATTCCAACAGACCGCAGCTTTAACCCTTACCACTCACAGTTATCGCCCATGATAACAAAAGCATGGTGTCATTTCTCAATCGTGTCCCCCTGAACGAAGCAGAGACTAATTCTAAGTAGAAGGTTGGAGGTGTTGTATTGCGATTTAAACCTGAGGAGGAGTTACATTATATGGACAAAAGTATTGGGACACCTGCTCATTCATTATGTCTTCTGAAATCAAGGGTATTGAAAAAACAATTCATCCTGCTTTCGGATTTCTACTAGATTTTGGAGGAGCACTGCTGTGAGGATTTGATTGCATTCAGCGACAGTGACAGAGTGTTTGTGAGGTTGGGATGTTGGACGATGATCACCACCTCACCTCATCTTCAGCTCCCCAACTCATCCCAAAAGTATTGGATGGAGCACTGTCCATCATTCCAGAGAATGACCACAGTTCTTTCACTGATCCACAGCTCAATGCTGGGGGGCTTTATACCCCTCTAGCCTATGTCTGGCATTAGGTTATTATAAAAACTGCTATCACGTCACACGTTTTTTCCTGGAACCTTTTAAAAACACTGCTGCTTGTTCTTATAATGGTCTCTGTTGGCTGGGTATATACTGACCCAGGTTCAGTATAGTAGTAGTAGTAGTAGTAACAACACCTATATCCTTGTTTTTCCATTAACTGTGAATCTGAAATGGTCAGCTCTGCATCACAGGACTAAGGTTCCCGCTCAGAGGGCAGCTCACAGCGACTGCTGTGTGTTCTCCTGTGTTTTGATCATTAGAGCACCTTCAGCTGTCAGTGAGGAACGTGCTGCTTCCTCCCTACCGAGAGACTTCAGCCAGATGGACCAATTGATCTGTGGTGTCTGTGAGGAAGGGGGTGTGTAAGGAATGCAACACTAGGTGTGTGTGTGTGTGTGTGTTTGTTGGGGGGCACTGCTCTGTCTCTCTCATTCTCATGGGCTGCAGCTGGTAGATTTCACATGACATCATGGGCCAGCCATGGCCTTTGTGTGTGAAATGCAGCAGAACCCGTATCGTATCTCTTCTTCTCTCACTCATCTGTTCCTAACCCGTCTCAACCACGCTCTAGATGAGGCGTAAGACCTTCCCAAGCTCACTCTGCAGCAGAATAAAACAGCAGCACACGCTCTTCCCCATGTTTTTCCATCAATGCAAACCACACATTAGCCTGGGCCTAAATTAGCCCCTTTGTGACAAAGGAAAATTCATTCACTGCCTTTACTTAGGCCTGAACCCTCAGACCACAACTTCAGTTGTCTGTCATCAGACAGAGAACAGAGGCTTCTGCCTTGGGCCCCAAAGGCCCTGAGGTTTCCCCAGTGTGCCTTTCGTCCAGATACACACAGGGTTCTCACATGGCTCAGTGCATAGATTCAACGACAAAGTGGTTTAGAGCACCAACCTAACCAAAAAAACACACATAATGTCCGTTTGAACTGAAGACTTATGCTCATTATAACTCACTGTGACAACTTTTAAGACCGGCAGTTCGCTGCTGTCGCAAGAATAGACTGGTTTTAACTTTATAGTAGAACAAAAATACTTAAAACCTGGTGTTTAAAATCTGTATATATCTGTACAGTCTAATTATAAAGTCATGAAGTGTTCATACAATATAAAGAGCACTAACACTTTCGAATTGTAAAGATTATTTAAAAGAAAAATAAATAAATAAATATAATTTTTAAATGACAGCAATAACTTCCTAGGCCCTTATTATTGGATCCATAGCATACAATAAATTTTAAACATACAATAATTTGTTCTAAGGCTGTGATGCATGGAAAAACTGTGATTAATCGAATGACTATGTAGCTAATCGCAGTTAATTGCATGACTGTGTACTTAATCAGTGGTGGCTCAGCGGTTAGAGCGCCGAGATATCGATAACAGGGTTGTGGGTTCGATTCCCGGGCTCGGCAAGCTGCCACTGTTGGGCCCTTGAGCAAGGCCCTTTACCCTCTCTGCTCCCCGGGCGCTGGAGTTGGCTGCCCACCGCTCTGGGTGTGTGTGTGTACTCACTGCACTGTGTGTGTGTGTGTGTGTGTGTGTGTGAGTGTGTGTTCACTACCAGATGGGTTAAATGCGGAGGACACATTTCGCTGTACAGTCCACACTGTACAGTGACAAATACGTGCACCTTTACCTTAATCGCAATTAATTGCATGACTGTATGTAGCTAATCGCAATTAATTGCATGACTGTATGTAGCTAATCACAATTAATCGTATGACTGTATGTAGCTAATCGCAATTAATCGCATGACTGTATGTAGCTAATCGCAATTAATCGCATGACTGTATGTAGCTAATCGCAATTAATAGCATGACTGTGTACTTAATCACAATTAATTGCATGACTGTGTACTTAATCACAATTTATTGCATGTCTTCCTGTAGTTAATCGCGACTGATCACATGACTGTTCAACTAGCAAAAATTGCAACAAAAAAAATTAACTGTTAAAATTGACTTTGTGAACTTATTAATCACGATTAATCGGTGAATGACTTTGTGAATTTAATTGTGATTATCACATGGCTGTCATTAATTGCATGATCTTGTCTGGTTAATCACGATTAAGTGCAGGGTTTGGTGAAGCCAACTGCGATTAATTGGATGACTTTGCGTAGTTAATCACAGTTCATCCAGTTTGAAATATGTCTCAATCTGTTCAAAGTGTAGCCCAATGATAGAGAGACACAGAGAGAGAGACCTACAGCGCTAAGCTGAGTCATTGGATCAGCCTGAATCGTTTTGTTTTCCTATGAACACTTTTGTTTAGTGTGTTCCAGCTTGAACTACTGGTGATTCATCAGGACAAAAAGACTGTGTTAACAGCAGCAGTTCACAGCAGTTCAGTTTTTACGGTGTTAATATGAGATAATGCACTAATCGTGCTAACATTAACAGCCCTAATTTGAACACATTTACCCGTTTACATTAGGGCCGAAACTCATAGCTGGGGTATGAAACGATGTCATTATCTGTATCCATTCTGTATCTGTTTATTACTCAAGATATCAGTATTCATATTTGGACTTGAACTGAACTAAAGCTTAGTGTACTAATGTACAATATTCAACAGGTCCTTTAAGTCAAACATAACAAAATGGTCAATAAATAATGAATACAATGAAAATGTAAGTCAGTAAATATGTAGTTTAGGGTGTTTGTGTATTTGGGTCAGCTTGTGTAAAAATATGATTTTATCCTGGTGCTCAGTTAGGCTGTGCTCAGGTCAGGCTACGTCCGAATACATTTACATTTAAGGCATTTATCCAGAGCGAATTACAAAAGTGCTTTGCTATTTACCCAAGAATAACCTCAGCTAGTTTGAATAGACTAAACATTCAAAGTTCAGACACTATTAAACACAAGTCAATATGGAGACCGAATACTTCACTGATTGATTATTTCAAAGATTTTGCCTGATTTGGTAGTCATGTGGATTTACTGTACCCATGAGTTACAGATCAGGCAGAATCCAGCGAAGCAGGCAGGAAGCACAAGCAAGCAGAGTTTCGAGTGAATCTTAAGATCCCTAGTGCCATATGTTGCAATAAGCTGCAAGCAGTTTCCAACCAATCAAAAGCTAATAAATAATGACTACAGTCATTATTTATTATCCTCTGTCTGTACTGTGTTGTCTGTCCGCACTTGTTTGTTTGTGTTGCACTTGTGTTTTGTATGCACTGTCTATGTTGCACCATGGTCCTGGAGGAACGTTGTTTCGTTTCACTGTGTACTCTGTATGTAGTTGAAATGACAATAAACCCACTTGACTGACTTGACTTGACTTGAGCTAGAACCTAATATGCTATGAAAAACTGAAGTCTAGTTCATATGTGCATTTGTATCTACTTAAAATGATCACTTTAGTCAGAATAATGTATTCATAGTTCGTTACATCCCTGATTCATTACCTCAAAATATGTCCCTCGATCAGGTCGAACAGTCTAAGCAGATGTGTAACCAGGACAGATGTGTAAATAGGAAAGCATGTAGGATCTAACCTCTTTGGCAGGTCTTAAAGAAGATGGCGTTGTGTGGGGTCCTCAGAACGATGTTTCCACCCCCGTCCATCACCAGGATAGTGACTTCGAATGCTGCAACCCCGTCCTGGTCGCCTCTGCAGGGGAAGCCTACCTGAACCACTGAACATACACACCCATTCATTGTGTTAGTGTGGAGAGCTCTATCAGTTCTAGGTACTACAGGGTGATTTTGAGTTTTTCACACTGCAGCATCATTTATTTGTAGTATAATGAAAATTAACTGTAATGTGAAGAGCACCAGTTATGCTGGTACTATGTTGGCTGTACCAACTGACCTAACAATTGACTTGAGATCTTTCCATAAATGCATTTTTCTCTCGATTAACTACAGAAAGTCATGTGTTTAATTGTAACTAACTGCAAATTTATGCAATTAATTGTAATTAACTACAGAACGTCATGTGATTAATCGCAATTAATTAAATAAAGTAATGTGATTAATTTAAACAATCCCAACATGAAAACGGATAAATGCTGGGACCTATCATTTTCTGGTTTGTCACCATGATTTTGAACATTGTAATTAAAACTGAGATGCATGGCTTTGTTTGGTAAAATAAAAATAGGATATATTTGCAGTTCATATGACCACCACTGTGAAGACAAATTAGTTGACCACTGTTATAAAAACCATATCACCTCGTAACACTCTGAATAACTTAGTTTACATCTCAATAAATTACACTTAATTCTGAATTCTGAGGCGGAGTTCACTTTAATAGATCACAAAGATCTGTTTGAATAGACTGAGAACTTATTTATTGGCAAAATCTAAATTTAGAAATTTAGAATGCGGTTTAATTGCAAATGATCAATTTGTGAAAGCTCACACTTTCAGGAAGGGCTAGGTGTAGTTTTGTATTTGTTATTTAAATTAGCTACTGTTAACCTTCATTGGTTTGATGGCTTCAAAAGTGTAGTCTGGCTCAGTTACACATCCTTTTAAAGCAGAATTATGTAGCATTTATACCTTAAAACAGCAGCATCAAAATCATGTTGATGCTCCACTGACTGTAATAGTGCCTCTATCATTGCTACTGTGGCATTTCTATATCGCCTCAGCACACATGTTTCTTTCACTTTCAGTGACGGTTCTGTTTCTCTCAGCTTGTCCAGAAATGCATGTGTAAAGCGGGTCATTTAGTAGCGGCTCAAAGTGCTAATTACACTTCTTGACTGTAGAGGGAGCCCAGGATCAAAAAACACCCATTCTAAACGAAAACTAGGAACCCATCATTATGTAGCAAAAGTAAACCCCACCCTGAACTGAATAGATTGACTGACTGGGATTCAGTCAGGCTTCAGTAAAGCTTGCCCAACCTTATCACAGTTACTACGAAAGGACGTCTTGAAAGGTGAGTATGTATAGAACCTACATAACTGACTCTGATTCTGAGGAACACTTATAACAATATATGGACAAAAGTATTGGGACACCTGCTCAGTCATTCAATAATAGTTTCTTCCAAAATCAAGGGTATTAAAAATAATTTAACTTGCTTTTGTTGGAGTAACTATGTCTGCTATCCACAGAAGAAGGATGCCTACTAGATTTTGGAGGTTCAGCAATGAGAGCGTCAGTGAGGTCAGGATGTTGGATGATCACCATCCCATGTCATCCATAATTGCTCAACTCATCCAAAAGGATGGAGCACCAACCCTTATTCCAGAAAACACTGTTACCACTGCTTCACAGCTCAATGCACCCCTCTAGGCCATGCCTGGCATTAGACATAGTGCCAATACGTTGATCTTCTCCAGAAAGTCCTATTCAATTGGCAGTACCTCTCTACAGGAACTAGACCAGCTGTGTATGTATTTGCACGTCTGTGTCAGCAATAGGTGCAACTTAAAGTAGCTAAATGTATTAATTAGAAGGGGTGTCCACAAACATTTGGCCATATAGTGGATATCGCTGTCTTACAATTCTGACATCCCAGACATTTATAATGTACCGCAGTGTTATAATGGCTATTTCTCCAACATATTCACCTGAAGCTTTGTGTGGCACTGAACCCAGAAGTGGGACGTTGACGATGGGGTCATCCATGATGTCCTTGTCGAATGAGCGCAGAGACTGGAACTCGTAGAAGTACTCGGCCTGCGGCGGAAAGAGAGACGTCGTCTTTGCTCTTTCACCTTTTTTAAATAACAAAAGTTTGCAAAGCCCCTTTAGTGAATGCCTTGGAAGCGTGGGCCTCCAGTGCGGAGGGCGATTGGGGCCAGCAAAGGCCCACTGAAAAGAGAGGCTACAGATTCGTAAATTCAATTACGCTGTGTAAATCATCCCAGCGGAGGAGACACATATATCTGCGGGGAGTGAATGGGACCATTTGGTTTGTGCGTGTGTGTTTGTGAATGGGTTTATTTACTCCAAAAGGGGGTGAGGCTTTCCTCCCTAAACAATGCTCTCCAACCTTTGAAAATTACATCCTTGTCAGAATGGCCGTGACAGCGGGGCAAAACACACACACCACAAAAAATGTCCCAGAAAGAGATGAAAGCGAAGGATGTGCGGCACTCTCTCTCTCTTGCTTTCTCTTTCTCTCTCTCTCTCTCTCTCTCTCTCTCTCTCTACTGCTCCCTCTTCCTTTTCTCCTCTCTAGGTTTCTGGAGCACGGCGGCGTTTGATGAAGGGAAAAACACACAGGCCGTGTGGAGAGCTTTGCTAATCCTTCTGCTGAATGGTAATAACCAACACAGATAACTCTCGCCGCCAGCCTTTTATGCCTGAGGCTTTTGTTCTTAAGCCTCAGCGGCAGGCTTTGAAGTGTGGAGTAACAGAGCTGAGGAGAGAGTGGGCCCTCTCTCTCTCTCTCTCTCCCTCTTTCTGTACCTCTCTCTTTGTTCTGTACCTCTCGCTTTCTCCCTCCAGCTCCACTTCTCTCTCTCTTTGCCACCGGGTCGACGGGCCATTTGTGGATTATGATCTCAATGTGCACGGACACATCGCTCGTGAAAGCGAGATGCAGAAAACAAGCTGACAACAAAAAAGTAAAGGCTGATACACAGACAGACAGGCAGACAGACAGACAGGTTTTCTCAGGAACCGAGGAGGCTGTTTGATCTGCAAACTGAAAATATGCAGTTGTGTGTCGGAGAGTCTGAACACTGACTCCGCTCCCTTTAACTGAGTGGTGAATGGGTGGTTCACACAGTGATGCATACAGAATATGGACCTGTTGAACGACCTGGTCCACTGGGAGACCTATGAAAGGTCAGTAGTTGTGAAATAATAGACGAGACATTGAAAATACTGTCAGTTCAGCATGCTAAAAGTCAACGCCCCCCTCCCCCACTTGAACCTAGGTGCCAATCAACCCAGTACTCTTAGCCAGGAGAAAGTTTTCTGACCAAACTGTGAAGCCTCCACAATACCCCCCCCCCCCCCAACAACAACATCCCTATAGGGGATTATCCACTGCATGCAATACCTATTTATTTATCTTCACCCCAAAACACATTACAACACCATACCTATTAATAAAGACCCCCACACACACTTACCACAGTTAAAGTACACAATTAAAGTAGTGGAGAAAGACTCAATGTCAGATAATGGTGAATTCATCCTCATGGAGCTCTGAAATCTGTTGTGAAGTTCACTTTTACAAACAGACAAATTTCTTATAGTTATCATTTTAAAAAAATGATTTATTCATGTGTTTTATTAATGACTGTGATTCTTTAAGGGCTCTTTAGTAAAGGCAGTGGTTATAAACTCTAAAAGAAAAGGTTCCCCAAGTGTTCTTTAGTTAAAGACAGAGGTTCTATACTCTAAAAAACTGGTTCTTTAAGGGTTCTTTAGTAAAGGCAGTGGTTATAAACTCTAAAAGAAAAGGTTCTCCAAGTGTTCTTTAGTTAAAGACAGAGGTTCTACACTCTAAAAACTGGTTCTTTAAGGGTTCTTTAGTAAAGGCAGTGGTTATAAACTCTAAACATTGCTTTGTAATCATGTCCTTAGTAATGATAATGGAGTCCTGCACTCTAAAAAAAGTTCATCAAAGGTTCTTTACTAAAGGCAGGGGCTCTACACTCTAAACACTGGTTCTCCAAGTGTTCCTTATTTGAAGCAGAGGTTGTATAAATACGTCTGTCATGGGTTCTGTCGTAAAGACAGAGGTTCTATACTCTAAAAATGGGTTCTTTAAGGGTTCTTTAGTAAAGGCAGTAGTTATAAACTCTAAAAAACAGGTTCTCCAAGTGTTCTTTAGTTAAAGACAGTGGTTCTATACTCTAAAAATGGGTTATTTAAGGGTTCTTTAGTAAAGGCAGTGGTTTTAAACTCTAAAGGTCGGTTCTCCAAGTGTTTTTCAGTTGAAGCAGAGGTTCTACACTCCAAAACTGGTTATTTAAGTGTTCTTTA